>NW_027361708.1:487500-1192500 GCF_039654945.1 Dendrobates tinctorius
TTTCCCAAAAATAATGTTCAAATTCAATAGCCAAAAAAAAACAAATTTTTTGGACCAAAAAAAAAAAAAAAAAAAAAAGCAAAAAGCCAAAAAAATTATGCAAACATAACAACATACATACCGTAAGGTGACAAGGAGCCTTTCTTCGGGAGGAATGGCACGCCGGAGCTGAGTGTCCCTTCTCCGGATGTTTCCTTCAACCATACCCAGCAAGTCAAGGAAGCTTTCCTGGGACATCCGTGTATAGTCATCAAAATTTCTCCGGGTTTTCCTGTAGCTCGCTGTACAGCGTGTGATATGCTCCACGGCTTGGCCGGAGTTCGATGATTGGATGCCTCCAAAACCGACGCCGCTGCCGTCTCTGCTGTCTCTCCCTCTCCCTTTCTTGCTGGCAACAAAAGACATACGCCTGAGACAGCGCAATGTCAAGATCCAGCTTGAAGCGGAAATTATCCAGACGCAGGTCCATCTTGACACCGGAAACAGCAGCAAAATCTGATGAATTCAGCAGTACAGGGTCTATAAAGCATTCCAATGACACACGCCCACTGGTGACCCATTGGTGGTCAAGGATTTTTCTATTGTGAAATGTCACACCTAAAAACGCATGCGCATAAAAAACGCAACCGCATGCAAAAACGCATGTAAAACGCAAGTAACACTGCGTTATTTTGACGCATCAGCGTGCGCATGAAGAAAAAAAAACGCACATTTGTTTTGCGTTTTTCTTTGCGTTTTTTATGCGCACGATGCGCTGCGCAAAAAAACGCTAATGTGAAACTAGCCTTAGCGTCCTGAACTCAGCGCATGTAAATACAACCGAAATGCTCCTGTGTGATGTGCAATAAGTTAGCATTTGGGGCCTCATTTTAGACTTTGCCTAGGGCCCCACTTTGCCTAAAACCAGCCCTGCATATGTGGCTATATATACTGTACTTTCCCCCTGCTGGTGTTTCCTTCTGGTGATTTTCTCATTTTGATGTCCAGCAATATTGCCATTGTTTATGCCAGTCAGTGAAAGATCAGCTAGTGCTTATCTCTCTCCTGAGTATGCTTTTCAGTCTGCAACTATCTTCTGTTTCTTGTTTAGGAAGTAGGCGGCATACTCTCTTGCAGTACGCACCTAATCTTTTCATTTTGTACTTTGTGTTTTTTTTTTTTTAAACTTACTCTGGGATCTTTTTCTATGTCAGCACTCCTTCCCTTCTGTAGGTAAATTGCACTCTGCTCTTCCCATTGTGAAAGATTACATTTAATTAACCAGGAAAGAGGACCCAAAGCTCAGTGGGGCATCTAGTGCTAGCTAGATTGATAGCTTATGGAAATAAACTGTATTGGGTTTGAGCCAGAATGTTTAATAATAGAATAATAATAAAATAGAAGGCTAAAGCTGGAGTCACACATAGCGACTTACCAGCGATCCCGACAACGATATCAACATGTCAGGATCGCTGGTAGGTCGCTATGTGATCGCTGGTGAGCTGTCACACAGACAGCTTCACCAGAGATCAGCACGCCGAGGTGAGGAGCGAGCCCGGGAGCAGCAGACAAGTGTGCCTGCTGTTCCAGTCCTCCACCAGCAGTGGGAGCGCCTGCATCCTCGGCCTCTCCTGGCGGCGTCCTGCTGACTCCTGGTCCCCAGCGTGCGGCGGCAGGTACACATTCCGCGGGCTCCTGGTCCCCAGTGTGAGGCGGCGGCGGCACCTGAAACTCGCTGGTAACTAACGTACACATCGGGTATCCAAGGGACGCGCGTCCCTTGGATACCCGATGTGTACGTTAGTTACCAGTTGATTGCTGGTCTCCCGCCTGTCACACGCAGCGATGCATGCTGGCCAGCGGGAGATCAGCGATGAAAGAAATGTCCAGAGGTTTCTTGCAGCGAACAGCGATACCGGCAGGGGGGCCGGTTGCTGATCGCTGTCACACACTTGTGACTCAGCAGCGATCTCGCTATGTGTGACGGGCCCTAACTACCCTTCCCCCTATGAAATTGTATATGTGATTACAAAGGAAATAAGAGGGAAGCCATTTACATAGTATAATATAAGAAAACTACACCAGCTCTTCCACCTTTATATTCCATGGTATATACTTTCACTATAATTTTTTTTATCCTCCACTTAATATTATCGGCCTATGAACCTGCTCTATGTATAACATGGTCTCAGTGCATCTTTGGTCTATTGCTCTCCCCCCTATTCCCATTTAACTTAATAGTATCTTAACTAATCCCCACCTCACCTTCACATCAGTGCCCTTACTATACATTGAGTTTTTCCCTGAGCATGACTAACATGACTGTCATTCACTCTGTAGCTAATATGGACTAATTTAGCAGTAGTCGCCTTGACTTGAATTTTTATCATCAGACACTCTCTCTCCATCCAACCATACCCCACTTTCATTCCTATGAACCATGATTAATTAGATGCAATTTTTGGGGGTTGATTTAAAGGCCAAATATGGTAGCTGGGCTCTGATCGCAGTCTTTTAGCTAGATTTATTAAATATCTGCAGTACCAGTAATGACCACTGAAAGGCAGTGTTGCACCAGTAATCTAGACCTGCACTTATTAATATTATTAGAACATTCTTCTGGCAATAATCCCTTAATGATTAGAGTGTTCCACTCCGAAAATGACTAGACCCTTTTAGCGATCCAAATAAGTTTGCAACTTTTTGTTCACATTTAGCCCTTTTTTTATTGAAATGTTATTTTTTTTCTGAATTTTATTAGAAGTATTGCATACGCTTTATAGTTTTTTATTTTTTAATAATCTTTTGTAACTTTATGCTTAAATAAAGTATTAGGATGGGTTTCTTTTTTTTCAGGAATTTCACTGGCATAAGCAATGTGCTTTTTTATGTATCTGTTTAGATATTTTATAACATGATATAAAAGACCCTTGGAAACCACTCATAATTATTATTTTCTTATTACAGGTGTCTGCTGACACTGGGCCATCCATAGAAGGCTTAGTAACATGGAAAATTAAGCCCCTATGGTCTCTGGCACAGCTGATCTGCTAAGATCCAGCAGCTCTGCCATGATTGGTCGCACCCAGTGATCTTGTCAAGGCTGGGCTAATAGAGGCTAATGGATGCAGTGTCAACAGTTTAAACAAAAAGAGTAGTAAATTTTCTAAAATGAAAAGCAAAAAACAATACTCATCTCTGCAATCCTGCACTGCCAGTGAGGGAGAGGATCCCACCTTTCTTTATTTTTCAGACTCTGACTCCTTGGCCTCCTCCTCAGGTGCTGCTGAACCACCATGAAGACGCCCCGGGACAGAAGGTGAACCAGCTTTCCTCATTACTAACCCCATATGGACCTCGACCCCCGAAAAGTATGAGCCATTGATTCCTGATTTTGTGGCGCAATCAGGAATCAAGCTTGACACCACTGGCCTCACAGAAATAGACTTTTTAAAAATCTTTTTAGCTGAGGATTTTGTTAACCACATAGTGGGCCAAACTAATTTGTACGCTCATCAATTTTTGGCACAAAACCTCGATTCATAATTTTTTAACTGGACTACTGTAGACGCAGTTGAAATGATGTATTTTGGGGTCTGGTTCTTCTTCTAGAAGAAGCCAGAACTTCGCCAATATTGGAGTGTTGATGTTTTATACAACACTCTAGTGTTCCGAATGGTCATGGCCCGGACACATTTTGAAGCCATCCACAAATTCCTTTATTATAATGATAATGCACGGTGTTCTCCCTGAGATGACCCCAACTTTGACAGTCTGTTCAAACTTCATTCGGTCATCAAACACTTCAACAAAAAATTTGCTGAAGTGAACGTGCCCGAAAGGGACATCTGCGTGGATGAGTCCCTAATCCATTTCAAGGGGAGGCTCAAATTCTGTCAGTACCTGCCCAGTAAGAAGGACAGGTATGGAATTAAACTGTGTGTGTGTGTGAGGTGGGTGAGAATGCCTCAGGGTACACCCACAGGTTTAGAGTTTATGACCAGAAGGACACCCGGATTGAACTCCCTAAATGTCCCCCATCCTGGGAGTGAGTGGGAAAAATGTGTGGGATTTTGTGCACCCACTGCTGTATTAAGGTTATCACCTCTATGTGAATTACTTTTATACCAGCATCCCACTCTTCAAGTCCCTCTCTACGCAAGGTACCGCAGCCTGCGGTACTGTTCACAAAAATCAAAAAGGCCTCCCGAAAATGCTATTTGGGCAGCTGCTCAGAAGGGGTGAAAGCAGAGCCCAATGTAGCGACCAAGGACAAGAAGGATGTTCTCTACACAGGTCAATAAACAAGACTGTGTAGTGGGGTACCACAAAAACATTGGGGCATTGTTCTCTCTGATCAAGTACTCCAGACATATAGTGTTTTGTGAAAGGCCAAGGAGTGGTACAAAAAGCTGGCCGTGCACATCATACAGATGGCTACATCGTACCTTCAGTTCCAAGAGGCCCTGATATTGCAGTTAGGAAGGAGCGGGCCCCAGTACTTCCGGAACTGAAGGTGCTAGTGTGGCCCCTGAGGGTTCATTCGCCACAGAGGTACTGTACCTCCTCCTGAGGTGTGGTACCCCACCATTCAGGTAAGGTGGAGACACCTGACCACACTCCAACACCTGCATCCCACACAATATAGTAGTGTAGCAAAGCACCTTTGGTGGCTCCCTGCTTGGAACACGAAGAGTGCTGGGAGGTGGGTGGAGCTTAGACTGCACAAGAGAGCGGGAGAATATTAGGACTAGGTCAGTCTGTGAGAGAAGATCCCCTGAGTGGGATGGATGGAAGGAGGTGCTGCAGCAGTCTCCTGTGAACCAGGAGCTGCTGGCACGGGAAAGAGATATGGAAAGAGATATAGAAAGCCTGATTCTCCATAAAGAAGAAAGATTTGTACGGAATGTGAGGAGAAGAAGAGAACTAAGGACTAGGGTCAGAGCAGGGCCCTTCCTCAAGTTCTAAGCGCATGGCCGGAGTCCGGTCCCGAGGTTGTATGGATACTAATGGTCCTGCAGCAGACACCGGAGGAATAGAAGTTGTCACCACTTTATTCCTACACAAGACTTGGGGGCACAACAGCAACATGCGTGAGCCGGGACTTGGTAGCAAGGAGTCCCCGAAGCAGGCTACAGCTGTCTGCCGTACAAGTAGAGTTCAAAGGAACATCTTAAAGGGAGGAACTTGGGTTTAACACACAACCACAAGTACTTCATTACAAGCGCTAGAAAGGAGACGTTCATTGAAGGCATATGCTGGCGGAGTGTTGGAACGGAGTACTTCATCTTGCCTGGAGGTTGGCTGAGCCCCTGACCTGGAGGACACAGAACCGAGGCAGGCACCTGTATGCACAACAGACTGTGAGTAAAGCTTTGGAACTACATGCCCTGGTGTCCTCTGCTTATTCCTGCGCCAACCCACTCAGCACTGCTACATCTCGGTGCTTAACACTGCACCATTACGCTCTCCTCACCAGCTCTTCATCTACATTGCCCTGAGACTACGGCCCTACCTGTGGAGGGCCACAACATCGTTGCTGCACCACACCATCTGTCTGCAGCGTCGGCTTAACACCTTCATTGCTGAACACCACAGGTTGCGTCACGAATCATCCACTTATAAACTTTAATCAGCCACGCTTAACACCATCCCCTTTTACATGGACGCCCAGGGCCATGGACCGGGTCACCGCTACTGTGACACTTCCCTCTGAGATACCGGCCCGGTACCGAGTATCCCGCTGCCCTTGCGGGTGATCCACTAGTATCGTATCAGGCCAACATTTCCCGGGGGAGGTCCTTCTAAGTGGAAAAAGAGCTAAGTCGCAAAAGAGATGCTGAGTGTGTTACAGAAAGGGGATATGCAAGGACACCATTTATCAATGCGACACCTGCCCCAAAAAATCTGGCCTGTGCATGAAAGAATGTGCTGCAGACTGTACCACACATCCATGGACTACTAAATTCATTTCTGACTTACACAACTGAGGCTAGTTTCACACTTGCTTTTTTTTGCAGCGCGTTTTTCCCGCAAAAAAACGCATTGAAAAAACGCATACATAAGCATACAACTGCTGCGTTTTTTTCAAGCATTTTTATGAGCATGCATGAAAAAAACGCAGCGTTTTTATGCGTTTGTATGCGTTTTTAGCGCGTTTTTACCGCGTTTGCGTTTTTTTCCAACATTTTTAGGTGGCCCCTCACACTACCCAAACCATGACTTTACTAACCCTAACCCTGACCCTAACCCTAACCCTAACCCTGACCCTAACCCTTAACCAAATCATACTTAACCCTAACCCAAACCCTAAACCCTAACTAACCCTAACCCTAACCCTAACCCTGACCCTAACCCTAACCCTAACCCTAACCCTAACCCTGACCCTAACCCTAACCCTAACCCTGACCCTAACCCTTAACAAAACCATACTTAACCCTAACCCTGACCCTAACCCTGACCCTAACCCTTAACCAAACCATACTTAACCCTAATCCTGACCCTAACCCTGACCCTAACCCTAACCCTAACCCTGACCCTAACCCTTAACAAAACCATACTTAACCCTAATCCTGACCCTAACCCTGACCCTAATCCTTAACAAAACCATACTTAACCCTAATCCTGACCCTAACCCTGACCCTAACCCTAACCCTAACCCTAACCCTGACCCTAACCCTAACCCTAACCCTAACCCTGACCCTAACCCTTAACAAAACCATACTTAACCCTAATCCTGACCCTAACCCTGACCCTAATCCTTAACAAAACCATACTTAACCCTAATCCTGACCCTAACCCTGACCCTAACCCTAACCCTAACCCTAACCCTGACCCTAACCCTAACCCTAACCCTAACCCTGACCCTAACCCTTAACAAAACCATACTTAACCCTAATCCTGACCCTAACCATGACCCTAATCCTTAACAAAACCATACTTAACCCTAACCCTGACCCTAACCCTAACCCTAACCCTGACCATAACCCTAACCCTAAACCCCCTTAACTAACCCTAACTCTAACCCAAACCCCTAAATTCCATGGTTTAAAAAAAAAAACGCATATGCAAAAAAACGCATACATGAGCATGCCAGTGCGCACATATGCGCATCCATAGGCTATAATGGCCATTTTTAGCGCAAAACGTGCGCATATGTGCGCATGTGCTTTTTTGCAGGGCCAAAAAATGCAACATGCTGCGTCTGGAAAATCCCAACGCACACCCCAAAAAAACGCAGCGCATGAAAATCGCATACATGCGCTGACCAGTGCGCAGGTATGCGCACCCATGTTAAATATAGGGGAAAAAACGCATGCGCAGGTGTGCGTTTTTTTCCAGCGCTAAAAAACGCAAATGTGAAACCAGCCTGACATGTGATAACCTGACACACTACACAAATCTCATATGCCACTGCATTATAAAATTCACATACCAGGAAACAGTAAATCAGTTGCAAAAAGGGGGCACTTATTGGGCATTTCCACTATTTAGGTACATCAGGGGCTCTGCAAACGCGACATGACACCCGCAGACCATTCCATCAAAGTCTGCATTCCTAAACATCACTCCTTCCATTCAGAGCCTTGCCGTGCGCCCAAATAATGGTTTTCTCCCACATATGGGGTATGAGTGTACTCAGGAAAAATTGCACAACAACTTTTGGGGTCCAATTTCTCCTGTTACCCTTGTGAAAATAAAAAATTGAGACTAAAAGATTATTTTTGTGGAAAAAAAATGGATTTTTTTATTTTCAAGGCTCTATGTTATAAACTTTTGTGAAACACTTGGGGGTTCAAAGTGCTCACCACACATCTAGATAGGTTTCTTAAGGGGTCTAGTTTCTAAAATGGGGTCACTTGGGTGGGTTTCCACTGTCTAGGCACATCAGGGGCTCTCCAAACTTGGCGTCCGCTCTCAAATCCAGCAGACGCCAGCGAGTTTTGTGTTGAAAAAGTCAAATGGTGCTCCTTCCCTTCCAATCCCTGCCGTGTGCTCAAACAATGGTTTTCTCCCACATATGGGGTATCAGCATACTCAGGAGAAGTTGTACAACAACTTTTGGTATTCAATTTCTCCTGTTATCTTTGTGAAAATAAAAAAATGGGTCTAAAGTAACATTTTAGTGAAAAAAAGATAATTGTTCATTTTTTTCTTTTACATTCCGTTAATTGCTGTGAAGCACGTGAAGGGTTAATAAACTTCTTGAATGTGGTTTTGAGCACCTTGCGGGGTGCAGCTGTTAGAATGGTGTCCCTTTTGGGTATTTTTTATTATATACACCCCTCAAAGTGACTTCAAATGTGACGTGGTCCCTAAATAAATGATTTTGTAAATTTTGTTGGAAAAATGGAAAATCGCTGGTCAAATATTAACCCTTATAACTTCAACAAAAAAATTGGCTTCAAAATTGTGCTGATGTAAAGTAGACATGTGGGAAATGTTACTTATTAAGTATTTTGTGTGACATATCTCTGTGATTTAAGGGCATGAGAACTCAAAGTTTGAAATTGCAAAATTTTCAAAATGTTTGCCAAATTTCTTTTTCTTTATCGCTTCATTGGGGGACACAGATTACCATGGGTGTATGCTGCTGCTGCTAGGAGGCTGACACTATGCAAAACAAGAAAACTAGCTCCTCCCCGGCAGCATACACCCACCGACAGGCACCAAGTACCTCAGTTTGTGCTTAGTGTCTGTAGGAGGCGGACCGGGATCTCCCCAGATCCACTTTTAACTATTCCTTTTACAGTTGTGGCCAAAAGTATTGACACCCCTGCAAATCTGTCAGATAATACTCAGTTTCTTCCTGAAAATGATTGCAAACACAAATTCTTTGGTATTGTTATCTTCATTTAATTTGTCTTAAATGAAAAAACACAGCAAAAAGCAAAACATTGATCATTTCACACAAAACTCCAAAAATGGGCCAGACAAAAGTATTGGCACCCTCAGCCTAATACTTGGTTGCACAACCTTTAGCCAAAATAACTGCGACCAACCGCTTCCGGTAACCATCAATGAGTTTCTTACAATGCTCTGCTGGAATTTTAGACCATTCTTCTTTGGCAAACTGCTCCAGGTCCCTGATATTAGAAGGGTGCCTTCTCCAAACTGCCATTTTTAGATCTCTCCACGGGTGTTCTATGGGATTCAGGTCTGGACTCATTGCTGGCCACCTTAGAAGTCTCCAGTGCTTTCTCTCAAACCATTTTCTAGTGTTTTTTGAAGTGTGTTTTGGGTCATTGTCCTGCTGGAAGACCCATGACCTCTGAGGGAGACCCAGCTTTCTCACACTGGGCCCTACATTATGATGCAAAATTTGTTGGTAGTCTTCTGACTTCATATTGCCATGCACAAGGTCAAGCAGTCCAGTACCAGAGGCAGTAAAGCAACCCCAAAACATCGGGGAACCTCCGCCATGTTTGACTGTAGGGACCGTGTTCCTTTCTTTGAATGCCTCTTTTTTCTCCTGTAAACTCTATGTTGATGCCTTTGCCCAAAAAGCTCTACTTTTGTCTCATCTGATGAGAGAACATTCTTCCAAAATGTTTTAGGCTTTTTCAGGTAAGTTTTGGCAAACTCTAGCCTGGCTTTTTATGTCTCGGGGAAAGAAGTGGGGTCTTCCTGGGTCTCCTACCATACAGTCCATTTTCATTCAGATGCCGACGGATAGTACGGGTTGACACTGTTGTACCCTCGGACTGCAGGGCAGCTTGAACTTGTTTGGATGTTAGTCGAGGTTCTTTATCCAACATCCGCACAATCTTGCGTTGAAATCTCTTGTCAATTTTTCTTTTCCGTCCACATCAAGGGAGGTTAGCCACAGTGCCATGGGCTTTAAACTTCTTGATGACACTGCGCACGGTAGACACAGGAACTTTCAGGTCTTTGGAGATGGACTTGTAGCCTTGAGATTGCTCATGCTTCCTCACAATTTGGTTTCTCAAGTCCTCAGACAGTTTGACTTCTTGATTTGAGCCTGGATAGCTAGGGCATTTCTTCGTGCATGCTCAGCACAGTAGGAAACACCGTCCTTCTTGTCACATCCTAGAAGACCGGAATGCCCCATACAAGCAGTGCAGCTACGTCTCCAGCAAGAACAGCCGGCGCTGCGGCAGCGCCGCTCCCAAGCCTGACAAGAAGGACGGTGTTTCCTACTGTGCTGAGCATGCACGAAGAAATGCCCTAGCTATCCAGGCTCAAATCAAGAAGTCAAACCCAGGGCCAACCAGCGAATCTTTGTTATATCAACTTAGCTCATATTCTCGAGGAGATCTTGGCACTCAGGCCCAAGAAAGCAATAGAAACGAAGCAAGTCGAATTCTTGATGAGGACAGCTACAGTGATGGTGAACATGAGGCAGTAACAGTGGACCAGACCTGGATGGGAGATCTTGATAGTGAAGCAGACAGTCTGGATAGTGATCAGGAGGACCCTCTGAAGCATGCAGGTGTTTACACTGCTGAAGAAGTGACTCTTATCATGCGTGAGAAACTCATTAGACTCCAATCTCTGTACATCGATCAGTTCAAGAGATTGCAGCATTTGCTAAAGGAGAAGAAAAGAAATTACTTGCACAATTCAAGGACGGAACATGAAACCATTGGGAGTAGTCTTCTCACTGGACCAGAGGGACTCTCCTCCAAAGAGCGTGACAACCTGAGAAAATTAAAAGCATTACGACGTTATCGAAAACGATATGGCATAGAGGCGCTTTTACATCGACAACTGAAAGAACGTCGTATTTTGGCCACAGAGGGTGGATCCCAACAGGCGCACACCACTAGATCCAGCCAACGCTGCCTTGCCTTTGTTGAAGATGTACGCTGCTCTAATCCAAGCCTTCCTTTGAGCAGACATTGCCTGTCCCACATTTGTCAAGACAGTAACCAAGTTCTTTTTAAGATGTGTGTGGGTTCTGAAGAAGTTCCTTGCAACAAGCCTCTTTCAGTGAGTCTATCTGAAGATCCCTGCTGCCCTCTTCACTACAGTTTACCATCACCAATGTACAAGTCTGAACCAGTTCTGCCTGTGCCAGAGCCCATGGATGTGGCTCCTGTGGAGCTGTACTTGAGCGCAGCCGAGCTACAGCTGACTGAGAACTTGCCTCTCGAGTTCAGTGATGACCTTGATGTTGGAGGTGATGGAATGCAGTGTCCTCCATCTCCTCTCCTCTTTGATCCCTCAGCTGATGCAGCTTTGAATGATGTTTCAAAAACCCCATTTGAAATGATTGCAGATGACGCTGACCAGACCCCTACAAGTGACACTCTTCTGACCGCTGACTCCCTGGTGGGATCAGTAGGTCAGCGTAGAATCCAGTCAGCGGGGATCTCTCCACAACGCATTGAACCAGCCATTGATAATGTATTGGCATCAGAGCTGTCCACGGCCAATGGAAACACAGATGGTTCCTCTTGCAAGTAAATTTGGCTTTTGAAGTGTACACCAGTATACACTGTTGGGGTATTTTTCAATCTTCATATATATTTCAGTCTCAGTAAGACAGTCCAGATTCTCCGCAAGAGGAAACGAGATGGATACAAGTACAGACAGAAAGTTGACTGATTGCAGAAATTTTGGAATTACTAATCACAGGAAAAACTCCCAGGAGAATTCTCAGAGGCGATGCTGAACCTCAATTACTTTGTCTGTGGAGACAGCGAAAACAGTTCTTTGTGAAGAAAGGTTTGCTGTATCGCAGTACCGTGGAACCCATCACCATTACTCATCTCCATCAAATTGTGATCACAGGTAGAGATGTAGACATTGTCCTCACTGCCTATCATGATCTGTCAGGTAACTTTGGAGAGCAAAAGACAGAAGCCACAGGCCGTAGGCGATTCTATTGGATTGGCATAAGAGGACACTTTTAAAAATGTGGGCAGGAATGCCACACGTCTGTGAGTAGGAAAACCATGAAAGCTGATGATAAACCACCACTGCATCTCATTGTGAGTCGACGTCCATAACAAATGGAAGCCATTGATCATCTGAAGATAGAGTCCAGCAGGACAGGGCATAGCTACGTCTTAACCATCATCTATCAGTTCACCAAATTTGTACTGGCAGTCCCAGTGAAGGATTTAACAGCCCAGAATACACAGCGGTGGAGCAGGGAGAGGTAAGTATTGCAAGAGCTGGGGCCCTGAGCAAGCAGGGGGGGCCCACTTGTGGGCGGCAGTACTGGCACAGGGGCCCCTCATAGTATACCTGTGACGACTCTAGGCTAATACGTCCAAGAGTGGACCCTCTGGGTCGTGGATCCGGAGCCCCTGGGCCGAGCGTACCTGGTGAAGACCGACCCCTGTACAGGGATCGTTAGGGGCAGGGCCGCAGGGGGCAGAACCGCGACAGCCGGTGCCAGGAGGGACGACTCGAAGGATAGACAGGCAGAGCAAGGATAACGGAAAATACTGGCCAGGATTCCACAGGAAGGGGTTCAGAGGGGGACCACGGGACAGAGACAGACTGACGGAAGTGGAGCAGGCCAAAGAGCACACAGGGAGAACAGCAAAGGATAGGCAGGGTACACTAGAAGGTAAGGGCCGATGGGTGCAAGAGGTCACACAATCACCAGGCGCCCTCAGAATAGAGCGGACGCCTGATATAACCAGAGGCCGGAAGTACGCCCTACAGACCCTCCCCTCAGCGACGCCCCCTACTAGCAGAAGAGAGCGGGAGAACGCGCGTGCGCGGCCTAAGGCCGGCGCGGTTACCCGCAGCAGCGCGGGGAGCAGAGCGGAAGTGCGAGTGGACAGGGGGACGCAGGTGAGGAGGAGCTGCGGCGGGCACCGCCGCTGAAGGGGCATCGGCGGGCACGGCCGCCGATGTCACAGTACCCCCCCCCATATGTCCTCCCCTTCTGAGGTTGGTCAGAAATCTTTTCATGATAAGGGGGGCATCGACATTCTCTCGGGGCTCCCAGGACCTCTCCTCTGGACCAAAACCCTTCCAGTCGATAAGAAAAAGAGTTTTACCCTTGACCCTTTTCATAGCCAAAATGTCCTTTACTTCAAAGACATCGTTAGAACAAATTGGCGAGGGAGGGGACATGGAGGTTGGTTGGAACCGGTTCAAAACCACAGGTTTAAGGAGCGAGATATGGAAGGCGTTAGGGACCCGGAGCGATGCCGGCAACCTTAATTTGTAGGCTACTTCGTTAATGCGCCCAAGTACTTCAAAAGGACCGATGTATCGAGGACTTAATTTGTAAGCAGGGACTTTCAGGCGGATATGTTTGGTAGAAAGCCAGACTTTGTCCCCGGGATGGTACGGGGGTAGATCCCTTCGTCTCTTGTCTGCGTGTTTCTTAATTCGGACGCTGGCTACCTCGAGCGCCTCCCTGGTCTCCTTCCAAATTTGCGAAAATTCCTTGGCGAGAGTATCTGCTGCAGGGACTCCAGATGATGCGGAAAAAGGCAATGGAACCCCAGGATTTAGCCCAGTTACCACAAAGAACGGCGTCTTGGACGTTGATTCGCTGGGATGATTATTATGAGCGAATTCCGCCCAAGGTAGGAGTGAGACCCAATTATCCTGATGAGCGTTAGAAAAGTGGCGTAAGTAGGTGGTCAAAATTTGGTTAATCCGTTCCACTTGGCCGTTGGTTTGAGGATGATACGCTGAGGAGAAGTCGAGGGACGTGCCCAGGAGCCGACAGAGGGCCCTCCAGAATCGGGAGGTAAACTGGACCCCTCGATCGGTTACGATTCGTAGAGGAAGACCATGCAGCCTGAAAACCTGGTGGATAAAGATCTCGGCCAACTTTGGAGCAGATGGCAGTCCGAACAAGGGAATAAAGTGGGCCATCTTGGAGAAGCGGTCTGCGACGACTAAGATGGTATTACATCCAGCAGAGCGAGGCAGATCAGTCACGAAATCCATGGCGATTTGCTGCCAAGGGGCCTCTGGCACAGGCAACGGATGAAGGAGACCGGAGGGTAGAGTCCTAGGAACCTTGTTCTGAGCACAGGTCCTGCAAGAGGCTACAAAGTCCTTTGCATCCTGGTGGAGAGAGGGCCACCAGTAATACCGGGAGAGAAGCAAAAGAGTCTTCTTAATCCCAACGTGCCCAGCAACCTTGGAGGAATGTCCCCAGCGCAGCACTTCCAGACGTTTGTTTGAAGGAACGAAGGTCTTGCCCGGCGGAAGGGTAGAGAATCTCACAGTGGCCACGGAGATAACTTTAGCCGGCTCGATGATATATGATGGATCCTCCTCCTTTTCAGGTGGCTGCAAAGACCTGGAAAGCGCATCAGCTTTAATGTTCTTACTGCCGGGCCGGAAGTGGAGCTTAAACTCAAAACGGGAAAAGTACAAGGCCCACCTGGCTTGTCTGGAATTGAGTCTCTGGACAGATTGCAGGTAGGCCAAGTTCTTGTGGTCCGTAAAGATAGTAAAGGGATGCACTGCCCCTTCGAGCAGATATCGCCATTCCTCCAGCGCCATCTTAATGGCCAACAATTCCCGGTCCCCAATGGAGTAGTTGCACTCCGCAGGAGAAAAGGATTTGGAGAAGAACCCGCAGGGGACTAGACGTCCGGATGGAGCCTGTTGGGACAGAACCGCCCCAGCTCCAGTGGAGGAGGCATCAACTTCCAGGATGAAGGGCCTACTAGCCACTGGGCGGTGTAGGATCGGAGCAGAGGCAAACGAGCGTTTCAGGGCAAGAAAGGCGTCCTCGGCTTCGGAAGACCAGACGTTAGACTTCGTCCCCTTACGGGTTAGGACCGTGATGGGCTTGGTGACTGTAGAAAAGTGGGGTACAAACTGTCGGTAATAGTTAGCGAAGCCGAGGAAACGCTGGATGGCCTTTATGCCAACTGGACGAGGCCACTGGAGTACCGCGGACAGCTTCTCCGGATCCATCTTAAGGCCGGAATCCGTGATGATATATCCCAAGAAAGGTAACGCTGTTTGCTCGAAGAGGCACTTCTCAATCTTGGCGTAAAGACGATTTTCTCGAAGGCGCTGCAGGACCATGCGTACACTTCTCCTATGGGAGGAGAGATCGGCCGAGAAAACGAGGATATCATCCAAGTAAACCACCACGCAGGAATAGAGTAGGTCCCGGAACACCTCATTTACGAATTCCTGAAACACCGCCGGAGCATTGCAGAGACCGAACGGCATGACCAAGTATTCATAATGGCCGTCCCGAGTATTGAAGGCCGTCTTCCACTCGTCCCCCGCTCGGATTCGGATTAAGTTGTAAGCTCCCCGCAGATCCAACTTCGTGAAGATTCTGGCCCCCCTCAGCCGGTCGAAGAGTTCAGGAATCAGCGGGAGCGGGTACCGGTTTTTAACAGTGATGTTGTTCAGGCCCCGGTAATCAATACAGGGTCGCAGGGACCCATCTTTCTTCCGGACGAAGAAAAAACCTGCGCCCGCAGGAGACGAGGATTTCCGGATGAACCCCTTGGCCAGATTCTCCTGTATGTATTCCGTCATAGCCGTGGTCTCTGCTGGGGATAGAGGATAAGTTCTCCCTCTGGGAGGGTTGGCTCCGGGGACCAGGTCAATAGGGCAGTCAAAGGAGCGATGAGGTGGTAAGGAGTCCGCTTCCTTTTTGCTGAACACATCGGCAAACATGTGATAGGGTGCGGGTAGGCCCGGAAGGTCGGCAGGCTTCGAGCATGGACGGGGACGAGTGAGAGCCCGTAGGCAGTGCTCCTGGCAGGAGTGCCCCCAACGGAGAACTTCCCCAGAGCGCCAGTCAATCACCGGCTCGTGCCGTCTGAGCCAGGGTAGCCCTAGAAGAACAGCATGGGCTAGTTGTGGCAGGACATAAAAGGCTATCCTCTCGAGGTGGAGTGCTCCGATTTGAAGGTCTACTTCGACGGTAACTGTGGTGATGAGTCCGGGTAAAGGTTTACCATCAACGGAGGAAATAGCACGAGGGTTCCTTAATACAATCACTGGGATCCGGAGTTTATCAACCTCCTCCTGGCGGATAAAGTTACCGGCAGCACCCGAGTCCACATACGCCTCCACAGATCCACGCTCCCGACCTGTAATTATCAAAGCTGAAAGGGTAAGGGGGAGAGAGGAATTTTGATCACCTAGGGGGTCCTCTCTTACCTGACCTAGGTGGAGGCATTTCCCGACCTCTCTGGCTTCTCCGGGCAAGAACGCACAAAATGGTTGGCACCTCCGCAGTACAGGCAGAGTCCCTTGGTCATCCTCTCCCTGCGCCGTTGCTCGGACAGTCTGACACGATCAATCTGCATTGGCTCAGGAGCGGTACTAACAGGAGATGCAGAGAAACAAGGGACAGGAGCCTGGTACAGCCTAAAGGACCTTCTCTCTCCGACCGCCTCTCGAGCGCGCTCCTGAAAGCGTAGATCAATACGAGTGGCCAGAGAAATAAGGTCCTCCAGAGTGGTGGGGGTGTCTCGCCCGGCAAGCTCATCCTTGATCTTACTGGAGAGGCCTCTCCAAAAGGCTCCCACAAGAGCCTCATTGTTCCACCCCAACTCTGAAGAGAGGGTCCGGAAGCGGATGGCGTATTGCCCCACTGTGAGGGAACCCTGGCGGAGGTTAAAAAGGGCCTCCGTGGAGGATGCTAAGCGACCCGGTTCATCGAATACCTTGCGAAAGGTTTCCAAGAAGGTCAGAATGTTTAACACTACGGGGTCATCCCTCTCCCACAGGGGGTTCACCCAGGACAGGGCCTCACCCTCGAGATGGGACACAATGAACGCCACCTTGGCGCGGTCAGTAGGATACTGAAGGGGGGCAAGCTCAAAATGTAGCCTGCATTGATTTAGAAAACCCCGGCATAACTTAGGGTCTCCGCTGTACCTGGGGGGTTTACCCAGACGGGGAGCCGGGGTGGAGACCACGTCAGAGGGGGAAGTTGCTGCGGCAGCAGAGGATTGCAGAGCAAGCAATCGATCATCCACGGATGCCATGTAACCTAAGATGTGGGATTGAGCATCGCGCTGCTGCGCGAGCTCCTGCTGGAGACTGACTAGGAGGGGAGCGTGCCCGGGGTCAGAGGTCTGCAGGGCGGATAGCCGGGTGTCCATAGACTTCATAAAGGACATTATCCGGGTCTGGTTTTCACGAAGGAAAAGTAATTCCTTTTGTGTGGCGGCTGCGGCACCGGCGGGATCCATGGCCTGGTGATACTGTGACGACTCTAGGCTAATACGTCCAAGAGTGGACCCTCTGGGTCGTGGATCCGGAGCCCCTGGGCCGAGCGTACCTGGTGAAGACCGACCCCTGTACAGGGATCGTTAGGGGCAGGGCCGCAGGGGGCAGAACCGCGACAGCCGGTGCCAGGAGGGACGACTCGAAGGATAGACAGGCAGAGCAAGGATAACGGAAAATACTGGCCAGGATTCCACAGGAAGGGGTTCAGAGGGGGACCACGGGACAGAGACAGACTGACGGAAGTGGAGCAGGCCAAAGAGCACACAGGGAGAACAGCAAAGGATAGGCAGGGTACACTAGAAGGTAAGGGCCGATGGGTGCAAGAGGTCACACAATCACCAGGCGCCCTCAGAATAGAGCGGACACCTGATATAACCAGAGGCCAGAAGTACGCCCTACAGACCCTCCCCTCAGCGACGCCCCCTACTAGCAGAAGAGAGCGGGAGAACGCGCGTGCGCGGCCTAAGGCCGGCGCGGTTACCCGCAGCAGCGCGGGGAGCAGAGCGGAAGTGCGAGTGGACAGGGGGACGCAGGTGAGGAGGAGCTGCGGCGGGCACCGCCGCTGAAGGGGCATCGGCGGGCACGGCCGCCGATGTCACAATACCGGTGTGTCTGACTGCGGGTGTGCACCCCCACCATCAGAGATACTTGATTATACTATGATGGACTCTGTGCCAGTGCCGTCGCCCGAGAGTGGGCCCACCTGTCCAGGGCAACGGCAGTCGCACGGGTGCGTGCGCCAGGTGGTGACCCCGGCCATGGGGGGGAGGCAGCCCAGTTAGGGAGGTTGAAAAAATGGCATATGTTGATGTTGGACATTCAGCAGCTGCAAATGGAGGAATTGGAGAAGTCTGAGGAAGAGGAGAACAAAAGCGAGCCATTTTTCTGGCAACCTACGTGTCAGCAGGGGAAGGTGGGACAAAACCCTTTGAAACCCATGCATGGTTCATTTTAATGAAGGTTAAATCATCAACATTTTGAGTCGACAGACGGGTCCTTTGTTCTGTCAGGATTGATCCAGCAGCACTGAAGACTCTTTCAGATAGCACACTAGCAGCAGGGCAAGCGAGCTCCTGTAAGGCATATTGTGCCAATTCAGGCCAGGTGTCCAGTTTACAGGCCCAATAGTCAAAGGGGAATGACCTGTGAGGGAGAACATCGATATGGGAGGAGAAGTAGTTTGTAACCATAGTTGACAACTGCTGTCTCCTGTCACTTTCAATTGATGCAGTATTACCAGTCGTGTGAACGGTACTTGAAAAATCAGTCCACAACATGGTCATGAAACCCCTGTGTCCAACGCCACTTCGGCTGTGTGCACCACGAACACCTCTTCCACGTTGCCCCCTACGGCTCGTAGAAGAACCATCACCGCCGCTGTGTGCTGGGAATGCCTCAAACAAACGGTTTACCAGAGTTGCTTGTTTGTTAGCCATTATTAGCTCTAGGTTCTCCTGTGGCATGATGTTTTGGAATTTGCCTTTATAGCGTGGATCCAGGATGTTGGCCAACCAGTAGTCATCATCGTTCATCATTTTGGCAATGCGGGGGTCCCTTTTTAGGATCTGCAAGGAATAATCACACATGTGGGCCAATGTTCCAGGTGTCAATGATGCACTGCGAGTGCTGGGTGGAGGAGCACTTTCTGGCAAATCAACATCCCTCCAGTCACGCACAAACCCTGTACCTGACCTTGCCACGCCAACTTTTTCTCTTGCCCCCTGAGAAGCATCCTACTCCCCTAAATAATCATCCCCATCATCCTCCTCCTCCTCCTCTTCTTCCTCCACCTCATCCAGGAGAGTTCCCTGGGCAGACAATGGCTGACTGACATCAAGGCTTCCCTCCTCCTCCTCTTCCTCCTCGGCTGCAGACGCCTGCTCCTTAATGTGCGTCAAAGTTTGCATGAGCAGATGCATAAGTGGGATGCTCATGCTTATGATGGCGTCGTCTGCGCTTACCAGCCGTGTGCATTCCTCAAAACACTGAAGGACTTTACAGAGGTCTTTCAGCTTTGACCACTGCACACCAGACAACTCCATGTCTGCCCTCAAACTGCCTGCCCGTGTATCCTCCCACAAATGCATTACAGCCTGCCTCTGTTCACACAGCCTCTGAACCATGTGTAGGGTGGAGTTCCACCTTGTTGCAACGTCGATAATTAGGCGGTGCTTGGGAAGGTGGAGCAATCGCTGCAGCTTCTGCATACGACTGGAGTGTACGGGCGACCGGCGGATGTGCGAGCACAGTCTTCGCACCTTATGGAGCAGGGCTGTTAACTCCGGATAATTATTGAGGAAGCACTGCACCACCAGGTTCAAGGTGTGAGCCAGGCAAGGTATGTGTCTAAGTTTTGAAAGGGCTATGGCTGCCACAAAATTCCAGCCGTTATCACTAACTACCTTGCCTGCCTCAAGATGTAGACTGCCCAGCCATGACTCAGTTTGTCGCTGCAAGTAGTCGGCCAGTACCTCCGCGGTGTGTCTGTTGTCGCCCAAACACATCATCTTCAACACAGCCTGCTTACGCTTACCACTAGCTGTTCGATAGTGGGACACCTCGTGTGCAACACTGGCAGCTGCGGATGGAGTGCTCGTGCGACTGTGCTCTGTGGACGAGCTTTCGCTTCTGGAAGAGGAGGAGGGTCGAACGCCTACAGCCAACTGTTTCTTATACCGTGGGCTAGGCAGCACTGTCCCACCGCCGCTGTCCCCTGTGGACCCTGCATCCACCACATTAACCCAGTGCGCAGTGATGGACACGTAACGGCCCTGGCCATGCCTACTGGACCATGCATCTGTTGTGAGGTGCACCTTTCCACTCACTGATTGCTTGAGTACATGGACAATGTGGTCTTTCATAAGCAGGTGGAGGGCTGGGATGGCTTTTCGAGAAAAGAAGTGCCGACTGGGTAGGACATAGCGTGGTACTGCGTAGGCCATGAGCTCGCGGAAAGCTTCGCTTTCAACCAACCGGTAGGGCATCATCTCTAACGAGATTAGTTTGGCAATGTGGGCGTTCAAACACAGTGTACGTGGATGAGAGGATGAGTACTTTCTTGTCCTACTCAGAGTCTCTGGTAGGGTGAGCTGGACTTGAGAGCTGCATATGGTGGAACTAGTGGTGGACATGGCGGACTGAGAGAGGGTTGGTGATGGTGATGGTGTTGGTGATCTTGCTGATGGCCTAGATTCAGTCTTTTGTAGCAATAACATTGTGATTCCCTGACTGCTTTGGCCTTGCGACGACACCTCAACATTTGCTGCTGGTGGTGTGCTAACCGGTGGGCTTACAGTGGGGGAAGCGATGTAGCGTTGCTGACTACCTTCATTCGGAGCAGGTGCACATGTGGTACGTGAGGTTTGGTAGTCCGTCCACGCTTGCAAGTGCATGGTGGTTGAATGTCTAAGTATGCAACTGGTATTCAAATTTCTCAGATTTTTCCCTCGGCTAAAGGTCTTTGCACACATCTTACAGATAACCTTTGCCTGATCATTAGGATTTTGTTCAAAAAAGTGCCACACTTCACTCTTCCTACTATGGAAGACATTTTGAGGCCTTGCACGCTGTGCTAATTTGACCGTCTGACCAAGCTGTCCTGCAACTCTTTTGGTTTTTGTAAATCGTTTTTGGACTGCTATGGGCCTGCCAGATAACAGCTGTTCCGATGTTGATGCCTGCTGCGGATCCTTCTCCTCTTCTAAGCTATTGACAGCGGCACCCTCTTCCCCCAATGGATGCCAATCTGGGTCAACAAGTGGGTCATCCATCACCTCCTCTTCAATTTCATGTGCACCTTCCTCTGTGTCACCGTGTAAGGTGGTATAGTATGCGGGAAGGGGCACCTGAGTTTCATTAGGGTCAGATTCTGGCTCAGTACACTGCGAGGACAATGTAGTGTTCTGAGTGAATGTACCAGCAGAAAAATCTAGCAGTGGCTGTGCATCAGTGCACTCCATGTCAGATTCATCTTGGACTGTGGAATTCACGATTTGACTTGATAACCCAGTCATGGTATGTGATAAGAGCTCCATGGAGTAATCTGTAGTGTGGCCTGCCGCATCCTTCACTTTTGGTAGGGGTGAAGGACACAAGGAAAGGTGTTGTTCCTGACCTGGAGCCTCCACTGACGACTCAGTGCTTTTTTTGAAACTTCAGAAGAAGAGGCGATAGAGCTGGAGGCTGTGTCAGCAATGTAAGCCAAAACTTGTTCCTGAAGCTCCGGCTTTAAAAGCGGTTTACCTACTCTTACTCCCAGAAAAGTGAGCCATCGAGGCCTTGTGGAGCCACACGATGACGCAGGCTCAACACCTCCTGCCTTAGGTGCTATTGTGCTTTTGCCACTACCAGCAGATGCACCACCACCACCACCACCATCAGTACCAGCTGGCAACCCCCGCCCACTTCCAAGGCCTCTTCCACCATACTTCCTCATTTTTGGAAAAATGTACCCAAAATACCACCAGCTATATGGTACTGTAAAACAAGGTACAAGGTGTGTATATAGTATTGGGGAGAATTGGAAGCTCCCTAGAGATTTTAGGAGGCTGAACTATTATCTCAGGCCCACTATAGATTACACCTCAATTTAACAGGCTGAAATAGGCAGGTGTATGACCAGGTACAAGGTGTGTATATAGTATTGGGGAGAAATGGAAGCTCCCTAGAGATTTTAGGAGGCTGAACTATTATTTCAGGCCCACTATAGATTACACCTCAATTTAACAGGCTGAAATAGGCAGGTGTATGACCAGGTACAAGGTGTGTATATAGTATTGGGGAGAATTGGAAGCTCCCTAGAGATTTTAGGAGGCTGAACTATTATCTCAGGAACACTATAGATTACACCTCAATTTAACAGACTGAAATAGGCAGGTGTATGACCAGGTACAAGGTGTGTATATAGTATTGGGGAGAATTGGAAGCTCCCTAGAGATTTTAGGAGGCTGAACTATTATCTCAGGCCCACTATAGATTACACCTCAATTTAACAGGCTGAAATAGGCAGGTGTATGACCAGGTACAAGGTGTGTGTATATAGTATTGGGGAGAATTGGAAGCTCCCTAGAGATTTTAGGAGGCTGAACTATTATCTCAGGCCCACTATAGATTACACCTCAATTTAACAGGCTGAAATAGGCAGGTGTATGACCAGGTACAAGGTGTGTATATAGTATTGGGGAGAATTGGAAGCTCCCTAGAGATTTTAGGAGGCTGAACTATTATCTTAGGCCCACTACAGATTACACCTCAATTTAACAGGCTGAAATAGGCAGGTGTATGACCAGGTACAAGGTGTATATATAGCATTGGGGAGAATTGGAAGCTCCCTAGAGATTTTAGGAGGCTGACAATGATGCTCTCAGTCCAAGTATGGCAGCAGGCAGCCTAATAAGCAGGACTGCTTGCACACAAAAGTGTGGAAAAATGAATGCTTGGTAACTGTGCAGAAAAGAGGAAGAAAAGTATTTTTGCTTTTAAAAAAGCAGTTTGCACAGCAGTGTGCAAACAGCAATGCAGCTATCAGGGAGCCTTATAAGGCAGCCTAATAACCAACAGAGCTGATGCACAAAAATAGAGCCTCCCCTGTCACTGCACACAAACTGTTGTGTTGTAAGTGGAAATCGCTAACAGCAGAAGCAGTTTTTTTGTTCTCCTTTCCTGCCTAACGCTCTCCCTTATTCAGAATCAGCAGCTGCAACTTCTGCACGCCCTTTTATAGCCCCTGTGACGCCACACAAAGCCAGCCAATCACTTGCATGCCCTTCTCAAAGATGGCGGTGACCGATGCCCATGTCATCGCGTTGCCCACAGTGTGCGTCCTCCATCATTGGCTGAAAAAGGGCGCTGGAAGCATCAATTGAAATGCAACTTTGGCGCTCTGGTCGCCGACCTCATGGCCGACCTCACACTATGGTCGGGTTTCGTTTTATGAAACCCGACTTCAGCGAAAGTCGGCGACTTATGAATTTGACCGACCCGTTTCGCTCAACTCTATTTAACACTATGTAGCATACAGCCCCCCCAGAATATGCAGAACTGTTACATTTAGGCAGATTTAGCAATGCAGCTCTGCAAGTTTGCCCCCATAGATTGCCGTAGAATTAATAAATCTATCTTGAGCGATTATTTGAAAACCCATTGATTATCCAGTGTAATAGAAGCCTATGAGTGTGTGATATATGGTACAATGTAAGAAGTGGAAATATTTCATGGCCTTTATACAGGGGTGGGATTCAAATTTTTAACAACAGGTTCTGTGTTGGAAAACCACACCCATTTTAAAGCCACATCCATTTACACACAACATTTCCTCAAACATATACAAGTAGGGGCGCAGTGAAACAGTTGAAAAAAAATAAATAGGAATGAGACCAGAACAGTGCACATTCTGGACAGCTGCTCTTTTGACCCGAGTGTGACAGCTGCATATATTTCTATGCAGCTGTCTCACTTGACTGACCGGCTGGCCAGGCTGTGCACTACACTCTACAGTATAATGGCCCCACATGATGCTGCATACAGTATAATGGCCCCATACACTGCTCCATACTGTATAATGGCCCCACATGATGCTGCATAAAGTATAATGGCCCCACGTGATGATGCTTACAGTATAATGGCCCCATATACTGCTCCATACTGTATAATGGCCCCACATGATGCTGCATACAGGATAATGGCCCCATACACTTCTCCATACTGTATAATTGCCCCACATGATGCTGCATACAGTATAATGGCCCCATATACTGCTCCATACTGTATAATGGCCCCACATGATGCTGCATACAGTATAATGGCCCCACATGATGCTGCATACAGTATAATGGCCCCATATACTGCTTCATACCGTATAATGGCCCCACATGATGCTGTATACAGTATAATGGCCCCACGTGATGATGCATAGAGTATAATGGCCCCATATACTGCTTCATACAGCATAATGGCCCCACATGATGCTGCATACTGTATAATGGCCCCATATACTGCTTTATACTGTATAATGGCCCCACATGGGCTCATTCTCATCCTCCTCCCCTCCCCCTGGGCTCATTCTCATCCTCCCCCGTCGCCCTTGTATGCATGGCTGAGTTCATTCTGATCCTCCCTCCCCCCGTCCCCCTGGGCTCATTCTCATCCCCCCTTGTATGCATGGCTGGGCTCAGTCTCATCCTCCCCTCCTCCCCCTGGGCTCAGTCTCATCCTCCCCCGTCCCCCTGGGCTCATTTTCCTCCTCCCCCCGTCCCCCTGGGCTCATTCTCATCCTCCCCCCGTCCCCCTGGGCACATTCTCATTCCCCCTTGTATGCACGGCTGGGCTCATTCTCATCCTCCCCTCGTCCCCCAGGACTCAGTCTCATCCTCCTCCCATCCCCCTGGGCTCAGTCTCATCCTCCCCCGTCCCCCTGGGCTCATTCTCATCCTCCCCCTGTCCCCCTGGGCTCATTATCATCCTCCCCCTGTCCCCCTGGGCTCATTCTCATCCTCCCCCCGTCCCCCTGGGCTCATTCTCATCCCCCCCTTATATGCATGGCTGGGCTCATTCTCATCCTCCCCTCGTCCCCCTGGACTCAGTCTCATCCTCCTCCCGTCCCCCTGGGCTCATTCTCATCCTCCCACATCCCCCTGGGCTGTCTCATCCTCCCCCCGTCCCCCTGGGCTCATTGTCATCCTCCCCCCGGGCTCAATCTCATCCTCCCCCCGTCCCCCTGGGCTCATTCTCATCCTCCCCCCGTCCTCCTGGGCTCATTCACATCCTCCCCCTGTCCCCCAGGGCTCATTCTCATCCTCCCCCGTCCCCCTGGGCTCATTCTCATCCCCCCTTATATGCATGGCTGGGCTCATTCTCATCCTCCCCTCGTCCCCCTGGACTCAGTCTCATCCTCCTCCCGTCCCCCTGGGCTCATTCTCATCCTCCCCCCATCCCCCTGGGCTGTCTCATCCTCCCCCCGTCCCCCTGGGCTCATTGTCATCCTCCCCCCGGGCTCAATCTCATCCTCCCCCCGTCCCCCTGGGCTCATTCTCATCCCCCCCTCTTGTATGCATGGCTGGGCTCAGTCTCATCCTCCCCCCATCCCCCTGGGCTCAGTCTTATCCTCCCCCCATCCCCCTGGGCTCACTCTCATCTTCCTCCCCGTCCCCCCAGGTTCATTCTCATCCACCCCCGTTACCCTGGGCCCATTCTCATCCTCCCCCCATCCCCTTGGTCTCATTCTCATTCTCCCCCCATCCCCCCTGGGCTCATTCTCATCCTCTTCCCCATCCCCCTGGGCTCATTCTCATCCTCTTCCCCCTGGGCTCATTCTCATCCTCTTCCCTGTCCCCCTAGGCTCATTCTCATCCTCCTCCCCATCCCCCTGGGCTCCTTCTCATCCTCTTCCCACTGGGCTCATTCTCATCCTCCCCCCCTTGTATGCATGGCTGGGCTCACCTGAGTCCTCCCATCCCGCGGTCCCTGCATGTAAATCCAGGCGCCTGTATCTTCTTCCTGTATGAGCGGTCACGTGGTACCGCTCATTAAGGTCATGAATATAGACGCCACGCCTATGTGAGTGGAGTGAGATCCATATTCATTATTGTAATGAGCGGTACCACGTGACCACTCACACAGGAAGAGGATACCAGCGTACGGAGCTGCAGGCACCGCTGGAGGAGATGAGTATGATGTCTTCAGGAGGGGGAGGAGGGACCGACCCTGGACTTGTATTAAATAAAAAAAACAACTTGCCCCTCTGCCACCCAGCCCAGCCCGTCCCTGGTGGCAATACCGGATCGCGTCTCTGAATCTCCCCAGTTTGGGGAAACGGATGCTTTTTTAACAAGCGGTTCCATCGAACCAGGGAGAACCGGCCGAATCCCACCCCTGACTTTATACATTTCTCTGTTAATATTACAGCCGGCATTGACCAAAATCCTATGCAAGTATTGACATTCTCTGTACAGACAATTAAAGCATTTACACCTCGCCGTCTCCTCCCAGCGCCCTGCTCCCATCTGTGTAGTGTGGGGACTGAGGCTTTGCACAGCAGGCACGATCTATTGGTGTAATGTCGCCTGCTGAGCTGAGTCTCCAACACACAGGGGCAGGCTAAATTGTGGTACAAGAACAGTAAAATTGTGCTGGCGGTTGGGTGATGGGGAACAGAGCCAGCGCTCCCCGGCACTCACGGCCGTGTGGTCCGCCACTATGGATTCCACCACTATGGATGTAACACCCCTACACCCCCAGCAGATATAGAATAGCCTAAACCTGAACGCCGGATCAGATCCGATAATCATGCAGGGAAGTCTCTGTACAATAACGTTGCGAAGGAAAGGCTCATTCATATGTTTGTTTTTCCCCAGGTGTGCTGTCTGTATTTCTCACTTATAGTCTATGGAGCTGGTAACGTGTAAGCTTTGGGGAGAACTGTCGGCCAAACTCACCCACTGACTGTCTACTAGGAAAACCTTCCATCAGCTTTTTTCCTTTTTTTTTTTTTGCCTATTAGGCTATGTGCCCACGTAGCGTTTTAAAACGCACAGTGAAAACCGGACTCCTTCCCAGAAATCGCGCGATTTCACCGCGATTCTGTTCGCGATTTTGCCGCGATTTTCTCAAGCACTTTCCAAGCGATTTGAAGCTTTACTTGGAAAGTGATTGACAGGTTGGTCACACTCGTCAAACATAGTGTTTGACAAGTGTGAGCAGCTTTTTACTATTGAGGCCGCCTATGCGGCATCAATAGTAAAAGATAGAATGTTAAAAATGATTAAAAAAAAAAAATCGGGGTATATTTACCTTCCGACGTCCCGCGCTGCCATCCCGGGCCTCAGCGTTCCCAGTAATGCCTTGCGAGACCTGTGATGACATTGGTCTCGTGTAGAGTCACGCGAGACTACGTCATCACAGGACCTTGCCGCAAGGCATTACGGGGAACGCTGTGGCCAGGAATGCAGCGCGGGACATCGGAAGGTAAATATACCCCGATTTTTTATTTTTTATTCTTTTTTTTACAGGGGTATGGTAGCCAGGGCCTGGAGGACAGTCTCCTCTCCTCCACACCGTGGGTACCAACCGCACATGAGACGCTTAACTTCCCGCATGGTGGGCATAGCCACATGCGGGAAGTAAGCGATTCTCATGCTTTCCTATGGGTGCGGAATCGCGGCAATTCTTTGCGATTCCGCACAAAAGAATGATCATGCTGCGATTTTTTCCGTGATGCGATTCCGCCGCAGAAAAAAGCGCAGCATTAGCACAGCATGTGCGTAATGCCATAGGAATGCATGGGGGCGTTCTGTACACGAATTTTAAACGTTTTTGCAGCGTTTTTGTGCCAAAAATCGTGGCAAAAACGCTTAAAAATCGCATTGTGGGCACACAGCCTAAGAGAAATAGATGACATACTGATGGTAAAAATGGTCACACAGACCAAACACAAAAAAAAGACGAAAATCGGACGTATCACATTAATGAAAACTAGTTGGTTTGGTTTTCTATGGTTAAGAATAAAATGAAGCGTTAGAACGGCATAACTACTGCAACTGAGTGATTTATTAAATAGTTCAGCAAATTTAATTGTAAACTGTTGTTTGTCTATCAGCTGCAGGTGGAAATCTCAGGTAAGGGTCTTTCTTCTCATTGTATAGTGTATGGTGCGCATGCGCCACCTCGGCTCCATCCTACAGGGACATCTCAGAGATGGAGGTCCCAGCCGACGGAACCCCCGTAATCAGTAACTTATTCCCTATACTGTGGATGGGGGAGAACTAAGTTCTGACATCTTTTTTAATAAAATACTAGTGTTACAAAAAAGTCCTAGTTTCTACGTTAACTAACATACACATTGATATATTTTCCTTGTACTATAGGGCGGACCCCATTGAGATAATACTTCAGAAGCGGTGTGATGGTCTTAAGGCCCTGTCTCACATAGTGAGATCGCGAATGTGTCACCGATTTTGTGATGCAACAGCGATCTCGCCTGCGATCTCACTACATGTGACACGCAGCAGCGACCGGCCCCCCTGCTGGATATCGCTGATCGTGCAGGAATGTCCTGGGCCATTTTTTCGTTGTCGGTGTCCCACTGGCCAGCGAGCATCGCTGTGTTTGATCACTGGATCGTTGCTGCGTCGCTGAAGAGATCTGCCTGTTTGGCAGCTTACTAGCAATCATTTAGCGACACACCAGCGATCCCTACCAGGTTGTATCATTGTCGGGATCGCTGGTATGTCGCTAAGTGAAACGGGACCCTTACAGACAAGATCACAATAACGTAAGTGAAAACAATGTACCAATCTAACATAAGCAAACCTTCAGAGATAAAAAAAAAAAAAAAGATATGAACAGGGATATAAACTGGTCTGTATGCAGCATGTAAGCGCACATTCACACTGGCCACTGTACAGAAAGAATAAAGACAGAAACAAAATGATTAAATACCCTGCAGTAAATAAATAGCGTAGTGCATGAAAATAATACATAATACACAAAATAATACATAAAATAATACACAGTACTTAGTTACCTTAGGCACCTGTCAGCAGGATTGTGCACAGTAACCTACACACAGTGTCAGGTCTGCGCTGTTATACTGATTAATATGATACACTGGTTGATGAAATCCATCCTGTGGCTGATGTTTTATCTTTATTTTAAGTTTTCAGTTAATGATATGCTTGTGCTCCGGGGCGGCCTGTGGGGGTCTTCATGTGGTGGTCTGCATAGGCATTCATCAGTATGGCTTCTGACAGGTCACTGATCCCTCACTGACCTGCCCTCTATTTTGCATAATGAATACCCTATTTTTCGGATTATAAGACGCACTTTTGATCCCCCAAATTTTGGGGGAACGTGGGGGGTGCGTCTTATAATCCGAATCTGTGTGCTGCTGTGTTACAGAGTAGGGGGGGTGGTTTTGGCGTGGTGTCAGGGGGCTGGGGTGGGCTCGCTGCAGGCTGCAGAGACAGTGGGTGGTCACGTGCTCCCGATCATTAGGCTCATGTAATATTCAGAGACAGTGGGTGGTCACGTGCTCCCGATCATTAGGCTCATGTAATATTCACTGCACTCGCTGTCCATCACCTCGGTGCTGAAGCCGCGCCGAGTTGGTAGACAGGTCCTATTGGTCATGTGACGGAAGGTCCTGAAGCTACAATGAACTGCCTGAATGAGCAGCTGCTGCTGCATGTCCTCGCAGGAGGAGGATGTCAGCACAGACACAGGAAGAGCCACGGGGATGCTGAAAGCAGGAGCCGTCATCGGAAGGTGAGTTAAAGGGAATCTGTCACCCCATTTTTGCCCCATAAGCTGGGGCCACCGCCATCAGGGGCTTATCTACAGCATTCTGTAATGCTGTAGATAAGCCTCCGATGAAACCTGAAAGATAAGAAAAACACGTTAGATTATACTCACCCGGGAGGCGGAGTCGGGTGCGGTGGGTGTCGTGGTCCGGTCCGACGCCTCCCATCTTCATACGATGATGTCCTCCTTGCTTCTCCCTCTGCTCTGGCACAGGCGTACTTTATCTGCCCTGTTGAGGGCAGAGTAAAGTACTGCAGTGGGCAGGCGCCGGGAAAGGTCAGAGCGGTGCGGCGCCTGCGCACTGCAGTACTTTGCTTTGCCCTCAACAGGGCAGATAAAGTACGCCTGCGCAGGAGCCGAGGGAGAAGCAAGGAGGAGGATGTCATCGTATAAACATGGGAGGCGCCTGATGGGACACCCATTGGACCGGACCGAACGCCAGGGTTCATCAGGGGATTATCTAGAGCATTACAGAATGCTGTAGATAAGCACCTGATGGCTGTGGCTGCAGCTGATAGGCCAAAATGGGGGTGACAGACTCCCTTTAAGTGTTTGTTATTTCATCGTGTGCTTGCCAGCAGGGGGGAGTATAGGGACGGGGGGCCATGTGAATGCCAGCAGGGGGGAATATAGGGACTGGGGGCCCGTGTGCATGCCAGCAGGGGGGAATATAGGGACGGGGGGGCGTGTGCATGCCAGCAGGGGGAATATAGGGAGGGGAGCCCGTGTGCATGCCAGCAGGGGGGAATATAGGGAGGGGAGCCCGTGTGCATGCCAGCAGGGCGGAATATAGGGACAGGGGGCCCGTGTGCATGCCAGCAGGGGGGAATATAGGGACGGAGGGACGTGTGCATGCCAGCAGGGGGGAATATAGGGACGGGGGACCGTGTGCATGCCAGGAGGGAGGAATATAGGGACGGGGGACCCGTGTACATGCCAGCAAGGGGGAATATAGGGATGGGGGGCCCGTGTGCATGCCAGCAGGGGGAATATAGGGACAGGGTGGCGTGTGCATGCCAGCAGGGGGGAATATAGGGACGGGGGGCAGTGTGAATGCCAGCAGGGGGGAATATAGGGACGGGGGGCCGTGTGCATGCCAGGACGGGGGCATATCGAGGGAGGCCATGTACATTCCAGCAGGGGGCATATAGAGAGAGGGGAGGCATGTGAGTGCCAGCAGAGGGGCATATGCAGGATGGGATGGGGGCAAAGTGCCAGGATGGGGGTTATATAGATACCAGGATGCGGGACATATATATGACTTGAAAGACGGACACTGGCATTATAACACACACCATTTAACATAAAAAAAATGTTTTTCTCTTTTTCTTCACCAAATTTGGGGGTGCGTCTTATAGTCAGGTGTGTCTTATAAAGCGAAAAATACAGTAATATTCATTGTGTACATTAGGGGGCAGGTCAGTGAGGGATCAGTAACCTAACAGAAGCCATACTGGTGAATACTTAAACAGAGCACCACATGCCGCCCCGGAGCACAGCCATATCATTAACTGAAAATAGAGATTAAACAACAACCACAAGACAGATTTCATAAACCAAGGCATCATTTTAATCAGTAAAACGGTGCAGTCCTGACACTATTTGTGGGTTACTGTGCACAATCCTGCTGACAGGTTCCCTTTAAAGGGAATCTATCACCATATTTTTGACCCTTAATCTGCATGATAAATCCAGCGATGTGTCACTTACTGGGCTGCTTGCTGTTGTATCAGCAGTAGATTATCACTAGAGGACTAGTAAACCTGCTGCCATGTAGTCCTCCATATTCATAATCTCTGCATAACCCCACCACCACTACTAATTGTCAACCTTCTGCCTATGCACAGTGTATACAGAAAACTTCCAATCAGTTCTGGATGCGGGGTTATTCTGAGCTCAGTATTCAGAGAACTGGGAGATCTGCAGCAGAGAAAACAGGATTTTATCAAAACTGCTGCAAATACCCCAGTAAGTGATACATCTCATGAATCAGGGTCTCTTCCCCTGTATTTACATCTCGGCATTCACCAGTCCTGTGTGTGTCTTATAATCACCGTATAACTGAGGATTATTAATGTTCATTATTATATAATGTTATAGAGACGCTAAGACCAAATCTGGGGACGTCCCCACTTTCTAACCTGTGGGGGTCCCACTACCAGTACTCCTACAGATCCTGAGAGTGGAGAGTCCGCAGTGCTGGTTTAGTGCCTCATCCTCTCTATTATTCCATGTACCACTGTGCTCTCAGCCATGTCTGTGTTCCACCATATTCGCACAAGATCAGGAGTGGGTGATAAATACAGAAGTGGTGACGTATTTCTATTATACTTTTCCTCTGATTGTTCCACTCCTGGTTTTGGCTTACAAATGCTGATGGAAAAGACTGACCAAAATCTGACTGTGTGAATATGGCCTTAGGTGCAGCACTGCCTCAGTCATCTACATAGAGCTGTGCTGTAGCTCCCTGCATAGTAAGAGGTTTTCATTGAATCTTGCTGGTAATTATTGTGTCCCCCAGTCACATACTCATAGTTTCCATGTAACTTAGTGTGGGGCTTAGTTACACTTTACACTAAGTTAGGCCGGGTGCCCACGATCCAGGACTATCAGCGCTTTAAACGTAGCACACGTTCACTGCATCCAACGCACTGCCTTGTACTGAGCGCAGGTAAATCCGCATGTGATCACTGAACTGTGCGGATTCTCCACGTTCAATACATTCCAGCGTCTCCGCAAGAGAAATTGACATGCTTGAAAGACGCGTCACATGTCTGTCTCCGCGAGCGTCTGTGGACGCATAGAGGACATGGGATTTCTTGACATCCCATCCACTATGCAGTAACATCTGGCTGCTGCAGGTATGACTCTGTATAACAGGAGTGGGGAACGTCCAGCCCGCGGCCCTTATACGGCCCGCCATATCATTTTGTGCGGCCCGCAGCCACTTTCCCCACTTTCCCTATTTTTTGGCCGCGGGCCCTTTAAGAATTGCGTGCGGTATTTTGCCGTGCTATTTAATAGCAGGAACTCGAACGTGATTGGTTGACGCCTCCCTCCAAGCTTTCTTATTGGCTGAGCGGAAGGATGCGTCAGGCACCACGTCTGCAGCGGCCAAAGTGAAGTGAGAGAGTGGCCGAGAAGTAAAGAGGGGCAGCGGCGGTGGGAGACGCCAACGGAGAGGTGATACATGATGTCTACCGGTGAGTTGAGGTCACACCGAACTGTGCGTGGGTTTGTGACGTAGGACGGAGCAGTGCGACAACACCAACATGTCCCCGGGGGTAAATAATCTTCTCGTGCGGACTATATTAGGGCTTATTAGGCTCCAAGTACAGTGAGGGACTGAGTCAGTGGGGAGACTCCTGCGGTGCCGGCTCCAGGTGAGGGACAGTTATAATCCGGCTGCAGAAATAGACACGGGGGCTGCATTGTCAGCAAGCCTGCACCAGGGAGACGCCGGACTCCGCGCACAGGAACCAACCCCTACAGGAGTTGTTGCCCTCCCCTGCTCCATCCACTGCTGAGCGAGATAGCAGAGCTGAAAGTGTCATGTCCTCCTGTGCGGCTGCAGTGTGCAAGGTGAGGTAAAATTCAAGGGGTGAGAAAGGCCATTTGCCAAAACGTGCGTTGGGGGGGTATACATGTGGTGAGACCTCCACTTGCTGTCCTAACAGGTAAAGTTGCCTCTATTGTCTAAATGTATACAATGTTAATGTTTATATCCATCTACACCTGTTTGGCTGCATCTGACAACTTGGGTTTGGCGCAATTTATCATTCCATTTTACATTGCCATTATGCCTTAGATATGCCTTATCCCTATTTGGTCTCACTTTTCCTTGTATGCCCCGTTTGTTTGCCTCAAGTGCTGCCATGGTCATTCTGACTCAATTTTTCCCCCATGTTTTCTTGTCTCTGTTCACACTATAATAAAGATTTAATTTTATTTTTTGTAATATTGTGTCTTTTGGACTTCTTTGATCGCTTCATTTTTTCCTTCTGAGTTAATTATTAACCTGTTGTATACCTTGGTTGTAAACCTGCATGGTTTTCACCCTCACTTATCCCACATTTTGTGCGGTTGGAGGGGTCCTTGAAGTTGGTTAAATATGGTCTGGGGGATCCATTGGGATATGGTTTCCTCCTTTTGGAATTCAATATGGTTCTGGATCTGGTGAAAGGTGGAGGGGAGTTTCGGCAAGGGTTTGTCGGATCCCCAGGAAATTCACGTGAACATTGGACCCTTGTGGTTATGGTGCTCCCGAGCTGGTGGGGTAACAGCTGGGAGTAATTGTTGGTACATTTTATGTTCATTTTATGTTTGGTAATCACCAGATTTTTGGGAGTTTCAAGGACTCCTACCAGCGTGTTAATATTATTTATGCTTTGATGTTTTATGGTATGTTTGTTTTAATAAAGGTGTGAATAATAATTATATTAAAAAAAAAAAAAAAAATCAGTGTATACCCACCAAGTGCTTATTTTATATTACTTAAGATGGCGGATAGCACAGGCCTGAGTAGATTACCTGGAGCCTGGTGGTTGGGGGGGCCTTGAAGTTGGTTAGAAATTGGTCTGGGGGATCCATTGGGATATGGATTCCTCTTTTTGGAAGTTAATATGGTTCTGGATCTGGTGAAATGTGGAGGGTAGTTTCGGCAAGAGTTTGTTGGCTGATGATCCCCAGTAAATTCAAGTGAACATTGGAACCCTTGTGGCTATGGTGCTCCCGATCTAGTGGGGTAACGGCTGGGAGTAATTGTTGGTACATTTTATGTTTGGTAATCACCAGATTTGGGAGCTTCAAGGACTCCCCCCAGCGTGTTAATGTTATTTATGCTTTGATGTTTATTTTATGTTTATTTTAATAAGAACATGAACTTAAAATTTAAAAAAACAAAACAAAACAGTTATTTGCTTTCCTTTTAGTGGGTCCTTGGAAGTTATTTATAAATTGGTCAGTAGGGGTAACCATATTAAGTATGGACCTCTGGGGTGGGGTTCTTGGAGTTGACGCTGAATCAGCGAAAAGGAATTGGAAGTTAAAATTCTGGATCTGGCTTTTGGTTACGGCTCTGGACGGGTAACTCTGTACAGGGTGTTACCCGGGAGCTTTTGGTGGTTGGACTTCCCGGAACGGGATGTTTGGTGCCCTCGAGCTGGTGGTTTACGGCTGAGGGTAACGTGGATTTTTAAGTTCTTGTGTTTTTGCCAAATATTTAGCCAGAATTTTGGGGCTCCAAGAACCTTCCCCTCATGTCGTATAAGACTGTGTATTTAATACTTATTGTAAATATTTATGTTATTTGTTAATAAACTGGCCGCTCCCCCCCCCCGGGTTTGGAAGGGTAACCATTTCAGGTATGGCACCCTGGTTTTGAGGGGTAATCATCTCAGGTATGGCCCCCTGGTGTGGAGGGGGTAACCATCTCGGGTATGGCCCCCTGTTATGGAGGGGTGACCATCACGGTATGGCCCCCTGGTCTCCAGAAGCATTTATATTTTATAGGACCCTGTTAGGGTAAAGTCCCTGGGGTCATGGCAATCATATTTTGCATGCCTACAGAAGAAATTGGCTCCTATGAGCCAGGAACAGCGGCTGGAGGGGAGAAGAGAACAAGGTTGTCGTCTGGACAATGCAGTTATCTAGTGCATGAAACTGAAGAGCAATGTACCTAATCTGTGTGCCCTTGAGTCAGTGGGAGTGACTAAGGGTAAAGTAATCAAGTGCATTAACACAAAGGGCAATATGCCTATTCCCGATGCCCTTGAGCTGGTGTGAGCGGCTAAGGGTATAATCTAGTGCATTAACACAAAGGGCAGTATGCCTACTCCCGGTGCCCTTGAGCCAGTGGGAGCGGCTAAGGGTAAAGTAATCAAGTGCATTAACACAAAGGGCAATATGCCTATTCCCAATGCCTTTGACCCAGTTGGAGAGGTCAACAGTAAATGTTATCAAGCGCATGAAAAGCAATTGACAATGGCGTGGCAGTTTTATTAATAATGCCTTTGTAGACTTTTTCTGCTTTAGGTTTATTTAAATGACTACATCCAGATATTCTGAACATTATTTTATGGTTGGTTATAATGTTGTTATATTGTGCATAGTTTTTAATTACTCCCTATTTATAATATCTTTCTATTATGTTCATCACTTTTTGGGTAGTGATAGTAAGTGGGTTTAAGAAATTTTACTGCACAGCTACTGTAAATAATGGTGGTTTCTAGAACTAAAATATGTGTGAATTATTAGAGCTGGCTACAATACGTGCGGTATAATAGTTTTTTGAGGCATGACAGATGTCATTATACAGGTATTCAGTTTTGGCTACGACCTTAATTATGGTTTACTTTCCACATTCCCCATTATGGGATCCTCATTGCAGGATGTTTAGCAACTGCTATTTTGCTGTAGTTACCGTAATATCGATCATAACTTGGTAGCATGGCATTGATAAAATGAATCTGTCGGAGCTCTGGAATTTTAATTTTATTACTTGTGTGCACAGACTTTCCATAGCATGTAGAAATGGTTGATGGCTTTGTTAGGCATGGCTGATGGGGGTCGAGTCCATTTAAGGTGTCAAATGGCCTCTCTGGTGGCGGTTTAGGAGTCAGGTGGAAGTTGCAGGCAAGTTAAGGTGGACTCATTTTAACTAATAGAGGATGTAAAACCTCATGGTGGTGAACAGGCTCGGCTTTGGTGGCCAGCCTCAAGGACGTTGTAATGGTAACGTCAATTAGGGGCGGGCACAGTGGTTAAGCACAGGAGTGAGGATAATAGGGTCATTGGTGCCCTGAAAGTTTACTGGCTCTGCTTGAATGGCAAGCCAGTGCGTGCCGCCCCTTTATGGCTGTGTGTCCTGGTTCTGTATGTCAGACAGCTGGGGATATCACAGTACTTGTGAATCCCAATGTACTAGCACTTCACCTGACTCCTACTGTGATTGTTTTAATCCTGTGATTTAAATAAAGCTGTGGCCATTTTGACAACCAAAATAATGTGTTGTGTATTTATTCTAGTGCCTAGGTTTACTGTAGTTATGGTGGTTTTAAGATGGAGTGGGGGTCCGTCCCATATCCATAAGTCATGTTGTCGAGGGCAAAGTTCTCCTCTTCAGTCTTCTTTTCAAGAAGCTTTATGTTCCTCTCTCTAATTTACATAGAAAAAATATATCTCATATTGACATATACAAATGCCATTAATTATCACAATGTACAACAGAATTAGTGACCATGACAAATTAGGCTAAATTCCTCACTTCTCCTTCCATTCTAGGTACCTTCTTTGCCAACATGTTCATCTATGAGATTTTCCACAGCTGGAAACGCACTAAGGATAAAATCGTAGCATCCTGCGTATGGCCGCGTATATCGGACGAGACTCGCCAATGCAAGTCAATGGCTTCGAGATAAAATCGGACATCATAGCTCTGTTCCACGAAGTCGTTTTCGGTATGTCGGGGCTCAGGTGACCATGAACCAGTCGTTCTGTCAAATTTACACCCCGCCGATACGTGATGGAAGGTACATTGCGATATATGCTGCCAGTGATGGTTCTGTGTAATGGGTAATTCTATTCTGCCCATTACTTACATTAAAGGGAACCTGTCAGCAGGATTGTGCACAGTAACCTACAGACAGTGTCAGGTCGGCAACGTTCTACTGATTAAAATGATACCTTGGTTGATGGAATCTGTCTTGTGGTTGTTGTTTAATCTTTATTTTCAGTTTTGAGGTAATGATATGCTCGTGCTCCGGGGCGGTCTGTGGGGGGGTCTTCATGTGGTGCTATGATTAGGTATTCATATATATGGCTTCTGACAGGTCACTGATCCCTCACTGACCTGCCCCCTAGTTTACATAATGATTACATGTACATATTAAGAAAAAAAAACAAAACGCTTTTGTAGGCAGGTTAAGGCTGTGTCACCTGCGCTGCAGCATAACTGCATGTGTACTGTGTTGATAATACATGTGGTTGAAGTTATCCTGATAGTAAAAAACACAAAAATCAATTTCAAAATGGTGCCCGTCACGCCTGCGCAGTAGCAGCTATTGGTGTGTATACAAGTGGTATGATGGCGCAGGTGACGGTGGCGCCATCTTGCTACATAAAAATAAAACTTTCTCCCCCAAGATAGTGCCGCTCACGCAATAGTAGCTATCGGATCACCTCTCTATACACCAATAGCTGCTACTGCGCAGGTGCCATTTTCAAATTGATTTTTTTTATGAAACGACCTCAAACACATTAATTCTAAACACAGTACACATGCGATTATGCTGCAGCGCAGGTAACACGGCTGGCGCCTGACTGCAGAAGGTTTTTTTTCAGTATGTACATATACCGTATATACACAGTAGACATGCGACCAGGCTGCAACTCAAGTGCCACCCCCTTCCCGCAGAAGAGTCCCCCCCACCCAAGATAAATATAATATTCATTATGTAAATTAGAGGCAAGATGAATACCCAATCAGAACACCACATGAAGACGCCCCACAGGCCGCCCCGGAGCACGAGCAGATCATTAACTCAAAACTGCGAACAAAGATTAAACAACAACCACAAAATAGATTTTTATGAAACAAGGTATCATTTTAATCAGTATAACGGCGCCATCCTAATAGTGTCTGTGGGTTACTGTGTACAATCCTGCTGACAGGTTCCCTTTAAATCAGATGTATGTAATGTTATATAGTGTATAAACTGTTTTCTATTACAGTTCTGGAAAAAAGAATAAATGGGTTTTCTGGAGCTCAAATACCAAGTATGTATATTAGACCAGAGAATATATTATATAGTATTATATGTAAATGAGGATGCAAGTGCCCCGAGGGCGAGATGATTTCTAGTGTATATATTTCTCCGCACTGTTCCCTGCCTAGTATGACAATATTATTAAGTGAATAAAAACCTTGTACTCCTATTGTTAAAGATCAATTAATTCAGCAGCGCAGCCCGATATAACGGGATTTATCCTTTGGATACAATATCATCAGGTCAGTGACAGCCTAGAAAAAAATGTCACTGACCTCCCTACAAAAAATAGGTAAAGTGAAGAAAACCATCACAGGAAAGATGCGTTGTTTGAAGGAGTTTAAAGGGAACCTGTCATGTCCACTAACGTTATTATCCTGTAGGCGTGCGGCTGCCACACTGACAGCCGAGATACTGGGAAGACATAACTTTATACCTGCCAGCAGCCTCTGGCTCTCAGTTATAGAGGAGTGTCCGGCACAGCTTCAGTCACCACTAAGTACACTGTGAGAGAAGCTATAACCGCACACACTGACTGACAGCCGGATCTGCACTGATACACTCCGGAGTGACCTGTCAGTAAGTGTAGGGGTGCGGTTACAGTCACCATTCTTAGTGCTGTGAGCTGTGACTATAAGGGTATGTGCACACGCTGCGGATTTTGATGCGGATCCGCAGCATTTTTGGACGTACAGAATTGCATCAAATCGTCAGTGTAGTGCAGTACCAATGTAAGTCAGTGGAGAATTCAGAACTGGCAGGCCTGGATTGATAATCTGTCCAACCGGGCATTTTCCAGCTGGGCCGCTGTCATGTGGGCCACGGACAGGCAGCGCCCACTCATCTGACCGCTTGCCAGCTGATGCGGCCACTGACCTGGCTGTTCTTCCTGCCGCCGGCCCTCTGCGAGCACGGCTGTTATAGCTACCAACCCTCCCAGGATTTTTCTTTCTCGCACTGCAGGGAGATAAGCCGCCATGCTCCCCCCCACGCACCCCCTCACAGCGTCGCTAGGCTGCTCTCTTCTCTGCGCACAGGACCTGTGATGAGGTCACAGGAGGGGAGGAGTCAGGGGTCACATGATAAGGGGCCTCTGTCCGAGACCCCTGATCATGTAACCCCTGACTCCTCCCCTCCTGTGACCTCATCACAGGTCCTGTGCGCACAGCCCTGCCTCTTGGTGTCTGCAGGAGTCTGCTGTGCTGGTCGTCATGGTGCTGGATGAGGGAAGTTTCTGTGTGGGGTCAGGAGGGGTTTACCGTGTGGATGTAGCAGAGCTGTGTGTACGAGGTGTACGGAGCGGAGCTGTGTGTGTAGAGGTGTACGGAGCGGAGCCGCGTGTGTTCGAGGTGTACGGAGCGGAGCCGTGTGTGTGCAAGGTTTACGGAGTGGAGGCATGTGTGTACAAGGTGTACAGAGCGTGGCCACGTGTGTACACGGTGTACGGAGAAGAGTCACATGTGTACGAGTTTTACAGAGCAGAGCCATGTGTGTACTGAGTGGAGCCGTGTGTTCGTGAGATGTACGGAGCGGAACCGTGTGTGTACGAGGCATACAAAGCGGAACCGTGTGTGTATGAGGCGTGCGGAGCCATGCATGTACGAGGTGTATGGTGGGGAGCATTCATACCTCTCAACCGTCCTGGATCCAGCGGGACAGTCTCGATTTTGAGAGAGACTGCCCCAGGTGGGAGCTTACTTTTCCCGCGGACACAGGAGTACATGGTGGAGCCCCGAGGAGCACTTTAAAACTCGCACGTGATGTGCCAGCAGCTGACCGGAAATTAGGTAATTTCGGGAGGAGGTTGTGACGGAACCATGGAGGCACTTTAGGGAATGCTTCAGATCCATCACCGTGTCATCCTACGACAGCGCGGACAGCGGGATTGCCTTGGAATCGGGGATGCTGGCCATGTGAGCGGATCATGATATGTCCTGCACCAAGAGGCTCAGGTGGGCACTACAATGGGAGCCGGGCTGCTATAATATCTTTATAGATTATTTCTTTCTCTCTCTGTTCTTTCCTTCTTTCTCTAATCTTTCTTTGTTCTTTCTCTCTCTCTCTGTTCTTTCTTTCACTCTGTTCGTTCTTTCTTTCGTTCCCCTCTTCCTTTGTCTCTCTCTGTTCTTTCTCTCTCTGTTCTTTCTTTCTCTCTGTTCTCTTTCTTTCCCCTTTCTTTCTGTTCTTTCTTTCTCTTTTTCTTTCCTCTCTTTCTCTCTCTCTCTGTTCTTTGTTTCTCATCTTTCTCTCTCTGTTTTTCCTTTCTTTGTCCACTCTTTCTTTCTCTCTCTGTTCTTTCTTTCTCTCTGTTCTTTATTTCTTTCCCCTCTTTCTTTCTCTCTCCCTCTCTGTACTTTTTTCCCTTTTTTCTGTTTTTTCTATCCACTCTTTCTTTCTTTCTCTCTGTTCTTTCTGTCTTTCCCCTCTTTCTTTCCCCTCTTTCTCTCTCTGTTCTTTCTTTCTGTTTCTCTTTTCTTTCTTTCCTCTCTTTCTCTCTCTGTTCTTTCTTTCTCTTTCTTTCCCCTCTTTCTTTCTTTTGCTCTATTCTTTCTTTCTCTCGCTAATCTTTCCTTCTCTCTCTATTCTTCCTTTCTCTCTGTTCTTTCTTTCTCTCTGTTCTTTCTTTCTTTATCTCTGTTCTTTCTTTCCCATCTTTTTTTCTCTCTGTTCTTTCTTCCCCTCTTTCTTTCCCTTCTTTCTTCCTCTCTCTGTTCTTTTTTCTGTCCCCTCTTTCTTTCTCTCTGTGTTCTTTCTTTCTGTTTTCTTTTTTCTCTCTCTGTTCTTTCTTTCTTTTCCTCAGTACCAGCCACGATGCCCATAATGCCAGCCAGTGGGCCCATAGTACCAGACACTGTGCCCTCAGCACCAGTCAGTGTGATCAGCAGGGCTAAATGGGTGTGGTTGGGGCGTGGACATGGGTGTGACTAGTTCTGAAATGTGTGTGGTCAGGACGTGGCCTAAAATTTGCTGCGGTGCACACCGCACCCATTGTCCCTCTTTGCCGTCTTCAAAAGTTGGGAGGTATGCCCGGTTATACAGGTGCGCGCAAGCAGCAGTCATTGCTTGCAGCGCATGTAGCAGGACCCCTGCTGCAGGGGTTAAGAACGTGCTGACTTTGACATCAGGACGTTCTATTTGAGCGGAGAGAGCACGCTCTGCTCTCCCGTCCCTGGCTGCAGCCTGAAGAATCAAGTACTGGGACACATAGCAGCACAGGAATTGCGGAGCTCCTATCCCCACCTGTAATCTTCTACCTGTATTCAGTCTGGGTCTGGGTGAGTGTAATCCCAGCCCAAACACGTTTAAATTAAAATACATCAGCCCCGGCAGCACCTGTATAAACACCAGCCCCAGCACCTGTATAATACACAGGTGCTGGAGCTGATATATATACAGGTGCTGGGGCTTATGTATAGATAGGTGCTGACTCGAGGCTGATGTATATACAGTGTACAGTGTATATACATCAGCCTCGAGTCAGCACCTATCTGTTACGGCGGCGGAACATGCCTAAAAAATATATAAATAAACATGTTCGCCGCCCGGGGTCCACCGTGCGGCAGGTGATATAACCGCTGCTACAGAGGCAGAACACTATGGCGGCAATGTGCACGGGGTTAACTACACCCTAAGTGCACAGAAGCAAGCTCTGTTATGCTCACAGAGCTGCAGACAAAAGAATAAAGTAATACGCTAAGTCTGTTCGGGGACACAGACTAACAGCGAAACTGTCATGGTATAAATAGTCACAGAAGTAGCCTTAAGCAGCAGGACTACTCCCTCTAGACCTACCGTGAAATCAGACAGGAGGCGTCGCAACTGCAGACGTGGAAAAACTGCAACCGCAGCGCGGTGTGAACAGAGCCACAGAGAAGACACCGCAATCTCGCTGGCGCGATGCAGGACGCTAGCTGCTGAGAACGTATAGCTGGAGCGCGCTGACGCTAGCGCTGCTACTGGCGGCTGCCCAATCACTCACACAGTCGTAATATCAGAGGGAAGGGGTTTCATAATAAGTCAGCCACCAGTCCAAGCATCCATCACCATACATACAGCAGCAGTATGAAAATACTAGCGCATGGCATACGGGACCTGCCAGAAATCTCCAGAGCCCTGAGCTAAGCCAATGGAATCAGGAGCAGGACCTGAGCACCTGACTCCTGAACTCCAATGGGAGCTCATTCCAGGAGCATGCTCAGAAGCTGGCTGAAAGGACTTAGCCTCTGGAGACAAATGTGAGGATCTGGATCTCTGCATAAGTATGGCAGGACACAGATTCCTAACACTATCTATACGTAAGCCTCAGCAACAGTATATACGTAAGCCTCAGCACCAGTATATACACCAGCACCTGTATAAGACACAGGTGCTGGGGCTAATGTATACACAGGTGCTGTCGGGGCTGATGTATATACAGGTGCTGCCGGGGCTGATGTATATACAGGTGCTGACTTGAGGCTGATGTATATACGGGCTGTATGTACAATGCTGTGCAAATTAATTGGGACAAAGCATTTTTTTTAAGAAAATCGTAAGTTGGTTACCAGTCAGTGATTCAAACCAGTTTTAACTGCTTTGAACAGGTGTGAGTGCCTGTTCAAAGCAGTTAAAACTGGTTTGAGTCACTGACTGGTAACCAACTAACAATTTTACTTAAAAAAATGCTTAGTCCAAATTAATTTGCACAGCACTGTATATACATTACTGATCAGCCTCTAGTCAGCACCTATATATACATCAGCCCCAGCACCCGTATATAAATCAGCCCCAGCACCGATATATACACTAGCCCTAGCACCGGTATATACATCAGCTCCCCACACCATATATACATCGGCCCCAGCACCTGTATATACATCGGCCTCAGCACCTGTATATACATCGGCCCCAGCACCTGTATATACATCGGCCCCAGCACCTGTATATACATCAGCCCTAGCACCCGTATGTACATTAGCCCCCCGGAAGATATATAAACCAGCCCCAGCACCTGCATATACATAAGCCCCAGCACCCGTATATACATATGCATATACAGTAGTCTCAATGTGATAAATATTCAGCAGTATGTAACATAGTATAGTATAATACTGTCAATTATAATGTAGAGTTGTGTGTATATAGTGTAGAGCTGTTCATATAGTATGTTGCTGTGTATATAGTATATAGTGTGGAATCCACACTATATACACTAGCCCATCTCTACACTATATAGTATATACACAGCTCCACTCTATATTCCTTACCACAGTATATAGTGTAGAGCTGTGTACATTGTGTATACTCCTCCTGTCCTGTATACATGGTGTAAATATAAGTATCCGCTCTAAGTGTATCTATGAAAATAAAAAGCGCTCTGATGAATTGTGCAAAGTGGTGGACTCTTTATTAGCCCATGTGACAAAATTTTGGATCTATAACAGATCATTTCTCTGCTATGGAATTGAAATATTACCACATTGGCTAATATAGAGTCCTCCACTTTTCTCTTATTTAATCGGTGTGCTGATTATTTTCTTTTTATGAATCCCTTTGATTTAAGGGTGTGTCCTAAAAGCATTTCACCCACTGGTTAGTATTTGGTGGTGCTCAATTATGACACATATCAAGGCTGACATCACCATCCGGCGAAAGCGGGCAAGTGCCGTGGGGGACTTGGCACGCTATGGCGCTCGTAAGTAGTGGGGCTCCAGTGCCAGCGCCGACACAGTTGAAAACAATGATGAGTGAGGGAGCCATCTGCTGATGCTCCCTCTCTCATCATTCCCCCTCTGCGTCTGAGCTCTGTGACGTCTTAGTGCAGAGGGTGCAATTACATCACTACAGCGAATCATCTGTGCCAAGCAGTGCAGAGGATCAGAATACACTGAGGAGACCAGAGCAGTAGGGACAGGGAGAAGTATTATATGGGGCCCATTATACTATATGAAGTATTATATGGGGCCCATTATACTGTATGAAGTAATATATTGGGCACATTATACTGTATAAAGTAATTTATGGGGCCCATTATACTGTTTGAAGTAATATACAGTATAAGGGCCCATTATACTTTATGGACCATTATATGGGGCCCATAATACTGTATGTAGTAATGTATGGGGCCCATAATAGTGTATGGAGCATTATGTGAGCTCATTGTACCGTATGGAGGAATATGTAGGGTCTATTATACTGTATCGAGCAATATATGGGGCCATTATACTGTATGGAGCATTAGGTGTTGCCCATAATACTGTATGGAGGACTATGTGGTGCCCATAATACTGTATGGAGGACTATATGATGCCCATAATACTGTATGTAGGACTATGTTGTGCCCATAATACTGTATGGAGGACTGTTGTGAGTTCATTTTCCCCTTCACCGTCGAAGTCTGATGAACTCCCTCTTCTGGTGAAGGAAGGTAGTGAGGCTGATTACCAAACACCTGATCTGGTAGATGATGACTGGGTAACAGGAACTTCTGACTGGATATAAGACAGCCGACGCCCTTCTGAGTCGCTGGTGATTTCTCTGCTGGATTCTTGGAGACCAGTCTGATTCCTGCTTCCCAAAGATAAGTTTTTGCTCTGCTATTGAACTTATTAGTTTTGTTTTGCTTACCTTGTTTTTTTGGAGTTCAGCCATCCCCGGTCGGGGGTGTGCTGAGTTCCATTTTTGTCTCTGATCAGTTTGTCTCTTTGCTCTGTCTTCAGAATTTACCTGAGTGCTGATATAGTCATTTTGAAGTTCTAGCAACTTCAGGGCCTGTTTTTCCTATCAGACGGTTGGGACATTTTTTGGTAGGGTTTTTTACGAATTACAGACAGCAGCTTTTCTATCCTGTCCTTTTTAGTTAGCTTGGGCCCCATCGTTTGCTCAACCTATCTTTCTATCTGTGTTGGTGTTTTCATCTTGCTTCACCATCATTATATGTTGGGGGCTGCCTCTTGCTTTGGGGTCTGCTCTGGGGCAGTTTAGATTTCCCCTTTCTTTCTTTAGGCCTATTTAGTTCTCCGGCTGTGATCGAGGGGTCTAGGGCATTGTAGAACCCCCCCACGGCTACTGTTAGTTGTTGTGGATAGGATCAGGGGTCTGCAATCCGATAGCTACCAACCTCTCCGGTTTTCTGGACTTAGCTTGTATTTTTGTTTTTTCCTCCTTCGGTGACTCATTCATAACAGAATCACCAGCCATGCCGCAGATCCTAGGGTACTCAATAGCAAAAAAGAATTGTAAAAAAAAAAAAGTTTGTCAGGATTTTTTTTTTTTGGTGTATATTTTTTCCTCTGTCTCTGAGGCCGTAGGGGGAATTTTTTTTTCTTTCTCAATGGAGATGAAGCAATTGTCTGATCGTGTGGAGCAGCTCACTGCTGGACTGCGGGGAATTTCCGCCTATCTTGCTCATTCACATGCTGCTGAACCAAAGATCCCTACTGCTGATGTGTTTTTTGGGGATCGGTCTAAATTTTTGAATTTTAAGAATAATTGTAAATTATTATTTGCCTTGAAGCCTAACTCGTCGGGGAGCTCCACGCAGCAGGTTAAAATTGTCATCTCTTTGCTGCGCGGCGATCTCCAGGATTGGGCGTTTTCTTTGAAACCTGATGATCCTATTCTTACTAATGTGAACGCATTTTTTCAAGCCTTGGGGTTGTTGTATGATGAACCTAATGCTATTGATCAGGCTGAAAAGGCCCTGTTGGCATTGAGCCAGGGTCGGGATTCTGCAGAGTTGTACTGTCAAAAATTCCGAAAGTGGGCAGTCCTTACTACCTGGAATGATGGTGCCTTGGCAGGTCTCTTTCGGAAGGGTTTGTCAGAAACCGTAAAAGATACTATGGTGGGATTTCCTGTTCCCTCTGGTCTTGACGATTCTATGTCATTAGCCATTCAGGTTGATCGGCGTTTGCGTAAACGCAAAACCGCACGAGAGGTGTTGCCACCTGTTGAACAAATGTCTGAACCTATGCAATGTGATAGAGTTTTGTCTAGGGCGCAACGTCAGGAGTTCAGAAGGCGTAATAAGCTGTGTTTCTTCTGTGGTGATGCCTCGCATATCATTTCTGTCTGCCCTAAACGAGAGAAACGTTTTTCACACACAGTTGCTGTGGGTGGTGTTCAACCTAAGTTTCTTCTGGCAATTACTCTGATCTGCTCCCTGTCCACATTTTCCGCTAAGGCTTTTGTGGATTCGGGAGCAGCTCTGAACCTGATGGACTTGGATTTTGCTAAACGTTGTGGATTTCCTATGACACCTCTGTGGACGCCTATCCCTTTGAGGGGTATTGATGGTACTCCTTTGGCGAAGAATAAACCTCAGTTTTGGACCCAGGTAGTAATGCGGGTCGCCCCAGACCATCAAGAGAATTGCAGATTTTTGGTGTTGCATAATTTGCATGATACCATTGTTCTGGGGTTTCCCTGGTTGCAAATCCATAATCCAGTTTTGGATTGGAAATCTGTGTCTGTGGTGAGTTGGGGTTGTCTGTGTGCCCTTAGTGATGCTCCTGTTTTCTCCACCTCTCCCCAGTCGCATGATGTTCCTGACTATTTGTCTGATTTTTATGATGTATTTAGTGAGAATGAGTCTGCGTCTTTGCCTCCTCATAGGAGTTATGACTGTGCAATTGAGCTGAGCCCTGGGTGTAAATTTCCCAAGGGTCGAGGCTATGCGATCCTATATTAAGGAGTTGTTGGAGAAGAGTCATATTAGACCATCCTCGTTACCTTTAGGTGCTGGGTTTTTTTTGTGGCCAAGAAAGACGGTTCATTAAGACGGTGTATTGATTATCGTTCCCTTAACAAGATGACGGTTAAATATCAGTATCCGTTACCCCTGATTTCTGATCTATTCTCCAGAGTTAAAGGTGCTTGCTGGTTTACAAAGCTTGACCTCAGGGGGGCGTATAATCTTATTCGCATTAAGTATGGGGATGAATGGAAGACGGCGTTTAATACTCCAGAGGGACGTTTTGAGTACCTGGTGATGTCTTTTGGGCTCACTAATGCCCCTTCTGTCTTCCAGTGCTTCATGAACGATATTTTCCGAGACTTTGTCGATAAAATTTTGATTATCTATCTGGATGATATTTTGATCTTCTCCAAGGATTGGGATGCTCATGTGGAACATATTCGGACTGTGTTCCGGATCTTGAGGGAGAATTCCCTGTATGTCAAAGGATCGAAATGCCTTTTTGGAGTACAGAGGATTTCATTTTTGGGATTTATTTTGTCTCCGTCAACTATTGAAATGGACCCGGCCAATGATTGGGTTCAGCCCACTTCTTTGAAGGCCCTCCAGAAGTTTTTGGGTTTTGCTAATTTTTATCGGAAATTTATAGCAAAATTTTCTAGTATTGCCAAGCCATTGACTGATCTGACTAAGAAGGGTGCTGATGTGTTGAATTGGTCTCCGGAGGCTGTTGCTTCCTTTCAGGAGCTTAAGCGAAGGTTTACCTCCGCCCCGGTTTTGCGGCAACCTGATGTCTCGCTCCCGTTCCAGGTAGAGGTGGATGCTTCTGAGATTGGTGCAGGAGCTGTTTTGTCCCAAAGGGATCCTGTAACATCTAAAATGAATCCCTGTGCTTTCTTTTCCCGAAAGTTCTCTCCATCTGAACGTAACTATGATGTGGGGAATCGGGAACTGTTGGCCATGAAATGGGCATTTGAGGAGTGGAGACATTGGTTGGAGGGAGCTAAACATCAAGTTGTGGTCCTCACTGACCACAAGAATTTGATTTACCTAGAGTCGGCTAAACGCTTGAACCCTAGACAGGCTAGGTGTGCCTTGTTTTTTACACGTTTTGATTTTGTGGTCTCTTTTCTTCCTGGAACTAAGAATGTCAAGGCAGACACCCTCTCTAGGAGCTTCTTTGCTGATTCTCCTGTGGTGACCAAGCCTGCTACCATCTTAGGCGAAGGGGTAGTTCTTTCTCCCATCTCGCCCGATTTGAGACTTGCTCTGCAAGAGTTCCAGGAGGACAAACCTGAGCGTTGTCCCAGTGGAAAGTTGTATGTTCCTGACCAGTGGAAGAAGAGAGTGATGTCTGAAGTTCATTGCTCTGCATTGGCTGGTCATCCAGGTATTTTTGGTACTAGAGATCTGGTGAGTCGCTCTTTTTGGTGGCCCACCTTTTGTGCAGTCCTGTGGGACTTGCTCCCGGTCTAAATCTTGTTCTCTCTCTAGTGGGTTGTTGATGCCTTTGCCGGTCCCCAGGCCATGGACCCATATTTCAATGGATTTCATCTCTGATATGCCGGTCTCTCAAAGAATGACTGTTATTTGGGTGATTTGTGATAGGTTCTCTAAGATGGTTCATCTTGTACCACTCCCTAAGTTGCCATCTTCCTCTGAGTTGGTGCCCCTGTTTTTGCAACAGGTGGTTCTCTTGCACGGGATTCCTGAGAACATTGTATCTGACAGAGGAGTTCAGTTTGTGTCTAGATTTTGGAGGACTTTCTGTTCCAAGCTGGGAATTCAGTTGTCCTTCTCCTCTGCTTTTCACCCTCAGACCAATGGGCAGACAGAGAGAACAAACCAGACCTTGGAGTCATATTTGAGATGTTTTATTTCCGCTGATCAGGATGATTGGGTTTCATTTTTGCCCTTGGCTGAATTTGCTTTAAATAATAGAGCTAGTTCTGCCACTTTGATGTCACCTTTTTTTTGTAACTTTGGGTTTCATCCTCGATTTTCTTCAGGGCAGGTGGAGCCTTCTGCCTGCCCAGGTGTTGACACTGTGGTGGAGAGAATGCACCAGATCTGGGACCAAGTGGTGAATAAGTTATTTCTCTCCCAGGAAAAGGCCCAGCGGTTTTCCAATCGACATAGGACCATTGGTCCCCAGTTTAAGATTGGTGATATGGTGTGGTTATCATCAAAAAATATTGCTATGAAGGTGGCTTCTCCTAAGTTTAAGCCTAGATTTATTGGACCTTACAAGATTTTGGAGATTATTAATCCGGTCTCTTCCTGTCACATTTAAGATCCATAATGTGTTCCATAAGTCCTTGTTGAAGAGGTTTGTTGAACCAGTTGTTCCTGGGGTGGCACCTCCGGACCCTGTATTGGTTGAAGGTAACATGGAATATGAGGTAGAGAAAATACTGGATTCCCGTCTGGCTAGACGGAGACTCCAGTATTTGGTTAAGTGGAAGGGTTATGGTCAGGAGGATAATTCCTGGGTCTCTGTCTCTGCCTCTGATATTCATGCCAAAAGATTGGTGCGTGCCTTTCATCGGGCTCACCCTGATCGCCCTGGTGGCGTGGTTGAGGGTTCGGTGACCCCTCCTCAAGGGGGAGGTACTGTTGTGAGTTCATTTTCCCCTTCGTCACTGAGGTCTGGTGAACTCCCTATTCTGGTAAAGGAAGGTAATAAGCTTGATTATCAGGCACCTGAGCCTAATGATGATGACTGGCTGAGTGGAGTCACGGACTGGATATAAGGCTGCCGACGCCCTTCTGCCCTGCGGGTGATTTCTCTGTGGACTTCTAGGAGACCATTCTGGTTCCTGCTCCTCTAAAGCTAAGTTTTCTGCTTTGCCTGTTAGCATTTGTGTTTTGTTTGCCTTGCTTTTCTGGATTCTGCCATTCCCTGCTGGGGTGAGCTGAATCTCCTTTTGCCTGTTGCTCTGTCTTCAGAATATTCTGGAGTACTGACATAGCCTTTTTGAAGCCTAGCGTCTTCAGGGCCTTTTTCACTGTCAGTTTGTTGGCTCTTATTTTTATAGGGTTTTTCACGGATTGCAGACAGCAGCCTTCCTGTCCTTTCCTATCTAGTTAGCTAGTCTTTGCTCAGTCTATCTTTCTGTCTGTGTTAGTGTTCTTTCTTCTTGCTTCACCGTCATTATATGTTGGGGGCTGCCTTTTGCTTTGGGGTCTGCACTGGGGCAGTTTAGATTTCCCTTTCTGTCTTTAGGCTATATAGTCCTCCGGCTGTGATCAAGGAGTCTAGGGCATCGTAGGAACCCCCCACGGCTTCTGCTAGTTGTGTTGATAGGTTCAGGGATCTGCAATCCGATAGCTGCCAACTTCTCTGGTTTTCTGGACTTAGCTAGCATTTCTGTTTTTGCCTCCTACGGTGACTCATCATAACAACCCACCTGTGCAGGGCAACAGCACTCGCACGGTTGCGTGCGCTAGGTGGTGACCCCGGCCATGGGGGGAGGAGATAGCCCAGTTAGGGAGGTTTACAAAATGGCAAATGTTGATGTGGGACATTCACCTGCTGCTAAAGGCAAAATTGGTCAAGTCCCAGAAAGAGGAGGACCAAAGAAAGCCATTTTTCTGGCAACCTATGTCATCAGGGTAAGGTGTGACAAAATCCTTGGAAACCCATGCATGGTTCATCCACGTTTTGGGTCGAGAGATGGGTCCTTTTTTCTGTCAGGATTGATACAGCAGCACTGAAGACTCTTTCCGATAGCACACTTGCAGCTGGGCAAGTGAGCTCCTGTAAGGCATATTGTGCCAATTCAGGCCAGGTGTCCAGTTTAGCGGCCCAATAGTCAAATGGGAATGACCTGTGAGGGAGAACATCGATATGGGACGAGAATGGCGGACGGTGGCTCAGGGGGAGACACCGGCTGAAAACTGCGAGATAAGGCGTCAGCCTTGACATTCTTAGACCCTGGACGAAATGTGATAGTAAACTGAAAACGGGAGAAAAAAAGTGACCAACGGGCCTGTCTGGGCGTTAGTCTTTTAGCAGACTCAATGTATGACAAATTTTTGTGATCGGTGATCACAGTAACCGGGTGACTGGCCCCCTCCAAAAAGTGCCTCCATTCTTCAAACGCCAATTTGACCGCAAGAAGTTCTCTATTGCCAACGTCGTAATTTCTTTCCGCAGCAGAGAACTTCTTGGAAAAGAAAGCACATGGCCTGAGGTTGGTTAGGGTGGCAGGCCCTTGGGACAACACCGCCCCCATCCCTACCTCGGAGGTGTCCACTTCCGCAATGAATGGTTTGCATGGATCTGGCTGTACCAACACCGGAGTAGACATAAAGCATCTTTTCAGGGTCGCAAAGGCCTCTTTTGCGAGCGAGGACCAATTTCTCACATCCGCACCTTTACATGTAAGATCTGTGAGTGGTTTAACCACCTGTGAAAACCCCCGAATAAATTTGTGGTAATAATTGGCGAACCCCAAGAAGCGCTGAAGACCCTTAAGATCTCGGGGTTGAACCCAATCCGCAACGACCTGCACCTTCTTGGGGTCCATGCGAAAACCCTCATAGGACACAATCCCAAAAAAGACAATTCTTGAACAAAAAACACATATTTCTCCAATTTGGCATACAGATGATTTTCCCTCAGTCTTTGGAGAACAGTTTGTACATGATTCAGATGAGACTGACTGTCGGGAGAGTATATCAGAATATCGTCTAAGTAAATGACAACAAAACGACCTATGAGATCCGAGAATACCACGTTGATGAAATTCTGAAATATGGCGGGACATTGGTAAGACCAAACAGCATGACTAAATTTTCAAACAGTCCCTCGGTCGTGAGGAATGTGGTTTTCCATTCATCCCCCTCCCGGACCCTTATCAAATTATATGCCCCCCGAAGATCCAGTTTGAAGAACCATTTTGCCCCTGAAAGTTGGTTACACAAATCGGGAATCAGCGGAAGGGGGTACGTATTCCGTACCGTAATCTTATTGAGCTCACGAAAATCGAGGCAGGTTCGTAAACCGCCATCTTTTTTCTTAACAAAAAAAACCCTTGCCGCCACAGGTGAGACTGAGGGACGTATGTGTCCTTTGCGAAGTCTCTCAGCAATGTAATCTTTCATGGCCAAGCGCTCAGGGCCAGATAAATTAAACAGACAGGCTTCAGGCAATTTAGCCCCCGGGACTAACGCGGTAGTGCAGTCAAAGGGTCTATGTGGCGGCAACGTCCCGGCCTCGCTTTCAGAGAATACATCTTCGAATTCTTTCAGGTACTCCGGAATACCTTCCAGCTCGACAGATGACACAGATACAGATTTAACAGGTTCAACCAGTAGTGCAGATTTATCACATAACATCGAATCGTTAAACCCCCATTGAACAATCTCCCCCGTTTTCCAGTTAATAACTGGGTTATGTGTTATGATTGAGTCACCGAGGAGGAAAAAACAAAACACATGCTCAGCCCAGAAAATCAGAGAGGTTGGAAACTAGCGGATTGCAGACCCCTAATCCTATCACACAACTAGCAGTAGCCGTGGAGTGTTCCTACGGTGATCCTAGACACCTCGTCACAGCCGGAGATCTACATAAACCTAAAGAGAGAAAAGGGAAAAACTGACTGCCCCAGAGCAGACCCCAAAGCAATAGGCAGCCCCCAACATATAATGACGGTGAAGCAAGATGAAAACACTAACACAGATAGAAAGATAGGCTGAGCAAACGATGGGGCCCAAGCTAACTAAAAAGGACAGGACAGAAAAGCTGCTGTCTGCAATCCGAGAAAACCCTGCCAAAATTTTTACCAACACAACTGATAAGCAAAAAGGACCCTGAAGTCACTAGACTTCAAACCCTATATCATTACTCAGAATATTCTGGAAGCAGAGCAAAAGAGAACACTGATCAAGGAAAAAGAATCCAGCACACCCCCGGCGGTGGATGGCTGAACTCCAAAAAACAAAGTAAACAAAACCAAAACTAATAAGTTCAATAGCAGAGCAAAAACTTATCTTTGGGAAGCAGGAATCAGACTGGTCTCCAAGAATCCAGCAGAGAAATCACCAGCGACTCAGAAGGGCGTTGGCTGCCTTATATCCAGTCTGAAGTTCCCATTACCCAGTCACCATCTACCTGATCAGGTGTTTGGTTTCTTTCATCTAAATCAGCCTCACTACCTTCCTTTACCTGAAGAGGGAGATCCTCGGACACAAAAGGTGAATGAACAGATGAGCTCACAACAGTTATGGCATTGTAACCAGGGCATGCCCAACACCAATCCTGCAGATAGATTGTCCAGAGCCAAACAACTTAAGTTTTCCACATGGGTAGCACCCACTCTGAGCGAAAACAAGTCAGACATAAAGATAATTCCCTCTTTAGTGAGGGGGCGGAGTCAATGGCCACCACCTTGATCGGAACCTTGAGTCTAACTGTCCCTATCTTACAGCGTGTGACCAATTGGGAGTCAATAAGATTGATGGATGATCCGCAGTCCACAAAGGCTGTAGAGGGAAAAAAACAACCGTCCACTAACAGTTCCACATGAAGCAACACCTTAGAAAAGGAGGAAAAGGGTACCTGAGGTTCTGAGTTGTCTCCCCGCTGACTACCCAGACCTAATCGTTTCCCGCGAATTGAGTCGAGGATGGACAATCAGGACACTCCCTTTTCCAATGTCCCGTTTTACCGCAGTAGAAGCATAACTGCTTTTCTCTCCGGCGTTGTCTCTCCTTTTCCTTCAGGGAGAGAGCCCCTACGTCCATGGGCATTGAAACAGTCTCTTTTGCTCTAGGGAACAATGGAGTTTCCACCTGCATCACCCCTCTGGCCCTCAACCTGCGGTCCATCCGGACGGCCTGGGTCATGGCGTCCTCAAGTGAGTTAGGTGGGGGATGTAGTGCCAAGGCATCCTGCAGCCGCTCGGACAAGCCTCTGGGAAAGAGTCCTCAGAGTGCGGCGGCGTCCCACGAGACCTCTGCGGCCCAGCGGCGGAATTCAGTACAAAACCACTCAGCCGAGTGTTTCCCCTGACAGACTCTCATCACCATGTCCTCTGCCAATCGCACTCAGTCCGGCTCATCATATATGTGCCCGAGGGCCTCAAAAAATGCATTCACAGACACTCTTTCAGGGGCAGGGGGAGGAAGGGAGAAAGCCCAAGCTTGTGGGCACCCTCTTAATAAAGACATAATGACCCCTACCTTCTGACTTTCGTCCCCAGAAGAACGTGGCCTCAAACTAAAGAAGAGTTTGCACCCCTCCATGAAGACCCTGAACTCCTTTTTGTTCCCAGAAAAGTCAGGCAGTTTAACAGGTGTTCTGGAGACACCAAACCAACGATACTCGGCCCAGCCCCCAGAGACCCAGCAGCTAAAGCCCCCTGCACCTGCTGCTGAGAACGAGCAAGAGCTTGTTGTTCCAGAGATAACCCCTGAAACATCTGACTCAGATTTTTCATCTGTGATTGTATGGGATCCATAGTTCTCAGCAGAGAAAAACACCCAAAAATGTAATAGTCAGTTACAATGTCACGGTCTTGTTGGGGTCGGCGTGCAGCCACCGCTGAGCAAGGACTCACCCACACTGCAGAGGGGCGTGGGGTCAGATACGGCCGGACAGTTCAGGCAAACAGGGCCTGGAAGAGCTGAAGTCAGTGAGCAGTGAAGGACCTACGGTCATGTGACTGCAAGGGGGTGGGGCTTAGCATCCTGCTGCCAGAGATAGCAGGACACTAATACAGGAATACTCAAAGTCAGACAAAACCGGGTCATACACAGAGATAGCAATAAAGTACCAGGGATGAGACAGAACGGAGAGTCGGGGCCAGGCAGTGGTCAAAGCCAAACAGACATAGAAGGTACCAAGCAGAATCCAACAAGCAGTATCCAGAGAACAGACCGAGTCGTACACAGAGTATAACGCAAACAAGAACACAGCACAAACACACTCAGGGTTCAAACACAACTCTGCCAAGGGCGAAAGTATAACTGACGGGGATAGGAGCTTCCTGAGGCTATAAGAAGTTTTCCCAGACCCAGGGAGAGGCCACAATAATAGGCCCCAGGTGTGCAGATAAGAGCCTGCACTGGGATCATAACATTTAACCCCAGAAGTGCCAGTCATCAGCACTGGTTCCAGACATTATCCCCAAGTGTGCAAGACAAACCCGCACTGAGATCATGACACATGTTCTTTACACGTTATATTCCACTTTCCAAGTGTTATTATGCAAGTCTGTAAATCTAGTTCTATGCAGTATATGCTGAGCCGATAACAGCCAATAAGATGCTAAGAAGCAGCTTTAGAATTTTCAGTGCCATAGAATTAATTATTCTCAGCAATGGAGGACGTTATCTTTCAGTGCAGTTCACCGTCTGTCTCCTGACTATAATGGATGAGGAGACAAACCATGATTGTATTTTGACCTTGAAGTGCCACTATGTAGGAGTAAACTCTTACTCTAATTAGAAAGTGAATACCCTCAAAATGATAGCTTGGTTCACTTCCATTTAGAGCTCCTTAGATAGCATGTTTTGGGTTCACAACAACAGCTTCCAAATGCAAATGCCACACCTGATTGATATATAAACAAATAATGAAGGAAAAGCCCATGAAGCCCATTAAAAAGTTTTTAACAGAATTGTCCAATTACTTTTGATTCCTTCAAAAAGAGGCAGCTACACATTAAAGAGCTACAATTCCTAAACCGTTACTCCATTAGGATATGAATGCTGTATCTTGAATATGTTTGGTAAACAGCTAAAATGCCAAAACAGCTGACATGCTCCGGAAAAGATGTGGGCTCACCGCCGGAGCACACATGAATGGGAAGGGATACTGACATCAGCGTATTATGACTGATGTCAGTAAGAGGTTAATATATGTTTCTGTACATAATGGAACTATCTTGAGGCCATTTCTTGTGGGGGTTCATAATCATACATATGACTAATTTTTCTACTGGTAATACTCACTAAATACACATAAGACAAATCAGTTGGAGTGTGCCTAAAATGTGGATTATTTGTTTTTATTCTGGTGATCCTCACTAGATATTCAATTGGTTTTGACACTGCTGTGCTCTAACATCTGTAAAGAACTTTTGCTTGTTACTATTCTGTATGGAAATATGTTTTAGATTATTTTGAATAAATTAGTGATTCTAATATTGGAGTAATATTGCCTTTTCATTGGTCTCCCTTGGATTCTGCATGTTTCCCATGAGAGCCCATGTTTCTTGATTTATCATACTTAACAGTATACAACTATTTTAATTGGGTTTTGGTTTATGTATTGTACAATATCTGAATGATGGAAAAAAGTGAAACCATGGATTTTAAAAATATTTATTGACATTTGCGGAGCTTGATGGTAAGCCGGAGCCTGATGGTAAGCTGTGGAACCTGATGGTAAGCTGGAGGCTGATGGTAAGCTTGATGGTAAGCTCTGGAGCCTGATGGTAAGCTGGTGATGGTAAGCTGTGGAGCCTGATGGTAAGCTGGAGCCTGAAGATTAAGCTGTGGAGCCTGATGGTAAGCTGTGGAGCCTGATGGTAAACTGTGGAGCCTTATGGTAAGCTGGAGCCTGATGGTAAGCTGGAGCTTGATGGTAAGCTGTGGAGCCTGATGGTAAACTGGAGCCTGATGATAAGCTGTGGAGTCTGATGGTAAGCTTGTGATGGTAAGCTGTGGAGCTTGATGGTAAGCTGTGGAGCCTGATGGGAAGCTGCGGAGCCTGATGATAAGCTGTGGAGTCTGATGGTAAGCTTGTGATGGTAAGCTGTGGAGCCTGATGGAAAGCTGTGGAGCCTGATGGTAAGCTGGAGCCTGATGGTAAGCTGTAGGGCCTGATGGTAAGTTGGAGTTGATGGTAAGCTGTGGAGACTGATGGTAAGCTGCGGAGCCTGATGGTAAGCTGTGGAGCTTGATGGTAAGCTGTGGAGCCTGATGGTAAGCTGTGGAGCCTGATGGTAAGCTGGAGCCTGATGGTAAGGTGGAGCCTGATGGTAAGGTGGAGCCTGATGGTAAGATGGTGATGGTAAGCTCTGGAGCCTGATGGTAAGCTGGAGCCTGATGGTAAGCTGTGGAGCCTGATGGTAAGCTGTGGAGCCTGATGGTAAGCTGTGGAGCCTGATGGTAAGCCGGAGCCTGATGGTAAGCTGTGGAGCCTGATGGTAAGCTGAGGAGCCTGATGGTAAGCTGAGGAGCCTGATGATAAGCTGAGGAGCCTGATGGTAAGCTGAGGAGCCTGATGATAAGCTTAGGAGTCTGATGGTAAGCTGAGGAGTCTGATGGTAAGCTGAGGAGTCTGATGGTAAGCTGAGGAGTCTGATGGTAAGCTGAGGAAACTGATGGTAAGCTGAGGAGTCTGATGATAAGCTGTTAGTCTGATGGTAAGCTATGGAGCCCGATGGTAAGCTGTGAAGCCTGATGGTAAGCTGTGGAGCCTGATGGTAAGCTCTGGAGCCTGATGGTAAGCTTTGGAGCTTGATGGTAAGCTGGTGATGGTAAGCTGTGGAGCCTGATGGTAAGCTCTGGAGCCTGAGGTTGATGTTAGCAGATGATGATGCTAACCGATGGAATAATTTCCCTATATTGAGTGGAGGTACAAAAAAAAATGTTAAATTGCAGTCCAGTCACAAAATATTGATGATCTGTCCTCAGGACCTATCCCCAAACATCAGCTGTTATAAGCTGTTCTACGACCTGATCTGCATTGTCTGGTGATGACAGCTATGCATTGACTGGAACTACATATTAGAAGCCTAATTAATGGGTTTACACTCAGCTGGAGCATATAATAGCTAAGCAGTGGGGGTGCCGGGTTTTGGACCCCCACTAATCTGATATTGATGACCTATACTATGCATAGGTAATTAATAACTTGTGATATGACTGGACCTCCCCTTTTAGTAGCAAACAAGCTATATGTTTTATGTTTCTTAACCTCTATCCACCCTGGTCAATAATTAAATGATTTACTACATAATTTGCTAGAATTACAAGGATGTCATTAATGCTGCAACCATTCCTTCATGTCATGGCTTAAGAATCAGGTATATCAGATGCGTGACTGGTAACCAATAAATGGCCGCTATCTGTGCAGTCAGATGTGTACAGTAGTAAGGAAGAGTGATGAGCGAGCGTGCTCGGATACGGTGTTATACAAGCACGCCCGTGTCCTAATCAAGTATTTTTGACGTGTCGAAAAAAATGCTTGAGTCATCGCAGCTGTTCAACATCCGCAACAAATGCAGGGATTACCTAACAAATAGCTGCGGTGACCCGAGAATATTTTTTTAGCATGCCAAAATACTCGATTAGGGCCTGAGCATATTCAGATAGCGACTTATCCGAGCACGCTCGCTCATCACTAGTAAGGAATCAACTATATCATTATGTCACCTAGAAGGTTTGCTCAGTAATCTCTGCTCTTACATGGTCAGGGTGGTTTTCTCCTCTTAGTCCACATTTTCGGTGCTCTCCTCTCTACAGTACATGAAACATAGATCATCTCATGTAAATGTGCAAGTAACAGTGCGGATTAGGATCAATATTCACAGGGAAAATATACCAAGAAAATCATAGTCTATTAGATATGCATTAAAAAGAATAATAATTAAAACACACAACTCAATCAAAAAAATGCTTTTTGAACCGGGTAGTGAGCCCTAATGGAAAGCTACAAGTGTAACATCTAACAATGTGGGGTCCCAAACTGACCCTATTACATATCCTACCTAAACGCGGAGGTTGGGACCCTAGAAAACGCAAATGGCACCTCTGCTCAAAGACTGGCCCCAATAATCCCTTACAATCCTCTGCATATGGGAACAGGTCACAGTTACGTCAAATTATAGAACAGTCATATTAGGACGCAGGTATATTACCCACACAAGTAGTCATATATGCTGATAGTTGCGAACTAACTTGGCTTCATATCCTCATCAGCAAATATAAAGGTGAACTAGATTGTTTTATGCAAATCCAAACAGTGAGAGCAAGTTCTCATATATGAAATTACAAACTGTAGCCTAAATGACACAGCACCACAGTGTATCCAGGACCAGATGTCAGCCCGGTGGGTCTTTTTTGGTGGTAAAACTACTACTGGATAACTAGGGAGTAATACAAAGCACTGGAGCAGCGAGTGTGAGCAATGAATATCAGGATCACTGCAAACACTGTACTCCACCAGTGGGTCAAGCGATAACACAACATTGTGTAATATATTAGGCTGGTCATATAGTATTATATTTACAGAAATAATATACATACTCAATGGTTTCAAGAAATAGGTATTCGATCACATTCTTATAATTAAATGTCCAATATAGCTGTTTTGCAAGGTTGATTTTTAGCCTCCATCTGTTGGAGAAGAAAAGTAAAGTAGTGACAAAGATTTCACAACAGCAAATGTATGACAGTGACCTCAGACCCACTATGATCGGACAAAGGTGACAAATCGGCGAGTGTGACTGCAGGGGGCGCCACTATCTAATAGCAGCTTCCTCTCCCTGCAGCTTCTTTCATCAGCTCAGGATGATGGAGGGTTAAGTAATGTGTTTTTTTCACTGGATCCTTTTCATTTTTTATACAGTTCAACCAGGATTGTGCCATTAATTGCTTTAAAAAGTTGCAAAATTTTAGAACAAGTTGGAGTTGCGCAAAGATTTGAGAACTTTGAAAGACAGAAAAGAAGGTTGTGTGTTGTGAGGGCCCTTAGTATTCTATCACAGTAGAAGACTCTGTATATGCCCCAACCCCACACTATAAAACCTCCCCAGCATGACCCCCACAATGCCCCCAGTGATGCATTCCCACCCATAGGATAACACCCCCAACCTTCATACATTGTGAATCACCTACACATGATACCCCAAAGAGTTGCACCCCTTCACACTGTGATGCCCCCACAGTATAAAGACCCAAGGTGCTCCTTCTCACTAGGTACAATGCCTCTAAATGCCCTCCTCAGTGCCCACCTCACGACACTCAGAATAGTGCAATGGCTAAATCCCCTCACAAAGCCTTGTTCCCATGATAAGCATGACTCTACAGACTGCTCTATCCTATGCTGTGTGTGGCCGGGGGCTGCAGACTTGATCTAGTGTCATCATTATGTCTTCTGCCCCAGACCTTAGACAGCGCAGAGAGCACAGGCCGTGTGGTGGTGCAGGACACTGACGGCTCCCGACTCCACTATTGTATTCAGCCATATCTGTGATGATACAGATTGGACATGTGCCGACCTCCAGAGCCGTCTCCCAAATCAGGCGTCCTAGACAGGAGGTATGCTATAGAAAGAATACCTGCTTCTAATTATACCTCGTGTCCTTCTAGAGGAGCCATATAAAATGCTGCTCATGGTCTATTCTTCCTGGTGCCCATTATAAGCAGTCAAATAAATAGAATTCATCTAAATTATGTCCTATAAACGTCCTAAACTAAGAAAAATGACTTTCACACCCTGACAACTATCAGCGTAGACACATGTATAGTATGTGCAGACAGGTTTTATATAATTTCTACCTGAACAAAAAAATCACTTACAAATCTTCCTCCATTGCCTTCAACTGTTTGTTGTTCTTTTTTCTTCTGTGTTCCAGAAGTTTTGTGATTTTTTTTCCTGTTGTACATGGAGTATAAATTGTCATCTCATATGTAGATGTATAAATATCAGCAATGTGAAGAGCCTTAGTGAACACATTCTGCCCCATTGGTCTCCATCCCAAATACTTTCCAGCATTTTCCATCTACATCACACAAATGATACAATGTTGTCCCCGTGGAGCCATCACTAGGGGGCGCTCACTGTGTAGGGACAGAAGACACCTAGAAGGCTGGTGGCATAAATAGACTCCTGGTCCATCTGCCCAGATTTACTTTTCATATACGTCTATCCCAGACTAATTTAATGCTTTAATGACAGGAAATTTTCCATTTTGGAGCCTTTATTTTTTACTGAGGAACGAAAATCCAGCAAGGAAGCAGGTGTGTACGATAACCATGAGGAAGTCTCCAAGGAGCTGAAACGCGTAGGTCTCCGTCACATTGGAACTGCCATGCACTTTTAGTTCATTTTTCTCTAATAAATTTGGAATTTATGTGTCCCATAAAAAACGCTTTGCCATCATTTTACCCTAAAATATAATAAATGAGCAACACCCAGTGAATGTCACCTATCTGTGCAGTAGATATACGGTGCATCATGTGCAGACAGGTTTATATCACCTGTCCCTGAATACAATGAATCACACATTGGAGATAAGGAAACGTCTGTATCATTATGGGATCTATAAGGTTGGCTTATGTTAGATCTCGGCACTGATGGTCCTGATCCTCTTCTTCATCAGATTTATTTTTTTCATTCCTTCTTTCTCACTATTGTACAAGAAAGATTCATCAATTTATGTTAAATGGTCACAAACTCAATAGTACGAGAAAATGTAAGAAGCTTTGTAATATATGTTATCAGAGAAATCTGCTTCCTTCTCCATTTATGAGCCACTTCTACTCCCACCTGCGTCTTGAACTCACTATCCATAAAAAGAATTAACAGAACAGTTTAAAGTAAACCTGTCAGGTCCTATAGCGCTATTATCTGCAGATATAGGGTTAATCTGCAGGTTAATTGCATTATGGGCGCTGTACTGAAAGTGCGTCCTCTGGGAGAAAATGAACTTTGTTTCTTCCAGGATCCGCCGGCTTTCAGTCATGCAGGCGGGCACATAGGAATTAGGGTATGCGCACACGTTGCGGATTTGCCCGTGGAATTTTCTGCGCAGATTCTTCCTCTCTTGGCAGAAAACGCAGGTAAAAATCTGTGCGGATTTGTATGCGTTTTGTAAGCTAAATAAAGATCTATTATTTAAAAAAAGAAAAATTGTGATGTCAAATCTTTGTCCAACCTCTTCTTTTGCTTACTCCATTGAAGACCATAATATGATTACATACCATGTTCACATATAATGTTTACACACACAAAACAAATATACCGTAAGTGAATATCTATAGATAGATATACCGATAGATAAATATACAGCTCTGGCAAAAATTAAGAGACCACTTCCAAATGATCGGTTTGTCTGATGTTTGTCTTTATATAGGTATATTTTTGAGTAAAATATAAAGTGCTCTTTTATTCTCCAAACTACTGACAACATATCTCCGAATTTCCAAGCAGTAAATTTTGTTTGTTTTTTTCTGAAAAGGAGAAATGGTCAAAATAAAAAAAATAAAAATGCAGTGCTTTCAGACTTCAAGTAATTCAAAGAAAACAAGTTCATAATCATTTAGAAACAACAATACTAATGTTTTAATTACGGAAGAGTTCAGAAATCAATATTTTGTGTAATAACCATGATTTTTAAAAACAGCTTTTATGCGTCTTGGCATGCTTTCCACCAGTCTTTCACACTGCTTCTGGTGCAAAAATTTAAACAGTTTTTCTCTGTTTTATGTCCTGTGACTCTCCATCCTCCTCTTGATTACATTCCAAAGGTTTTCAATGGGGTTCAGGTCTGGAAAATGAACTGCGCATGACAGGATTTTGATGTGGTGGTCTCTTAATTTTTGCCAGAGCTGTATCTATAGATAGATATATTTATAGCTGTCTATAGTTATATCTATCTATAGATATATAATAATAATTTTATTTCTATAGGGCCAACATATTCTGCAGAACTTTACATTATAGAGGGGACTTCTACAGGCAAAAAACATTACAGCACAGCATAGCATATCTATCTGTATAGATATATCTATCTGTAGATATATCTATAGATAGAAAAAATCTGCGTTAGGCCGCGGTCACTCTTGTGAGAAACTCACACGGGTCTCGCACCTCAATTCCAGGCACTGCCGCCGGCACTCGGACCGGAGCGTTCAGCTGCATAGAAATGCATGCAGCTGCACACTCCGGTCCCGAGTTCAATCGGCAATGTCCTGTATTGAGGTGTGAGACTCGTGCGAGTTTCTCGCAAGTGTGACCTCAGACTTAAACGCAATATCTGTTTAATTTTTTTTTTTTTTTAAATTGCTTGGGCCCCTACGCAATTTTCAAAACCAGAGAGGGAAAGCCAGCAACTGGGGGAAGATGTTTATAGCCTGGGAAGGGGGTAATACCCATGGATCTTCCCAGGTTATTCATATCAGCTCACAGCTGTATAATTAGCCTTTACTGGCTATTAAAATAGTGGAGTCCCCCCAAAAAATGATGTGAGGTTGCGGTCCCCCCTATAATTTATAGCCAGAAAAGGCTTTGCAGACAGCTGCGGGCTGAGATTAATAGCCTAGGAAGAGGCCATGAATATTGGGCCCCCCCCCCGGCTACAAACACCAGCTCACAGTCGACCCAGGAATGGCACATCTCTAAGTTGTGCCAATTCCGGCACTTAGCCTCTCTATTCCCACTTCCCTGTAGTAGTGGCATATGGGGAAATAGTTGGGGGGGTTGTTATCACCTTTGTATTGTTAGGTGACATCAAGCCCAGCTTACTAATGGAAAGGCGTCAATAAGATACCTATCCCTTACTAATCCTATAGTTGTTAAGGGTTTCAATAAAGACACAGCCAGAATTAAGTATTTTAATGAAATAAAACAATACACAGTTTCCCATTTTTATTGTACTCCTAATTTCTGCGACGCCCCCGATCACCTATAAAAAAAATAAAATAATAAACCAACACAGATACTCCTTGTTCCTACGTAATCCATTTAATAACGAGTGTCCCATGACGATCTCCCGTTTAGATCTGTCACATCAGGAGATGTGACCGCTCTACAGGGCCTCCAGTGACACACTGACAGTAGATAATGGCTCCTGCAGTGTTATCACTGAGGGTTTACTGGAGTTCATGCTTTCACTTTACCGCACTGCTCTGTGAGAATTTTCCCACGCAGTGGGGCCGCAAGTGACAGCATGAACTCGGGTGACCTCTGACGGCGGAGTGATCCACTGCGGGAGGATACCTTCCATAATTGTATCACCGGAGGCCCCTGGAGAGCGGTCACATCTCCTGATGTGACAGCTCTACAAAGGAGATCGTTGTGGGACAATTGTTATTAAATGGATTACATTGGAACAGGGAGTATAATGTTTGTTTTATTTTATTTTTCTTGCAGGCAATCGAGGGGATTAGCAGTATGGTGAGCATTTACTGTATGTGTGTATGTTTTTTTTTTTGTTTTTTTATACTATTCAGCACAGTAGCCGGATGATAGGACTACTACTGTCCCATCATCGGTTGATGCTGTCACTGTAGCTGACATAGCCGGATGGGACTAGCAGTCCCATTGGACAATGCCTGCCTACACACAGAACCGCACACACATAGGCTCCGCCCACACACTCTTCCTCCTCCCTATCTGCAGTGTTTCTCGCACGTGGTTTTGCTGCGGATTTGACTGATTCAATGGAAGTCAATGGGTGCAAAAACGCTGCAGATCCGCAAAAAGAATTGACATGCTGCGGAAAATAAAATGCTGCAAATCCGCACCTATTTTTCTGCAGCATGTGCACACCAGTTCTGAATTTCCCACTGACTTACATTGGTAGTGCACTACACTGCGGATTTGATCCAATTCTCTGCGTCCAAAAACGTTGTGGATCCGCATCAAAATCCGCAACGTGTGCACATACCCTTACAGTCACAGCTCACAGCACTGAGAATGGTGACTGTAACTGCACCCTGACACTAACTGAAAAGGTCACTCCGGAATGTATCAGTGCAGATCCGGCTGTCAGTCAGTGTCAGTGTGCTGTTATAGCTTCCCTCACTGTGTACTTAGTGGTGACTGAAGCTGTGCCGGACACTCCTCTATAACTGAGAGCCAGAGGCTGCTGGCAGGTATAAAATTTTATCATCCCAGTATCTCGGCTGTCAGTGTGGCAGCCGCACGCCTACAGGATAATAGCGTTTGTGGACATGACAGGTTCCCTTTAAACTCCTTCAAACAGCGCATCTTTCCTGATGTTTTTCTTCACTTTACCTATTTTTTGTGGGGAGGTCAGTGACATTTTTTTCTAGGCTGTCACTGACCTGATGATATTGTATCCAAAGAATAAATCCCGTTATATCGGGCTGCGCTGTTGAATAAATTGATCTTTAACAATAGGAGTATAAGGTTTTTATTCACTTAATAATATTGGCATACTAGGCAGGGAACAGTGTGGAGAAATATATACACTAGAAATCGTCCCGCCCTTGGGGCACTTGCATCCTCATTTACATATAATACTATATAATATATTCTCTGATCTAATATACGTACTTGGTATTTGAGCGCCAGAAAATCCATTTATTCTTTTTTCCAGAACTGTAATAGAAAACAGTTTATACACTATATAACATTACATAAATTTGATTTAAAGGGAACCTGTCAGCAGGATTGTACACAGTAACCCACAGACACTGTTAGGATGGCGCCGTTATACTGATTAAAATGATACCTTGTTTGATAAAAATCCGTCTCGTGGTTGTTGTTTAATGTTTGTTCTCAGTTTTGAGTTAATGATCTGCTCGTGCTCCGGGGAGGCCTGTGGGGGGTCTTCATGTGGTGCTCTGATTGGGTATTCATCTTGCCTCTAATTTACATAATGAATATTATATTTATCTTGGGTGGGGGGGAACTCTTCTGCGGAAAAGTGGTGGCACTTGCGTTGTAGCCTGGTCGCATGTCTACTGTGTATATACCGTATTTTACGGATTATAAGACGCACTTTTTTCCCCCAAAATTTGGGGGGAAAATGGGGGTGCTTCTTATAATGCTTATATACCTTACCGATACTGTTGCTGCAGGCCGCAGGCTGGGATGAGAGGGTGCCGCACGATACTGCGCGGGGGTCACCGGTGTCGCGTAAGAGTCTCCCGTGCCACACCCCCCGCTGCAGTTCCATGGTTTCCTGTGAGGTGGACTTCGGGAAAATGACCACCAGGGGGCGGCGCATGCGCAGATGGAGAATCTCAGCACCAATATCTCAGAAGATGAGATCTCAGCGGTGAAATCTCATCTCCAGAGATCTTGGTGCCAAGATCTCCATCTGCGCATGCGCCACCCCCAGCGGCTATTTTCCCGGAGTCCAACGCACAGGAAGCCATTTAACTGCGGGGGGCTCTGACCTTTCACAAAATGTCGGCAGAGCCCCCTGTGGCCCCAGTGACCCCCGGAAGCAGCACCATAGACCCCCGTAAGCAGCATTGGACACCTGCAGCGGCGCATCGCACATTGAAGCATCCCCTCATTCCTGCTTGCGGCCTGCAACGTCACCCCACTCCTGCCTCCTCCAGCAGAGACACCACTTCTCCGCAGCCACCACCCTCGGTAAGCAATAAGATGCATGGATTATAAGAAGCACCACCATTTTATTTAAAAAAAAAAAAGTTTTTTTCCCTATTTTTCTCCTCAAAATTTGGGGTGCGTCTTATAATCCGAAAAATACAGTAATTCATTTGTTTGCTGTCCTCTGATATTCATTAAATATACTGGTGAATATCTAAGCAGAGCACCACATGAAGACCCCCACAGGCCGCCCCGGAGCACAGCCATATCATTAACTGAAAATAAAGATTAAACAACAACCGCAAGACAGATTTCATAAACCAAGGCATCATTTTAATCAGTAAAACGGTGTAGTCCTGACACTTTGTGGGTTACTGTGCACAATCCTGCTCACAGGTTCCCTCTTTAAAGGGAATCTATCGCCATGTTTTTGACCCTTAATCTGAGAGCTGCATGATATATCCAGCGATGTGTCACTTACAAGGCTGCTTGCTGTTGTATCAGCAGTAGATTATTATTATTATTATTTATTATTATAGCGCCATTTATTCCATGGCGCTTTACATGTGAGGAGGGGTATACATAATACATACAAGTACAGTAATCTTAAACAATACAAGTCACGACTGGTACAGGATGAGAGAGGACCCTGCCCGCGAGGGCTCACAATCTACAACGGGATGGGCGAGGGTAGAGCTGGTCGTGCAGCAGTTTGGTGGATCAGTGGTTACTGCAGGTTGTAGGCTTGTCGGAAGAGGTAGGTCTTCAAGTTCTTTTTGAAGGTTTCCATGGTAGGGGAGAGTCTGATATGCTGTGGTAGAGAGTTCCAGAGTAGAGGGGATGCGTGGGAGAAATCTTGTATGCGATTGTGGGAAGAGGAGATAAGAGGGGAGTACAGAAGGAGATCTTGTGAGGATCGGAGGTTTCGTGCAGGTAAGTACCGGGAGCCTAGGTCACAGATGTACGGAGGACTCAGGTTGTGGATGGCTTTGTATGTCATGGTTAGGGTTTTGAACTGGAGTCTTTGGGTAATGGGGAGCCAGTACAGGGATTGACAGAGGGGAGAGGTCGGGGAATAGCGGGGGGACAGGTGGATTAGTCGGGCAGCAGAGTTAAGAATAGATTGGAGGGGTGCGAGAGTGTTAGAGGGGAGGCCACACAGCAGGAGGTTGCAGTAGTCAAGGCGGGAGATGATGAGAGCATGGACTAGGGTTTTTGCAGATTCTTGGCTGAGGAATGTACAGATCCGTGAAATATATTTGATTTGAAGTCGTCAGGAAGCGGAAAGGATATGTGGTTTGAAAGAGAGATCAGTGTCAAGGATAATCCCGAGGCAGCGAGCTTGTGGGACTGGAGAGAGTGGGCAGCCGTTTACTTTAATGGATAGGTCTGTTGGGGGGGTCACGTGAGATGGGCAAAAGATGATTCATTCTGTTTTGTCCATATTAAGTTTTAGAAATCTAGCGGAGAAGAAGGATGAAATAGCAGACAGACATTGAGGGATTCTGTTTAGTAGGGAGGTGATATCTGGTCCAGAGTTTTAGATCTGTGTGTCATCAGCATAGAGATGATACTGAAAACCATGACATTCTATGAGCTGTCCGAGGCCGAAGGTGTAAACGGAGAAGAGCAGGGGCCCTAGGACTGAACCTTGCGGGACTCCGACGGATAGGTGGCGCGGTGAGGAGGTGGTGTGCGAATGGGAAACGCTGAATGTCCGGTCTGCTAGGTATGATGCAATCCAAGATAGGGACAAGTCTGTGATACCAAGAGATGAGAGGGACTGTAGTAATAAGGAATGGTCCACTGTGTCAAAGGCAGAGGACAGATCCAGGAGGAGGAGGACAGAGTAGTGTCGCTTGGCCTTGGCGGCTAGTAGGTCATTGGTGACCTTAGTTAGGGCAGTTTCAGTGGAGTGGTGTGGCCGGATTGCAAGTGGTCAAGGAGGGAGCAAGAAGAGAGGTGGGAGGATAGTTCAAGATGGACGTGTTGTTCCAGTAGTTTTGAGGCATAGGGGAGAAGTGATATAGGGCGATAGCTAGATACAGAGGATGGGTCAAGAGAGGGCTTTTTGAGGATAGGTGTGATTGAGGCATGTTTAAAGCTTGAGGGGAAAACACCAGTTGTTAGTGATAGGTTGAAGAAATGGGTTAGGGTTGGGATGAAGACTGTGGTGAGGTTTGGGATGAAGATTATCACTAGAGGACTAGTAAACCTGCTGCCATGTAGTCCTCCATATTCATAATCTCTGCATAACTCCACCACCACTACTAATTGTCAGCCTTCTGCCTATGCACAGTGCACACAGAAAACTTCCAATCAGTTCTGGATGCGGGGTTATTCTGATCTCAGTATTCAGAAAACTGGGAGATCTGCAGCAGAGAAAACAGGATTGTATCAAAACTGCTGCAAATACCCCAGTAAATGATACATCTCATGAATCAGGGTCTCTGCCCCTGTATTTACATCTCGGCATTCACCAGTCCTGTGTGTGTCTTATAACCACTGTATAACTGAGGAATATTAATATTATTATATAGTGTTATACAGACGCTAAGACCAAATCTGGGGACGTCCCCACTTTCTAACCTGTGGGGGTCCCACTACCAGTACTCCTACAGATCCTGAGAGTGGAGGGTCCGCAGTGCTGGTTTAGTGCCACGTCCCCTCTATTATTCCATGTACCACTGTGCTCTCAGCCATGTCTGTGTTCCACCATATTCGCACAAGATCAGGAGTGGGTGATAAATACAGAAGTGGTGACGTATTTCTATTATACTTTTCCTCTGATTGTTCCACTCCTGGTTTTGGCTTACAAATGCTGATGGAAAAGACTGACCAAAAACTGACTGTGTTAATATGGCCTTAGGTGCAGCACTGCCTCAGTCACCTACACAGAGCTGTGCTGTAGCTCCCTGCATAGTAGGAGGTTTTCATTGAATCTTGCTGGTAATTATTGTGTCCCCCAGTCACATACTCATAGTTTCCATGTAACTTAGTGTGGGGCTTAGTTACACTTTACACTAAGTTAGGCCGGGTGCCCACGATCCAGGACTATCAGCGCTTTAAATGTAGCACACGTTCACTGCATCCAACGCACTGCCTTGTACTGAACGCAGGAAAATCCGCATGTGATCACTGAACCGTGTCGATTCTCCATTTTCAATACATTCCAGCGTCTCCGCAAGAGAAATTGACATGCTGTAAAGACGCGTCACATGTCTGTCTCGGCGAGCGTCTGTGGACGCATAGAGGACATGGGATTTCTTGACATCCCATCCACTATGCAGTAACATCTGGCTGCTGCAGGTATGACTCTATAAGTACGCAGCATCCAACCTGCAGCAGCTCTGGATCGTGGGCACATTTCCTTACAGCCCAGGGTGGGAGGGGAGAGGAGAAACTGTAAGAATATACATCATTGCTATCCATAGCATTTACTTTCATTAGCTCAATAAATCTCAGCACTTACAGAGTCAGAATAAAGTTGTCGAGGGCGATGTTCTCCTCTTCAATCTTTTCGAGAAGGTTTATGTTCCTCTCTCTAATTTACATAGAAAAAATATATCTCATATTGAAATGTACAAATGCCATTAATTATCACAATGTACAACAGAATTAGTGACCATGACAAATTAGGCTAAATTCCTCACTTCTTCCATTCTAGGTACTTTCTTTGCCAACATGTTCATCTACGAGATTTTCCACAGCTGGAAACGGACTAAGGATAAAATCGTAGCATCCTGCGTATATCGGATGAGACTCGTCAATGCTAGTCAATGGCTTTGAGATAAAATCGGACATCATAGCTCTGTTCCACGAAGTCGTTTTCGGTATGTCGGGGCTCAGGTGACCATGAACCAGTCATTCTGTCAAACTTCCAATCCTCTGATACTTAATGGAAGGTACATTGCGATATATGCTACCAGTGATGGTTCTGTGTAATGGGTAATTCTATTCTGCCCATTACTTACATTAAAGGGAACCTGTCAGCAGGATTGTGCACAGTATCCTACAGACAGTGTCAGGTCGGCAACGTTCTACTGATTAAAATGATACCTTGGTTGATGGAATCCGTCTTGTGGTTGTTGTTTAATCTTTATTTTCAGTTTTGAGGTAATGATATGCTCGTGCTCCGGGGCGGTCTGTGGGGGGGTCTTCATGTGGTGCTATGATTAGGTATTCATATATATGGCTTCTGACAGGTCTTTGATCCCTCACTGACCTGCCCCCTAGTATACATAATGATTATATGTACATATATAAAAAAAATCCGCTTCTGTAGGCAGGTTAAGGCTGTGTCACCTGCGCTGCAGCATAACTGCATGTGTACTGTGTTGATAATACATGTGGTTGAAGTTATCCTGATAGTAAAAAACACAAAAATCCATTTCAAAATGGTGCCCGTCACACCTGCGCAGTAGCAGCTATTGGTGTGTGTACAAGTGGTATGATGGCTGCTATTGCGCAGGCGCCGGTGGCGCCATCTTGCTACAGAAAAATAAAATTGTCTCCCCCAAGATGGCGCTGCTCACGCAATAGTAGCTATCGGATCACCACTCTATACATCAATAGCTGCTACTGCGCAGGTGGGGCGGTGCCATTTTCAAATGGATTTTTTAATGAAATAACATAAAGTACATTAGTTCTAAACACAGTACACATGCGATTATGCTGCAGCGCAGGTAACACGGTTGGCGCCTGACTGCAGAAGGGTTTTTTCAGTATGTACATGTATTCATTATGTAAACTAGAGGGCAGGTCAGTGAGGGATCAGTGACCTGTCAGAAGCCATACTGATGAATGCCTAAGCAGACCACCACATGAAGACCCCCACAGGCCGCCCCGGAGCACAAACATATCATTAACTGAAAACTGAAACTAAAGATAAAACATCAACCACAGGACGGATTTCATCAACCAGTGTATCATATTAATCAGTATAACGGTGCAGACCTGACAGTGTCTGTAGGTTACTGTGCACAATCCCGCTGACAGGTCCCTATAAGGATACGTGTACAGTGTGATATTTCCATCTTTAATTTTACATTAGCCTTGATAGTGCTGAACAATGGGGATTCTAACATTGCCCAGCTGTTATAATCACTGGTGTCATATAACTAGCATAGTGCATGAAAATTATAAACGGTCAGGTTTTTAATATTAGTGTTAGGATTGTCCCAATTACAGTCACTGTGACGAGGTGGGATGGCTTTCCATTTTTTTTTTTTTTAAAAAAAAGACATGATAGCTAAGTACTGTGTATTATTTTCATGCACTACGCTATTTATTTACTGCAGGGTATTTAATCATTCTGTTTCTGTCTTTGTTTTTTCTGTTCAGTCGCCAGTGTGAATGTGCGCTTACATGCTGCATGCACACCAGTTTATATCCCAGTTCATACTTTTGTTTTTTTTTCTGGAGCTTTGCTTATATTAGATCGTTACATTGTTTTTACTTACGTTATTGTGATCTTGTCTGTAAGACGATCACGCTGTGTCTGAAGAATTATCTCAATGGGATCCGCCCTATAGTACAAGGAAAATATATCAATGTGTGTGTTAGGTAAGGGAGAAACTAGGACTTTTTTGTAGCACTGGTATTTTATTAAAAAAGATGTCAGAACTTAGTTCTCCCCCATCCACAGTATAGAGAAAAGTTACTGATTACGGGGGATCCGTCCGCTGGGACCTCCATCTCTGAGATGTCCCTGTAGGATGGAGCCGAGGTGGCGCATGCGCACCATACACTATACAATGAGAAGAAAGACTCTTACCTGAGATTTCCACCTGCAGCTGATAGACAAACAACAGTTTACAATTAGATTTACTGAACTATTTGATTAATCACTCAGTTGCAGTAGACGTCTTATTTTTAGGCCGTTCTCACCCTTCATTTTATTCTTAACCACAGAAAACCAAACCAACTAGTTTTCATTAATGTGATACGTCCGATTTTCGTCTTTTTTTTTGTTTTTGGTCTGTGTGACCATTTTTACCATCAGTATGTCATCTATTTCTCTTATAGGCAAAAAAAAAAGGAAAAAAGCTGATGGAAGTTTTTCCTAGTAGACAGTCAGTGGGTGAGTTTGGCCGACAGTTCTCCCCAAAGCTGACACGTTACCAGCTCCATAGACTAGAAGTGAGAAATACAGACAGCACACCTGGGGAAAAACAAACATGTGAATGAGCCTTTCCTTCCAACGTTATTGTACAGAGACTTCCCTGCATGATTATCTGATCCGGTGTTCAGGTTTAGGCTATTCTATATCTACTGGGGGTGTAGGGGTGTTACATCCATAGTGGCGAACTACACGGCCGTGAGTGCCGGGGAGCGCTGGCTCTGTTCCCCATTACCCGACAGCCAGCACAATTTTACTGTTCCTGTGCCACCATTCAGCCTGCCCCTGTGTGTTGGAGACTCAGCTCAGCAGGCGACATTACACCAATAGATCGCGCCTGCTGTACAAAGCCTCAGTCCCCGCACTGCACAGACCGGAACAGGGTGCTGGGAGGAGACGGCGAGGTGTAAATGTTGTAATTGTCTGTATAGAGAATGTCAATACTTACATTGGATGTTGGTCACTGCCGGCTGTAATAGTAACAGAGAAATGAATAAAGGCCATGAAATATTTCCGCTTCTTACATTATACCATAAATCACACACTCATAGGCTTCTATTACACTGGATAATCAATGGGTTTTCAAATAATCGCACAAGATACATTTATTAATTCTACGGCAATTTATGGGGAAAACTGGCAGAGCTGCATTGCTAAATCTGCCTAAATGTAACAGTTCTGCATATTCTGGGGGGCTGTATGCTACATAGTGTTAACCATTTAATGCCCCATGATGGGTATAGTCATCATTGAGCGTGTCATGGACTTTTTAGGGGTCTTGCAAGCAGAGCCCACTCCACACCAAGTAGCTGGTTGTATTATATGAATGCCATCAACCTCTAACAGCAACTGGCATGACCACCGATTGCCGCTGCTAACCTGTTTAATGTTGTTGTCAGTTGCTGACAGAGACATTTAAGCGTGACGTGAACACAGGGAGCAGATGGGTTGCTATGACATGCAGGGGCCAGCTAATTGCGCTCATCTCCCCTTCACCCCGCCTCTACCCCCACGCCTGTCATGTGACGACCTTATGCGACATCCAGCCAATAGTTGGGCATAGAAGACAGTGATTGTTATTATATGCCACAATACTGATGTATATAGTATAAGCAATCAGATGATTGAAGCTTCAAGTCCTGAAAGGGAACTAATAAATAAAGTAAAAAATATATAAAAAAAGGTTTTAAAAATTTATACAGCATAAATTCATATCACCCTGTTAAAATTAAAGTTAATAAATGAAAATAAAATGCACATATTTGGTATCTACGTGTTCAGAAAAGTTCAATCTATGAAAATATAATATTAATTGACCCAATCTGTAAAAATTGTAAAGTAAAAAAAAATTAAAATACCAAAATTGCTTGTCTGAATTATAGGACTTTTCTTATTTCGGACTTACATAGATTGTGTTCCAATTTTTGCTCGTCATTTTTCTCAAATAAACAACTGCAAATATCTGAATTGGAGAGAGAGATGAATCCTGATAAATAACCTAATGTTACACACCAATTGTATCAATAGTACATAATGCCATAACTAGATGACTAACAAATGTAAAGTTTTCTAATTAAAAATGTACGGGATATTAGAATTGGGAAGTGGCGGAAGCTTGTTATAAGAAATCAGAAGCTTATATAGCTAGGAAATGGGGAATAATAAGGACAGGACAGGAGCATAACACGCCCATACTCACTACTAAACGCCTGCTACAACCCTCAACGGAATTCTTGGTGAGCGGTTGCCTATGTATTCCTCATGATGTCATAATATTCAGGCCAGATGTAACCATGGTGACGATCCTGTGATCTCATAACATTTTAGAATGAGCCCTGCAGCCAATGAGATCCAAGATAATTCTGTGTAATGAAGTCTATGGAGGGTTTATAATAGTGTGTGATATAAATAATCAGATACAGGAAATTATTAATAATGATAAACACCCCCCACACACACACACACAGACCTGTGAACACATTATATGCAGAAGTGTGTTATAATCCAATTTTCTTTTTTAATTATATTGCTCTTATATGTATCCACCATATGGACATAAGTACTGGGATAAAGAAATTTGTAACATCCCATTCTAAATCCATAGGCATTAATTTGGGCGGGGTAGGTCCCTTTCTACAAGATTTTGGAGGAGTCTGTGGGAATTTTTGCCCCTACATTCAGAAGAGTATTTGTGATGTCAGACACTGATGCTGGATGGATCCTGTCTATCAATCTCTATTGTAGTTCATCCCAAAGGTGTTGGATGGGGTTGAGGTTCAGACTCTGTGCGGCCAGTCAGGTTATTCCAAACCATGCTCCCCCAACCTTGCCTTTATGGACCTTGCTTTGTGCACTGGAGCATAGTTGTGGTGGGACAGAAAAGGAGCTCCTCCAAACTGTTCCCACAATGTTGGAATCATACATTTGTCCATAATGTCTTCTATACTGAAGAATCAATCCTTCCCTTCACTGATACTAATATGCCAAAGCCGACCTCTAAAAAAACAACCCCATAGCATTGTAGTCCTTCACCAAACTTTACAGCTGGCACAATGCAGTCAGGCAGGTAACATTCTCCTGGCTTTCACCAATCCTACAGTCGTCCATCAGATGACAGAGAAGCGCAATCTGTGACTGCACAAGACATGTTTCTGCCGCACTGCAGTATGACAAGTTTAAAAGTGATAATGCGGAAAGACATTTAAGAAAGATGGAGAAAAATCTGAGTATTACAGCTGATCAGGAAGTTCATGTCTTTGACAAATAACTCAGTCTGACACCTGAATTTAATACTCAAACTCAAATAGGCTTTATTGGCAGGACCAAAATACATTTAGTGTTGCCAAAGCAAGGAAAATAGATGTGACAGGGAGGGGATTCTGGGAATTATGGGAATAAGGTGTTTGGGGCACAATTTGGGAAATAATAGTCCATTTAGGGGTTTAAGTTCCTCTCAGCTTATGACATATGGTGACGTATTGGGCGGCAGATATCCACTTTTGATTCCTCTTCCCTCAGTAGGATACAGAGTTTCCTCTCCTCGTCCATGGATGGGAAGTCCGCGTGGTGAGTGGAAAGTCTCTGGAAGTGGGAGGCCCTCACTGCTGAGTATTTGTTGCAGTGAAGTAGGAAGTGTGCCTCGTCCTCTAGTGCCCCCTGCTGGCAGTGCTGGCACAGTCTGTTCTCCCGTGGCTTGTATGTCTGTCGGTGCCGTCCTGTTTCCACCTCTAGACTGTGGGCACTCAGTCTGTAAAGACGCAGGGTCTGCCTGTCTTTGGTGATGAAACCTCTCCAGATATGGGGCCATATTATAGTCCCTCTGCAGTGACCAGTAGATAGGGAGTTTCTGGGAGTTCTCTAATACACTCTGCCAACCCTCTATATATTGCATCTTTTGGCTCTCTGAGATCTTTATTTCGGCTTTTGTCAGGTTGTGTTGCTGACTTTGGCGTGACTGGCTGCTGGGGTTCGTGGCTTGCTCTGGGCTTTGGCTCAGTAGGGCTTTATAATGGTAGGAGCTGGGGTTGCTGCTCTGTATGAGGGCCTGGTGTGATAGCACCCTCTTGTTTATAGTTAGCCATAAGGGAAATCGGCCCAACTCTGCCCGACAGGCTATGTTTGAGGTACTGCGATGTACTTGGACCATGGACCATGTCACACATCCACAAGACTGACTCCAGATCACTACACTCCTAAGCCATCATTCGTATCACCTCTCCATTTGTAACGAAAACTTTATTTTTAGAATGTTGGCTTATCTTTAGAAGGCATCACTCCATCTACTCCAGGCACAAATATCCTGTTTTGACATCTCTTCAATGTTTCGCTCTTAAAGGAATCCTATCTGGTCCCCCATGCCCCCATAACCACCAGCAGTTCTGTCTTCATATATATACACCATGCCTAACAGACCCTGTATTACGTTACACACAAACAGAGCTTTAGAAAAAGTATTTATTAAGTCTCTGCACTACCAATCATGCGCAGTGCGCCTCTCTGAAGCTGTGACACATGAACCCAGATTCAGAGAATCAATAATGAGAAGAGAAAAAACTATGCGCGAGGTGAGTATAGCCCTTGCATTGATGCCACTGCTTGTAAGCTATGTTATCACACCCCCCGGGGCGTGATAATATGTAAGTGGGCCGACTTGTCTGGGGACACTAATGTCCCCTTGACTAGTGAAATCCATCATTTACATATCATAAATGGACTTTAGAAATACTTTTCCTAAGGATCTGTTTATGTGTGTAATGTATAACAGGGACTGTTAGGCAGTGTTTTCACATATGTAGACACAACTGCTGGTGGTTATAGGAGGCACGGGAGACCTAGCATGTTCCCTTTAGGCTATGTGCCCACGTTGCGTGTTAAAACGCACACCAAAAACCGGACTCCTTCCCAGAAATCACCGCGATTATGATCGCGATTTTCGTGTGCGATATTCAAGCACTTTCCAAGCGATTTGAAGCATCGCTTGGAAAGTGATTGACAGGTTGGTCACACTCATCAAACATAGTGTTTGACAAGTGTGACCAGGTTTTTACTATTGAGGCCGCCTATGCGGCTTCAATAGTAAAAGATAGAATGTTAAAATGCTAAAAAAAATAAAAAAATCGGTGTATATTTACCTTCCGGCGTCCCGCGCTGCCATCCCGGGCCTCAGCGTTCCCAGCGATGCCTTGCGAGACCTGTGATGACGTCTCGCGTTGCTATAGCGTTCTCGCGAGACCGCTAGAGTCACGCGAGACTACGTCATCACAGGACTGTGCCGCAAGGCATTACTGGGAACGCTTAGGCCAGGAATGCAGCGCGGGACGCCGGAAGGTAAATATACCCCGATTTTTTATTCTTTTTTTTACAGGGGTATGGTACCCAGGGCCTGGAGGACAGTCTCCTCTCCTCCACACCGTGGGTACCAACCGCACATGAGACGCTTAACTTCCCGCATGGTGGGCATAGCCACATGCGGGAAGTAAGCGATTCTCATGCATTCCTATGGGTGCGGAATCGCGGCAATTCTTTGCGATTCCGCACAAAAGAATGATCATGCTGCGATTTTTTCCGCGATGTGATTCCGCCGCGGAAAAAAGCGCAGCATTAGCACAGCATGTGCGGAATGCCATAGGAATGCATGGGGTGTGTTCTGTACACGATTTTTAAAAGTTTTAGCTGCGTTTTCATGCCAAAAATCGCGGCAAAAACGCTTAAAAATCGCTACGTGGGCACACAGCCTTTAAGGGAATCTGTCTGCAGCTTTTTGCTTTGTTATCTAAAGCCAACCGGAGACACAGGCTGAAACACAGAATTCAGGAATGTTCTATTTGTCAAAGAGTGTACTGTTGTTTGCTAAGGCTATGTGCACACGCTGCGGATTCACCAGCGGATTTTTCCGTGCGGATCCACAGCCGCAGGTAAATTGGCCTGCGGTTTTACCTGCGGATTGGCCTGCGGTTTTCCCCTGCTTTTTGACACCTGGACAATGGAATAGGTGGCAAACCGCAGCAGAATCCGCAGAAAGAATTGACATGTCATTTCTTTCTGCGGATTCAAAACCGCAGCTTTTCCGCAGTGAAAAAACCACAGCATGTGCACAGCGGATTGTAAATCCCATAGACTTACATTGTACTGTACACTGTCTGCAGAACTGCTGCGGATCCGCAGAGGCCAAATCCTCAGCGGATCCGCAGCAGAATCCGCAGCGTGTGCACATACCCTAACTGTGAAATATTTGTCACTTAGGCTGTGTGCACACGTTGCGGATTTGTTGCGGATCCGCTCGGAATCGCTGGAGATCCGCAAGTGTGAGACCAAACGATGTTAATCAATGAGAAAAAAAAATTGCTGTGCACATTCTGCTGAAAATACCGCACGGAATCCGCAGCGGTTTATTTTTCGCAGGTCAATTCTTTGTGCGGATTCTGCTGCATTTCTACACCCATTTCATTATAGAAATCCGCAGGGGTAAAAACGCATGCCAATCCGCAACAAATCCGCACTAAATCTGCACAACAAACTCACAAAATCCACATAAAAAATGCTCGGATTTTGATCTGCTGATTCTGCCAAGAGATGCAGAATCTGCAACGTGTGCATATACCCTTAGGGATTAACTGTAACGATTCCACCCCTCTGACAGCTCAGTAATCCAGTCTGGTGCAGGGGCGTGCTGAGCTGGCTGTGCAGTGATTGACAGCTCAATTATCCAGTCTGGTGCAGGGACATGCTGAGCTGGCTGTGCAGTGGTTGACAGCTCAGTTATCCAGTCTGGTGCAGGGGCATGCTGAGCTGGCTGTGCAGTGATTGACAGCTCAGTTACTCAGTCTGGTACAGGGGCGTGCTGAGCTGGCTGTGCAGTGATTGACAGCTTAGTTACTCAGTCTGGTGCAGGGGCGTGCTGAGCTGGCTGTGCAGTGATTGACAGCTTAGTTACTCAGTCTGGTGCAGGGACATGCTGAGCTGGCTGTGCAGTGATTGACAGCTCAGTAATCCAGTCTGGTGCAGGGGCGTGCTGAGCTGGCTGTGCAGTGATTGACAGCTTAGTTACTCAGTCTGGTGCAGGGACATGCTGAGCTGGCTGTGCAGTGATTGACAGCTCAGTAATCCAGTCTGGTGCAGGGGAGTGCTGAGCTGGCTGTGCAGTGATTGACAGCTCAATTATCCAGTCTGGTGGAGGGACATGCTGAGCTGGCTGTGCAGTGATTGACAGCTCAGTTATCTAGTTTGGTGCAGGGGCATGCTGAGCTGGCTGTGCAGTGATTGACAGCTCAGTTACTCAGTTTGGTGCAGATGCATGCTGAGCTGCTTGTGCAGTGATTGACAGCTCAGTTATCCAGTCTGGTGCAGGGGCATGCTGAGCTGGCTGTGCAGTGATTGACAGCTCAGTTATCCAGTCTGGTGCAGGGGCATGCTGAGCTGGCTGTGCAGTGATTAACAGCTTAGCTACTCAGTCTGGTGCAGGGGCGTGCTGAGCTGGCTGTGCAGTGATTGACAGCTCAGTTATCCAGTCTGGTGCAGGGGCGTGCTGAGCTGTGTTTTGATTGACAACTTGGCTGTCCAAACTGAAACCAAGAGTTGCTGAGCTCTCATCAGGTGCCTTAAGTTTCCATAATTGCTCAGCTAATAGACTGAGCTGGCAGTCCCAGATAGCGGTTAGACATTGCTTCCGCTAAGTGTGGTTGGTTACTTTGCGAGTTGTCTTTTGCTCTTTACCCACATTATGTTGATCTCGGATGAGATAGCAAAAACCTGCACAGAGATTCCCTTCAAGTCAGTCAGTCATTTGTAAATCCACCTGATGAAGGGGCCTATATGCTCTGAAAGCCTGCAAATGTAAATTTTCCTGCTAGCCAATATAGGTATCACTCCTGTAATACTTTTGTGCTTTTTTGGCATAAAATAATTGACATGTGTAAAACCAACTCAATACTGCAGCTATAGGGTCAGAACTATTCTGCCACATGACTATGTGAGCATAGGATGCAGAGGCAGATGAAGGCAATCTGGGCTATTGCCAGAAGCCTAGCCCTCCAGGGAAGGCCAAAAAGTAATTGCCCCATTATAATGTGCATTGAGGCTGTTTGCTGCCTTAGTGGCTGAAGGTACCTCACTGCTCCTTTAAATGATGCTGCGTCACTGTTCTGTCAGATGTACCCAGGATACTGAGTGCAGGCCTGTCTGATGAACACATGCCTATCAACTATCTTGTCGGAGAGGAACTTGGAATGGTGCTGCTTTGTGCCTGTGGAGGCTTCTTCTATTCCTGATGTGATGGCTGCTGTTTGTGTGTGCACTGCCACACTGCTACTGTTATAAATTATTTGGCAGTAGCAGTAGTGCTGTGGATATAAAGGCCAGGAGCTACAATTAGATCCAGAAATATTTGGACAGTGACACAAGGTTTGGCATTTTAACTGTTTACCAAACATATTCAAGATACAGCATTCATATCCTAATGGAGTAACGGTTTAGGATTTGTAGCTGTTTAATGTGTAGCTACTTTTTGAAGGAATCAAAAGTAATTGGACAATTCTGTCAAAAGCTCTTTAATGGGCTGCATGGGCTTTTCCTTCATTATTTGTTGATAGATCAATCAGGTAAAAGGTCTGTATCTGAATCCAGGTGTGGCATTTGCATTTGGAAGCTGTTGCTGTGAACCCAAAACATGCCGTCAAAGGAGCTCTAAATTGAAGTGAAATAAGCTATCATTTTGAGGGTATTCACATTCTAATTGGAGTAAGAGTTTAGTCCTAAATAGTGGCACTCCAAGGTCAAAATACAATCATGATTTGTCTCCTTATAGTCAGGAGACAGAAGGTGAACTGCAATGAAAGTTAACGTCCTCCATTGCTGAGAATAATTCAATAACATTGAAAATTCTAAAGTTGCTTCTTAGCATTTTATTGGCTGTTATCGTCTCAGCATATTTTGCATAGAACTAGATTTACATACTTGCATGCTAACACTCGGAAAGTAGAATATAACATGTAAAGAGCATGTAATAGAAGTATGGGATGTACAGTGTAAGAAGCTGAAATATTTTATGGCCTTTATACATTTCTCTGTTACTATTACAGCCAGCAGTGACCAACTTCCAATGTAAGTATTGACATTCTCAGTGCTGACAGTTATAGCGTTTTTACCTCGCCGTCTCCTCTAGCTCCCTGCTCCGGTCTGTGCAGTGTCGGGACTTAAGCTTTGCACAGCAGCCGCGATCTATTGATGCAGTGGCGCCTGCTGAGCTGAATCTCAAGCGCACAGGTAGACTGAATAGTGGAGCTGGAACTGTAATGTTGTGGTTACGGTGAAGTGATGGGGTTGTCACCTTTTCTATTGTCTGGTGACATCAAGCACACGGGTTAGTAATGGAGAGACGTCTTTAATATACCTCTCCATTACTAATCCTGTAGCTGTATAATAAATAAAGACACAGCCAGAATAAAGTCCTTTATTTGAAATCAAAACAAAACACACTTTTTCAGGTAAAAATACCACAGTTCGGCTCAATGAGTTCACCAAAGATTTCTCATGGTTATTTGCGGTGAACTGCCTGAGCTGAACTGCGGTGAAATCCGGTGACACTTTCTCACAGTGCTGAGGTCCCCGCAGTTCATGGGCCCGGCTGGGAACGCAACCTCCATGACCCACAATAACCGCGATGATGTCACTGCTGCTCATTGATGCTGCGCTCGTATCAGCACATTCATCAGTGGTTCTCAGCCTGGCACAGTTTAGGTTGAAAACTATTTATCCCCAGACAAAGATTACGGCATGGGATAGAATGTCAGACAGGTGAGAGATATTGTTGTTTTTTCATTTTTGTTTTATTACAGGAGACGAGGGCTTCAATGGAGTGGGAATAATACTCACCTTACTGTGTTTGCTATTTTTAAAGAAAGTGTGGAAAAGTGTGTTTTGTTTAGATTTAAAATAAAGGACTTTATTCTGGCTGTGTCTTTATTTACCATACATCTATAGGATTAATAATGGCAGTCCGTGCTGCTGTTAAAAAAACGGACTTCTCAGTGAATTTTGCCCACAGTCACATGATCTCTGGAATCACAAAGAAATGTGCACACAGGGCCCCCATCAGGGCATTACATTACGGGCAGCAGCTAAACGCTATTGACATGTGGGCTCGGCGGCCCACACGTCAATAGTTAACAGCTGCCAGCCAATCGGAGGCTGGCAGCTGACGTCAGCCGCAGTGTGCACCTCGCCGGTGTCTGACGTCAGTGTCAGTCGCCGGCTAGAGTGCGCTGCAGCATGGAGGGACGGAGGGAGCCACGCCCGCCGCTGGAGCTTGGCCAGGTAAGGAGAACTTTTTTTTGACAGCGGCGATCCAGGGGGCCCGGGGGCAGAGTGCTGGACCGGAGGCAGAATGCTGGACTGGAGGCATAATGCTGAACATGGGGCAGAATGCTGGACTGGGGGCAGAATGCTGGACTGGGGGCAGAATGCTGAACATGGGGCAGAATGCTGGACTGGGGCAGAATGCTGGACTGGGGGAAGAATGCTGGATTGGGGCAGAACGCTGGACTGGGGGCAGAAGGCTGAACATGGGTCAGAATGCTGGACTGGGGCAGAATGCTGAACTGGGGGCAGAATGCTGAACAGGGGTCAGAATGCTGAACATGGGGCAGAATGCTGTACTGGGGCAGAATGCTGGATATGGGGCAGAATGCTGGATATGGGGCAGAATGCTGGGCGCTGGGGAAGAATGCTGGGTGCTGGGGCAGAATGCTGGACATGGGGCAGAATACTGGACATGGGGCAGAATGCTGGACTGGGGCAGAATGCTGCACTGGGGCAGAATGCTGAGCATGGGGCAGAATGCTGGAGACTGGGGCAGAATGCTGGAGACTGGGGCAGAATTCTGGACTGGGCCAGAATACTGGACATGGGGCAGAATGCTGGACATGGGGCAGAATGCTGGACTGGGGCAGAATGCTGGACATGGGGCAGAATGCTGGACTGGGGCAGAATGCTGGACATGGGGCAGAATGCTGGACTGGGGCAGAATTCTGAACATGGGGGCAGAATGCTGGACATGGGGGCAGAATGCTGGACATGGGGGCAGAATGCTGGATATGGGCCAAAATGCTGGACTGGGGCAGAATGCTGGACTAGGGCAGAATGCTGGACTAGGGCAGAATGCTGAACATGGGGCAGAATGCTGGACTGGGGCAGAATGCTGAACATGGGGGCAGAATGCTGAACATGGGGGCAGAATGGAGATACGGGGCATGATTGGAGACAGATCACACAGGATCATGGGGCAGGATGGATACAATGGAGATAATATGGGACAGAATGGATACTCATGAGGGCGGGATGGGAGAACATATGGCTAAAGCCAGGAATGAGACACACGGGGGTCAGGATGGGGGATATTATTACCATAGGGGCTAATTGAGGGATATTATTACTGCAGTGATGTATTTAATTTTTTGAGGATACTGTTTTAAATGGGGGGCAGAATACTGGACATGGGTCAGAATGCTGGACTGGGGCAGAATGCTGGATATGGGGCAGAATACTGAACATGGGGGCAGAATGCTGAATATGGGGCAGAATGCTGAATATGGGGAAGAATGCTGAACATGGGGCAAAATGCTGGACTGGGGCAGAATGCTGAACATGGGGCAGAATGCTGGACTGGGGCAGAATTCTGGACTGGGGCAGAATGCTGAATATGGGGCAGAATGCTGGACATGGGGCAGAATGCTGGACATGGGGCAAATGCTGGACTGGGGCAGAATTCTGAACATGGGGGCAGAATGCTGGACATGGGCAGAATGCTGGACATGGGCAGAATGCTGAATATGGGGCAAAATGCTGGACTGGGGCAGAATGCTGGACTAGGGCAGAATGCTGAACATGGGGCAGAATGCTGGATATGGGGCAGAATGCTGAACATGGGGGCGGAATGCTGAACATGGGGGCAGAATGGAGATATGGGGCATGATTGGAGACAGATCACACAGGATCATGGGGCAGGATGGATACGATGGAGATCATATGGGACAGAATGGATACTCATGAGGGCGGGATGGGAGAACATATGGCTAAAGCCAGGAATGAGACACACGGGGGTCAGGATGGGGGATATTATTACCATAGGGGCTAATTAAGGGATATTATTACTGCAGTGATGTATTTAATTTTTTGAGGATACTGTTTTAAATGGGGGGGCGGTCCTGTTACTGTGCAGAGCGACACTATGTCGCCTTTTTGTCTTCATGTGCTGTAATGTAGAAGTTGGGAAAAAATAACTAATGTGTTCTGCAAGCGGAGCTCTAGATAACTGTGTTATTTCCTGCAGAGACGAGTCCTGGCTGAAAGACGTGATGGTGATCTGTGCTGGATGAATGAAAAGCAAGGATGAAGGACTTCACCTAGAGATGTCACTGGTGAGTTAGTGTGTTACCTGTACACTGACACTATACATTGTATACTATATATACAGCGGTCCTGTGTATAATGTCACCAGTGATCACTGTGTTACCTATACATTATATACAGAGCTCCTGTGTATAATGTCATTGATCACTATATTACCTGTACACAGACACTGCATACTAAATACAGATCTCCTGTGTATAATGCCAGTTATGGTGATAGTATTATGTTTTTTTATTAATGATCAGTATTGTAGTATTCAGTCACCATGTGGTGGTAATATGTGGTCTGGGCATGGTGCGGTGGTATTTGTCCCTTGTGTGTGCTATTATTTGGTCACTTTGGTGGTAATATGTGGTCTGGTCAAGGTGCGGTGGTATTTGTTCCTTGTATGTGATATTATTCGGTCACTATGGTAGTAATATGTGGTCTGATTATGGTGTGACAGTATTTGTTGCTTGTATGTGGTATTATCAGGTATTACTGCCCTGAATGGCGTATGGGGACCGGCGGGCAGAGGGGGCCCGCATCGGGCCCGGTCTCTCTGCTCACCGGGCCCCTACCGGCAGGTAAACCGGGCACTGGCTAGCGGTGCTGCGGGCGGCAGCTAAACGCTATTGACATGTGGGCTCGGTGGCCCGCACGTCAATAGTTAACAGCTGCCAGCCAATCAGAGGCTGGCAGCTGACGTCAGCCGCAGCGCGCACCTCGCCGGCGTCTGACGTCAGTGTCAGTCGCCGGCTAGAGTGCGCTGCAGCATGGAGGGATGGAGGGAGCCTCTCCCACCGCTGGAGCGCGGCCAGGTAAGGAGAACTTTTTTTTTTACAGCGGCGATCCAGGGGGCACGGGGGCAGAGTGCTGGACTGGGGCAGAATGCTGAACATGGGGCAGAATGCTGGACTGGGGGCAGAATGCTGGACTGGGGGGCAGAATGCTGGACTGGGGGCAGAATGCTGAACATGGGGCAGAATGCTGGACTGGGGCAGAATGCTGGACATGGGGGCAGAATGCTGGACTGGGGTAGAATGCTGAACATGGGGCAGATTGCTGGACTGGGGCAGAATGCTGAACATGGGGAAGAATGCTGAGCGCTGGGGCAGAATGCTGAACATGGCAGGATGCTGGACATGGGGGCAGAATGCTGGATATGGGGCAAAATGCTGGACTGCGGCAGAATGCTGAACATGGGGCAGAATGGTGGACTGGGGAAGAATGCTGAACATGGGGCAGAATGCTGGACTAGGGCAGAATGCTGAACATGGGGCAGAATGCTGGACTGGGGCAGAATGCTGGACTGGGGCAGAATGCTGGACATGGGGGCAGAATGCTGAACATGGGGGCAGAATGCTGAACAGGGGGCAGAATGGAGATACGGGGCATGATTGGAGACAGATCATATGGAGATCATATGGGGGCAGAATGGATACTCATGAGGGCGGGATGGGAGAACATATGGCTAAAGCCAGGAATGAGACACATGGGGGTGAGGATGGGGGATATTATTACCATATGGGGCTAATTAAGGGATATTATTACTGCAGTGATGTGTTTAATTTTTTTGAGGATACTGTTTTAAATGGGGGGCGGTCCTGTTACTGTGCAGAGCGACACTATGTCGCCTTTTTTTCTTCATGTGGTGTAATATAGAAGTTGGGAAAAAATAAGTCATGTGTTCTGCAAGCGGAGCTCTAGATAACTGTGTTATTTCCTGCAGAGACGAGACCTGGCTGGAAGACGTGATGGCGATCTGTGCTGGATGAATGAAAGCAAGGATGAAGGACTTCACCTAGAGACGTCACTGGTGAGTTAGTGTGTTACCTGTACACTGACACTATACATTATATACTATATATACAGAGGTCCTCTGTATAATATCACCAGTGATCACTGTGTTACCTATACATTATATACAGAGCTCCTGTGTATAATGTCATTGATCACTATATTACCTGTACACAGACACTGCATACTAAATACAGATCTTCTGTGTATAATGCCACTTATGGTGATAGTGTTATGCTTTTTTATTATTGATCAGTATTGTAGTATTCAGTCACCATGTGGTGGTAATATGTGGTCTGGGCATGGTGCGGTGGTATTTGTCCCTTGTGTGTGCTATTATTTGGTCACTTTGGTGGTAATATGTGGTCTGGTCATGGTGCGGTGGTATTTGTTCGTTGTATGTGATATTATTCGGTCACTATGGCAGTAATATGTGGTCTGGACATAGTGTAGCGGTATTTGTTCCTTGTATGTGATATTATTGGTCATTTTAAAAATTTAAAAATAAATAAAAATATACCTAAAGTGTATTGCATATTTTAATAAATATTTAATAGGTTACAGTAGAGTAGGGCCTGGCCAAAAGTGTCTACCCTGTTATGGTGGGGCTTAAAAAAATCTTTTGTCCAAAGCAAAAGCTGCCGACTATATGTGTGATCTGGTGATGGGAACTGTTAATGTGTGATAGGTGAGAAGTGGAGTTTTTCCAAGAGAGAGCGGTGGGACTGAGGACAGTTTGAGAGGTGGAGGCGGGGCTGGGTGGAGCCTGGGCGGAGTCTCAAGAGGGCCCCGAAAATTTTTCTAGTATGGGGCCCGAAATTCCTAGTGGCAGCCCTGTGTGCACAGACCCATTCACTTGAATGGGTCTACCTGTGTAAGTGTCTGCAGTACATTTGGAAACTGTCACCTTACGTACCGGACACACTGACGTCTCAAAGAGACCTGATGCAGCGGCTTTCACAACAGTGCTTTAGAGCGGCAGTGACCCAGGTTAGACCAACTTACACATTTTTATTTTGGCAACTTACAAAAAAAAATGAAACGTTGTCCTCTTTCAAACAGAGGCTGAACAGACATACAGGTGCATCTCACAAAATTAAAATATCATCAAAAAGTTAATTTATTTCTTTTCTTCAATACAAAAAGTGAAACTCATGCTATATAGTCATTACAAACAGAGCAATCTGTTTTAAGTGTTTAATTCTGTTAATGTTGATGATTATGGTTTACAGCCAGTGAAAACCCAAAAGTCATTATCTCAGTAAATTAGAATACTTTATAACACCAGCTTGAAAAAATGATTTTAAAAGCTGAAATGTGGACCTACTGAAATGTGTATTCAGTAAATGCGTTCAGTACTTAGTTGGGGCTTCTTTGGCATCAATTAGGCTAGGTTCACACTCCAGTGTGCACCCGGCCTTAATGCATCAATGCGGTGTGGCATGGAGGCGATCAGCCTGTGGCACTACTGAGGTGTTATGGATGCCCAGGTTGGTTTGATAGCAGCCTTCAGCTCATCTGCATTGTTGGATCTGGTGTCTCATCTTCCTCTTGCTATATCTCATAGATTCTCTATGGGGTTAAGGTCAGGTGAGTTTGCTGGCCAATCAAGCACAGTGACACTCTTGTTTTTAAACCAGGTATTGGTACTTTTGGTAGTGTGGACAGGTGCCAAGTCCTGCTGGAGAATGGAATTTCCATCTCCTAAAAGCATGTCGGTAGAGGGAAACATAAGGTGCTCAAAAATTTCCTTGTAGACGGATGCGCCGACTTTGGTGTGACGACTCCTGGAGTGGACCCTCTGGGTCGTGACACCAACCCTCCCAGGGCGAGCTGACCTAGTGAAGACCACCCCCTATACAGGGAGTGTCAGGGGCAAGCCCCAGGGGGTGAGGCACCACGACTGCTGGCACCAGGCGGCCGGCTCACAGGAGACACGAGTGGGTGAGAGTGTCTGCAGGAACGTGTAAAGTGTGGACACGGGAACACGTGGTATACAGAGACTTCGTTCGTCCGGGTGTGAGTGAAGCAGGAAGCGTGCAAGGAGCACGTCAGAGCACTGAGTCAGGCAGCAGGTGTGCCAGGAGGTGTAACAGAGTAAGAGACTGAGTACAGGATCAGAGTGTGTGCCCGGAGGCACAACTGAGTATAAGACAGAGCACGGAATCAGAGTGTGTGCCAGGAGGCACGACTGAGTATAAGACAGAGTACAGGGTAAGAGCGTGTGCCAGGAGGCACAACCGAGTATGAGACAGAGTACAGTGTCAGAGCATGTGCCAGGAGGCACAACCGAGTACGAGACAGAACACAGGGTCAGAGCGTGTGCCAGGAGGCACAACCAAGTACAAAGCAGAGTGCAGATTCAGAGTGTGTGCCAAGAGGCACAACAGAGTGCAAGGCAGAGGACCTGAGTACAGCGCACAGCCAGGCAGGGACACGGCAGACCAAGCCAGGAAGCACAGCAATAATCAGGCACCTCCCCTAGGGGGAGGTCGTCTGATATAGCACATGACTACTACTGGTTCCGGGTCAGGAACTAGCCAGAAAGCACATGACCACTACAGGTTCCGGGTCAGGTCCTCCATTACCATAGAGAGGACCGAGCCCTATACAGCACTGACAGGAGCGCGCAAGCGCAAACGTGACATGTAGGAGGAGGCCCGGGGACGAGAGCTGCGCGTGCGCACCCTACGGGACCCCCGGAGTGACCGTAGCTCCGGAAGAGATGACGTCGGGACCGAGGTCCCGCCCCCAGGTTTGCACGGCGTGACAGTACCCCCCCCTTTACGCCCCCTCTTTCTAAAACTGGAGAGGAACTTAGACAAAATCTGGGGTGCGTGGATATTCTCCCTGGGTTCCCATGACCTCTCCTCGGGGCCAAAACCCTTCCAATCGACCAGGAACATGGTTCTCCCTCTTACCTTCTTCATGGCCAAAATGTCATTCACCTCAAACTCATCCCCCAAGCCAACAGGCTGGGGTGTGTGGCCTGGAGAAGGATGAAATCGGTTAAGAACCCCAGGTTTTAGGAGAGACACATGGAAGGAATTGGGAATACGGAGTGAAGGAGGCAGCTTCAATTTGTAAGCAACATCATTAATCCGCCTGAGGACCTCAAAAGGACCAATGTAACGGGGACCCAGTTTGTAAGATGGTACCTTAAGGCGGACGTATTTGGTGGAGAGCCACACCTTGTCACCAGGGAGAAATGGAGGAACGTCCAGGCGCCTCTTGTCAGCGTGTAATTTCATTCTGTCCCGTGATTTCTCGAGAGCGGTTTTGGTCTCCTGCCATACCCTGGAGAACTCCACAGACTGAGAATCGGCAGCAGGTACCCCCGAGACAGGAAGTACCGGTAGAGGCACATTGAGATGCTGTTAAAAAGACGATGAAGAAAGGAGACTTGGTAGACGATTCACTGGAGTGATTATTGTAGGCGAACTCAGCCCAAGGAAGTAGACCGACCCAGTCATTCTGATGAGCATTAGAAAAATGCCGGAGATAGGATGTAAGGATCTGGTTGGTACGTTCCACCTGCCCATTGGTTTGGGGGTGATAGGCGGAAGAGAAATCCAATGACACTTTCATGAGTCCGCATAGAGCTCTCCAGAACCGGGAGGTGAATTGGACCCCTCTATCCGACACGATGTGCTGGGGGAAGCCGTGAATCCTGAAGATATGGGAAATGAAGATCTTCGCCAAGTCAGGAGCAGAGGGTAGTCCGGGAAGAGGAATGAAGTGAGCCATCTTTGAAAATCGGTCTACAACCACCAAGACCACAGTACAACCGGAAGAACAAGGCAGATCAGTAATGAAATCCATGGCTATGTGCTGCCATGGAGCCGACGGAATGGGAAGCGGGAACAGAAGACCGGAGGGTGGTTGTCTGGGTATCTTGTTCTGGGCACAGGACGGGCAAGATGCTACAAAGTCTTTAACATCCTGGGAGAGTGAAGGCCACCAATAATGGCGAGAGATTAAGTCCAAAGTCTTTTTGACACCAACGTGGCCGGCAATCTTGGACGAATGTCCCCAATTTAGCACTCGTTTTCGGTTATTCTCAGCCACAAAGGTTCTTCCCGGAGGTAACGTGGTTAACTTGACAGGAGCCACAGTAATTACTTTGGATAAATCAATGATATGAGAGGGTTCTTCCTCTGCATCAGACGACAGGAATGATCTTGACAACGCATCCGCTCTAACGTTCTTATCGCCGGGCCGAAAATGTAGCTCAAAGTCAAAGCGGGCGAAGAATAGGGACCACCTGGCTTGCCGAGGATTGAGCCTCTGTGCGGACTGGATGTACGCCAGGTTCTTATGGTCTGTGAAGATCTTGAATGGATGTATGGCACCCTCCAGTAAGTACCTCCACTCCTCCAAGGCCAACTTAATGGCCAATAGCTCTTTGTCGCCAATGGAGTAGTTCTGCTCAGTGGAGGAAAATACTTTAGAAAAGAAGCCACAGGTGACAAAACGTCCAGAAGAGGATTTCTGCAGAAGGACTGCGCCAGCCCCAGTAGAGGATGCGTCTACCTCGAGAGTGAAAGGTCTACTAACCTCAGGTCGGTGAAGCGCCGGAGCAGCGGCGAAGGCTTGTTTCAACGACTGGAAGGCCTCTTCAGCCTCAGAGGGCCAAGCCTTTGGGTTAGCTCCCTTGCAGATATGGGACGAGATGGGGCGAACCAACGAGGAAAAATGAGGAACGAACTGTCGGTAGTAGTTCGCAAAACCAAGGAAGCGTTGGATTGCCTTCACCCCATGGGGCTGTGGCCAATCGAGGACGGCGGACACTTTTGCCGGATCCATGCATAGACCTGATTCTGAGATAATGTACCCCAAGAATGGCAGGGACGTTTGCTCGAAGGCACATTTCTCGAGCTTGGCATAAAGGCGGTTCTGCCTCAGGCGCTGGAGGACTTGACGCACGTTCTTTCTGTGGGCGGAGAGGTCTGGAGAAAAAACGAGGATGTCATCCAGATAGACTACCACGCAGGAGTACAGCATATCCCGGAAGACGTCATTCACGAACTCCTGGAAAACCGCTGGGGCATTGCAGAGCCCGAAGGGCATGACCAAGTACTCGTAGTGACCGTCTCTGGTGTTAAAGGCGGTCTTCCACTCATCCCCGGAACGAATGCGGATCAAGTTGTAGGCCCCACGAAGATCCAGTTTGGTGAAAATTCGAGCTCCTCTAAGTCGGTCAAAGAGCTCCGGGATCAATGGCAATGGGTACTTGTTCTTGACCATGATATTCTTCAGGCCTCGGTAGTCTATGCAAGGACGGAGGGAGCCGTCCTTCTTTTTTACAAAGAAAAATCCCGCTCCCGCGGGCGAGGAGGACTTACGGATGAAACCTCTAGCAAGGTTCTCCTGGATATAGTCAGACATAGCTTGGGTCTCAGCAGGGGATAGCGGGTATATCCTACCCCTGGGTGGCGTAGAACCAGGAATGAGGTCAATCGGACAGTCATATGGCCGATGGGGGGGCAGAGTCTCGGCCTCCTTCTTGTCGAAAACATCTGCAAAGGACCAGTAAGCCGACGGCAGACCTGTAGGTGCCGGGGATGGACCGGCAGAGTTCATCAGACGGACGGGCAACAGGCACTTCTCCTGACAGAACGGTCCCCACCGGAGTATCTCGCCCGACCGCCAGTCCAGGGTTGGCTCATGAGTCCGTAGCCAAGGGAGGCCTAGAAGAAGTGCGTGAGACATGGTGGACAAGACGAGGAAGGAGATCTTCTCCAGGTGCAGGGCTCCGATCTGCAGCTCGATCTCTTCGGTGGCCTGGGTAACGGACTCCAGCACGGACGTACCATTGACCGAAACAATCGACCGAGGAGTCTCCAGGGATCTGACAGGAATCCGGTATTTTTTAACCGCCTCGAGTGTGATAAAATTCCCCTCCGCGCCAGAATCCAGGAAAGCCTCCTCAGAATAACGCTTGGCACCGAGATTCAATAATACGGACACGAGCAGGGGAGGAGAGGAATCACGTACACCTAGGGAGGCCTCTCCTATCAACCCTAGGCGGAGAAGTTTCCCGGCTTCTTGGAGCAGGAACGGAGGAGGTGAGAGGAGCTCCTCTCTCTGGCTAATTCACGGGCACGTTCCTGAAACCGCAGGTCGATGCGTGTCGCCAGTGAGATCAGATCCTCTAAAGAGGTGGGAGTATCCCGACCTGCCAGTACGTCTTTGATCCGACTGGACAGGCCACGCCAAAAGATCCCTACGAGAGCCTCGTTGTTCCAACCGAGTTCGGAGGCCAAGGTACGAAAACGGATGGCATACTGTCCTACCGGTAGCGTACCCTGATGGAGGTTAAAGAGGTACTCGGTGATAGAGGCCAGCCGACCCGGCTCGTCGAACACCTTGCGGAAGGTGTCCAAAAAGGTGGAAAGCCGAGAGACGAGTGGGTCATTGCGCTCCCAGAGGGGGTTCACCCATGCTAATGCCTCCCCCTCTAAGTGTGAAACAATAAAGGCAATTTGGGCGCGCTCAGTGGGATAGTGCTGCGGCAAAAGCTCAAAATGTAACCGGCACTGGTTCAGAAATCCTCGACAAAACTTAGGGTCCCCGCTATATCGGGGTGGCTTGCCGAGGCGCGGCATCGGGTGCGGGGCCGAGGACTGGGCAGAAACGGATTGTATGGCCGACAAACGAGACTCCATGGATTTCAAAAAGACCATAATCCTGGTCTGACTCTCCCGTAGGAACACCAGTTCCTTTTGGATGGAGGTGGTGGCACCAGCGGGGTCCATGGCCTGATTATACTGTGACGACTCCTGGAGTGGACCCTCTGGGTCGTGACACCAACCCTCCCAGGGCGAGCTGACCTAGTGAAGACCACCCCCTATACAGGGAGTGTCAGGGGCAAGCCCCAGGGGGTGAGGCACCACGACTGCTGGCACCAGGCGGCCGGCTCACAGGAGACACGAGTGGGTGAGAGTGTCTGCAGGAACGTGTAAAGTGTGGACACGGGAACACGTGGTATACAGAGACTTCGTTCGTCCGGGTGTGAGTGAAGCAGGAAGCGTGCAAGGAGCACGTCAGAGCACTGAGTCAGGCAGCAGGTGTGCCAGGAGGTGTAACAGAGTAAGAGACTGAGTACAGGATCAGAGTGTGTGCCCGGAGGCACAACTGAGTATAAGACAGAGCACGGAATCAGAGTGTGTGCCAGGAGGCACGACTGAGTATAAGACAGAGTACAGGGTAAGAGCGTGTGCCAGGAGGCACAACCGAGTATGAGACAGAGTACAGTGTCAGAGCATGTGCCAGGAGGCACAACCGAGTACGAGACAGAACACAGGGTCAGAGCGTGTGCCAGGAGGCACAACCAAGTACAAAGCAGAGTGCAGATTCAGAGTGTGTGCCAAGAGGCACAACAGAGTGCAAGGCAGAGGACCTGAGTACAGCGCACAGCCAGGCAGGGACACGGCAGACCAAGCCAGGAAGCACAGCAATAATCAGGCACCTCCCCTAGGGGGAGGTCGTCTGATATAGCACATGACTACTACTGGTTCCGGGTCAGGAACTAGCCAGAAAGCACATGACCACTACAGGTTCCGGGTCAGGTCCTCCATTACCATAGAGAGGACCGAGCCCTATACAGCACTGACAGGAGCGCGCAAGCGCAAACGTGACATGTAGGAGGAGGCCCGGGGACGAGAGCTGCGCGTGCGCACCCTACGGGACCCCCGGAGTGACCGTAGCTCCGGAAGAGATGACGTCGGGACCGAGGTCCCGCCCCCAGGTGAGCACGGCGTGACATTTGGTCTTAATAAAACATAGTGTACCTATACCAGCAGATGACATGGCTCCCCAGACTCTCACTGATTGTGGAAACTTCACACTAGACCTCAAGCTGCTTGGATTATCTGTCTCTCCACTCTTCTGCCAGACTCTGGGACCTTGCTTTCCAAGGTCTAGTGTGAAGTTTCCACAATCAATGATGTAGTGTACGTCCACTTTGTTTTATCAAGACCAAAGTCAGCGCAGCTGTCTACCTGGAAATTTTATTCTATAATGCTGTAGATAAGCCCCCGATCCGACCTGAAAGATAAGAAAAATAAGTTTATTATACTCACCCGGGGGGCGGTCCGTCCAATGGGTGTTGCAGGTCAGGGTCGGGCGCCTCCCATTTTCTTGCGATGCTGCCCTCCTGCTTGCTTCATGGCTCCCTGGCATCGCGCTCGTGCGCAGGAGTACTTATCTGCCCTGTTGAGGGCAGAGCAAAGTACTGCATTGTGCAGGTGACGGGAAAGGTCAGAGAGGCCCTGCGCAAAGCAGTACTTTGCTCTGCCCTCAACACGGCAGATAAGTACTCGTGCACAGGAGCGTGATGTCGGGAAGCCATGAACTAAGCAGGAGGGCGGCGATCATAAAAAGGCGGGAGGCGCTGGACACCCATCGGACGTGACTGCCCCCCGTGAGTATAATAAAACTTATTTTTCTTTTTAACAAAGGAGTGGCTTTGTAACAACTCTGTGACCATTTTTAACTGGCCCAGCCAGAGCCATAACCGAAACCCAATTGAGATTCTCTGGAGAGACCTGAAAATGGCTGTCCACCAACATTCATCATCCAACCTGACGGAATTGGAGAGGATCTGCAAGGAAGAATGGCAGACGATCCTCAAATTCAGGTGTGAAAAACTTGTTGCATCATTCCCAAGAAGACTCATGTCTGTACTAGCTCAAAAGGATGCTTCTACTCACTACTGAGGAAAGGGTCTGAATACTTATAACCATGTGTAATTTCGGTTTTTCCTTTTTAACCGCTTCCAGACCGCCAACGGTAGATATACGTCGGCGCTTGCTGGGCTTTGTGCAGCGCTGATGTTTATCTACTGTCGGCGGTTTTGCGCCCCCCGGGACCCCCACATACCTTATAATGCAGGAATCCCGGCGCCCAATGCTTGCTGCGACCCCTGACCTCATCGAGACCTGATTAATTTAGGTCCTTATGACGTCAGCGTCACAGCAGCCAATGAGATAGCTCTCTGGGAAAGCTTGTTGTTTCCCCGTGATCTGACTCATAGTAACGCCACTTCTCCCCTTATTTCACACTGACAGGAGATCAGAGGAGAAACAGCGTTACTGTGGGACAAGATCGCTGCATGGCACAGCTAGGTAGCGATCTTGTCACACAGTAACGCTGCTTCACCTCTGATTTGTTAGTGCCAGTTCAGAGTAGAAACAGTGTGACAAGCGCTGCTGGCAACAGCTGTGCCAGGCAGCCATCTTGTCACACAAAAATAAAGAAAATAGCAGGTATGCAGGTTAGGGCTAGGATTAGGGCTAGGATTATGGTTAGGGCTAGGGCTAGGGTTAGGGCTTGAGCTAGGGTTAGGGCTAGGATTAGGGGTAGGGCTAGGATTAGGGTTAGGGCTAGGATTAGAGATAGGGCTAGTGTTAGGGCTAGGATTAGGGATAGGGTTAGTGCTATTGTTAGGGTTAGCGTTAGTGCTATGTTTAGTGCTATGGCTAGGGTTATTGCTATAGTTAGGGTTAGTGCTATAGTTAGTTGTACTGTTAGGGTTAGTGCTATATTTAGGGTTACTGTAGGGTTAGGCTAAAGTTATGGTTACTATTAGGGTTACTGTTACGCTAAAGTTAGGGTTACTGATAGTTAGGGTTAGTTTTACTGTTTGGGTTAGGGTTACTGTTAGGCTAAATTTAGGGTTATTGTTAGGCTAAAGTTGGGGTTAGGCTAAAGTTAGAGCTAAGGTTAGGCTAAAGTTAGGGTTAGGGTTGGGGCTAAAGCTTGGGCTAGGATTGAGGCTAAAATTAGGGTTAGAGTTGGGGCTATGGTTAGGGTTGGGATTAGGGTTAGGGGTGTGTTGGTGTTAGGGTTGTGGTTAGGGTTGGTTATGGTTAGGATTAGGGTTAGGGGTGTGATGATGTTAGGTTAGTGGTTAGGGTTATGGTTATAGGGTTGAGATTAGGGTTAGAGGTATGTTGGGGTTAGGGTTGGAATTAGAGTTGGTGGTTTCCACTGTTTAGGCACATTAGGGGCTCTGCAAATGCAACATGACGCCCGCTGACCATTCCATCAAAGTCTGCATTCCAGAACGTCACTACTTTCCTTCCGAGCCCCACCGTGTGCCCAAACAGTAGTTTTCTCCCACATATGGGGTACCAGCGTACTCAGGACAAGTTAGACAACGACTTTTGGGGTCCTATTTGTCCTGTTACCCTTGTGAAAATAAAAAATTCGGGGCTAAAAGATCATTTTTGTGTAAAAAAAGATTTTTTTTTACTTTTACGGCTCTACATTATAAACTTTAGTGAAACACTTGGGGGTTCAAAGTGCTCACCACACATCTAGATAAGTTCCTTGGGGGGTCTAGTTTCCAAAATGGGGTCACTTGTGGGGGGTTTCTACTGTTTAGGCACATCAGGGGCTCTCCAAATGCAACATGGCATATGGGGTATAGGCGTACTCAGGACAAATTGCACAGCAACTTTGGTGGTCTGATTTCTCCTGTTTAGGCTGGTTTCACATTTGCGTTTTTTAGCGCTGGAAAAAAACGCTAACCTGCGCATGCGTTTTTTCCCCTATATTTAACATGGGTGCGCACACCTGCGCGCTTGTAAGCGCATGTATGCGATTTTCATGCGCTGCGTTTTTTTGGGGTGTGCGATTGGATTTTCCAGACGCAGCATGTTGCATTTTTTGGCCCTGCAAAAAAGCGCATGCGCACATATGCGCACGTTTTGCGCTAAAAATGGCCATTATAGCCTATGGATGCGCATATGTGCGCACTGGCATGCTCATGTATGCGTTTTTTTGCATATGCGTTTTTTTTTTTAAACCATGGAATTTAGGGGTTTGGGTTAGAGTTAGGGTTAGTTAAGGGGGTTTAGGGTTAGGGTCAGGGTTAGGGTTGGGTTTTGGGTCAGGGTTAGGGTTAAGTATGGTTTTGTTAAGGATTAGGGTCAGGGTTAGGGTCAGGATTAGGGTTAAGTATGGTTTGGTTAAGGGTTAGGGTCAGGGTTAGGGTCAGGGTTAGGGTCAGGGTTAGGGTTAGGGTCAGGATTAGGGTTAAGTATGGTTTGGTTAAGGGTTAGGGTCAGGGTTAGGGTTAGGGTCAGGGTTAGGGTTAAGTATGGTTTTGTTAAGGGTTAGGGTCAGGGTTAGGGTTAGGTTCAGGGTTAGGGTTAAGTATGGTTTTGTTAAGGGTTAGGGTCAGGGTTAGGGTTAGGGTCAGGGTTAGGGTCAGGGTTAGGGTTAGTTAGGGTTTAGGGTTTGGGTTAGGGTTAAGTATGATTTGGTTAAGGGTTAGGGTCAGGGTTAGGGTTAGGGTCAGGGTTAGGGTTAGGGTCAGGGTTAGGGTTAGTAAAGTCATGGTTTGGGTAGTGTGAGGGGCCACCTAAAAATGTTGGAAAAAAACGCAAACGCGGTAAAAACGCACTAAAAACGCATACAAACGCTTAAAAACGCTGCGTTTTTTTCATGCATGCTCATAAAAATGCTTGAAAAAAACGCAGCAGTTGTATGCTTTTGTATGCGTTTTTTCAATGCGTTTTTTTGCGGGAAAAACGCGCTGCAAAAAAAAGCAAGTGTGAAACTAGCCTAACCTTGGGAAAATATAAATTTTGGGGTGAAAAATTATTTTTGTGGAAAAAATATGATTTTTTATTTTCCTGGCTCTACATTATAAACTTCTGTGAAGCACTTGGGGATTCAAAGTGCTCACCACACATCTAGATAAGGTCCTTAAGGGGTCTAGTTTCCAAAATGGGGTCACTTGTGCGGGGTTTCCACTGTTTAGGTACATCAGGGGCTCTCCAAATGCGACATGGCATCCAATCTCAATTCCAGCCAATTCTGCATTGAAAAAGTCAAACGGCACTCCTTCCTTTCTGAGCTCTGCCGTGTGCCCGAACAGTGGTTTACCCCCACATATGGGGTATCCGCGTATTCGGGAGAAATTGCACAAAAGGGTTTGTGGTTCATTTTCTCTTTTTACACTTGTGAAAATAAAAAAAATTGGTTCTGAAGTAAAATGTTTGTGAAAAAAAGTTAAATGTTTATTTTTTCCTTCCACATTCCATTCATTCATATGAAGCACCTCAAGGGTAAAAAACTTCTTGAATGTGGTTTTGAGTACATTGAGGGGTTCAGTTTTTATAATGGTGTCTTTTTTGGGTATTTTCTGTCATATTGACACCCCAAACTCATTTCTAATGTGAGGTGGTCCCTAAAAAAATGGTTTTGTACATGTTGTTGTAATAATGAGAAATCGCTGGTCAACTTTTAACCCTTATAACTTCCTAACAAAAAAATGTTGTCTCCAAAATTGTGCAGATGTAAAGTAGACATGTGCGAAATGTTATTTATTAACTATTTTGTGTGATATGACTCTGATTTAAGGGCACAAAAATTAAAAGTTTGAAAATTGCGAAATTTTCAAAATTTTCGCCAAATTTCCATTTTTTTTAACAAATAAACGCAAGTCATATCAAAGAAATTTTACCACTAACATAAAGTACAATAAGTCACGAGAAAACACTGTCAGAATCAGCAGGATCCGTTGAAGCATTCTAGATTTATGACCTCATAAAGTGACACTGGTCAGAATTGAAAAAATTGGCCCGGTCACGAAGGCAAAAACAGGCTCTGTCACAAAAGGGTTAATAAATTTGCAAAAATTTCTGCAATTCTGTTTTTATCTCAGTCAAGATGGGGTGCAGAGTGTACATTAATGAGAAAAAAAATGAACTTTTTGGAATTTACCAATTGGCTGCAATGAAACACAGTGAAAAATGTAAAGGGGTCTGAATACTTTCCGTACCCACTGCATATTATAGGTGACTGGTATATGATATACTGTGACTATTATGTGAAATTATAATGTCTGGTGTCCGTAATCATAGTATCAGTAGTGTATCTACCGAGGAAGCACAAAGTGCGTCCGCCCCAGGCCCCCGCGCTCAGAGGGGCTAAACCGGAAGTACGCTATCCATAACTGTATTGGCGTCCGTGTCTCCATGCTCTGCTCTTTCTGTTCAAGTCGTTTTAAGCCTTCGGTCTACAGAAAAGCTGAGGCACCAACGCTTTCGCAGGACGTCAAAGTCCCCGCACAGTGTCATCATTGGGTCGTGCCAGGACTCTGACATCCTGTCTGTGCGTCGGCACTGTGACTGCACGTTGTTACGCCCAAGCCTCACCTGTGGAGTCTTCAAGATTCTGGCTTAGTTGAGAATGATTTTTTTTTTATTTTAATAAAAACTTGTGGGGGCATTATAAACAGTAAGGAACCCTGAAACAGTGGGAGGCCCAAGGACTACATTGGGGGACCTTAAGGTGTGGGACCCATTATACAGTGTAGGAGCTAAATTGGAGGCCTTTATACAGTATAGGAGCTAGTGTGGGGCCTATTATACAGTTTGGGGCTTACTGTGGATTCCATTATACAGTTTGTCAGCTAATGTGGGGCCATAATCCAGTTTGGGGGCGCGAACCATTATAATGCATGTAAGCTAATAAAGGAGCTGTGGGGTCATCATACTCTGTATAAAGGAGCTGTAGGCCCACCATGCTGTATATAGTGGAGCTGTGGGGACATCATACTCTGCATAAAGGAGCTGTAGACCCACCATGCTGTGTATAGTGGAGCTGTGGGAACATCATACTCTGTATCAAGGATGTTATGATGAGTCACCGAAGGAGGAAAAAACAAAATACCAGCTAGGTCCAGAAAAACCAGAGAGGTTGGCAGCTATCGGATTGCAGACCCCTAAACCTATCCACAACAACTAGCAGTAGCGGTGGGGGGTTCCTACGGTGCCCTAGACCCCTCAATCACAGCCAGAGAGCTACATAGCCTAAAGACAGAAAGGGGAAAAACTAAACTGCCCCAGAGCAGACCCCAAAGCAATAGGCAGCCCCCAACATATAATGACGGTGAAGCAAGATGAAAACACTAACACAGATAGAAAGATAGGTTGAGCAAATGATGGGTCCCAAGCTAACTACATAGGACAGGATAGGAAAGCTGTTGTCTGCCATCCGCAAAAACCCTATCAAAATGAGCCAACCGACTGATAGGAAAAACAGGCCCTGAAGTCGCTAGGCTTCAAAAGACTATATCAGCACTAAGGTATATTCTGAAGACAGAGCAAAAGATCAACAGATCAGAGACAAAAATGGAATTCAGCTCACCCCCGGCCGGGGATGGCAGAACTCCCAAAAAACAAGGCAAAACAAAAACAAAACTGAAGAGTACAAAGCAGAGCAGAAAAACTTAGCTTTGAGACGCAGGAATCAGACTGGTCTCCAAGAATCCAGCAGGAAAAGCACCAGCCAGGAAGAAGGGCGTCGGCAGCCTTATATCCAGTCCTCAATTCCAGCCACCCAGTTATCATCTAGCTGCCCAGGTGTTTGGTAATCAGTCTCACTACCTTCCTTCACCAGAGGAGGGAGTTCATCAGACCTCAATGGTGAAGGGAAAAATGAACTCACAACACTAGGCCTCCTGTCATTCCACACGAATGATTTTAGCAGGTTTTGCAATTTTTGTATGGATTGAAATCGGAGAGTGATCGGGAGCGTCCGAAAAAAATATAGTATTTTGGGCAGAATGATGGATTTCACAACCATCACCCTACCAAACTTAGAGAGTTCAATCTGCCTGAAAAAGGAAATATCCTGAGAGACAGTTGCAAGGATCCCACTTAGATGTGCTTTGACAGTTGCTTGGATAGAACTAGCTAAAGTGATTCCAAGATAAACTAACCCTTTATCTTCCCAGGCAAACTCAATACTTTTCTTTAGCTCCTCGATTTCCATTTTAGTCATGTTGAGGGTCAGGAATTGTGACTTGTGAGAGTTAATCTTGAAATAAGAGGCCATTGAAAACATTTCCAAGTCTGCAGCAAGTGCTCTGATGGAATTCAAGGTGTCCAGTAGGGTCAAAAAGAGGTCCTCTGCAAATAGTCGGGAGGGGAAATCAAATCCTGCAATATTCTTATTGGATCTGATCTATTCAGCCAGTGGCTCTATCGCTAATACAAAGAGCAAGGGTGACAAAGGGCACCCCTGTCTTGTTCTGTTCGAAATGGGGAACGGGTTTGAGAGGCAATTATTAGCATAAATTCTGGCGGTGGGGGCAGAATATAATGCAAAGACCGATGACAAGAATCCTTGGCTAAAACTAAATTTAGTTAAAGTTGCTTCCAGGTAAGACCATTTCAGCCTGTCAAAGGCCTTTTCTGCATCCAACGCAAGAAACGCTGATCTAGTATTGGATAGATTTGCCCTGGTAAGTAAATTCAAAACTTTCCTTGTTCCATCCGCTGCCTGACGTCCCTCTACAAAGCCAATCTGGTCATTGGAGAGCAATCGAGGGAGTATATTTTTTAACCGTTCGGCAAGTAATTTAGAATAAATTTTAATGTCATTGTTTAAGAGTGATATTGGCCTGTAATTTTGCATCCTCTTCGGGTCCCCCCCCCCGCTTTCGGAATCAGAATAATTACAGCTTCTAGCATCTCTTTTGGGAAGGAGCCCCGAGATTACGCTGCATTAAATACTGAGACCATTTGTGGGATCAAGGCTTTAGAAAAGGTCCTGAAATATTCAGAGGAGAAACCATCCGGTCCTGGGGATTTTTGGGTTTTTAATTTATTGATAACGGATAATAATTCCCCTTCCAAGAAGGGGCTGTCAATTTGCTCCAAGTCTGATTGAGTCAACCTGGGAAGGTTGATGTCCGCCAGGAAATTATTAATAGATTCGTGGTTTACAACAGGGGACCCAGGGTCGTCTTTAAGATTATACAAATGCTGGTAAAATTCTGCAGATGAGTTGGTAATATCTTTAGGGTGTGTTTTGGGTTCGCCCGAGAGAGAGACTATCTTGTTTATCCTTCCGTTAACTCTCGCCCGTTTCAGTTTCGCCATCATGTATTTGGTGGGTCTATTCAGTGATGTGTAAGTTTTAAATTTTGAGGCCTTGATTACTGTCTCGTATTCTTAGCTAATTTCGAGTCTTAGGCTTTGTCTAAGTTTTAAGATTTCCCCTTGAAGGGCAGGGGAAGGACGTGTCAGATTGTTTTGTTGTTCCTCTCTCTCATTGATCTGTTTTTGCAATGTGGCAGTTTTTTCTGTTTTTCTTTTTAGTGTAAAAATATCAATTTCCTCTGATTGGTTTTCATTGAAGAAGCTGGCAATATGATTTTCAATCTCTTGTCTAAACTCAGGTATTTTAAAAAGTGATGGGTTGTTTTTCCAGAGATGGGTATTCTCTGGGGATGGGCCTAGTCTGAATTGTGCAAAGACCAGGGAATGATCAGATAATGACTTATTCAATATTTTAATATTTTAATACTTTCATTTTTCTTCTCTTTCAGGTTACCTCGGGGGCTTATCTACAGCATTACAGAATGCTGTAGATAAGCCCCCGATGGCGGTGCCCGCAGCTGATAGGGCTAAAATGGGGTGACAGATTGTGCCATAAATTGCTTTAAAAAGTTGCAAAATTTTAGAACAACTTGGAGATGCGCAAAGATGTGAGAACTTTGATAGACAGAAAAGAAGATCGAGTGTTGTGAGGGCCCATAGTATTCTATCATAGTAGAAGGCACCGTATATGCCCCAACCCCACACTACAAAATCTCCCCAGTATGACCCCCACAATGCCCCCAGTGATGCATTCCCACCAATAGGATAACACCCCCAACCTTCATACATTGTGAATCCACCTACACATGATACCCCAAAGAGTTGCACCCCTTCACACTATGATGCCCCCACAGTATAATGACCCAAGGTGCTCCTTCTCACTAGGTACAATGCCTCTAAATGTCCTCCTCAGTGCCCACCTCACGACACTTAGAATAGTGCAATGGCTAAATCCCCTCACAAAGCCTTGTTCCTATGATAAGCATGACTCTACAGACTGCTCTATCCTATGCTGTGTGTGGCCAGGGGCTGCAGACTTGATCTAGTGTCATCATTATGTCTTCTGCCCCAGACCTTAGACAGCGCAGAGAGCACAGGCCGTGTGGTGGTGCAGGAAGCTGACAGCTCCCGGCTCCACTATTGTATTCAGCAATATCTGTGATGATACAGATTGGACATGTGCTGACCTCCTGAGACGGCTCCCAAATCAGGCATTCTAGACATTTATTTATTTAATTGTGCACCTGTATCTGAACCGGCATTGCCCTTCATCTATGCTTGCTGGTCAGACAATGTGTGGAGGCTAAACCTGACACATCTGCATTCAGACCTGGTTGGCCTTCATCCGCACTTGCCTTTTCTGGCATCATGGGAGCGATCCAGAAATGCTCAGGTACGGATTGCATTTAAAGTGGTCTTGCTTTTAATGTATCTAGGAGGCCGTAATGGCACAGTGTTTATTAAAAACGTAGAGTAGGACCCCCCACATGAGATTGCCTTGGCGCGGCGGGGTGGCTCAATTGAATTGATCAATTTTTTTGCTAAATATCTCATTTTGAATACAGTTAGATGTTATGTGCAAATGCACTTTATGTTATGCGTTCAGACCTTGGCAACGCTGGCTTCTCTTTTCTTTTTTTATTCTAGACAAGGAGTATGCTATAGAAAGAATACCTGCTTCTAATTATACCTTGTGTCTTTCTAAAGGAGCCATATAAAATGCTGCTCATGGTCTATTCTTCCTGATAGACCCAATTCTAACTCCAACCCTAACCCCAACACACCCTAAACCCTAATCTCAGCCCTAACCCTAGCCCTAACCCTAATGGGAAAATGGAAATAAATACATTTTTTTAATTTTTATTTTTCCCTAACTAAGGGGGTGATAAAGGGGGGGTTTGATTTACTATTTATGGCGGGTTTTTATGTTTGGCAGCTATCATACGCCAAAAGACGCTTTTTATTGTAAAAATAGTTTTTGCATCACCACATTTTGAGAGCTATCATTTTTCCATATTTTGACCCACCGAGTCATGTGAGGTCTTATTTTTTGCGGGACGAGTTGATGTTTTTATTGGTACCATTTTCGGGCACGTGACATTTTTTGATCGCTTTTTATTCTGATTATTGGGACGCAGAATGAACAAAAAACAGCATTTCAAGAATTTCTTTTGGGGGGTGCGTTTACACCATTCCGCGTGCAGTAAAATTGATAAAGCCCTTTTATTCTTCGGGTCAGTATGATTACAGCGATACCTCATTTATATCTTTTTTTATGTTTTGGCGCTTTTATGCAATGAAAACAATTTTATATAAAAAATAATTATTTTTGCATCGCTTTATTCTGTGAGCTATAACTGTTTTATTTTTTCGCTGATAATGCTGTGTGGTGGCTCATTTTTTGCGTGACAGGATGACGTTTTCAGCGGTACCATGGTTATTTATATCCGTCTTTTTCATTGCTCGTTATTGCACTTTTTGTTCGTCGGTATGATAATAAAGCATTATTTTGTGCTTTGTTTTTTTATTTTTTAAGAGGTTTGCTAAAAGGGTTAACCAATGGGACAGTTTTATAGGGCAGGTCATTACGGACGCGGCGATACCAAATATGTGTACTTTTATTGTTTTGGGGGTTTTTTATATCCAAAAAATTAATTTATTAGGGAATTTTTTTTAAAATTTATTTAGCGATTTTTTATAAATTATTTCTACACTTTATTTTTTTTTTTACTTTATTACTTTGTCACATTACTGTGAAGTGTCAGATCGCTGATCTGTTACATCACAGATCACTGTGACAGATCAGCGATCTGACACAGGCATTGAAGCAGGCTTCCTCATGCCTGCGCTCAGCAGGCAGTGAGGAAGCCGGCTCCTGCAGGCCCCCGAAGGTCCCCGCCACCATATTGGATCCGGGGACCTGCAGGGAAGGAGGCCTCCGTGCTGCGCTGCCTCGGGGGGCTCAGGGAAGCACGGAGGGAGCCCCCTCCCTGCCAATGCTTCCCTAAACCCCCGGTACACTGTGATCGTGTTTGATCGCAGTGTGCCAGAGGTTAACGTGTCAGGGGCGGTCCGTGACCACCCCTGACACATAGTGCCGGGTGTCAGCTGTGATAATCAGCTGACACCCGGCTGCGATCAGCGGCACTCACCCCGTCAGCACCGCTGATCGCTATGACATACTATCCCATCCTTGGGAATTAAATCCCAGGGCACATGGACGGATAGTACGTCATATGGCAGAAAGGGGTTAAAAAAAAAATTGTGATGCCATTTCTTTGTCCAACCTCTTCTTTTACGTACTCCATTGAAGACCATAATATCATTACTTACCATGTTCACATGTTCAATGTTTACACACACAAAACAAATATACCGTAAGTGAATATCTATAGATAGATATATCGATAGATAAATATACAGCTCTGGCAAAAATTAAGAGACCACTTCCAAATGATCAGTTTTTCTGATTTTTTTCTTTATAGGTATACTTTTGAGTAAAATATAAAGTGCTCTTTTATTCTACAAACTACTGACAACATATCTCCGAATTTCCAAGCAGTAAATTTTGTTTGTTTTTTTTCTGAAAAGGAGAAATGGTCAAAATTTAAAAAAAAAAAAAAAATCCAGTGCTTTCAGACCTCAAATAATTCAAAGAAAACAAGTTCATAATCATTTAGAAACAACAATACAAATGTTTTAACTCCGGAAGAGTTCAGAAATCAATACTTTGTGGAAGAACCATGATTTTTAAAAACAGCTTTCATGCGTCTTGGCATGCTTTCCACCATTCTTTCACACTGCTTCTGGTGTAAAAATTTAAACAGTTCTTCTTTGTTTGATGTCCTGTGACTCTCCATCCTCCTCTTGATTACATTCCACAGGTTTTCAATGGGGTTCAGATATGGAGAATGGGCAGCGCATGACAGGGTTTTGATGTGGTGGTTTCTTAATTTTTGCCAGACCTGTATCTATAGATAGATAGCTATAGCTATCTATCTATAGATATATCTATCTATAGATATATATATTAATAATTTTATTTCTATAGCGCCAACATATTCCGCAGAACTTTATATTATAGAGGGGACTTCTAAAGACAAGAAACATTACAGCACAGCATAGCATATCTATCTGTATAGATATATCTATCTGTAGATATATCTATAGATAGAAAAGTCTGCGTTAGGCCGGGGTCACACTTGCGAGAAACTCGCACGAGTCTCGCACCTCAATACCAGGCACTGCCGCCAGCAGACTAGAGTGTTCAGCTGCATAGAAATGCATGCAGCCGCAAACTCCGGTCCCGAGTTCAAGCGGCAGTGTCGGGTATTGAGGTGCGAGACTCGTGCGAGATTCTCGCAAGTGTGAACTTGGCCTTAAACGCAATATCTGTTTAATTTTTTTTTAAAAAGGGAAAAAAATTGCTTGTGCTCCTGCGCAATTTTCAAAACCAGAGAGGGAAAGCCAGCAATTGGGGGCAGATATTTATAGCCTGGGAAGGGGATAATACCCATGGATCTTCCCAGGTTATTCATATCAGCTCACAGCTGTATAATTAGCCTTTACTGGCTTTTAAAATAGGGGAGCCCCAAAAAAAATCATGTGGGGTCCCCCCTACCCCCTATAATTTAAAGCCAGAAAAGGCTTTGCAGACAGCTGCAGGCTGATATTAGTAGCCTAGGAAAAGGCCATGGATATTGTTCCCCCCCCCTTTCGTCTACAAACACCAGCTCACAGTCTACCCAGAAACGGCACATCTCTAAGGTGTGCCAATTCTGGCACTTAGCCTCTCTCTACCCACTGCCCTGTAGTGGTGGCATAGTTGGGGGGTTGATGTCACCTTTGTATTGTAAGGTGACATCAAGCCCGGCTTAGTAATGGAGAGGCGTCAATAAGATACCTATCCATTACTAATCCTATAATTGTTAAGGGTTTAAATAAAGACACAACCAGAATAAAGTATTTTAATTAAATAAAACACTACACAGTTTCCCATTTTTATTGTACTCCTAATTCCTGTGACGCCCTCGATCGCCTGTAAAAAAATTAAAATAATAAACCAACACAGATATTCCTTGTTCCAATGTAATCCATTTAATAATGAGTGTCCCACGACGATCTTCCGTGTAGAGCTGTCACATCAGGAGATGTGACCGCTCTACAGAGCCTCCAGTGACAGGAGATAGGACAACTACTGTCCCATCATCAGATAATGCTGTCACTGTAGCTGTCATAGCCAGATGGGACTAGTAGTCCCATTGGACGATGCCTGCCTACACACAGACCCGCACACACATAGGCTCCACGCACACACTCTTCCTCCTCCCTATCTGCAGTGTTTTTTGCATGTAACTCCGCAGCAAAACCGCGGTTTTGCTGCGGATTTGACTGATTCAATGGAAGTCAATGGGTGCAGAAACGCTGCAGATCCGCAAAAAGAATTGCCATGCTGCAGAAAATAAAATGCTGCAAATCCGCAGCATGTGCAAACCATTTCTCAGGGCCGGACTGGGACAAAAATGCAGCCCTGCCACACAAACCCCACCAGCCCAAATACTATAGCACCCATCAGCCCTGATCAGTGAATTTTTGCTATACTTTGTTGTCCCCTCATTACTCTATTAAAGGAGTTATTTGAAGAGCCACATGTTAATGGCGTCACAGTGGGTATGATTGTCCACAGCTCCATTTACATGGTGCTCTTCAAAGCTACGTTTCCTAGGATTATGGGGGTCCTAGCGGTCAGTTCCACAACAAACAGAATGTCATCCCCTATCCAAAAGATAGGGGAGAACTTCCGAATTTGGATAACCCTCCATACAGTGTTATGGGCACCACATAGTCCTCCATACACTATTATGGGCACCACATAGTCCTCCATACAGTATTATGTTCACCACTTAGTCCTCCATACATTGATATTGGTACCACATAGTCCTCTTTACAGTATTATGGGCACCACATAGTCCTCCATACAGTATTATGTGCACCACTTAGTCCTCCATACATTGTTATTGGTACCACATAGTCCTCTTTACAGTATTATGGGAACCACATAGTCCTCCATACAGTATTATGTGCACTACTTAGTCCTCCATACATTGTTATTGGTACCACATAGTCCTCTTTACAGTATTATGGGCACCATATAGTCCTCTATACAGTATTATAGCCACCATATAGTCCTACATGCAGTATTATGGGCCCCACATAGTCCTCCATATAGTATTATAGGAACCTCATAGTCCTCCATACAGTATTATGGGCACCATATAGTCCTCTATAGAGTATTATGGGCACCACATAGTCCTCCATACAGTATTATGGGCATGACATAGTCCGTCATAGTATTATGGGCACAACATAGTCCCACATACAGTATTATGGGCATCACATAGTCCTCTGTTATGAATGAGTCACCGAAGGAGGAAAAAACAAAAATACAAGCTAAGTCCAGAAAACCGGAGAGGTTGGTAGCTATCGAATTGCAGACCCCTGATCCTATCCACAACAACTAACAGTAGCCGTGGGGGGTTCCTACGATGCCCTAGACCCCTCGATCACAGCCGGAGAACTAAATAGGCCTAAAGAAAGAAAGGGGAAATCTAAACTGCCCCAGAGCAGACCCCAAAGCAAGAGGCAGCCCCCAACATATAATGACGGTGAAGCAAGATGAAAACACCAACACAGATAGAAAGATAGGTTGAGCAAACGATGGGGCCCTGAAGTCGCTAGAACTTCAAAATGACTATATCAGCACTCAGGTAAATTCTGAAGACAGAGCAAAGAGACAAACTGGTCAGAGACAAAAATGGAACTCAGCACACCCCCGACCGGGGATGGCTGAACTCCAAAAAACAAGGTAAACAAAACTAATAAGTTCAATAGCAGAGCAAAAACTTATCTTTGGGAAGCAGGAATCAGACTGGTCTCCAAGAATCCAGCAGAGAAATCACCAGCGACTCAGAAGGGCGTTGGCTGCCTTATATCCAGTCAGAAGTTCCTGTTACCCAGTCATCATCTACCAGATCAGGTGTTTGGTAATCAGCCTCACTACCTTCCTTCACCAGAAGAGGGAGTTCATCAGACATCGACGGCGAAGTGGAAAATGAACTCACAACAGTACCTCCCCCTTGAGGAGGGGTCACCGAACCCTAATCCACGCCACCAGGGCGATCAGGATGGGCCCGATGAAAGGCACGAACCAATCTTTTGGCATGAATATCGGATGCAGGGACCCAAGAATTATCCTCCTGGCCATAACCCTTCCATTTAACCAAATACTGGAGTCTCCGTCTAGCCAGGCGAGAATCCAGTATCTTCTCAACCTCATATTCCACATTACCTTCAACCAATACCAGGTCAGGAGGTGCCACCACAGGAACTACTGGCTCAACAAACCTCTTTAACAGAGACTTATGAAACACGTTATGGATCTTAAATGTAAGAGGAAGGGCCAATCGAAAAGAGACTGGATTAAGAATCTCCAAAATCTTGTAAGGTCCAATAAATCTAGGTTTAAACTTTGGAGAAGCCACCTTCATAGCGATATTCTTTGATGACAACCAAACCATATCACCCACCTTAAACTGGGGACCAATGGTCCTATGCCGGTTGGAAAACCGCTGGGCCTTTTCCTGGGAGAGAGACAACTTATCCACCACTTGGTCCCAGATCTGGTGCATTCTCTCCACCACAGTGTCAACACCTGGGCAGGCAGAAGGCTCCACCTGCCCTGAAGAGAATCGAGAATGAAACCCAAAGTTACAAAAAAAAGGTGACATCAAAGTGGCAGAACTAGCTCTATTATTTAAAGCAAATTCGGCCAATGGCAAAAATGAAACCCAATCATCCTGATCAGCAGAAATAAAACATCTCAAATACGACTCCAAAGTCTGGTTTGTTCTCTCTGTCTGCCCATTGGTCTGAGGGTGAAACGCAGAGGAGAAGGACAACTGAATTCCCAGCTTGGAACAGAAAGTCCTCCAAAATCTAGACACAAACTGAACTCCTCTGTCAGATACAATGTTCTCAAGCGAGCCACCTGTTGCAAAAACAAGGGCACCAACTCTGAGGAAGATGGCAACTTAGGGAGTGGTACAAGATGGACCATCTTAGAGAATCTATCACAAATCACCCAAATAACAGTCATTCTCTGAGAGACAGGCATATCAGAGATAAAATCCATTGAAATATGGGTCCATGGCCTCCTGGGCACCGGCAAAGGCATCAACAACCCACTAGAGCGAGAACAAGGTTTAGACCGAGAGCAAGTCCCACAGGACTGCACAAAATTCTAGACATCACGAGACAAGGCGGGCCACCAAAAAGACCGACTCACCAAATCTCTAGTACTAAAAATACCTGGATGACCAGCCAATGCAGAGCAATGAACTTCAGACATCACTCTCTTCCACCACTGGTCAGGAACATACAATTTTCCAATGGGACAACGCTCAGGTTTGTCCTCCTGAAACTCATCCAGAGCACGTCTGACATTGGGCGGGATGGCAGAAAGAACTACCCCCTCACCTAAGATGGTAGCAGGCTTGGTCACAACAGGAGAATCAGCAAAGAAATTCCTAGAGAGGGCGTCTGCCTTGACATTCTTAGGGCCCAGAAGAAACGAGACCACAAAATCAAAATGTGTAAAAAACAAGGCCCACCTAGCCTGTCTAGGATTCAAGCGTTTGGCCGACTCCAGGTAAATCAAATTCTTGTGGTCAGTAAGGATCACGACTTGATGTTTAGCTCCCTCCAACCAATGTCTCCACTCCTCAAATGCCCATTTCATGGCTAACAGTTCCCGATTCCCCACATCATAGTTACGTTCGGATGGGGAGAACTTTCGGGAAAAGAAAGCACAGGGAATCATTTTAGATGTTACAGGATCCTTTTGGGACAAAACAGCTCTTGCACCAATGTCAGAAGCGTCCACCTCTACCTGAAACGGGAGTGAGACATCAGGTTGCCGCAAAACCGGAGCAGAAGTGAACCTTCGCTTCAGCTCCTGAAAGGAAGAAACAGCCTCCGGAGACCAATTCAGCACATCAGCACCCTTCTTAGTCAAATCAGTCAATGGTTTGGAAATACCAGAAAAATTAGCTATAAATTTACGATAAAAATTAGCAAAACCCAAAAACTTCTGGAGGGCCTTCAAAGAAGTGGGCTGAACCCAATCATAAATGGCCTGTACCTTGGCCGGGTCCATTTCAATAGTTGACGGAGACAAAATAAATCCCAAAAATGAAATCCTCTGTACACCAAAAAGGCATTTCGATCCCTTGACATACAGGGAATTCTCCCTCAAAATCCGGAACACAGTCCGAACATGTTCCACATGAGAGTCCCAATCCTTGGAAAAGATCAAAATATCATCCAGATAGATAATCAAAAATTTATCCACCAAGTCTCGGAAAACATCGTTCATGAAGCACTGGAAGACAGAAGGGGCATTAGTGAGCCCAAAAGGCATCACCAGGTACTCAAAATGTCCCTCCGGAGTATTAAACGCCATCTTCCATTCATCCCCCTGCTTAATGCGGATAAGATTATACGCCCCCCTGAGGTCAAGCTTGGTAAACCAGCAAGCACCTCTAACTCTAGAGAATAGATCCGAAATCAGGGGTAACGGATACTGATATTTAATAGTAATTTTGTTGAGGGCACGATAATCAATACAAGGCCTTAAAGAACCATCCTTTTTGGCCACCAAAAAAAACCCGGCACCTAAGGGTGAAGAGGATGGTCTAATATGACCCTTCTCCAACGCCTCCTTAATGTAGGATCGCATAGCCTCGTGCTCGGGTACAGATAAATTGAAGAGCCGACCCTTGGGAAATTTACACCTCGGGCTCAGTTCAATTGCACAGTCATAACTCCTATGAGGAGGCAAAGATGCAGACTCATTCTCACTAAATACATCATAAAAGTCCGCCAAATACTCAGGAACATCATGCGACTGAGGAGAGGTGGAAAAAACCGGAGCCTCACTAAAGGCACACCGACAACCCCAACTCACCACAGACACAGATTTCCAATCCAAAACTGGATTATGAATTTGCAACCAGGGAAACCCCAGAACAACGGCATCATGCAGACCATGCAACACCAAAAATCTGCAATTTTCTTGATTGGTCTGGGGCGACCCGCATGACCACCTGGGTCCAAAACTGAGGTTTATTTTTCGCCAAAGGAGTAGCATCAATCCCCCTCAAAGGGATAGGCGTCTGAAGAGGTGTCATCGGAAATCCACAACGTTTAGCAAAATCCAAGTCCATTAGGTTTAGCGCTGCTCCTGAATCCACAAAAGCCTTGGCGGAAAATGTGGACAGGGAGCAGATCAGAGTAATTGCCAGAAGAAACTTAGGTTGAACACCACCAACAGAAAACGTGTGTGCAAAGCGTTTCTCTTGTTTAGGACAAACAGAAATAATATGCGAGGCATCTCCACAGAAAAAACACAGCTTATTACGCCTTCTGAACTCCTGACGTTGCGCCCTAGACAAAACTCTATCACATTGCATAGGTTCAGACGTCTGTTCAACCGGTGGCAACACCTCTCGTGCAATCCTGCGTTCAAGTAAACGCCGATCAACCTGAATGGCTAATGACATAGAATCGTCCAGACCAGAGGGAACAGGAAATCCCACTATAGTATCTTTTACGGCTTCTGACAAACCCTTCCGAAAGAGAGCAGCCAAGGCATTATCATTCCAGGTAGTAAGGACCGCCCACTTTCGGAACTTTTGACAGTACAACTCTGCAGAATCTCGACCCTGGTTCAATGCCAACAGGGTCTTTTCAGCCTGATCAATAGCATTAGGTTCGTCATACAGCAACCCCAAGGCTTGAAAGAATGCGTTCACATTAGTCAGAATAGGATCATCTGGTTTCAAAGAAAACGCCCAATCCTGGGGATCGCCACGCAGCAAAGAGATGACAATTTTAACCTGCTGCGCGGAGCTCCCTGACGAGTTAGGCTTCAAGGCAAAAAATAATTTACAATTATTTTTGAAACTCAAAAATTTAGATCGATCCCCAAAAAATACATCAGGTGTAGGGATCTTTGGTTCAACAGCATGCGAACGAGCAAGGTAGGCGGAAATTCCCCGCACTTCCGCAGCGAGCTACTCCACATGATCAGACAATTGCTTTTTCTCCATTGAGAGAAAAAAAAAAAAAATTCCCCCTACGGCCTCAGAGATATAGAGGAAAGAATATACACACTCTTTTTTTTTTTTTTTTTTTAAACACAATTCTTTCCTGCTATTGAGTACCCTAGGATCTGCGGTATGGCGGGTGATTCTGTTATGATGAGTCACCGTAGGAGGCAAAAACAGAAATGCTAGCTAAGTCCAGAAAACCAGAGAAGTTGGCAGCTATTGGATTGCAGACCCCTGAACCTATCAACACAACTAGCAGAAGCCGTGGGGGGTTCCTACGATGCCCTAGACCCCTCGATCACAGCCAGAGGACTATATAGCCTAAAGACAGAAAGGGAAATCTAAACTGCCCCAGAGCAGACCCCAAAGCAAAAGGCAGCCCCCAACATATAATGACGGTGAAGCAAGAAGAAAGAACACTAACACAGACAGAAAGATAGAATGAGCAAAGACGGGGCCCAAGCTAACTAGATAGGAAAGGACAGGAAGGCTGCTGTCTGCAATCCGTGAAAAACCCTATAAAAATAAGAGCCAACAAACTGACAGTGAAAAAGGCCCTGAAGACGCTAGGCTTCAAAAAGGCTATGTCAGTACTCCAGAATATTCTGAAGACAGAGCAACAGGCAAAAGGAGATTCAGCTCACCCCAGCAGGGAATGGCAGAATCCAGAAAAGCAAGGCAAACAAAAACAAAACACAAATGCTAACAGGCAAAGTAGAAAACTTAGCTTTAGAGGAGCAGGAACCAGACTGGTCTCCTAGAAGTCCACAGAGAAATCACCCGCAGGGCAGAAGGGCGTCGGCAGCCTTATATCCAGTCCGTGAATCCACTCAGCCAGTCATCATCATTAGGCTCAGGTGCCTGATAATCAGGCTCATTACCTTCCTTTACCAGAATAGGGAGTTCACCAGACCTCAGTGACGAAGGGGAAAATGAACTCACAACAGTGGGTGGGCTGACTCTTGGGCGCGGGCACTGGCACAGGGTCCCTCATAGTGCAATCAAGTGTCTCTGACGGTGGGGGTGCACACCCGCCGTTAGACACACCGCCGTACTATGAGGGGCCCAGTGCCAGTAGCAATGCCCACGAGTGCCCCCCCCTTGCTTGGGCAGGGCCCCAGCATTTGCAATGTTTACCTCTCCCTGCTCCTCCGCTGTGTAGTCTGGGCTGTCAAATCCTTCACTGGGACTGCCACTACAAATTTGGTGAACTGATAGATGATGGTTAAAACGTAGCTATGCCCTGACCCGCTGGCCGGGCTCTAGCTTCAGATGATCAATGGCTTCCATTTCTTATGGACCTCGACTCACAATGAGATGCAGTGGTGGTTTCTCATCAGCTTTCACAGTTTTCCTACCCACACACGTGTGACATTCCAGCACACATTTTTAAATTTTAAAAGCCCTCCATGGCTCAGCACCACCCTACATCTCCTCCCTTGTTTCAGTATACCACCCTACCCGCGCCCTCCGTTCTGCTGATGACCTGAGGTTAGCATCCTCAATAGTCAGAACCTCCCACTCCCGTCTCCAAGACTTTACACGTGCCGCGCCAATTCTTTGGAATGCACTTCCCAGGTCAATACGATTAGTCCCCAATCCCCACAATTTTAAGCGTGTCCTGAAAACGCATTTATTCAGACTGGCCTACCACCTCAACACATTAACCTAATCTATCCCTGTGTGGCAGAGCCAAAAGTTTTACCATAACCAGGTTCCCCGCATCATTCTCCCACATGCTTTTTGCATCCATTAGCCCTCTGTGTCCGTACTGTCACACACCTAACATTATGGCTGGTCCATACAATCAGGGCAACTGTTACCACCCACCTTTCGTGTCTACCTCTTTCCTCATAGACTGTAAGCTTGCGCGCAGGGCCCTCTTTCCTCTTGGTATTTGTTATAATCTACTGTATGTGATTATTGTTATGCTGTAATGTCTATTGTCTGTACAAATCCCCTCTGAAATGTAAAGTGCTGCGGAATATGTCGGCGCTATAAAAATAAAATTTATTATTATTATTATTAAATGTGCCCTCTCATGCCAATTCAATTGAATCGCCTACGGCCTGTAGCTTCTGTGTTTTGCACTCCAAAGTTACGTGACAGATCATGATAGGCAGTGAGCACCATGTTTACATCTCTCCCTGTGATCAAAATTGCATGGATATGAGTAACGGCGATGGGATCAACGGTACTGCGATACAGCAACACTTTCTTCACAAAGAAAGGTTTTTGCTGTCTCCACACACTAATTAATTGAGGGTCAGCATCGTCTCTGAGAATTGTGACGGAAGTTTTTCCCGTGAATAGTAATTCCTAGATTTCTGCAATCACTAGACTTTATGTCAGTAATTGTATGCATCTCATTTCCTATTGCGGAGAGTCTGAACTGTCTTACTGAGACAGAAATATATATGAAGATTAAAAAATACCACCAAAAGTGTATACTGGTGTACGCTTCAAATACATTTCCTTTTTTCCACTTTTTAGATTGTTGTCTAATCCATACTGAGAACACGGAGATTTTAAAAGTTTAAACCATGCTATATATACCTGCTATCCAGTGATAATGTACCCTTTCTCAACTTTGTACAATCTGATCAAATCCATACTGGACCTGAGAACGTCTGAGTCTGCCTCCTAATCTATAGACATATATTTTTAATGTGTAAACTATGCTATACATACCTGTTATTCAGTGATACTGTAACCTTTGTCACCTTTGCCCAATCACGTCTAATCCATACTGGGCCTGAGACTGTCTGAGCCTGCCTCCTGATATATAGACATAGGTTTTTAATGTGTAAACTATGCTACATATATACGTGTTATCAGGTGAAACTGTACCCTTTATCAACTTTCTAGAATCTTGTCGAATCCATACTGGGCCTGAGAACGGCTGCTGAGCTGTTAAGCAAGCTACAGCACCTGTGGTTTGGACACGTAATTTTTTGCATTTTTTCAGGAATGCCGGTTAGGCCTAATTCAGGAATTGCGCTTGACCTGCACTTACTGGGAAATCATCATTCGCAGGGAATAATTGGAATCACAGATCCCCATCACTAACGGTGTTCAGCAGGTTCTCTGCACCTGTAAGCGACAAAAGCTGGTCCTTTCACTGTAGCATGCATGCAGCCCCGGACATGTAAGGCCATGATAGGCCTGTTATTGCTCGATCTCGCGTGCCAGAGCCTCGCGTATCCCTCTAGTAAGCTTGACGCGTACTGCGGGGGCATGCCGGAGTCTCGTTCGTTAACGGAATAAAGCTGACAAATCGCTAGCACAACTACAAACGGACATACCACACCACACACAGAATAAACAAAACTTTCAATGTGTGCATCTTTTCTTGAGGTGGCATGGTTGTGGTTTCCCGGGTGGAGTCCAATTATGCCACAGGCTCCACTCCTGGTGGTGCCCTTTTGGACATTCCTTTAAGGTTCAGCTTTGCAATCATACTACCCCCGGAAAGCAAACACTTTGCCTTCATGGACGCTGTTTGGAGGTTCGTGGGAATAACGCCGCCCGATCGCCAGTTGGCATAATTTATTGGTGGGAAGTCCGACGGTATATGATCGTGTTCGATTTCATAATTTTTTTTTTTTGGTTTGTATTTTACATTTTTATTCCAGCCTTTCTTGACTTCATAAGGGCATGACAAGCCTATATCTGTGTCTCCTCCACCTCCTCCTTTTACTCCTCCACCTCTTTTCTAAATGTAGTTGCCCTTTTCAATATGTTAATTTTTGTCTTCTGAGCATTTTTTCGGCTTTGGGACACCTTTTAAGGTGTTTTGTAATTGTTTTCTATGTGATTGTATAACACTAGCGGGGTGGCTCAACACTACTCCTGATATATAGACGTTCATTGTTAATGTTTAAACTATGCTATATATACCTGCTATCTGATGATACTGTACACTTTGTCTACTTTTTATATTCTTGTCTAATCCATACTGATCCTGTGAGCGTCTCTGTGTGACTGATGGAATATATATGGAGATTGACAATTATCCTTTGACTGAATAGAGCTGTACGCTTCAGATACAGTGCCATATATCTGATGTTATTTTGTGTCTATTTTGTGCTAAATTTTGAAGTTTGGTGGAAGAGGCCGCGGACGTGGGCGTGGGGGGGCCAGCTGGTGCTGATGGTGGTGGTGCATCTGCTGGTAGTGGCAAAAGCACAATAGCAGCTAAGGCAGGAGGTGTTGAGCCTGCGTCATGGTCTGGCTCCGGAACACCTGGAAGGCTACCTTTTCTGGGAGTAGGTTAACCGCTTTTAAAGCCGGAGCATGAGGAACTAGTTTTGGCTTACATTGCTGAAACAGACTCCAGCGAATATGCCCTCCTCTTCTGAAGTTTCAAAAAATGCAAGCACTGAGTCTGTTGTCAAGTGCTGGCTCCTGGTCAGGAAGAACCCCTTTCCTTGTGTCCTGCACCCCCACCCAAAGTGAATGATGCAGCAGGCCACACTTCACATTAGTCCATGTAGCTCTTTCTATCATACCATGCCTGGGTTATCAAGTCAAATTGTGAATTCCCCAGTCCAAGATGAATCTGACATGGAGTGTGGGTGGCCAGCCAGGGCAGTGGGGTTAATCAGTACCGGGCCGGTGTCTCACAGGGATGTGTCACGGTGGTGGTGACCCGTTCCGTGGCCCTGGGCGTCCATGTAAAGGGGTGAATTACGTTTATAGGTGAATGATACGTGACGCCACCTGTGGTTTCTGATTAGATTGACCAGCGCTGCAGTGTCGCTTCTCTGGGACAGATGTTGTGGTGCAGCTAAGATGTAGAAGCCCTGCACAGGTAGGGCCGTAGTTGCAGGGCAGATGAAAGAGTTGGTAGATGGTGTGCAGTGCAGGATGTAGCAGAGCCATGTGCCAGGCGCAGGAGAAAGATGACAGACACAGTCGTGCAGTTCCTTTACCTGTACTTGGTAAGTGCCGTCCAGGACCCAGAGTACAGATGGAAAAGGAGTTGGTCAGCCTGGAAGCCAATTTCAAATTCTCTCTCTGCAGATAGGTAGTGTGGCCTCCGTTTTAGCGCTTATCTGAGGTACTCGCAGTGCTGAGTTCAATGAAGTTCCCCCTGTTGACTCTCTTTTGGAACTTTCTTGTATGGCAGGCAGCCGTAGCCTTTTCCTTCTGGCTCCCACACGTTGCTGCTGGGGCCTCCGAGCCTTAGTTGGGTACAGAGCATTTACAACTGCTACTTCCTCCGGTTTCGGCTGCAGGAACGTCAGTGTCCCTACAAACTCGGAGACCGGAATCCGGACCATGCGCTCCAGCTAGGAGTGAGCCTTAACTCTGCTCATCCTCCAGCTCTCCTTCTCACGTCCACACACTACCCCTTCCCTTCACAGACTGCCCTAACTTACCTCCTCCCGACCACAGAGAGCAGCTCCTCAGCAGTCAGGTTCAGAGGTCTACCTGCTGGCCTGGAGTGGGAAATGTGTTGTGTGTTGGTCTAACTGCTAGAGAGATCCTTTGTTGCTCCCAAGCATGACATCACACTCCCTAGGAGGAAGGTAATGCCACTGTGGCGACCGTACTCCTGGGGGCGCCACAAGTGCACTGATGCCCAGCCACTGCTAGATGATTCTGCTGGTATATTGACCCAGACCACTACATTCCCCTCGCACGCTACACAGCCAGAATCTGACCCTGATGAAACTCAGGTTACCCTTCCCATATACTGTACCACCTTACACGGTGACAAAGAGGAAGGTGCAGATGAAAGTGCAGGTTCGGCCCACCCGCCGTCAGACACACCGCCATACTATGAGGGGCCATGTGCTAGTGCCGTCGCCAAAGAGTGGGCCCCCCTGCTTGCTCAGGATCACAGCACTTGCAAAGTTGAAATACTTACCTCTCCCTGCTCCACCGCCATGACGTCTTCCGCGTTTCCTGACAGTGACATTGTGATCAGAGAGCGCAATGACATCACGTCTGTACGCCCAGACTAGTACAGGGATTCCCTAGCGTGGAGACTTATTTGAGGAGACTTATTTAATTGTTTTCAGTGTTGGGACAGCAATTTTTGGGGAGCACTATACTCTGGAGAATGATATATGGGGCCCACCATACACTGGAGCATTCCAAAGGTGGACATCAGACACTGGAGCAGCATTTACAGGGCCCATTATACACTAGAGCATTAGAAATGGGGCCCATTATATATGGAGCATTATTTGGGCCCATAAGACAGTGCAGCTTCATCCATGGGGACCAACATATACTGTAGCATTATGTGGAGCTCATCATATACTGTTTCAAACATTATATGGGACCAATGATTCTGTATGGAGAAATATATGGGCCTCATTACTCTGTATAGCGCACTATGCTATGGCCATAATACTGTATGGAGTAATATACTGTCCGTTTTTGGAGCTATTGGAGAATTTAAAATGGATATCAGTCATGAGATGTAAAAAGTGAAGTATTTTTCATTGTACTATACCGCTATTTCTCTGCTGTATCGGAGCATCATGAGTTGTGCTATGTGTTAAAGGGGCGCTCTTTGGCCCAGGGCACATGAAAACCTGGAGCCAGCCATACCCCCACAAATTTAGCCAAATAACCCCCATTTTTCAGTGCGTAACTAGTATTATGAAATAAATTAAGGTTGAAATGCTTCAGTAATAAGAATTGATGTTTTTGGCATTCAAAAGGGCACTGTAGGTGTGTTTCCTGTCCTCCACTCCCTGCCGACTTTGCTTCCCCATTGACTTGCATTGGGTTTCGTGTTTCAGTCGGCCTTTGACTTTTCACAAAAATTGGCCGATTTCGTTCGACCCGACTTTTGCAAAAGTCGGGTTTCATGAAACCCGACTCGACCCGAAAAAAGGCAAAGTCGCTCATCTCTAGGTGACACTTTCTCACAGTGCTGAGTTCCCCGCAGTTCATGGACCCGGCTGAGAACGCAGCCTCCGTGAGCCACGGTAACCGCGATGAGGTCACTGCTGCTCATTGATGCTGCGCTCGCAGCACATTCATCAGTGGTTCTCAGCATGGCACCGCCCAGGTTGAAAACTATTTATCCTCAGACATGGATTTATTTAAATTCAAAAAACAGTGTGGGCAACCCTCTATTCATGATAACCGGCCTTACGAACGCTGACAGCCAAGGGTCGCAGTCTGCAGATGTCAGTTTTGCCTGGCTGGTTATCAAAAATACAGGGGAACCCATTGCGTTTTTTTTTTAATTTTTTTTACTTATTTATTCATAGCGCAGCCAGCACCCGCTCTCACTTTTGTTAGCTGCAGCAAGTGTACATTGATGGGAGTAGTAGTCCCATCAGCCAGCTCCTGCTCTCACTGTGTGTTAGCTGCAGCAAGTGTAAATTGATGGGAGTAGTAGTCCCATCAGTCGAAGCCTGCTCTCGCTGTTATCAGTTGAATATAACTCTCAAAATTCTACGCTGCTCGCGCTGACTGCTGGCAGAGCAGGGGAGGATGATGAGAACCATCTTCAGCTCCAGGGAACAGCACTAACTATATTGCTGCTTCTCAGGCATTGGTGTGTGTCACACTTATGACAGACGGGTGTCATCCGTGTGCGGGATGTTTTGCAGCCTGTGCTGCTGTTAAAAAAAACGGACATGTCAGCGTATTTTGCCCACAGACACACGATCCGAGGAATCACAGAAATCTTCATAGACCCATTCACTTTAATGTGTCTACGTGTGTACGTGTGTAAGTGTCTCCAGTACATGTGAAAACTGTCACCATACGTACTGGACACACTGACGTCTCAAAAAGGCTTGATGCAGCGGTTTTCACAACAGTGCGCTAGAGAGGCAGTGACCCAGGTTAGACCAACTTAAACATTTTTTTTTTTTGGCAACTTACAAAAAAAATTAAAACTTTGTCCTCTTTCAAAGAACAGACAGAAAAGTGCATCTCACAAAATTAGAATATCATCAAAAAGTTAATTAATTTCAGTTCTTCAATACAAAAAGTATCTATTTCAAGTTTTTATTTCTGTTAACGTTGATGATTATGGCTTACAGCCAATGAAAACCCAAAAGTCAGTATCTCAGTAAATTAGAATACTTTATAACACTAGCTTGAAAAAATAATTTTAATATCTAAAAATGTGGGCATACTGAAATGTTTATTCAGTGAGTGCACTCAGTACTTAGTTGGGGCTTTTTTGGCATCAATTACTGCATCAATGCGGTGGGCATGGAGGCGATCAGCCTGTGGCACTGCTGAGGTGTTATGGAAGCCCAGGTTGCTTTGATAGCAGCCTTCAGCTTGTATGCATTGTTGGGTCTGGTCTCTCATCTTCCTCTTGACAATACCCCATAGATTCTCTATGGGGTTAAGGTCAGGCAAGTTTGCTGGCCAATAAATCACGGTGAAACTGTTGTTTTTAAACCAGGTATTGGTACTTTTGGCAGGGTGGACAGGTGCCAAGTCCTGCAGGAGATTGAAATTTCCATCTCCAAAAAGCTTGTATGCAGAGGGAAGGATAAAGTGCTCTAAAATTTCCAGGTAGACGGCTGCGCTGACTTTGGTCTTGATAAAACATAGTGTACCTATACCAGCAGATGACATTGCTCCCCAAACTATCACTGATTGTGGAAACTTCTTGGATTGTCTGTCTCTCCACTCTTCCACCAGACTCTGGGACTTTGCTTTCCAAGGTCTAGTGTGAAGTATCCTCAATCAATAATGATTTCGGAAGCCACATCATCTGCTGGTGTAGGTCCACTGTGTTGTATCAAGACCAATGTCAGTGCAGTCGTCTACCAGGAAGTTTTATTCTGTAATGCTGTAGATAAGCCCCCAATCCAACCTGAAAGATAAGAAAAATAAGTTTTTAATTATACTCACCCGGGGGGGCTGTCCGGTCCAATGGATGTTGCAGGTCCGGGTCCGGCGCCTCCCATCTTCTTGCGATGCTGCCCTCCTGCTTGATTCATGGCTCCCTGGCATCGCGCTTGTGCGCAGGCGTACTTATCTGCCCTGTTGAGGGCAGAGCAAAGTACTGCAGTGCGCTGGTGCCGGGAAAGGTCAGAGATACCCTGCGCACTGCAGTACTTTTGCCCTGTTGATGCAGATAAGTACGCATACGCAGGAGCGCGATGTTGGTGAGCCATGCAGCAAGCAAGAGGGCGGCGATCATGAGAAGATGGGATTTGCTGGACTCGGACCTGCGACTCTCATGGACTGCCCCCCCCCGGTGAGTATAATAAAACTTATTTTTCTTATCTTTCAGGTCAGATCTGGGTCTTATCTACTGCATTATAAAATGATGTAGATAAGCCCTGAAAGGTAGTGGCCGTATCTTATATCGGCGAAACCTGGTGACAGGTTCACTTTAAATGGAAGAAGTTTGGGACCACAGAAGACTTTCTAGACCTGCCGTCCAGCCAAACTGAGCCTTGGTGAGAGAGGCAAAGAAGAACCCCAAGATGACTGTGGCTGAGCGCTCCTTCACTTCCAATCTCTGCCATGTACTCATGTCTAATATGAGATCTGTTATAAGAGAGGAGGTGCAGACTTCAGTATCAGGCCTTGCATACCCCCAGGCCACGCAGTTGAACCTCCAGAGATCCAGAAGGAGACCGAGCTAATCAGACACCTTGGCTGAGGAGATCCTGTCCGAATCAGAGCTGGAGGAATAGGAAGCAAGTAGAGATCCTCCAGAAAAAGGGAAAAGATATCTGTTTTCGTCCGGGGACACGGACAAGCTCCTCGGAGCAGTAAGACAGACTATGCAGATTGAGGAACCCCCAACAACTCTCTCAGTACAGGATGAGATGTTTGGGGGGGCTACGTTCGCAAACCTCAATGGTCTTCCCAGTGAACTCCCACATATGAGCTATGATTTTAAAGGAATGGGAAGAGGCAGATAAAAGACTGACGATTCCCAGGGATTTTACATTTCGCCTACCATTTGACCCGGAGGAGGTCAAAGCCTGGGAAGAGGTTCCCAAAATAGACATCCCGGTGGCGAAGGTATCCAAAAAAGATGGCTATCCCCTTTGAGGACTCCTCTAACTTAAAGGAGTCTATTGACCGGAAAGCTGATGGGCTCTTAAAAAAGGCCTAGGAGAGTTTGGCTACAGACTTACGCGCCAATGTAGCAGCAACGTCAGTAGCACATTCTATGCATTTGTAGGTAGATGAATTGGAGGAGCATCTGACAGCCAAAACTCCGAGAGAGTCTATCTTAAAATCCCTTCCCTTACTAAAGCTGGCAACAGGCTTCCTGGCAGACGCCTCTGCAGTCTGTCAGAATTCGCTGCCATAAGTCAGCCACTGTCCAATGCAGCCAGGAGAGCCATCTGGCTAAAGAGCTGGTCAAGGGATATGCAATCAAAGAACAAGCTTTGCTCTATTCCTTTCTCGGGGGGGAGGTCTTTGGGCCCGTCCTCGATTATATTTTAGAGAATGCCTCAGATGAAAAGAAGGGGTTTCTCGAGGAAAAGTGCAAGAAATATCAGCCCTTTCGTGGGCACCGTTTTAGTCAGAAGACAGACTACAGGGGGAAAGGGAAGTCGGGAAGATGGAGCTATCCCAAAGTGGGAGAGAGCAGGGGTAGGAATAGAGATTCCATCTTCTCCGGCTCGGGATCAAGTTCCCGAAGGAAATGACGCCACCAGGGTAGGGGGGCATCTACTCGGGTTCCTGGAAGATTGGCAGGAGATTTCCAGGAGTCCTTGGGTCCTGCAGGTCATCTCTCAGGGGTACAGAATAGAATTCGACTCCCTACCTCCGGAGAGATTTCTCGTAACCAGCTCCCGTCTCGTTTCAGCCTCCCCTATGTGGTCGGATATTTAGGACCTCTTAGAGATGGCAGCAAGGAGAGAACACTACTCAAGCCTCTTCTCGATAAAAAAAACATCTGGGGAATCCAGAACAATAATAAATCTCAGACCCCTAAACAGATGGTTAAAATACAAGAGGTTCAAAATGGAATCGATAAGATCCACGATTCCCCTCTTATGGAAAGGGGTGGTAATGGGCACTCTATACCTAAAGACTACATATTACCACGTGCCAATCTACTCAGGCCACCAAAAATACCTCAGATTTGCAGTAGAAAAGGACAGCAGGATCTACCACTATCAGTTCTGCTGCCTCCCCTTTGGCCTAGCATCAGCCCTCAGAGTCTTCACAAAGCTAATGGTGGAGGTGGTTGCCTATCTAAGGAATCGGGACATCACGGTAGTCCCTTTCCTAGACGACTTTTAGTCGTGGCAGAAATTGGGTTGGATCATAAACTGGGCGAAGTGAGATCTAATACCCAAACCAAAAATAACATTTTTGGGAGTCATGCTAAACTCGGAGGCAAGGGTGTCCTACCTACCGGAAGAGAAACAGACCAGCATGAAAGAGAGGATTCGTCAGTTTGTAGGGAGCTGGGTCTCAATCAGAGATGCAATAAAATCTTGGGCCTAATGACATCCTGCATTCCCTGTGTGAACTGGAGCCAGTTTCATTCTCGAGAGCTACAGCAGGCTGTCCTAGCATCCTGGGACAGGACGCAGAGCTCACTAAACAGAGAGCTACAGCTATCCCCTCGGGTCAAGAGATCCCTGTATTGGTGGACAATTCCCAGGAATCTCCAGGCCGGTGTCTCGTGGGTTCAGTCTCCGGAGGCCATAGTCAACAATGATGTGGCGGTCAGATCCAAGGAAGATACTACCAGGGACGGTGGAGTTCAGGGGACAGCACGGAATCCTCAAACTTCAGAGAACTTCACACGGTTTGGAAAGTTATATCTTCCGCCCGGTCCTTGGTGAAAAAAAAACACGTGAAGGTACTGTCAGACGACGGTAGCCTTCCTCCGTCACCAAGGCGGTCCAAGACATCCAGCACTGCAACATCTAGCAGGATGGATCTTCAGGTGGGCAGAGAAGGAGATTCTCTCGATCTCAGTGCTACACCTGGAGGGTACCAGAAACCAAGTCGCAGACTTCCTAAGCAGGAAGAAGGTAGCTGCAACAGAATGGGAATTGAACAACGAGGTGTTCAACAGACTATGCCAGCATTGGGGGAGACTGGATGCAGATCTATTCGCGGTCAGACAAAACGCAAAGGTCAGGACCTTCTACTCCATGAACCCCCTGGGAGGCACAGCGGGGATCGAAGCCCTTTCACAGTCATGGAGCAGGGGTCTGTTATACGCATTCCGGCCTCTCGCACTGATCCCAAGGACTCTCAGGAAGATATACGAGGACAAGGTCACGGTCATACTAGTGGTGCCCTTCTGGCCGAAGAAGAGTTGGTTCCCCTTGCTGAAGACGTCAGAAGAAGAGACCATCTCCACCAAGGTCCGGTTCTGCACCAAAACCCAGAAGCCCTCCAGTTATCAGCCTGGATCCTGAGCGTCAGGTCCTAAGATTCAGGGGCCTGTCAGATGAAGTTATCTCTACCCTCCAAGCGAGTAGAAAACCGGTGACTTCCGCAATTTATAACAAGATCTGGAAGAAATTCTGCAGTGACTGGGGAGAGGCGAGAGTTGATACTGACCATCCTGATATCCCCAAGGTCTTTGACTTTTTACAAGCAGGGTTCAGGAAAGGACTTAGGCCCAGTACTCTAAGGGTACAGTGTATTCTATGACTCAGTGTATTCTATGACTCTTCCCTATCATCTCACCCTTGGATAGCCCGATTATCCAGGGCAGTTCAAAGGTTAAGACCCTTAATAAGGAAATCTGTCCCTCCTTGGGACCTTAATTTAGTCCTTTCGCCGAGCGAAACCCGACCATAGCGTGAAGTCGGCCATGCGGTCGTCGACCCGAGTGTAACGGACAGGGAAGGACAACGTCCGAGAGTGGACCCTCTGGGTCGCGGATCTGGAGCCCCTGGGTCGAGCGCGCCAGGTGATGACCGACCCCTATACAGGGATCGTTAGGGGCAAAACCGCAGAGGACAGAACCGCGACAGCCGGTACCAGGAGGGACGGCTCGGGGACACGGAGCGACAGCGCAGCCAAGATTACTGGACAGAGCAGGGTTATAAGATGAGGAGGCGGCAGGCAGCCGCTACTAGTGGGGACACAGGAGGAGGCACAGGAGCAGAGGGAGTGCACACTAGGAGGAAACAGATGGAAGAACAAGGACGGTTACATACGAGACCTAGGGAGCGGGGAGAGGGAGAGACAAGGAGGAGGCACGACAGAACTGAGACCAGCAGGGGGACGGAAAGAGGACCTAAACTAGATCCCTAACACGACAGAGGGGGCCAGAACAGTGTGTAAGGCAACACACTATCCTCAGGCGTCCTCTCTACGGAGAGAACGCCTGAAATATCATAGGACCCGGAAGTGGGCGGTACGCACCGCCCTCAGCGCCGCCCACCGCTGACAGAAGAGAGAGCGCTGGCGCGCGCCCGCGGCCTAAGGAGGGGGCGCAGGGATGTCGGAGGACGAAGGGCTGGGTAAGAGATCTCGCTGCGGCGGGAGCGCCGACGGGGGGCGGCAATAGCCGGCGCCACCAGAGCGGAGGCGCGGCCGCGAGCACCACAGTACCCCCCCCTTTACATCCTCCCTTTCTGAGATTGGCCAGAAATCTTTTCAAAATTAGGGGGCGTTGATGTTTTCTCGAGGCTCCCAGGACCTCTCCTCAGGGCCAAACCCCTTCCAATCAATAAGAAAGAGGGATCTCCCCCTGACCTTTTTCTTGGCTAAAATGTCCCTTATTTCAAAGATGTCATCCGAGCCAACAGGCGAAGGAGGGGCAATGGAGGCTGGTTGGAACCGATTCAGAACTACAGGTTTCAGGAGCGAGATATGAAAGGCGTTGGGGACCCAGAGTGAAGCCGGCAATTTCAGTTTATAAGCCACCTCATTGATGCGTTTTAGCACCTCGAAGGGATCGATGTAACGAGGACTCAACATATAGGAAGGAACTTTCAAGCGGATGTGCTTGGTTGAGAGCCAGACCTTGTCGCCAGGATGGTACGGAGGAAGGTCCCTTCGTCTCTTGTCCGCATGTTTCTTGATTCGAGCACTGGCATTCACGAGGGACTCTCTGGTCTCCCTCCAAATCTTAGAAAATTCTATGGCGAGAGCATCTGCTGCCGGAACTCCTGATGACGTGGTAAAGGGCAGTGGAACCCCTGGATTGCGACCAGAGACCACAAAGAATGGAGATTTGGTGGTCGACTCACTGGGGTGGTTGTTATGGGCGAATTCTGCCCATGGTAGAAGTGAGACCCAGTTGTCCTGATGAGCATTGGAAAAGTGACGCAGATAGGTTGTCAGGCCCTGATTTATCCGTTCCACTTGCCCGTTGGTCTGTGGATGATAAGCCGAGGAGAAATCGGTGGATGTACCCATAAGTCGGCAGAGAGCCCTCCAGAAGCGAGACGTAAACTGAACCCCACGATCAGACACAATCCGTAGGGGGAGACCATGTAACCTGAAGATCTGGTGGATGAAGATCTCAGCCAACTTCGGAGCTGACGGCAATCCGGCCAGGGGGACAAAATGAGCCATCTTGGAGAAGCGGTCCGCTACGACTAAGATGGTGGTGCAACCGGCTGAGCGAGGCAAGTCAGTCACGAAATCCATAGCAATTTGCTGCCATGGAGCCTCCGGAGCAGGCAACGGATGGAGGAGGCCGGAGGGAAGGGTTCTTGGGACCTTGTTCCGAGCACAGGTTGTGCAAGAAGCAACGTAATCCACCACGTCTTGGCGGAGGGTGGCCCACCAGTAATAACGGGCGAGGAGCGAGAGGGTCTTCTTGGTCCCGACGTGCCCAGCAACCTTGGAGGAGTGCCCCCAGCGTAACACCTCCAGACGCTTATTCCGAGGCACAAAGGTTTTGCCTGGTGGAGGAGCAGAAAAGTTCACCGGGGCCACCGTGATCATCTTGGTAGGCTCGATAATATATGATGGACCCTCGTCCTCCTCAGGCGACTGTAAGGACCTGGAGAGTGCATCTGCCTTGACGTTCTTATCGCCGGGCCGGAAGTGCAGCTTGAAATTAAACCGAGAAAAATACAAGGCCCATCTGGCCTGTCTGGAGTTAAGCCTCTGCGCGGACTGCAGATAGGCCAAGTTTTTGTGGTCCGTGAAGATAGTAAAGGGATGCACCGCCCCCTCGAGCAAGTACCGCCATTCTTCTAGAGCCATCTTAATGGCCAGCAATTCCCGGTCTCCAATGGAGTAGTTCCACTCTGCAGGTGAGAAGGATCTGGAAAAGAACCCGCAGGGCACCAGTTGACCTGAGGAGGCTTGCTGAGAGAGAACCGCCCCAGCTCCGGTGGAAGAGGCGTCCACTTCTATAACAAAAGTCCTACTGACCACCGGCCGATGTAAGACTGGCGCTGAGGCAAAGGAGCGTTTTAGCGCCAGAAAGGCGTCTTCAGCCTCGGGAGACCAGCTGTTTGGCTTAGTTCCTTTACAGGTCAGGGCCGTGAGGGGTTTGGTCATCGTGGAAAAATGCGGCACGAACTGTAGGTAATAATTCGCGAATCCAAGGAAACGCTGGATGGCCTTTATACCGACAGGACGGGGCCACTAGAGTACTGCAGAGAGTTTCTCGGGATCCATCTTTAGACCGGAGTCTGTGATGATATACCCCAAGAAGGGTAGCGAGGTCTGTTTGAAGAGACACTTTTCAATTTTGGCGTAGAGGTGATTCTCCCGGAGTCGGTGCAGGACCATGCGTACGCTTCTCCGATGAGAGGATAGATCAGGCGAAAAGATAAGAATATCATCTAGGTACACTACTAAGCACGAACACAGGAGATCCCGAAACACTTCATTAACGAACTCCTGGAACACGGCTGGAGCATTGCAGAGACCAAACGGCATGACCAAATATTCATAATGGCCGTCACGGGTATTGAAGGCCGTCTTCCACTCATCCCCTGCGCGGATCCGGATCAAATTGTAGGCTCCCCGTAGATCCAGCTTCGTGAAGATCTGAGTCCCTCTCAGCCGGTCGAACAATTCCGGAATCAGCGGGAGCGGGTATCGATTCTTAACCGTGATATTGTTCAGGCCCCGGTAGTCGATACATGGTCTGAGGGATCCGTCCTTCTTCCGAACGAAGAAAAAGCCTGCGCCTGCTGGGGACGCGGATTTCCGAATAAACCCCTTGGCCAAGTTCTCCTGTATGTACTCAGTCATGGCTGTGGTCTCAGCTGGGGATAAGGGGTACGTTCTCCCTCTGGGCGGCGTGGCTCCGGGAATCAGGTTGATGGGGCAGTCATAGGCCCGATGCGGGGGCAGGGAATCGGCTTCTTTTTTACTAAAAACGTCGGCGTACGCGTAGTACGATGCGGGAAGGCCCGGAAGATTGGCTGGCATAGGCAGGAGACGAGGATGAAGGATGGGCCGCAAACACCGTGCGTGGCAGGAATGACCCCAGCGTAGGATCTCCCCTGAGCGCCAGTCGATGACTGGCTCGTGCAGCCCGAGCCAGGGTAATCCTAAGAGGACAGCGTGGGACAAATTAGGCAGGACATAGAAGGCAATTCTTTCAACATGAAGCGCTCCAATTTGTAGGTCTACTTCGGCCGTAACCATGGTGACGAGCTCGGGAAGAGGTTTTCCATCGACGGAGGAGATAGCACGCGGATCTTTTAAGATGACCACCGGAATCCGGAGTTTATCCACCTCATCTTGCCGGATAAAATTACCCGCCGCACCCGAGTCCACATACGCCTCCACAGATCTGCGCTCCCGACCTGAAATAATTAAAGCTGAAAGGGTAAGGGGCAGAGAGGAATTATGATCACCTAGGGAGACCCCTCTTACCTGACCTAGGTGGAGGCGTTTCCGGACAGGTGCGCACAAAGTGATTGGCTCCACCGCAGTACAGGCAGAGCCCGTTCGTCATCCTCTCCCTGCGACGCTGCTCAGTCAACCTAATCCGATCTACCTTCATAGGCTCGGGACCGGTACTAGTAGGGGGAGCTGAGGGGCGCGGAATGGGCGCTTGATACAGCCTGAAGGGTTTGCGCTCCCTAACCGATTCTCGAGCGCGTTCCAGGAACCGCAGGTCTATACGCGTGGCCAGAGATATGAGATCCTCCAGGGTGGTTGGGGAATCCCGACCGGCAAGTTCATCCTTAATTTTACTTGAGAGGCCTCTCCAGAAGGCCCCCACAAGTGCCTCATTATTCCATCCAAGTTCCGACGACAAAGTCCGAAAGCGGATGGTGTACTGTCCCACCGTAAGAGACCCCTGGCGGAGGTTAAAGAGGGCCTCTGTAGTAGACGCTAAGCGTCCGGGCTCATCAAAAACTTTGCGAAACGTCTCCAGAAAGTTTTGGATACTAGACACGACAGGATCGTCCCTCTCCCATAGGGGATTCACCCAGGCCAGGGCTTCTCCCTCAAGATGGGAAACAATGAAGGCCACCTTGGCGCGATCAGTGGGGTATTGTTGGGGCAAGAGCTCAAAGTGCAGTCTGCACTGATTTAAAAATCCCCGACATAGTTTAGGATCTCCGCCATACCGGGGAGGCTTTCCCAGTCGGAGGGGCGGAGACGAGGCTGCGTCCCTGGGTGGGGTAGCGGCGGCCGCGGCAGACTGCAAGGCAAGCAGTCGGTCGTCAACGGACGCCATATAACCCAAAATGTGGGACTGGGCATCACGCTGCTGCGCAAGCTCCTGCTGAAGGCTGACTAGGAGGGGGTGTGTCCTGGGTCTGAGGTTTGCAGAGCAGACAACCGGGTGTCCATGGACTTCATGAAGGACATTATCCGGGTCTGATTTTCACGCAGGAACAGCAATTCCTTCTGCGTAGCGGCCGCGGCACCGGCGGGGTCCATGGCCTGAGGATACTGTAACGGACAGGGAAGGACAACGTCCGAGAGTGGACCCTCTGGGTCGCGGATCTGGAGCCCCTGGGTCCAGCGCGCCAGGTGATGACCGACCCCTATACAGGGATCGTTAGGGGCAAAACCGCAGAGGACAGAACCGCGACAGCCGGTACCAGGAGGGACAGCTCGGGGACACGGAGCAACAGCGCAGCCAAGATTACTGGACAGAGCAGGGTTATAGGATGAGGAGGCGGCAGGCAGCCGCTACTAGTGGGGACACAGGAGGAGGCACAGGAGCAGAGGGAGTGCACACTAGGAGGAAACAGATGGAAGAACAAGGACGGTTACATACGAGACCTAGGGAGCGGGGAGAGGGAGAGACAAGGAGGAGGCGAGACAGAACTGAGACCAGCAGGGGGACGGAAAGAGGACCTAAACTAGATCCCTAACACGACAGAGGGGGCCAGAACAGAGCGTAAGGCAACACACTATCCTCAGGCGTCCTCTCTACAGAGAGTGAAAATGAGGATGAGTGACCTCGTGGAGATCAAACATCCAACACTGCGGAGACACCATCACATGTTTCTCAACGCAGTGATCTAGAGCAATGCCCCCATCCCTTATGGGAAATATGCAAAAACATGCAAAACACAAGCCGCGGAGACACCATCACGTGTTTCTCAACGCAAGCAATGACTAGCCAGGTCTTTCCCCGGGAAGGAACAACCACGGGAAGGGCAGTCTCCAATGAAGGAAACCACCTATGCCAAAACATGGTATCCATCCACAGACAGCTGTTTCGGGGTATTGCCCCTCATCAGTGTGGAGTAGGAAACTGGCTAGTAGGAGCAATGCCTAGTAAAAAACTGTGAAAATGAGGATGAGTGACCTCGTGGAGATCAAACATCCAACACTGCGGAGACACCATCACATGTTTCTCAACGCAGTGATCTAGAGCAATGCCCCCATCCCTTATGGGAAATATGCAAAAACATGCAAAACACAAGCCGCGGAGACACCATCACGTGTTTCTCAACGCAAGCAATGACTAGCCAGGTCTTTCCCCGGGAAGGAACAACCACGGGAAGGGCAGTCTCCAATGAAGGAAACCACCTATGCCAAAACATGGTATCCATCCACAGACAGCTGTTTCGGGGTATTGCCCCTCATCAGTGTGGAGTAGGAAACTGACTAGTAGGAGCAATGCCTAGTAAAAAACTGTGAAAATGAGGATGAGTGACCTCGTGGAGATCAAACATCCAACACTGCGGAGACACCATCACATGTTTCTCAACACAGTGATCTAGAGCAATGCCCCCATCCCTTATGGGAAATATGCAAAAACATGCAAAACACAAGCTGCGGAGACACCATCACGTGTTTCTCAACGCAAGCAATGACTAGCCAGGTCTTTCCCCGGGAAGGAACAACCACGGGAAGGGCAGTCTCCAATGAAGGAAACCACCTATGCCACCTATGCCTACAGAGAGAACGCCTGAAATATCATAGGACCCGGAAGTGGGCGGTACGCACCGCCCTCAGCGCCGCCCACCGCTGACAGAAGAGAGAGCGCTGGCGCGCGCCCGCGACCTAAGGAGGGGGCGCAGGGACGTCGGAGGACGAAGGGCTGGGTAAGAGATCTCGCTGCGGCGGGAGCGCCGGCGGGGGGCGGCAACAGCCGGCGCCGCCGGAGCGGAGGCGCGGCCGGGCATGGCCGCGAGCGCCACACCGAGCACCAAAGTTACGTTTCCCATAATGCTTGCAGGTGCCTTTTCTCAGCCAATGAGCAAGGACGCACACTGTGGGCAACGAGATGACATGGGCAGCGGCCACCACCATCTTAGAGAAGGGCATTGCAGTGATTGGCTTGCTTTGTGTGGCGTCACAGTGGCTATAAAAGCCCTGACCGCCGACCGCCATTTTACTTCTGTCGATTTTAGCATAGGGAGAGGTTGCTGACGCTGTTTCTCAATAGGGAGAGAGTTAGGCAGGAAAGAAAAGTGATTATGTGCTTGTGGTGATAGCAATTGTGCTGTACAGTTAGTGTGCAGTGACAGGGGAGGATTTTGTTCTGTGCAGCAGCGCTGGTTATTAGGCTGCCTGCCAGTGACAGGGGAGGATTTTCTTTTGGGCAGCAGCAGCGCTGGTTAATAGGCTGCCTGCTAGCTGAATTGCTGTGTGTACACTGCTGTGAAGACTGCTTTTTACACAGGACTAATACTTTTATACTTTTTTTCTGCACACTTACCGAGCGTTCATTTTTTTCCCACACCGTATAGAGCTGTACGCTCACAACACACTACCGTGTACCGGCTGGTATCACGGACAAATACATGCTGACTATCTGTGTGTGACTCCGGAAATATATACAGAGATTTACAATTACCCCTAGACTGTATACTGCTGTACGCTTGTGATACAGTACCCTTTTTCAGCTTTTCATATTCTTGTCTAATCCAAACGGAGACTGAGAGCATCTGTGTGTGACTCCTGAAATATATACGGAGATTTAAAATTACCCCAACACTATATACACCTGGTGTCTTCTGATACAGTACCCTTTTTCAGCTTTTTATATTCTTGTTTAATCCATACTGAGCCTGAGAGCGTCTGTGTGTGACTCCTGAAATATATACGGAGATTTAAAATTACCCCAACACTATGTACACCTGGTATCTTCTGATACAGTACCCTTTTTCAGATTTTTATATTCTTGTCTAATCTATACTGAGTCTGAGAGCATTTGTGTGTGACTCCTGAAATATATACGGAGATTTAAAATTACCCCAACACTGTATACACCTAGTATTTTCTGATACAGTACCCGGTTATGATTGGGTCACCGAGGAGAAGAGCAAGCCCAAGCTAAGCCACAGAAAACCAGAGAGGTTGGAATCTAAGCGGATTGCAGACCCCTGATCCTATCCACACAACTAGCAGTAGCTGTGGAGCGTGCCTACAATGATCCTAGATGCCTCGGCACAGCCGGAAAACTAACTCAGCCTAAAGCAAGAAAGGTGATGTCTAAACCGCCCCGCAGCCGACCCCAAAGGAATAGATAGCCCCCAAACATATATTGTTGGTGAGACAAGATGAAAACACAAACGCAGGTAGGAAAATAGACCAGCGCAACGATGGGGCCCGCACTGACTAGACAGAACAGGAAAGGAAAGACACTGTCTGCAATCACGCAAAAAAACCCTGCAAAAAAGCCCAACACGTCTCATGCAAAAAATACTGAAGTCGAAAGACTTCGCCCACTATATCAGCACTCTGATATATTCTGAAAGCAGAGCAAAAAGAGGCCAAACTAATAAGGGATAAAAACAAACTGGCACAAGCAGTAACATATGGATGGTGATTCAGCACAGCCCCAGCCGGAGCTGGCTGACCCACACAAAACTGAAATAGACAAAACCAGATCAAATGTGAACAGAATAGCAAAAGAACACTTAGCTGAGCATGCAGGGACTGAGTTGGAAGCTAAGACCTCAGGAGGCAGGAAAAAATCACCAGGAGGGATAGAGGGAGTCGGCTGTCTTAAATCCAGTCTGAAACCCCAGATCTCCAATCGTCGTCCTCATTATCAGGTGGCAAGCCTCTGTTAATCAGATCAGCTCTATTACCTCCAGTAACCATCAAAGGGAGCCCAGAAAGAGAAGTCGCAACCCCTCTGTCAATTTGATCAGCTCCACTACCTTCAGTAGTAACCAGGGGTAGGCCAGAAAGCGAATTCACAACATTACCCTTTTTCAGCTTTTTATATTCTTGTCTAATCCATACTGAGCCTGAGAGCATCTGTGTGTGACTCCTGAAATATATACGGAGATTTACAATTTTCCCCTTCACCGTATACGGCTGTACACTTCTGATACACTACCATATATCTGATGGTATTTTTGGTACATTTTCCCAAACATGAGGAAGTATGGTGGAAGAGGCCGAGGACGTGGGCGGGGGGGCAGCTGGTACTGATGGTGCTGGTGGTGCATCTGCTGGTAGTGCCAAAAGCATCAGCCAGAGCCAGAGCATCAGGAACAGGTTTTGGCTTACATTGCCAAAACAGCCTCCAGCTCTATCGCCTCTTCTTCTGAAGTTTCAAAAAATGCAAGCTGTTATGAATGAGTCACCGTAGGAGGCAAAAACAGAAATACTAGCTAAGTCAAGAAAACCAGAGAAGTTGGCAGCTATCGGATTGCAGACCCCTGAACCTAACAACAACAACTAGCAGTAACCGTGGTGGGTTCCTATGGTGCCCTAGACCCCTCGATCACAGCCGGAGAACTACATAGCCTAAAGACAGAAAGGGAAATCTAAACTGCCCCAGAGCAGACCCCAAAGCAATAGGCAGCCCCCAACATATAATGACGGTGAAGCAAGATGAAAAAACACTCACACAGATAGAAAGATAGGCTGAGCAAATGATGGGGCCCAAGCTAACTAAATAGGACAGAATAGAAAAGCTGCTGTCTGCAATCCGCCAAAACCCTCTCAAAAACAAGAGCCAACAGATTGATAGGGAAAAAAGCCCTGAAGACGCTAGGCTTCAAAAAGACTATATCAGTACTCAGGTATTATCTGAAGACAGAGCAAAAAGGAATTCAGCTCACCCAGCAGGGAAAGGCAAAAATCCAGAAAAACAAGGCAAAACAAAACCAAAACACAAATGCAAAAAGTAGAGCAGAAAACTTAGCTTTTGAGGAGCAGGAATCAGACTGGTCTCCAAGAATCCCTCAAGGTAATCAGTAATCACCCGCAAGGCAGAAGGGCGTCAGCTGCCTTATATCCAGTCAGCAATCCCAGTCACCCAGTCATCATCATTCTGCTCAGGTGCTTTGTAATCAGCCTCACTACCTTCCTTCACCAGAAGAGGGAGTTCATCAGACCTCAATGGTGAAGGGGAAAATTAAATCACAACAGTACCTCCCCTTTGAGGAGGGGTCACCGAACCCTCATCCACGCCACCAGGGTGATCAGGGTGAGCCCGATGAAAGGCACGCACCAATCTTTTGGCATGAATATCAGAGGCAGAGACCCAGGAATTATCCTCCTGACCATAACCCTTCCACTTAACCAAATACTGGAGTCTACGTCTAGCCAAATGGGAATCCAGTATCTTCTCTACCTCATATTCCATGTTACCTTCAACTAATATACAGGGTCCGGAGGTGCCACCCCAGGAACAACTGGTTCAACAAACCTCTTCAACAAGGACTTATGAAACACATTATGAATTTTAAATGTGACAGGAAGAGCCAAACGAAAAGAGACCGGATCTCCAAAATCTTGTAAGGTCCAATAAATCTAGGCTTAAACTTAAGAGAAGCCACCTTCATAGCGTTATTTTTTGATGATAACCAAACCATATCACCAACCTTAAACTGGGGACAAATGGTCCTATGTCGGTTGGAAAACCGCTGGGCCTTTTCCTGGGAGAGAGATAACTTATCCACCACTTGGTCCCAGATCTGGTGCATACTCTCCACCACAGTGTCAACAGCTGGGCAGGCAGAAGACTCCACCTGCCCTGAAGAAAATCGAGGATGAAACCGAAAGCTACAAAAAAAAGGTGACATCAAAGTGGCAGAACTAGCTCTATTATTCAAAGCAAACTCGGCCAAGGGCAAAAATGAAACCCAATCATCCTGATCAGCGGAAATAAAACATCTCAAATACGACTCCAAGGTCTGGTTTGTTCTCTCCGTCTGCCCATTGGTCTGAGGGTGAAAAGCAGAGGAGAAGGACAACTGAATTCCCAGCTTGGAACAGAAAGTCCTCCAAAATCTAGACACAAATTGAACTCTTCTGTCAGATACAATGTTCTCAGGAATCCCGTGCAAGCGAACCACCTGTTGCAAAAACAGGGGCACCAACTCAGAGGAAGATGGCAACTTAGGGAGTGGTACAAGATGAACCATCTTAGAGAACCTATCACAAATCACCCAAATAACAGTCATTCTCTGAGACAGGCATATCAGAGATGAAATCCATTGAAATATGGGTCCATGGCCTCCTGGGGACCAGCAAAGGCATCAATAACCCACTAGAGCGAGAACAAGTTTTAGACCGGGAGCAAGTCCCAAAGGACTGCACAAAATTCCTGACATCACAAGACAAGGCGGGCCACCAAAAAGACCGACTCACCAGATCTCTAGTACCAAAAATACCTGGATGACCAGCCAATGCAGAGCAATGAACTTCAGACATCACTCTCTTCTTCCACTGGTCAGGAACATACAACTTTCCACTGGGACAACGCTCAGGTTTGTCCTCCTGGAACTCTTCCAGAGCACGTCTCAAATCGGGCGAGATAGCAGAAAGAACTACCCCTTCACCTAAGATGGTAGCAGGCTTGGTCACCACAGGAAAATCAGCAAAGAAACTCCTAGAGAGGGCGTCTGCATTGACATTCTTAGGGCCCGGAAGAAAAGAGACCACAAAATCAAAACGTGTAAAAAACAAGGCCTACCTAGCCTGTCTAGGGTTCAAGCGTTTGGCCGACTCCAGGTAAATCAAATTCTTGTGGTCAGTGAGGACCACGACTTGGTGTTTAGCTCCCTCCAACCAATGTCTCCACTCCTCAAATGCCCATTTCATGGCTAACAGTTCCCGATTCCCCACATCATAGTTACGTTCAGATGGAGAGAACTTTCAGGAAAAGAAAGCACAGGGATTCATTTTAGATGTTACAGGATCCTTTTGGGACAAAACAGCTCCTGCACCAATCTCAGAAGCGTCCACCTCTACCTGGAACGGGAGTGAGACATCAGGTTGCCGCAAAACCGGGGCTGAAGTGAATCTTCGCTTCAGCTCCTGAAAGGAAGAAACAGCCTCCGGAGACCAATTCAACACATCAGCATCCTTTTTAGTCAGATCAGTCAATGGCTTGGCAATACTAGAAAATTTTGCTATAAATTTCCGATAAAAATTAGCAAAACCCAAAAACTTCTGGAGGGCCTTCAAAGAAGTGGGCTGAACCCAATCATAAATGGCCTGTACCTTGGCCGGGTCCATTTCAATAGTTGACGGAGACAAAATAAATCCCAAAAATGAAATCCTCTGTACCTCAAAAAGGCATTTCGATCCTTTGACATACAGGGAATTCTCCCTCAAGATCCGGAACACAGTCCGAACATGTTCCACATGAGAATCCCAATCCTTGGAGAAGATCAAAATATCATCCCGATAGATAATCAAAAATTTATCCACAAAGTCTCGGAAAATATCGTTCATGAAGCACTGGAAGACAGAAGGGGCATTAGTGAGCCCAAAAGGCATCACCAGGTACTCAAAATGTCCCTCCGGAGTATTAAACGCCGTCTTCCATTCATCCCCATGCTTAATGCGGATAAGATTATACGCCCCCCTGAGGTCAAGCTTTGTAAACCAGCAAGCACCTTTAACTCTGGAGAATAGATCCGAAATCAGGGGTAACGGATACTGATATTTAATAGTAATTTTGTTGAGGGCACGATAATCAATACAAGGCCTTAATGAACCATCCTTTTTGGCCACGAAAAAAAACCGGCACCTAAGGGTGAAGAGGATGGTCTAATATGACCCTTCTCCAACGCCTCCTTAATATAGGATCGCATAGCCTCATGCTTGGGTACAGATAAATTGAAGAGCCGACCCTTGTGAAATTTACACCCCGGGCTCAGTTCAATTGCAGTCATAACTCCTATGAGGAGGCAAAAACGCAGACTCATTCTCACTAAATACATCATAAAAGTCCGCCAAATAGTCAGGAACATCATGCGACTGAGGAGAGGTGGAAAAAAACGGAGCCTCACTAAGGGCACACCGACAACTCACCACAGACACAGATTTCGAATACAAAACTGGATTATGAATTTGCAACCAGGGAAACCCCAGAACAATGGTATCATGCAAATTATGCAACACCAAAAATCTGCAATTTTCTTGATGGTCTGGGGCGACCCGCATGACCACCTGGGTCCAAAACTGAGGTTTATTTTTCGCCAAAGGAGTAGCATCAATCCCCCTCAAAGGGATAGGCGTCCACAGAGGTGTCATCGGAAATCCACAACGTTTAGCAAAATCCAAGTCCATTAGATTCAGGGCTGCTCCCGAATCCACAAAAGCCTTGGCGGAAAATGTGGACAGGGAGCAGATCAGAGTAATTGCCAGAAGAAATTTAGGTTGAACACTACCCACAGAAAACGTGTGTGCAAAACGTTTCTCTCGTATAGGACAGACAGAAATAATATGCGAGGCATGTCCACAAAAAAAGCACAGCTTATTACGCCTTCTGAACTCCTGACGTGGCTCCCTGGACAAAACTCTATCACATTGCATAGGTTCAGACATTTGTTCAACAGGTGGCAACACCTCTCGTGCAGTCCTGCTTTCACGTAAACGCCGATCAACCTGAATGGCTAATGACATAGAATCGTCAAGACCAGAGGGAACAGGAAATCCCACCATAGTGTCTTTTACGGCTTCTGACAAACCCTTTCGAAAGAGAGCTGCCAAGGCATTATCATTCCAGGTAGTAAGGACCGCCCACTTTCGGAATTTTTGACAGTACAATTCTGCAGAATCTCGACCCTGGCTCAATGCCAACAGGGCCTTTTCAGCCTGATCAATAGCATTAGGTTCGTCATACAACAACCCCAAGGCTTGAAAAAATGCGTTCACATTAGTCAGAATAGGATCATCTGGTTTCAAAGAAAACGCCCAATCCTGGGGATCGCCACGCAGCAAAGAGATGACAATTTTAACCTGCTGCGCGGAGCTCCCTGACGAGTTAGGCTTCAAGGCAAAAAATAATTTACAATTATTTTTGAAATTCAAAAATTTAGACCGATCCCCAAAAACACATCAGGAATAGGGATCTTTGGTTCAGCAGCATGTGAATGAGCAAGGTAGGCGGAAATTCCCCACACTTCCGCAGCGAGCTGCTCCATACGATCAGACAATTGCTTTATCTCCATTGAGAGAAAAAAAAATTCCCCCTACGGCCTCAGAGATATAGAGGAAAAAATATACACACTTTTTTTTTTTTTTTTTACAATTCTTTCCTGCTATTGAGTACCCTAGGATCTGCGGTATGGCGGGTGATTCTGTTATGAATGAGTCACCGTAGGAGGCAAAAACAGAAATACTAGCTAAGTTCAGAAAACCAGAGAAGTTGGCAGCTATTGGATTGCAGACCCCTGAACCTAACAACAACAACTAGCAGTACAGTAGCCGTGGGGGGTTCCTACGGTGCCCTAGACCCCTCGATCACAGCCGGAGAACTACATAGCCTAAAGACAGAAAGGGAAATCTAAACTGCCCCAGAGCAGACCCCAAAGCAATAGGCAGCCCCCAACATATAATGACGGTGAAGCAAGATGAAAAAACACTCACACAGATAGAAAGATAGGCTGAGCAAATGATGGGGCCCAAGCTAACTAAATAGGACAGAATAGAAAAGCTGCTGTCTGCAATCCACCAAAACCCTCTCAAAAACAAGAGCCAACAGACTGATAGGGAAAAAAGCCCTGAAGACGCTAGGCTTCAAAAAGACTATATCAGTATTCAGGTATTATCTGAAGACAGAGCAAAAAGGAATTCAGCTCAACCAGCAGGGAAAGGCAGAAATCCAGAAAAACAAGGCAAAACAAAACCAAAACACAAATGCAAAAAGTAGAGCAGAAAACTTAGCTTTTGAGGAGCAGGAATCAGACTGGTCTCCAAGAATCCCTCAGAGTAATCACCCGCAAGGCAGAAGGGCGTCGGCTGCCTTATATCCAGTCAGCGATCCCAGTCACCCAGTCATCATCATTCTGCTCAGGTGCTTTGTAATCAGCCTCACTACCTTCCTTCACCAGAAGAGGGAGTTCATCAGACCTCAATGGTGAAGGGGAAAATGAACTCACAACACGTCACAGCTCGGATTGGCACCGACTTTCATGACGACTATGTGGCGTCAAAGGTCAGGAACGGGTTAAATAGTAATAATGCCTCCTTTGTGCCCTTTAGAAAATATTAATGCCCTGTGCAATAATGCTTAACATTTGATAATGTCCACTGAGTCTTGCAATGTAAAGCTCCATTATACACAGTATGGTGGGCCCACAGCTCCTTTATACACACTATGATGTCCCCACAGCCCCACTATACACAGAATGGTGCGCCTACAGCTCCTTGATACAGAGTATGATGTTCCCACAGCTGCACTATACACAGCATGGTGGGTCTACAGCTCCTTTATGCAGAGTATGATGTCCCCACAGCTCCACTATACACAGCATGGTGGGCCTACAGCTCCTTTATACAGAGTATGAAGACCCCACAGCTCCTTTATACAGAATATGTCATCACAGCTTCCTTATACATAGTGTAACGATCCCCACAGAAGCTCTCTCACTGTATAATGGCCCCCACAGTAGAACCCACACTGTAAAAAGGCCTCCAGAGTAGTCCCCACACTAACCCTCAAATTGTATAATGGCCCCCGCATTAGCCACCGAACTGTAAAATGGCTCCACATTAGCTTTCAAAGTGTATAATGATCACTGCATTAGCCCTTAAACTGTATAATGGCCATAATATTAGTTTACATGCATTATAATGGTTCGCGCCCCCAAACTGGATTATGGCCCCACATTAGCTGACAAACTGTATAATGGAATCCACAGTAAGCCCCAAACTGTATAATAGGCCCCACACTAGCTCCTATACTGTATAAAGGCCTCCAATTTAGCTCCTACACTGTATAATGGGTCCCACACCTTAAGGTCCCCCAATGTAGTCCTTGGGCCTCCCACTGTTTCAGGGTTCCTTACTGTTTATAATGCCCCCACAAGTTATTAAAATAAAAAAAAATCATTCTTAACTAAGCCAGAATCTTGAAGACTCCACAGGCGAGGCTTAGGCGTAACAATGCGCAGTCACAGTGCCGATGCACACACAGGATGTCAAAGTTCTGGCACGACCCAATGATGACACTGTGCGGGGACTTTGACGTCCTGCGAAAGCGTTGGTGCCTCAACTTTTCTGTAGACCGAAGGCTTAAAACGACGTGAACAGAAAGAACAGTGCATGGAGACACGGACGCCAATACAGTTATGGATAGCGTACTTCCGGTTTAGCCCCTCTGAGCGCGGGGGCCTGGGGCGGATGCACTTTGTGCTTCCTCGGTAGATACACTACTGATACTATGACTACGGACACCAGACATTATAATTTCACATAATAGTCACAGTATATCATATACCAGTCACCTATAATATGCAGTGGGTACGGAAAGTATTCAGACCCCTTTAAATTTTTCACTGTTTCATTGCAGCCAATTGATAAATTCCAAAAAGTTCATTTTTTTTCTCATTAATGTACACTCTGTCCCCCATTTTGACTGAGATAAAAGCAGAATTGCAGAAATTTTTGCAAATTTATTAACCCTTTCGTGACAGAGCCTGTTTTTGCCTTCGTGACCGGGCCAATTTTTTCAATTCTGACCAGTGTCACTTTATGAGGTCATAAATCTAGAACGCTTCAACAGATCCTGCTGATTCTGACAGTGTTTTCTCACGACATATTGTACTTCATGTTAGTGGTAAAATTTCTTTGATATGACTTGCGTTTATTTGTTAAAAAAATGGAAATTTGACGAATATTTTGAAAATTTCGCAATTTTCAAACTTTTAATTTTTGTGCCTTTAATTCAGTCATATCACACAAAATAGTTAATAAATAACATTTCGCACATGTCTACTTTACATCTGCACAATTTTGGAGACAACATTTTTTTTGTTAGGAAGTTATAAGGGTTAAAAGATGAGTTTGGGGTGTCAATATGACAGAAAATACCCAAAAAAGACACCATTATAAAAACTGCACCCCTCAATGTTCTCAAAACCACATTCAAGAAGTTTATTAACCCTTGCGGTGCTTCACATGAATGAATTGAATGTGGAAGGAAAAATAAACATTTAACTTTTTTTCACAAACATTTTACTTCAGAACCAATTTTTTTTATTTTCACAAGTGTAAAAAGAGAAAATGAATCACAAAGCTTTTTGTGCAATTTCTCCCCAAGTGCTTCACAGAAGTTTATAATGTAGAGCCAGGAAAATAAAAAATCATATTTTTTTCCACAAAAATAATTTTTCAACCCCCAAATTTATATTTTCCCAAGGGTAACAGGAGAAATTAGACCACCAAAGTTGTTGTGCAATTTGTCCTGAGTACGCCTATACCCCATATGCCATGTGGCATGTGGAGAGCCCCTGATGTGCCTAAACAGTAGAAACCCCCCACAAGTGACCCCATTTTGGAAACTAGACCCCCCAAGGAACTTATCTAGATGTGTGGTGAGCACTTTGAACCCCCAAGTGTTTCACTAAAGTTTATAATGTAGAGCCGTGAAAATAAAAAAAAATCTTTTTTTACACAAAAATGATCTTTTAGCCCCCAATTTTTTATTTTCACAAGGGTAACAGGACAAATAGGACCCCAAAAGTCGTTGTCCAACTTGTCCTGAGTACGCTGGTACCACATATGTGGGAGAAAACTACTGTTTGGGCACACGGTGGGGATCGGAAGGAAAGTAGTGACGTTCTGGAATGCAGACTTTGATGGAATGGTCAGCGGGCGTCATGTTGCGTTTGCAGAGCCCCTAATGTGCCTAAACAGTGGAAACCACCAATTCTAATTCCAACCCTAACCCCAACATACCTCTAACCCTAATCTCAACCCTATAACCATAACCCTAACCACAAACCTAACATCATCACACCCCTAACCCTAATCCTAACCATAACCAACCCTAACCACAACCCTAACCCAACACACCCCTAACCCTAATCCCAACCCTAACCATAGCCCCAACTCTAACCCTAATTTTAGCCTCAATCCTAGCCCAAGCTTTAGCCCCAACCCTAACCCTAACTTTAGCCTAACCTTAGCCCTAACTTTAGCCTAACCCCAACTTTAGCCTAACAATAACCCTAAACTTAGCCTAACAGTAACCCTAACCCAAACAGTAAAACTAACCCTAACTATCAGTAACCCTAACTATAGCACTAACCCTAACCATAGCACTAAACATAGCACTAACGCTAACCCTAACCCTAATCCTAGCCCTAACACTAGCCCTAATCTGCATACCTGCTATTTTCTTTTTTTTTGTATGACAAGATCACTGCCTGGCACAGCTGTTGCCAGCAGCGCTTGTCACACTGTTTCTCCTCTGAACTGGCACTAACAAATCAGAGGTGAAGCAGCGTTACTGTCAGGCAGCGATCTTGTCACACTGTAACGCTGTTTCTCCTCTGATCTCCTGTCAGTGTGAGATAAGAGGAGAAGTGGCGTTATTATGAGTCAGATCACGGGGAAACAACAAGCTTTCCCAGAAAGCTATCTCATTGGCTGCTGCGACGCTGACGTCATAAGGACCTAAATTAATCAGGTCTCGATGAGGTCAGGGGTCACAGCAAGCATTGGGCGCCGGGATTCCTGCATTATAAGGTATGTGGGGGTCCCGAGAGGTGCAAAACCGCCGACAGTAGATAAACATCAGCGCTGCACAAAGCCCAGCAAGCGCCGTCGTATATCTACCGTTGGCAGTCTGGAAGCGGTTAAAAAGGAAAAAACGAAATTACACATGGTTATAAGTATTCAGACCCTTTCCTCAGTAGTGAGTAGAAGCACCCTTTTCAGTTAGTACAGACATGAGTCTTCTTGGGAATGATGCAACAAGTTTTAAACACCTGAATTTGAGGATCCTCTGCCATTCTTCCTTGCACATCCTCTCCAATTCCGTCAGGTTGGATGATGAATGTTGGTGGACAGCCATTTTCAGGTCTCTCCAGAGAAGCTCAATTGGGTTTCGGTTATGGCTCTGGCTGGGCCAGTTAAAAATGGTCACAGAGTTGTTCCAAAGTCACTCCTTTGTTATTAAGAAAAATAAGTGTTATTATACTCACGGGGGGCAGTCATGTCCGATGGGTGTCCAGCGCCTCCCACCTTTTTATGATCGCCGCCCTCCTGCTTACTTCATGGCTCCCCGACATCACGCTCCTGTGCACGAGTACTTATCTGCCCTGTTGAGGGCAGAGCAAAGTACTGCTTTGCGCAGGGCCTCTCTGACCTTTCCCGGCACCTGCACAATGCCTCAACAGGGCAGATAAGTACTCCTGCGAACGAGCGCGATGCCAGGGAGCCATGAAGCAAGCAGGAGGGCAGCATTGCAAGAAAATGGGAGGCGCCGGACCCGGACCTGCAACACCCATTGGACCGGACGGCCCCCCGGGTGAGTATAATAAACTTATTTTTCTTATCTTTCAGGTCGGATCGGGGGCTTATCTACAGCATTATAGAATAAAATTTCCAGGTAGACAGCTGCGCTGACTTTGGTCTTGATAAAACAAAGTGGACCTACACTACATCATTGATTGTGGAAACTTCACACTAGACCTTGGAAAGCAAGGTCCCAGAGTCTGGCAGAAGAGTGGAGAGACAGACAATCCAAGCAGCTTGAGGTCTAGTGTTAAGTTTCCACAATCAGTGAGAGTCTGGGGAGCCATGTCATCTGCTGGTATAGGTACACTATGTTTTATTTAGACCAAAGTCGGCGCATCCGTCTACAAGGAAATTTTTGAGCACATTATGTTTCCCTCTGCCGACATGCTTTTAGGAGATGGAAATTCCATTCTCCAGCAGGACTTGGCACCTGTCCACACTACCAAAAGTAACAATACCTGGTTTAAAAACAACAGTATCACTGTGCTTGATTGGCCAGCAAACTCACCTGACCTTAACCCCATAGAGAATTTATGAGATATAGCAAGAGGAAGATGAGACACCAGATCCAACAATGCAGATGAGCTGAAGGCTGCTATCAAAGCAACCTGGGCATCCATAACACCTCGGCAGTGCCACAGGCTGATCGCCTCCATGCCACACCGCATTGATGCAATAAGGCCGGGTGCACACTGGAGTGTGAACCTAGCCTAATTGATGCCAAAGAAGCCCCAACTAATTACTGAGCGCATTTACTGAATACACATTTCAGTAGGTCCACATTTCAGATTTTAAAATCATTTTTCAAGCTGGTGTTATAAAGTATTTTAATTTACTGAGATAATGACTTTTGGGTTTTCACTGGCTGTAAGCCATAATCATCAACATTATCAGAAATAAACACTTAAAACAGATTGCTCTGTTTGTAATGACTATATAGCATGAGTTTCACTTTTTGTATCGAAGAAAAGAAATAAATTAACTTTTTGATGATATTTTAATTTTGTGAGATGCACCTGTATGTCTGTTCAGCCTCTGTTTGAAAGAGGACAACGTTTCATTTTTTTTTTTTTATAAGTTGCCAAAATAAAAATGTGTAAGTTGGTCTAACCTAGGTCACTGCCTCTCTAAAGCACTGTTGTGAAAGCCGCTGCATCAGGTCTCTTTGAGACGTCTTTGAGATGTTTGAGTGTGTCTGGTACGTATGGTGACAGTTTCCAAATGTACTGCAGACACTTACACAGGTAGACCCATTCAAGTGAATGGGTCTGTGCACTAATACTACATACAAGGAACAAATACTGCCACACCATAACCAGACCACATATTACTACCATAGTGACCGAATAATATCACATACAAGGAACAAATACCACCGCACCATGACCAGACCACATATTACCACCTAAGTGACCAAATAATAGCACACACAAGGGACAAATACCACCACACCATGCCCAGACCACATATTACCACCACATGGTGACTGAATACTACAATACTGATCATTAATAAAAAAAAAACATAATACTATCACAATAAGTGGCATTATACACAGGAGATCTGTATTTAGTATGCAGTGTCTGTGTACAGGTAATATAGTGATCAATGACATTATACACAGGAGCTCTGTATATAATGTACAGGTAACACAGTGATCACTTGTGACATTATACACAGGACCTCTGTATATACTCTGTGTTGCAAATTATTATGCAAATTGGATTTAAGTGTCATAAAGATGTTATTTTTTGTTTTTCAAATAAACTCATAGATGGTATTGTTTATCAGGGCTCTTTGGATCACTGAAATCAATCTCAAATGCCTGTGATAATTAGTTTACCAGGTGAGCTCAATTAAAAGAAAACTACTTAAGAATGATGTTCCACATTATTAAGCAGGGCACAGGTTTCAAGGAATTTAGGAAATAAAAAGGATCTCTCTGCTGCTGAAAAGCATCAAATAGTGCAATGCCTTGGTCAAGAGATGAAAACATTAGATATTTCCCAAAAATTTAAACGTGATCATTGTACTGTTAAGGCTAGTTTCACACTAGCGCTTTTAAGCGCAGCGTCGGCCTGTGCACGGCCGCCGCTAAGCCCCGCCCCCTGCCGCGCCTCCGCCGGTATCTCCGTCTACCGGCGCATGACGCTGCATGCGTCCTGCGTCCCCTATCTTTATCACTGGGGGCGCAGGCCGTGCGCAGTATGCGTTTGGCGGCGCATGCATCCTTTTGACGGTGCGCCGACCTGCGCCAAACGCAACCTGCTGCAGTTTGGTTGCGCTCGGCGCACCGTCAAAAAGGCGCATGCGCCGCCAAACGCATACTGCGCACGGCCTGCGCCCCCAGTGATAAAGATAGGGGACGCAGGACGCATGCAGCGTCATGCGCCGGTAGGCGGAGAACCGGCGGAGGCGCGGCGGTGGGCGGGGCCTAGCGGCGGCAGTGGGCAGGCCGTCGCTGCGCTTAAAAGCGCTAGTGTGAAACTAGCCTAAGAGATTTGTGGTTGATTCTGAGCACAGACATGTTTGTGCTGATAAAGGCAGAATGAGGAAGGTTTCTGCCAGGCAAGTTCATTGGATTAAGAGAGTGGCTGCTATAAAGCCATTACAGACCAGCAAACAGATATTTAAAGCTGCTGGTGGCTCTGGAGTCCCTCGAACCTCAAGGTGTAGTATCCTTCAAAGGCTTGCTGTGGTGCATAAATCTATTATTCGGCCACCCCTAAACAATGTTCACAAGCAGAAATGGTTGCAGTGGGCCTAGACATACATGAAGACTAATTTTCAAACAGTCTTGTTTACTGATGAGTGTCGAGCAACCCTGGATGATCCAGATGGATGGAGTAGTGGATGGTTGGTGGATGGCCACTATGTCCCAACAAGGCTGCGACGTCAGCAAGGTGGTGGAGGAGTCATGTTTTGGGCCGGAATCATGGGGAAACAGCTGGTAGGGCTCTTTAAGGTTCCTGAAGGTGTGAAAATGACCTCTGCAAAGTATATAGAGTTTCTGACTGACAGCTGTCTTCCATGGTATAAAAAGCAGAAACGTGCCTTCAGGAGCAAAATCATTTTCTCATGCTGCAAAGAATCCCTCTGAGACATTGACTGCTATAGGCATAAAAGGAGATAAACTCATGGTTTGGCCACCATCTTCCCCTGACCTCAACCCTATAGAGAACCTTTGGAGTATCATCAAGCAAAAGATCTATGAGGGTGGGAGGCAGTTCACATCCAAACAGCAGCTCTGGGAGGCTATTCTGACTTCATGCAAAGAAATACAAGCAGAAACTCTCCAAAAACTCACAATTTCAATGGATGCAAGAATTGTGAAGGTGACATCACAGAAGGGTTCCTATGGTACCATGTAACTTGGCCTGTTAAGCTATTTAACTCCAAAATATCCTTTTTGTTCAGTGAATGTGCCCTCCTAATGCTGCAAATTCCACAAATGAGCATTTTCAGTTCTTTAAAACATATCAAATGTTTAGAAATTCTACTGTGCCTAATAATTTGGAACAGTGTAATTTGAGCTTTTATTCATTTTGGAGATTATACTGTTATTATTGGGAGGTTTCTTCAATAAAATTTGATGTATACTCTAACCGGTGATGACTTTTATTAGACTGACTGTCATTTGTACCGACTATTTAGGAAAATCAGAGAAAAATATAATTTGCATAATAATTTGGAACACAGTGTATAGTATACAATGTATAGTGTCAGTGTACAGGTAACAAACTAACTCACCAGTGACGTCTCTGGTGAAGTCCTTCATCCTTGCTTTTCATTCATCCAGCACAGATGTCCATCACGTCTTCCAGCCAGGACTCGTCTCTGCAGGAAATAACACAGTTATCTAGAGCTCCGCTTGCAGAACACATTACTTCTTTTTTCCCAGCTTCTACATTACACCACATGAAGAAAAAAAGGCGACATAGTGTCGCTCTGCACAGTAACAGGACAGCCCCCCATTTAAAACAGTATCCTCAAAAAATTAAGTACATCACTGCAGTAAAGCCGTGTGTCTCATTCCTGGCTTTAGCCATATGTTCTCCCATCCCGCCCTCATGAGTATCCATTCTGTCCCATATGATCTCCATCGTATCCATCCTGCCCCATGATCCTGTGCGATCTGTCTCCAATCATGCCCCGTATCTCCATTTTGCCCCCATGTTCAGCATTCTGACCCCATGTTCAGCATTCTGCCCCAGTCCAGCATTCTGACCCATATTCAGCATTCTGCCCATGTCCAGCATTCTGCCCCCATGTCCAGCATTCTGCCCCCATGTTCAGAATTCTGCCCCAGTCCAGCATTTGCCCCATATCCAGCATTCTGCCCCATGTCCAGCATTCTGCCCCATGTTCAGCATTCTGCCCCAGTCCAGCATTCTGCCCCATGTCCAGCATTCTGCCCCAGTCCAGAATACTGCCCCAGTCCAGCATTCTGCCCCATGTTCAGCATTCTGCCCCAATCCAGCATTTTGCCCCAATCCAGCATTTTGCCCCATGTTCAGCATTCTTCCCCATATCCAGCATTCTGCCCCATATTCAGCATTCTGCCCCATATTCAGCATTGTGCCCCCATGTCCAGCATTCTGCCCCATGCTCAGCATTCTGCCCCAGTCCAGCATTATGCCCCATGTCCAGTATTCTGCCCCATGTCCAGCATTCTGCCCCAGCACCCAGCATTCTGCCCCAGCGCCCAGCATTCTGCCCCATATCCAGCATTTTGCCCCAGTCCAGCATTCTGCCCCATGTTCAGCATTCTGCCTCCAGTCCAGCATTCTGCCCCAGTCCAGCATTCTGCCCCATGTTCAGCGTTCTGCCCCAGTCCAGCATTCTGCCCCATTCCAGCATTCTGCCCCCAGTCCAGCATTCTGCCCCATGTTCAGCATTCTGCCCCCAGTCCAGCATTCTGCCCCATGTTCAGCATTCTGCCCCCAGTCCAGCACTCTGCCCCCGTGCCCCCTGGATCGCCGCTGTCAAAAAAAAAGTTCTCCTTACCTGGCCGTGCTCCAGCGGTGGGCAAGGCTCCCTCCATCCCTCCATGCTGCAGCGCACTCTAGCCGGTGTCTGACACTGACGTCAGACGCCGGCGAGGTGCACACTGCGGCTGACGTCAGCTGCCAGCCTCCGATTGGCTGGCAGCTGTTAACTATTGACGTGCGGGCCGCCGAGCACGCATGTCATTAGCGTTGAGCTGCTGCCCGCAGCTACGCTAGCTAGGGCCCGGTTAGCAGAGAGGAGACCGGGCCCGATGCGGCCCCCTCTGCCCGCCGGGCCCCATACGCCAGTCAGGGCAGTAATGCCCTGATGGGGGCCCTGTGTGCACATTTCTTTGTGATTCCACAGATCGTGTGACTGTGGGCAAAATACACTGAGAAGTCTGTTTTTTTAACAGCAGCACGGGCTGCAAAACGTCCCTCACATGGATGACACCCGTATGTCATCAGTGTGTCATGCACCGGCGCCTGAGAAGCAGCGGTATAGTTAGCGCTGTTCCCCGGCGCAGTGTACTGAAGCCAGCTCTCATCATCTTCCCCTGCTCTGTCAGCAGTCAGCGCGAGCAGAGGAGAATGTTGAAAGTTATAATCAACTAATAACAGCGAGAGCAGGCATTGACTGATTGTACTACTACTCCCATCAATGTACACTTGCTGCATTTAACAGTGAGAGCAGGTGCGAGCTGCGCTATGAATAAAAAAGTAATAAAAAAAACGGTATAGGTTCCCCTGTATTTTTGATAACCAGCCAAGCAAAACTTAGAGTTGCGGACTGCGACCCTTGGCTGTCAGCGTTCGTAAGGCCGGTTATCAAGAATACATGGGTGTCTGCACTTTTTTTATGTAAATAATTTAAAAAGATGGAGCTAAAGCAGACGGCTGGGGACTGGTAATCTCAGGCTGATAAGGGGCCATCTTTATCACCCCACCCCCAGCCTAAAAATAACAGCCTGCAGCTGCATAGAAAAGGCACATCTATTAGATGCATAAATTCTGACGCTTGTCCAGACTCTACCCACTTGCCCTGCAGCGGTGGCAATTGGAGTAATATTGGTGGGGTTGATGTCACTTTTGCATTGTCTAGTGACATCAAGCCCACGGGTTAGTAATGGAGAGGCGTCTATAAACACCTATCCATTATTAATCCTATAGATGTATGGTAAATAAAGACACAGCCAGAATAAAGTCCTGTATTTTAAATCTAAACAAAACACACTTTTCCACACTTTCTTTAAAAATAGCAAACACAGTAAGGTGAGTATTATTCCCACTCCATTGAAGCCATCGTCTCCTGTAATAAAACAAAAATGAAAAAACAACAATATCCCTCACCTGTCCGACATTCTATCCCATGCCGTAATCTATGTCTGGGGATAAATAGTTTTCAACCTAAACGGTGCCAGGCTGAGAACCACTGATGAATGTGCTGATACGAGCGCAGCATCAATGAGCAGCAGTGACGTCATCGCGGTTATTGTGGGTCATGGAGGTTGCGTTCCCAGCCGGGCCCATGAACTGCGGGGACCTCAGCACTGGAGAAAGTGTCACTGGATTTCACCGCAGTTCAGCTCAGGAAGTTCACCGCAAATAACCATGAGAGATCTTTGGTGAACTCATTGAGCCGAACTATGGTATTTTTACCTGATAAAGTGTGTTTTGTTTTGATTTCAAATAAAGGACTGTATTCTGGCTGTGTCTTTATTTTTCATACAGCTACAGGATTAGTAATGGAGAGGTGTCTTAAAGACGTCTCTCCATTACTAACCCGTGTGCTTGATGTCACCAGACAATAGAAAAGGTGACAACCCCGTCACTTCACCGTAACCACAACATTACAGTTCCAGCTCCACTATTAAGTCTGTACCTGTGCGCCTGAGATTCAGCTCAGCAGGCGCCATTGCATCAATAGATCGCGGCTGCTGTGCAAAGCTTAAGTCCCGACACTGCACAGACCGGAGCAGGGAGCTAGAGGAGACGGCGAGGTAAAAACGCTATAACTGTCAGCACTGAGAATGTCAATACTTACATTGGAAGTTGGTCACTGCTGGCTGTAATAGTAACAGAGAAATGTATAAAGGCCATAAAATATTTCAGCTTCTTACACTGTACATCCCATACTTCTATTACATGCTCTTTACATGTTATATTCTACTTTCCGAGTGTTAGCATGCAAGTATGTAAATCTAGTTCTATGCAAAATATGCTGAGACGATAACAGCCAATAAAATGTTAAGAAGCAACTTTAGAATTTTCATTGTTATTGAATTATTCTCAGCAATGGAGGACGTTAACTTTCATTGCAGTTCACCTTCTGTCTCCTGACTATTAAAGGATAAGGAGACAAATCATGATTGTATTTTGACCTTGGAGTGCCACAATTTAAGCCCCCGTTAGACACTGCGAGATCGCTAGCAATATCGCTAAAGCGACACCGATTTTGTGACGCAACAGCATCATCGTTAGCGATCTCGCTAAGTGTGACACAAAGAAACGACCGGCTCCCTGCTGCGATGTCGCTGATCGTGTGCGAACGTTCAGGATCCTTTTTTGATCGCTGGTGTCACGCAAAGCAGCATGCATCGCTGTGTTTGACGCCCCTTTTCAACGACGAGCGACCTCGTTAGCGACTCCAAACTCAGCAACGTAGGCGTGAGTAAATGATTTGTTAGTAACGCCCCCTTAGCGCCAATTGGTTGCCGCAACAGCGACCTCATAATAAATGACTCTGTAGCGTCGCACCCAGTCCATTGATCGTCAGCGTTGTGTAGCTGGTATTCCTGTTGCGGTGCCGTGCGAGTCACAACTGCGTTTTTTCTCCGGTTCATAGCCCCAGTTGGAGTCACTACTGCGTGTTTTCATTGTCTTCTCAGAATTTCCTGGATTTTGCTGTCTTTGCAAGGTAGGTTCTGATAGGGGTCTCATTGTAGGATCTATTTTTTTATTTTTATTCCACAGACATCTTTTTCTTTTTTTTTTTTTTGATGGGCAGCCATTTAAGTTTCCTAACCGCACCTGCTATTCTTCTTTGTTTGAATGGGTTTTCTTTTTTTTTTGAGTAAGAGCAGCCATTTTGCTTTTACAGCCGCGCCCGTCCCTGCCATTGTTCTTTGGTTTCAATGGGTATTTTTTTTTTTTTTTTTTAGTATGGCCAGCCATTTTACATTTACAGCCGCACCCTTGCCTCCGCCATTGGACTTTTTCTTGTTATGATTTCCCATTAATAATTATTTTAACTATTTAACTATTTGTTATACTGTATGTAATGTTATCATTTCAACATGTGCTGTTACGTTCATTTTTTGTTGTTGCTTATCCTACTTTCTAAACTTTGCCGTTTATTTTGTAGTATACACAGCATGAATATGAACACCGCGGAGCGTGTGATTGTTGCTGCTGCGTTACTGATGGAGGGAGATCGGCAACAAGAGGAACTGATGCAACAGAGGTGATCCAAACGAAAGCGTCGCATGTGGACCCGAGAATGGCTACAGCAGAGGGATAAATTCTCACATATGCAATTGGTACGAGAGTTGAAGGAGAAGAATCCACAGGACTTCTGTAACTATCTTCGTATGTCAGAGGAATCCTTCAAACTCTTACTGGAGACTGTAAAGCCGCTTATTGAACGTCAAGACACAGTGATACGTGCTGCTGTCCCGGCTGACGAAAGATTGGCAGTGACGCTGCGATACCTTGCCACCGGACGTTCTCTGCAAGACTTACAATTTTCTGCTGCAGTTTCGAGGTCTTTGCTCAGCAGTCTAATACCGGAGACATACAAGGCAATAGTACAAGGTCTACGTAGCTACATGCCTTTTCCAAAGACGGAGGCAGAATGGCAAAAAATATCATCTGACTTTGAGCTCATTTGGCAGTTCCCTAATTGTGGTGGGGCGTTGGACGGAAAACATGTACGGATCACGCAACCACCAAACAGCGGATCTTATTATTACAACTACAAGGGCTACAGTCATATGTAAAAGTTTGGGCACCCCTATTAATGTTAACCTTTTTTTCTTTATAACAATTTTGGTTTTTGCAACAGCTATTTCAGTTTCATATATCTAATAACTGATGGACTCAGTTATATTTCTGGATTCAAGTGAGGTTTATTGTACTAACAGAAAATGTGCAATCTGCATTTAAACAAAATTTGACCGGTGCAAAAGTATGGGCACCCTTATCATTTTCTTGATTTGAACACTCCTAACTACTTTTTACTGACTTCCTGAAGCACTAAATTGGTTTTGTATCCTCATTAAGCTTTGAACTTCATAGCCAGGTGTATCAAATCATGAGAAAAGGTATTTAAGGTGGCCACTTGCAAGTAGTTCTCCTATTTGATTCTCCTATGAAGAGTGGCATCATGGGCTCCTCAAAACAACTCTCAAATGATCTGAAAACAAGGATTATTCAACATAGCTTTTCAGGGGAAGGATACAAAAAGTTGTCTCAGAGATTTAACCTGTCAGTTTCCACTGTGAGGAACATAGTAAGGAAATGGAAGAACACAGGTACAGTTCTTGTTAAGCCCAGAAGTGGCAGGCCAAGAAAAATATCAGAAAGGCAGAGAAGAAGAATGGTGAGAACAGTCAAGGACAATCCACAGACCACCTCCAAAGACCTGCAGCATCATCTTGCTGCAGATGGTGTCACTGTGCATCGGTCAACAATACAGCGCACTTTGCACAAGGAGAAGCTGTATGGGAGAGTGATGCGACAGAAGCCGTTTCTGCAAGCACGCCACAAACAGTCGCCTGAGGTATGCAAAAGCACATTTGGACAAGCCAGTTACATTTTGGAAGAAGGTCCTGTGGACTGATGAAACAAAGATTGAGTTGTTTGGTCATACAAAAAGGCGTTATGCATGCGCTGTATTGTTGACCGATGCACAGTGAAACCATCTGCAGCAAGATGATGCTGCAGGTCTTTGGAGGTGGTCTGTGGATTGTCCTTGACTGTTCTCACCATTCTTCTTCTCTGCCTTTCTGATATTTTTCTTGGCCTGCCACTTCTGGGCTTAACAAGAACTGTACCTGTGTTCTTCCATTTCCTAACTATGTTCCTCACAGTGGAAACTGACAGGTTAAATCTCTGAGACAACTTTTTGAATCCTTCCGCTGAAAAGCTATGTTGAATAATCTTTGTTTTCAGATCATTTGAGAGTTGTTTTGAGGAGCCCATGATGCCACTCTTTATAGGAGAATCAAATAGGAGAACTACTTGCAAGTGGCCACCTTAAATACCTTTTCTCATGATTTGATACACCTGGCTATGAAGTTCAAAGCTCAATGAGGTTACAAAACCAATTTAGTGCTTCAGGAAGTCAGTAAAAAGTAGCTAGGAGTGTTCAAATCAAGAAAATGATAAGGGTGCCCATACTTTTGCACCGGTCAAATTTTGGTTAAATGCAGATTGCACATTTTCTGTTAGTACAATAAACCTCATTTGAATCCAGAAATATAACTGAGTCCATCAGTTATTAGATATATGAAACTGAAATAGCTGTTGCAAAAACCAAAATTGTTATAAAGAAAAAAGGTTAACATTAATAGGGGTGCCCAAACGTTTACATATGACTGTATTTTAGCATAATCCTGATGGCCCTTGTAAATGCAAATTATGAGTTTTTAAACGTTGATGTTGGCATGAATGGGAGAGTTTCGGATGGTGGAGTTCTTGAGCACACAATTTTTGGTGAGCGCTTGACTAACGGTGACCTGCACTTGCCTCCCAACAGACACACAAGAGGCAACCTAAATTTTGTTTTTGTGGGCGATGAAGCATTCCCCCTGCATGCAAACCTTGTTAAACCATACCCGCAAAAAAGCCTGACGCCGGAAAGAAGAATATTTAACTACCGTTTGTCACGGGCACGACGTGTTATGGAGAATGCCTTTGGCATCATGGCCAACCGATTCAGAGTGTTCCACACACCCATAAACTTGAAGCTAGAATCCATTGACGCTGTGGTGTTGGCATGTTGCATTCTGCATAATTTCCTAAGACGCCGTGATGCTGTTGCGTACACTCCGCCAGGATTTGTGGACACAGCTGACCAAACCAACGGTGAAGTGGTGCTCGGCGACTGGAGGGAAAATGATCCCGCAATTGCTGGACTACAACCAGTTATATATGGCAGAACAAGGGATGATGCCAACGACTGCAGAGAAAAATACTGTACATATTTTAACGGACCTGGTGCTGTACCTCGGCAGCATCTGATCTAGTGGCCTAAAGATCACTGTATTTTTTTTTTCAATCTCATTAGTTGTAATTCTGTTATTTGTTTTCATAAATTTTTATTGTTTTAAGTAAAATAAAAGCTATTTTTCACTGTCAGAACGCTTTTTGGTTCTTTCATACATAAAGGACGGAATGGGCAAAGGGGAATGCTGTATATTTAAAAATATGACTGGTGTTGGTAAAGTGACTTAACCCGTGTTGGAAAACCCCTCTAAACTTTAAATAAAGAAATGTTTACCTAAATATTCTTCTTGATTTTTACGGCAAATAACACAAATTTTCACATAGAAATTACATAGGGTTCGCTGACAGAGTCTTCTAGTAAGAAAACCTTCCCCCTTCCGCAGCTTCTAAAGTATTTACATACACAGGATAAATAGCAAAATGAGTTTAGCAGTACAATTTGCAACATTCATAACACAATTTAAAAAAAAAAAAAAAAGGGGGTTAATATTAGGTTGACTAAAAAAACGGCAATTTTTTAAAATTTAACTAATAACAAAAATTTGCTCAAACCACAAGGAGGGGTAATGTGCAAATGTTGTTATTTAATACCCACGTCAGATGTGATGGAAAACCAACCTTTGTTAAATGAAGGGGTTGGGATTAAGCCATCACACCTCAAAACCAACATCAGATGTGATGGAAAACCAACCTTTGGTAAATAAAGGGGTTGGGGTTAAGCCATCACACCTCTACTTCGTAAAAAAGCTGTTGATCGCAGTAACGTCATGTTGTAACTGAAATGTGTGCCACGCCACTCTAAGGACGCCCAGTCCTGCATCTCGAAGTATAGACGGCAATGTGTTGGCGCAGTTGCGTCATCGTCCCCCCACCCGAAACAGACGCAGCTGCGTCACCACAGGCGCCCGCACGGCTTGATGACGTCACGTTGCCCTGGTGGGCATCTTACATGCGACGTCGCGCACAATTTAAGATAGTAAACATGGCGTCCAGGCGTGTTACACCTTGGGGTGATGTGGAGGTTTGGTACCTCATCACCCAAATTGATGCAAGGGACTATGACTGTGTCCATCATACCACCCATCCTATGCGGCACAAGAAAAAGGTGCTGCGTAGGATCTACGCAAATCTGAAAGAAGATAGCGGATCTGCGTTACCGCTCGAGGGACAGAATTGCCAGCATCCGGCAACATAATGTACGAACTCGTGGTGAGTGGTCTTTGGACATTTTTTTTTTTTATCTGAACATATGGGTAAACGTGCACCATGGTCTCACCAGTGGTAAGCAGTAATAAAATGCAAAGCCCAAATGTGAAATGTGTAATGTGCAATGTAAGTAAAACTAGGAGAACACACTCAAAAGCAATTAACCCCTTACTGCCATGAGAAGTACTATCCTGTCCATGTGCCCTGGGACTTTATTCACGTGGACGGATAGTACGTAATAGCGAACAACGGCGCACACGTGGTGAGCGCCGCTGATCGCGGTCTGGGTGTCAGCTGATTTTCACTGTTGACACCCGGCGCTGTTGTGAGTTCATTTTCCCCTTCATTACTGAGGCCCAAGGAACTCCCTCTTCTGGTAAAGAAAGGTAGAGAGCCTGATTATCAAACACCTGAGGCTGATGATGATGACTGGCTGAGTGGAGTTACTGACTGGATATAAGGCTGCCGACGCCCTTCTGCCCTGCGGGTGATTTCTCTGTGGGATCCTTGGAGACCAGTCTGAATTCCTGCTCCTCTAAAGCTAAGTTTGCTGCTCGGCCTTTTGCTTTGGTGCTTTGACTTTGTTTTGCTTTGTTTTTCTGGATTTCTGCCATTCCCTGCTGGGGTGTGATGAATTCCTTTAGCTCTGTCTTCTGAAATTACCTGAGTGCTGATTTAGTTTTTGAAGCCTAGCTGCTTCAGGACCTTTTTCATATCAGCTTGTTGGCTTATGTCTTTGATAGGGTTTTGGCAGATTGCAGACAGCAGCCTTCCTGTCCTTTCCTATCTAGGTAGTTTTGGGCCCTGTCTTTGCTCAGTCTATCTTTCTGTCTGTGTTAGTGTTTTCATCTTGCTTCACCGTCATTAAATGTTAGGGGCTGCCTATTGCTTTGGGGTCTGCTCTGGGGCAGTTTAGATTTCCCCTTTCTTTCTTTAGGCCTATTTAATTCTCCGGCTGTGATCGAGGGGTCTAGGGCATCGTAGGAACCCCCCACGGCTACTGCTAGTTGTGTTGATAGGTTCAGGGGTCTGCAATCTGATAGTTGCCAACTTCTCTGGTTTTCTGGACTTAGCTTGTATTTCTGCTTTTGCCTCCTATGGTGACTCATTCATAACAGAATCACCCGCCCTACCGCAGATCCTAGGGTACTCAATAGCAGGAAAGAATTGTAAAAAAAAAAAAAAAAAAGTTTTTTTTTTTTTTCCTCTATATCTCTGAGGCCTAGGAGGAATTTTTTTTTTCTCTCAATGGAGATAAAGCAATTGTCTGATCGTGTGGAGCAGCTCGCTGCGGAAGGGCGGGGAATTTCCGCCTACCTTGCTCATTCACATGCTGCTGAACCAAAGATTCCTACACCTGATGTATTTTTTGGGGATCGGTCTAAATTTTTGAATTTCAAAAATAATTGTAAATTATTTTTTGCCTTGAAGCCAAACTCGTCAGGGAGCTCCGCGCAGCAGGTTAAAATTGTCATCTCTTTGCTGCGTGGTGATCCCCAGGATTGGGCGTTTTCTTTGAAACCAGATGATCCTATTCTGACTAATGTGAACGCATTTTTTCAGGCCTTGGGGTTGTTGTATGACGAACCTAATGCCATTGATCAGGCTGAAAAGACCCTGCTGGCATTGAACCAGGGTCGTGATTCTGCAGAATTGTACTGTCAAAAATTCCGAAAGTGGGCTGTACTTAGGCTGGTTTCACATTTGCGTTTTTTTGCGCTGGAAAAAAACGCATACGTGCGCATGCGTTTTTTCCCCTATATTTAACATGGGTGCGCATACCTGCACGCTGGCATGCGCACGTATGCGATTTTCATGCGCTGCGTTTTTTTGGGGTGTGCGTTTGTATTTTACAGACGCAGCATGTTGCATTTTTTGGTCCTGCAAAAAAGCGCATGCGCACGTATGCGCACGTTTTGCGCTAAAAATGGCCATTATAGCCTATGGGTGCGCATATGTGCGCATTGGCATGCTTATGTATGCGTTTTTTTGCACATGCGTTTTTTTGTTAACCATGGAATTTAGGGGTTTGGGTTAGAGTTAGGGTTAGTTAAAGGGGTTTAGGGTTAGGGTTAGGGTCAGGGTTAGGGTTGGGGTTAGGGTTAAGTATGGTTTGGTTAAGGGTTAGGGTCAGGGTTAGGGTCAGGGTTAGGGTTAAGTATGGTTTGGTTAAGGGTTAGGGTCAGGGTTAGGGTTAGGGTTAAGTATGGTTTGGTTAAGGGTTAGGGTCAGGGTTAGGGTTAGGGTTAGTTAGGGTTTAGGGTTTGGGTTAGGGTTAAGTATGGTTTGGTTAAGGGTTAGGGTCAGGGTTAGGGTTAAGTATGGTTTGGTTAAGGGTTAGGGTCAGGGTTAGGGTTAGGGTTAGTTAGGGTTTGGGTTAGGGTTAAGTATGGTTTGGTTAAGGGTTAGGGTCAGGGTTAGGGTCAGGGTTAGGGTTAGGGTCAGGGTTAGTTAGGGTTTAGGGTTTGGGTTAGGGTTAAGTATGGTTTGGTTAAGGGCTAGGGTCAGGGTTAGGGTTAGGGTTAGGGTCAGGGTTAGGGTCAGGGTTAGGGTTAGTAAAGTCATGGTTTGGGTTAGTGTGAGAAGCCACCTAATGTTGGAAAAAAACGCAAACGCGGTAAAAACGCACTAAAAACGCATACAAACGCATAAAAACGCTGCGTTTTTTTCATGCATGCTTATAAAAATGCTTGAAAAAAACGCAGCAGTTGTATGCTTTTGTATGCGTTTTTTCAATGCGTTTTTTGCGGGAAAAACGCGCTGCAAAAAAAAGCAAGTGTGAAACTAGCCTTACTACCTGGAATGATAATGCCTTGGCTGCTCTCTTTCGGAAGGGGTTGTCAGAAGCCGTAAAAGATACTATGGTGGGATTTCCTGTTCCCTCTGGTCTTGATGATTCTATGTCATTAGCCATTCAGGTTGATCGGCGTTTGCGCGAACGCAAAGCTGCACGAGAGGTGTTGCCACCTATTGAACAAATGTCTGAACCTATGCAATGTGATAGTTTTCTCCAGAGAGCAGCGTCAGGAGTTCAGAAGGCGTAATAAGTTGTGTTTTTTCTGTGGAGATGCCTCGCATATTATTTCTGTCTGTCCTAAACGAGAGAAACGCTTTGCACACACGTTTTCTGTTGAGGGTGTTCAACCTAAGTTTCTTCTGGCTATTACTCTGATCTGCTACCTGTCCACATTTTCCGCCAAGGCTTTTGTGGATTCGGGAGCAGCCCTAAACCTAATGGACTTGGATTTTGCTAAACGTTGTGGATTTCCGATGACACCTCTGCAGACGCCTATCCCTTTGAGGGGGATTGATGCTACTCCTTTGGCTAAAAATAAACCTGTTTTGGACCCAGGTGGTAATGCGGGTCGCCCCAGACCATCAAGAAAATTGCAGATTTTTGGTGTTGCATAATCTGCATGATACTATTGTTCTGGGGTTTCCCTGGTTACAAATTCATAATCCAGTTTTGGATTGGAAATGTGTGTCTGTGGTGAGTTGGGGTTGTCGGTGTGCCTTTAGTGAGGCTCCGGTGTTTTCCACCTCTCCTCAGTCGCATGATGTTCCTGATTATTTGGCGGACTTTTATGATGTATTTAGTGAGAATGAGTCTGCGTTTCTGCCTCCTCATAGGAGTTATGACTGTGCAATTGAACTGAGCCCGGGGTGTAAATTTCCCAAGGGTCGGCTCTTCAATTTATCTGTACCCGAGCACGAGGCTATGCGATCCTATATTAAGGAGGCGTTGGAGAAGGGTCATATTAGACCATCCTCGTCACCCTTAGGTGCCGGGTTTTTTTTTGTAGCCAAAAAGGATGGATCATTAAGACCTTGTATTGATTATCGTGCCCTCAACAAAATTACTGTTAAATATCAGTATCCGTTACCCCTGATTTCTGATCTATTCTCCAGAGTTAAAGGTGCTTGCTGGTTTACCAAGCTTGACCTCAGGGGGCGTATAATCTTATTCGCATTAAGGATGGGGATGAATGGAAGACAGCGTTTAATACTCCGGAGGGACATTTTGAGTACCTGGTGATGCCTTTTGGGCTCACTAATGCCCCTTCTGTCTTCCAGTGCTTCATGAACGATATTTTCCGAGATTTTGTCGATAAATTTTTGATTATCTATCTGGATGATATTTTGATCTTCTCCAAGGATTGGGATTCTCATGTGGAACATATTCGGACTGTGTTCCGGATCTTGAGGGAGAATTCCCTGTATGTCAAAGGATCTAAATGCCTTTTTGGAGTACAGAGGATTTCTTTTTTGGGATTTATTTTGTCCCCGTCAACTATTGAAATGGATCCGGCCAAAGTACAGGCCATTTACGATTGGGTTCAGCCCACTTCTTTGAAGGCCCTCCAGAAGCTTTTGGGTTTTGCTAATTTTTATCGGAAATTTATAGCAAAATTTTCTAGTATTGCCAAGCCATTGACTGATTTGACTAAGAAGGGTGCTGATGTGTTAAATTGGTCTCCGGAGGCTGTTTCTTCCTTTCAGGAGCTGAAGCGAAGATTCACCTCCGCCCCGGTTTTGCGGCAACCTGATGTCTCACTTCCATTCCAGGTAGAGGTGGATGCTTCTGAGATTGGTGCAGGAGCTGTTTTGTCTCAAAAGGATCCTGTAACATCTAAAATGAATCCCTGTGCTTTCTTTTCCCGAAAGTTCTCTCCATCTGAACGTAACTATGATGTGGGGAATAGGGAACTGTTGGCCATGAAATGGGCATTTGAGGAGTGGAGACATTGGTTGGAGGGAGCTAAGCATCAAGTCGTGTTCCTCACTGACCACAAGAATTTGATTTACCTAGAGTCGGCTAAGCGCTTGAACCCTAGACAGGCTAGGTGGGCCTTGTTTTTTACACGTTTTGATTTTGTGGTTTCTTTTCTTCCTGGAATGAAGAATGTCAAGGCAGACGCCCTCTCTAGGAGTTTCTTTGCTGATTCTCCTGTGGTGACCAAGCCTGCTACCATCTTAGGCGAGGGGGTGGTTCTCTCTGCCATCTCGCCCGATTTGAGACGTGCTCTGGGGGAGTTCCAGAAGGACAAACCTGAGCGTTGTCCCAGTGGAAAGTTGTATGTTCCTGACCAGTGGAAGAAGAGAGTGATGTCTGAAGTTCATTGCTCTGCTTTGGCTGGTCATCCAGGTATTTTTGGTACTAGAGGTCTGGTGAGTTGGTTTTTTTGGTGGCCCTCCTTGTCTCGTGATGTCAGGAATTTTGTGCAGTCCTGTGGGACGTGCTCCCGGTCTAAATCGTGTTCTCGCTCTAGTGGGTTGTTGATGCCTTTGCCTGTCCCCAAGAGGCCATGGACCCATATTTCAATGGATTTCATCTCTGATATGCCTGTCTCTCAAAGGATGACTGTTATTTGGGTGATTTGTGATAGGTTCTCTAAGATGGTTCATCTTGTACCACTCCCTAAGTTGCCGTCTTCCTCTGAGTTGGTGCCCCTGCAACAGGTGGTTCGTTTGCACGGGATTCCTGAGAACATTGTATCAGACAGAGGAGTACAGTTTGTGTCTAGATTTTGGAGAACATTCTGTTCCAGGCTGGGAATTCAGTTGTCCTTCTCCTCTGCTTTTCACCCTCAGACCAATGATCAGACAGAGAGAACAAACCAGACCTTGGAGTCCTATTTGAGATGTTTTATTTCTGCTGATCAGGATGATTGGGTTTCATTTTTGCCCTTGGCCGAATTTGCTTTAAATAATAGAGCTAGTTCTGCCACTTTGATGTCACCTTTTTTTTGTAACTTTGGGTTTCATCCTCGATTTTCTTCAGGGCAGGTGGAGCCCTCTGCTTGCCCAGGTGTTGACACTGTGGTGGAGAGAATGCACCAGATCTGGGACCAAGTGGTGGATAAGTTATCTCTCTCCCAGGAAAAGGCCCAGCGGTTTTCCAACCGACATAGGACCATTGGTCCCCAGTTTAAGGTTGGTGATATGGTGTGGTTATCATCAAAAAATATTGCTATGAAGGTGGCTTCTCCTAAGTTTAAGCCTAGATTTATTGGACCTTACAAGATTGTGGAGATTATTAATCCGGTCTCTTTTCGTTTGGCTCTTCCTGTCACATTTAAAATCCATAATGTGTTCCATAAATCTTTGTTGAAGAGGTTTGTTGAACCTGTTGTTCCGGGGGTGGCACCTCCAGACCCTGTACTGGTTGAAGGTAACATGGAATATGAGGTAGAGAAAGTACTGGATTCCCGTCTGGCTAGACGGAGACTCCAGTATTTGGTTAAGTGGAAGGGTTATGGTCAGGAGGATAATTCCTTGGTCTCTGCCTCTGACATTCATGCCAAAAGATTGGTGCGTGCCTTTCATCGGGCTCTACGCATTATTGGGCACTACGCATGATTGGTAGTGTAGAGACTTAATAAATACTTTTTCTAAAGCTCTGTTTGTGTGTAACGTAATACAGGGTATGTTAGGCATGGTGTATATATATGAAGACATAACTGCTGGTGGTTATGGGGGCACGGGGGACCAGATAGGATTCCTTTAAGAGCGAAACATTGAAGAGATGTCAAAACAGGATATTTGTGCCTGGAGTAGATGGAGTGATGCCTTCTAAAGATAAGCCAACATTCTAAAAATAAAGTTTTCGTTACAAATGGAGAGGTGATGCGAATGATGGCTTACGAGTGTAGTGATCTGGAGTCAGTCTTGAGGATGTGTGACATGGTCCATGGTCCAAGTACATCGCAGTACCTCAAACATAGCCTGTCGGGCAGAGTTGGGCCGATTCCCCTTATGGCTAACTATAAACAAGAGGGTGCTATCACACCAGGCGCACATACAGAGCAGCAACCCCAGCTCCTACCATTATAAAGCCCTACAGAGCCGAAGCCCAGAGCAAGCCACGAACCCCAGCAGCCAGTCACGCCAATGTCAGCAACACAACCTGACAAAAGCCGAAATAAAGGTCTCAGAGAGCCAAAAGATGCAATATATAGCGGGTTGGCAGAGTGTATTAGAGAACTCCCAGAAACTCCCTATCTACCGGTCACTGCAGAGGGACTATAATATGGCCCCATATCTGGAGAGGTTTCATCACCCCAAAGACAGGCAGACCCTGCGTCTTTACAGACTGAGTGCCCACAGTCTAGAGGTGGAAACAGGACGGCACCGACAGACATACAAGCCACGGGAGAACAGACTGTGCCAGCACTGCCAGTAGGGGGCACTGGAGGACGAGGCGCACTTCCTGCTTCACTGCAACAAATACTCAGCAGTGAGGGCCTCCCACTTCCAGAGATTTTCCACTCACAACCCGGACTTCCCATCCATGGACGAGGAGAGGAAACTCTGTATCCTACTGAGGGAAGAGGAATCAAAAGTGGAGATCTGCCGCCCAATACGTCACCATATGTCATAAGATGAGAGGAACTTAAACCCCTAAATGGACTATTATTTCCCAAATTGTGCCCAAACACCTTATTCCCATAATCCCCAATCCCCTCCCTGTCACATCTATTTTCCTTGCTTTGGCAACACTAAATGTATTTTGGTCCTGCCAATAAAGCCTATTTGAATTTGAGTAATAAATTCAGGTGTCAGACTGAGTTATTTGTCAAAGACATGAACTTCCTGATCAGCTGTAATACTCAGATTTTTCTCCATCTTTCTTAAATGTCTTTCCGCATTATCACTTTTAAACTTTTCATACTGCAGTGCGGCAGAAACATGTCTTGTGCAGTCACAGATTGCGCTTCTCTGTCATCTGATGGACGACTGTAGGATTGGTGAAAGCCAGGAGAATGTTACCTGCCTGACTGCATTGTGCCAGCTGTAAAGTTTGGTGAAGGACTACAATGCTATGGGGTTGTTTTTTTAGAGGTCGGATTTGGCATATTAGTATCAGTAAAGGGAAGGATTGATTCTTCAGTATAGAAGACATTATGGACAAATGTATGATTCCAACATTGTGGGAACAGTTTGGAGGAGCTCCTTTTCTGTCCCACCACAACTATGCTCCAGTGCACAAAGCAAGGTCCATAAAGGCAAGGTTGGGGGAGCATGGTTTGGAATAACCTGACTGGCCGCACAGAGTCTGAACCTCAACCCCATCCAACACCTTTGGTATGAACTACAATAGAGATTGATAGACAGGATCCATCCAGCATCAGTGTCTGACATCACAAATACTCTTCTGAATGTAGGGGCAGAAATTCCCACAAACTCCTCCAAAATCTTGTAGAAAGGGACCTACCCCACCCAAATTAACGCCTATGGATTTAGAATGGGATGTTACAAATTTCTTTATCCCTGTACTTATGTCCATATGGTGGATACATATAAGAACAATATAATTAAAAAAGAAAATTGGATTATAACACACTTCTGCATATAATGTGTTCACAGGTCTGTGTGTGTGTGGGGGGGGTGTTTATCATTATTAATAATTTCCTGTATCTGATTATTTATATCACACACTATTATAAACCCTCCATAGACTTCATTACACAGAATATCTTGGATCTCATTGGCTGCAGGGCTCATTCTAAAATGTTATGAGATCACAGGATCGTCACCATGGTTACATCTGGCCTGAATATTATGACATCATGAGGAATACATAGGCAACCGCTCACCAAGAATTCCGTTGAAGGTTGTAGCAGGCGTTTAGTAGTGAGTATGTGCGTGTTATGCTCCTGTCCTGTCCTTATTATTCCCCATTTCCTAGCTATATAAGCTTCTGATTTCTTATGACAAGCTTCCTCCACTTCCCAATTCTAATATCCCGTACATTTTTAATTAGAAAACTTTACATTTGTTAGTCATCTAGTTATGGCATTATGTACTATTGATACAATTGGTGTGTAACATTAGGTTATTTATCAGGATTCCTCTCTCTCTCCAATTCAGATATTTGCAGTTGTTTATTTGAGAAAAATGACGAGCAAAAATTGGAACACAATCTATGTAAGTCCGAAATAAGAAAAGTCCTATAATTCAGACTAGTGATTGTAATGTTTTCTCTATATGTGGATATAAAAATTATTTTCTGCTGTCTGATGTCCGTTCTTTACATACGACCAACTGCCTGGACCAATCAGGTCAGGACGATTACGACAAAACCAAACCGGCATTTTATTTAAAGTGGCAAAAAAATTAAGAATTTCATAAAAGCCCAAAAAAATTAGATTGAGTCGCGATTTTCGAATACCAGTAACATTTTTATTTTTTGGTTAATGGAGGAGTGTGAGGGTTTGCTGTTTTGAGTGGTGAGCTGATGCTTTTATTGATAGCTACAAAGCTTTGAAAGATTTTGGTGCATTTTTGTATTGTGTTGTAGCAACCAAAAACAAGCAATTTTGGTATTTTAATTTTTTTTTACTTTACAATTTTTACAGATTGGGTCAATTAATATTATATTTTCATAGATTGAACTTTTCTGAACACGTAGATCCCAAATATGTTTATTTTATTTTCATTTATTAACTTTCTTTAATTTTAACAGGGTGATATGAATTTATGTTGTATAAATTTTTAAAACTTTTTTTATATATTTTTTACTTTATTTATTAGTTCCCTTTCAGGAATTGAAGCTTCAATCATCTGATTGCTTATACTATATACATCAGTACTGTGGCATATAATAACAATCACTGTCTTCTATGCCCAACTATTGGCTGGATGTCGCATAAGGTCGTCACATGACAGGCGTGGGGGTAGAGGCGGGGTGAAGGGGAGATGAGCGCAATTAGCTGGCCCCTGCATGTCATAGCAACCCATCTGCTCCCTGTGTTCACGTCACGCTTAAATGTCTCTGTCAGCAACTGACAACAACATTAAACAGGTTAGCAGCGGCAATCGGTGGTCATGCCAGTTGCTGTTAGAGGTTGATGGCATTCATATAATACAACCAGCTACTCGGTGTGGAGTGGGCTCTGCTTGCAAGACCCCCTAAAAAGTCCATGACACGCTCAATGATGACTATACCCATCATGGGGCATTAAATGGTTAACACTATGTAGCATACAGCCCCCCAGAATATGCAGAACTGTTACATTTAGGCAGATTTAGCAATGCAGCTCTGCCAGTTTTCCCCATAAATTGCCGTAGAATTAATAAATGTATCTTGTGCGATTATTTGAAAACCCATTGATTATCCAGTGTAATAGAAGCCTATGAGTGTGTGATTTATGGTATAATGTAAGAAGCGGAAATATTTCATGGCCTTTATTCATTTCTCTGTTACTATTACAGCCGGCAGTGACCAACATCCAATGTAAGTATTGACATTCTCTATACAGACAATTACAACATTTACACCTCGCCGTCTCCTCCCAGCACCCTGTTCCGGTCTGTGCAGTGCGGGGACTGAGGCTTTGTACAGCAGGCGCGATCTATTGGTGTAATGGCGCCTGCTGTGCTGAGTCTCCAACACACAGGGGCAGGCTGAATGGTGGCACAGGAACAGTAAAATTGTGCTGGCTGTCGGGTAATGGGGAACAGAGCCAGCGCTCCCCGGCACTCACGGCCGTGTAGTCCGCCACTATGGATTCCGCCACTATGGATGTAACACCCCCTACACCCCCAGTAGATATAGAATAGCCTAAACCTGAACACCGGATCAGATCCGATAATCATGCAGGGAAGTCTCTGTACAATAACGTTGGGAAGGAAAGGCTCATTCACATGTTTGTTTTTCCCCAGGTGTGCTGTCTGTATTTCTCACTTCTAGTCTATGGAGCTGGTAACGTGTCAGCTTTGGGGAGAACTGTCGGCCAAACTCACCCACTGACTGTCTACTAGGAAAAACCTTCCATCAGCTTTTTTCCTTTTTTTTTTGCCTATGAGAGAAATAGATGACATACTGATGGTAGAAATGGTCACACAGACCAAAAACAAAAAAAAAGACGAAAATCGGACGTATCACATTAATGAAAACTAGTTGGTTTGGTTTTCTGTGGTTAAGAATAAAATGAAGCGTGAGAACGGCCTAAAAATAAGACGTCTACTGCAACTGAGTGATTAATCAAATAGTTCAGTAAATCTAATTGTAAACTGTTGTTTATCTATCAGCTGCAGGTGGAAATCTCAGGTAAGAGTCTTTCTTCTCATTGTATAGTGTATGGTGCGCATGCGCCACCTTGGCTCCATCCTACAGGGACATCTCAGAGATGGAGGTCCCAGCGGACGGATCCCCCGTAATCAGTAACTTTTCTCTATACTGTGGATGGGGGAGAACTAAGTTCTGACATCTTTTTTAATAAAATACCAGTGTTACAAAAAAGTCCTAGTTTCTCCCTTACCTAACACACGCATTGATATATTTTCCTTGTAACTATAGGGCGGATCCCATTGAGATAATTATTCAGACACAGCGTGATCGTCTAAGGCTGAGTTCACACGTAGCGTTTTTTTCGCGTTTCCGCGGCGGTTTTAGCCGCGCTATTTTGCCGCGAAAACGCGAAAAATAAGCATCCCATGCATTCCTATGGGATTCCGCAATGCTGTGCTAATGCTGCGGTTTTTACCGCGGCGGAATCGCTTTGCGGTAAAAACCGCAGCATGCTCATTAATTTGCGGAATCGCGGCGATCCCGCACCCATAGGAATGCATTGTTCCGCTTATTTCCCGCATGTGGCTGTGCACACCATGCGGAAAGTAAGCAGAACAATTGCGGATGGTACCCACGGTCCGGAGGAGAGGAGACTGTCCTCCGGGCTTTGGGTACCATATTCCTGTAAAAAAAAGAATTTAAAAATAAAAAATATTGTTATTCTCACCCTCCGACGTCCCGCGCAGTCTTCCCGCTTCTCTTCACGCTCTCGTTCCCAGTAGTCCTTTGCGAAAATGCTCGCGATGACGTCCGTTCTCGCGGGATCGCGACGTCTCGCGGTCATTCGCGCGACGTCATCGTGAATTACCGCGAGACGTCGCGATCCCGCGAGAACTGACGTCATCGCGGGCATTTTCGCAAAGGACTACTGGGAACGGCTGCGCGGGACGTCGGAAGGTAAGAATAACACTATTTTTTATTTTTTTTAACATTCTATATTTTACTACTGATGCCGCATAAGCAGCCTCAGTAGTAAAAAGTTGGTCACACTGTCAAACACTATGTGACGAGTGTGACCAACCTGTCAATCAGTTCTCCAAGCGATGCTCCAGATCGCTTGGAAAACGCTAGCATTCTGCAAGCTAATTACGCTTGCAAAATGCTAGTTTTTCCGCGGGAAAATCGCGGGAATTTAAAATGAGATTGGAATTCCGGAACTCTTGCGGTAATTTCCGCGAGAGTTCCGGTACGTGTGCACTTAGCCAGTCAGACAAGATCACAATAACGTAAGTAAAAACAATGTAACGATCTAATATAAGCAAAGCTCCAGAAAAAAAAACCAAAAGTATGAACTGGGATATAAACTGGTGTGCATGCAGCATGTAAGCGCACATTCACACTGGTGACTGAACAGAAAATACAAAGAGAGAAACAGAATGATTAAATACCCTGCAGTAAATAAATAGCGTAGTGCATGAAAATAATAAACAGTACTTAGCTATCATGTCTTTTTTATTAAAAAAAAAAAAAAATGGAAAGCCATCCCACCTCGTCACGGTGACTGTAATTGGGACAATCCTAACACTAATATTAAAAACCTGACCGTTTGTTATTTTCATGCACTATGCTAGCTATATGACACCAGTGATTATAACTGCTGGGCAATGTTAGAATCCCCATTGTTCAGCACTATCAATGCTAATGTAAAATTAAAGATGGGAATATCACACTGTACACGTATCCTTAAAGGGACCTGTCAGCGGGATTGTGCACAATAACCTACAGACACTGTCAGGTCTGCACCATTATACTGATTAATATGATACACTGGTTGATGAAATCCGTCCTGTGGTTGATGTTTTATCTTTTGTTTCAGTTTTCAGTTAATGATATGTTTGTGCTCCGGGGCGGCCTGAGGGGGGTCTTCATGTGGTGGTCTGCTTAGGCATTCATCAGTATGGCTTCTGACAGGTCACTGATCCCTCACTGACCTGCCCTCTAGTTTACATAATGAATATATGTACATACTGAAAAATACCCTTCTGCAGTCAGGCGATATCCGTGTTACCTGCGCTGCAGCATAATCGCATATGTACTGTGTTTAGAACTAATGTACGGTACTTTATGTTATTTCATTAAAAAATCCATTTGAAAATGGCACCCGCCCCACCTGCGCAGTAGCAGCTATTGGTGTATAGAGAGGTGATCCGATAGCTACTATTGCGTGAGCAGCGCCATCTTGGGGGAGAAAATTTTATTTTTCTGTAGCAAGATGGCGCCACCGGCGCCTGCACAATAGCAGCCATCACATCACTTGTATACACACAAATAGCTGCTACTGCGCAGGCGTGACGGGCACCATTTTGAAATGGGTTTTTGTGTTTTTTACTATCAGGATAACTTCAACCACATGTATTATCAACACATTATCAACACAGTACACATGCAGTTATGCTGCAGCGCAGGTGACACAGCCTTAACCTGCCTACAGAAGCGGATTTTTTTATATATGTACATATAATCATTATGTATACTAGGGGGCAGGTCAGTGAGGGATCAAAGACCTGTCAGAAGCCATATATATGAATACCTAATCATAGCACCACATGAAGACCCCCCCACAGACCGCCCCGGAGCACGAGCATATCATTACCTCAAAACTGAAAATAAAGATTAAACAACAACCACAAGACAGATTCCATCAACCAAGGTATCATTTTAATCAGTATAACGTTGCCGACCTGACACTGTCTGTAGGATACTGTGCACAATCCTGCTGACAGGTTCCCTTTAATGTAAGTAATGGGCAGAATAGAATTACCCATTACACAGAACCATCACTGGCACCATATATCGCAATGTACCTTCCATTAAGTATAAGAGGATTGGAAGTTTGACAGAATGACTGGTTCATGGTCACCTGAGCCCCAACATACCGAAAAGGACTTCGTGGAACAGAGCTATGATGTCCGATTTTATCTCAAAGCCATTGACTAGCATTGACGAGTCTCATCCGATATACGCAGGATGCTATGATTTTATCCTTAGTCCGTTTCCAGCTGTGGAAAATCTCGTAGATGAACATGTTGGCAAAGAAAGTACCAAGAATGGAAGAAGTGAGGAATTTAGCCTAATTTGTCATGGTCACTGATTCTGTTGTACACTGTGATAATTAATGGCATTTGTACATTTCAATATGAGATATATTTTTTCTATGTAAATTAGAGAGAGGAACATAAAGCTTCTCGAAAAGAAGATTGAAGAGGAGAACATCGCCCTCGACAACTTTATTCTGACTCTGTAAGTGCTGAGATTTATTGAGCTAATGAAAGTAAATGTTATGGATAACAATGATGTATATTCTTACAGCTTCTCCTCTCCCCTCCCACCATGGGCTGTAAGGAAATGTGCCCACGATCCAGAGCTGCTGCAGGTTGGATGCTGCGAACTTATACAGAGTCATACCTGCAGCAGCCAGATGTTACTGCATAGTGGATGGGATGTCAAGAAATCCCATGTCCTCTATGCGTCCACAGACGCTCGCCGAGACAGACATGTGACGCGTCTTTCCAGCATGTCAATTTCTCTTGCGGAGACGCTGGAATGTATTGATCATGGAGAATCCACACGGTTCAGTGATCACATGCGGATTTACCTGCGCTCAGTACAAGGCAGTGCGTTGGATGCAGTGAACATGCGCTACGTTTAAAGTGTCGATAGTCCTGGATCGTGGGCACCCGGCCTAACTTAGTGTAAAGTGTAACTAAGTCCCACGCTATGTTACATGGAAACTATGAGTATGTGACTGGGGGACACAATAATTACCAGCAAGATTCAATGAAAACCTCCTACTATGCAGGGAGCTACAGCACAGCTCTATGTAGGTGACTGAGGCAGTGCTGCACCTAAGGCCATATTCACACAGTCAGTTTTTGGTCAGTCTTTTCCATCAGTATCTGTAAACCAAAACAAGGAGTGGAACAATCAGAGGAAAAGTATAATAGAAATACGTCACCACTTCTGTATTTATCACCCACTCCTGATCTTGTGCGAATATGGCCGAATACAGACATGGCTGAGAGCATAGTGGTACATGGAATAATAGAGGGGACGTGGCACTAAACCAGCACTGCGGACCCTCCACTCTCAGGATCTGTAGGAGTACTGGTAGTGGGACCCCCACAGGTTAGAAAGTGGGGACGTCCCCAGATTTGGTCTTAGCGTCTGTATAACACTATATAATAATATTAATATTCCTCAGTTATACAGTGGTTATAAGACACACACAGGACTGGTGAATGCCGAGATGTAAATACAGGGGCAGAGACCCTGATTCATGAGATGTATCACTTACTGGGGTATTTGCAGCAGTTTTGATACAATCCTGTTTTCTCTGCTGCAGATCTCCCAGTTTTCTGAATACTGACAATTAGTAGTGGTGGTGGGGTTATGCAGAGATTATGAATACGGAGGACTACATGGCAGCAGGTTTACTAGTCCTCTAGTAATAATCTTCATCCCAAACCTCACCACAGTCTTTATCCCAACCCTAACCCATCTCTTCAACCTATCACTAACAACTGGTGTTTTCCCCTCAAGCTTTAAACATGCCTCAATCACACCTATCCTCAAAAAGCCCTCTCTTGACCCATCCTCTGTATCTAGCTATCACCCTATATCACTTCTCCCCTATGCCTCAAAACTACTGGAACAACACGTCCATCTTGAACTATCCTCCCACCTGTCTTCTTGCTCCCTCCTTGACCACTTGCAATCCGGCTTCCGGCCACACCACTCCACTGAAACTGCCCTAACTAAGGTCAACAATGACCTACTAGCCGCCAAGGCCAAGCGACACTACTCTGTCCTCCTCCTCCTGGACCTGTCCTCTGCCTTTGACACAGTGGACCATTCCCTATTACTACAGACCCTCTCATCTCTTGGTATCACAGACTTGGCTCTAGAGATCTTGGATTGCGTCATACCTAGCAGACCGGACATTCAGCGTCTCCCATTCGCACACCACCTCCTCACCGCGCCCCCTATCCGTCGGAGTCCCGCAAGGTTCAGTCCTAGGGCCCCTGCTCTTCTCCGTTTACACCTTCGGCCTCGGACAGCTCATAGAATCTCATGCTTTTCAGTATCATCTCTATGCTGATGACACAGAACTACATCTCTGGACCAGATATCACCTCCCTACTAAACAGAATCCCTCAATGTCTGTCTGCTATTTCATCCTTCTCCGCTAGATTTCTAAAACTTAATATGGACAAAACAGAATTAATCTTCTTTCGCCCATCTCACGTGACCCCCCCAACAGACCTATCCATTAAAGTAAACGGCTGCCCACTCTCTCCAGTCCAACAAGCTCGCTGCCTCGGGGTTATCCTTGACACTGATCTCTCTTTCAAACCACATATCCAAGTCCTTTCCGCTTCAACTCAAAAATATTTCATGGATCCGTACATTCCTCAACCAAGAATCTGCAAAAACCCTAGTCCATGCCCTCATCATCTCCCGCCTTGACTACTGCAACCTCCTGCTGTGTGGCCTCCCTTCTAACACTCTCGCAACCCTCCAATCTATTCTTAACTCTGCTGTCCGACTAATCCATCTGTCCCCCTGCTATTCCCCGGCCTCTCCCCTCTGTCAATCCCTGCACTGGCTCCCCATTACCCAAAGACTCCAGTTCAAAACCCTAACCATTACATACAAAGCCATCCACAACCTGAGTCCTCCGTACATCTGTGACCTAGGCTCCCGATACTTACCTGCACGAAACCTCCGATCCTCACAAGATCTCCTTCTGTACTCCCCTCTTATCTCCTCTTCCCACAATCGTATACAAGATTTCTCCCACGCATCCCCTCTACTCTGGAACTCTCTACCACAGCATATCAGACTCTCCCCTACCATGGAAACCTTCAAAAAGAACTTGAAGACCTACCTCTTCCGACAAGCCTACAACCTGCAGTAACCACCGATCCACCAAACCGCTGCACGACCAGCTCTACCCTCGCCTACTGTATCCTCGCCCATCCTGTTGTAGATTGTGAGCCCTCACGGGCAGGGTCCTCTCTCATCCTGTACCAGTCGTGACTTGTATTGTTTCAGATTACTGTACTTGTATGTATTATGTATACCACTCCTCACATGTAAAGCGCCATGGAATAAATGGCGCTATAATAATAAATAATAATAATCTGTTGATACTCAACAGCATGCAGCCTAGTAAGTGACACATCGCTGGATATATCATGCAGCTCTCAGATTAAGGGTCAAATACATGGTGATAGATTCCCTTTAAAGGGAACCTGTCAGCAGGATTGTGCACAGTAACCCACAAAGTGTCAGGACTGCACCGTTTTACTGATTAAAATGATGCCTTGGTTTATGAAATCTGTCTTGTGGTTGTTGTTGAATCTTTATTTTCAGTTAATGATATGGCTGTGCTCCGGGGCGGCCTGTGGGGGTCTTCATATTTAATGAATATCAGAGGACAGCAAACAAATAAATTACTGTATTTTTCGGATTATAAGACGCACCCCAAATTTTGAGGAGAAAAATAGGGAAAAAAACTTTTTTTTTTAATAAAATGGCTGTGCTTCTTATAATCCATGCGTCTTATTGCCTACCGAGGGTGGTGGCTGCGGAGAAGTGGTGTCTCTGCTGGAGGAGGCAGGAGTGGGGTGACATTGCAGGCCGCAAGCAGGAATGAGGGGATGCTCCGATGTGCGATGCGCCGCTGCGGGTGTCCAATGCTGCTTCCAGGGGTCTATGGTGCTGCTTCCGGGGGTCACTAGGGCCACAGGGGGCTCTGCCGACATTTTGTGAAAGGTCAGAGCCCCCCGCAGTTAAATGGTTTCCTGTGCGGTGGACTCCGGGAAAATAGCCACTGGGGGTGGCGCATGCGCAGATGGAGATCTTGGGCCAAGATCTCTGGAGATGAGATTTCACGGCTAAGATCTCATCTTCTGAGATATTGGTGCTGAGATTCTCCATCTGCGCATGCGCCGCCCCCTGGTGGTCATTTTCCCGAAGTCCACCTCACAGGAAACCATGGAACTGCAGCGGGGGGTGTGGCATGGGAGACTCTTGCGCGACATTGGAGACCCCCGCGCAGTATCGTGCGGCACCCTCTCATCCCAGCCCGCAGCAACAGTACCGGTAAGGTATATAAGGCTAGTTTCACACTTGCTTTTTTTTGCAGCGCGTTTTTCCCGCAAAAAAACGCATTGAAAAAACGCATACAAAAGCATACAACTGCTGCGTTTTTTTCAAGCATTTTTATGAGCATGCATGAAAAAAACGCAGCGTTTTTAAGCGTTTGTATGCGTTTTTAGTGCGTTTTTACCGCGTTTGCGTTTTTTTCCAACATTTTTAGGTGGCCCCTCACACTACCCAAACCATGACTTTACTAACCCTAACCCTGACCCTAACCCTAACCCTGACCCTAACCCTAACCCTGACCCTAACCCTTAACCAAATCATACTTAACCCTAACCCAAACCCTAAACCCTAACTAACCCTAACCCTAACCCTGACCCTAACCCTAACCCTGACCCTAACCCTAACCCTGACCCTAACCCTTAACAAAACCATACTTAACCCTAATCCTGACCCTAACCCTGACCCTAACCCTTAACCAAACCATACTTAACCCTAACCCTGACCCAAAACCCAACCCTAACCCTGACCCTGACCCTAACCCTAACCCTGACCCTAACCCTAACCGACCCTAACCCTTAACAAAACCATACTTAACCCTAATCCTGACCCTAACCCTGACCCTAACCCTTAACCAAACCATACTTAACCCTAACCCTGACCCAAAACCCAACCCTAACCCTGACCCTAACCCTAACCCTAACCCTGACCCTAACCCTAACCCTGACCCTAACCCTTAACAAAACCATACTTAACCCTAATCCTGACCCTAACCCTGACCCTAATCCTTAACAAAACCATACTTAACCCTAACCCTGACCCTAACCCTGACCCTAACCCTAACCCTGACCCTAACCCTAACCCTAACCCTGACCCTAACCCTTAACAAAACCATACTTAACCCTAATCCTGACCCTAACCCTGACCCTAACCCTTAACCAAACCATACTTAACCCTAACCCTGACCCAAAACCCAACCCTAACCCTGACCCTGACCCTAAACCCCCTTAACTAACCCTAACTCTAACCCAAACCCCTAAATTCCATGGTTTAAAAAAAAAACGCATATGCAAAAAAACGCATACATGAGCATGCCAGTGCGCACATATGCGCATCCATAGGCTATAATGGCCATTTTTAGCGCAAAACGTGCGCATATGTGCGCATGCGCTTTTTTGCAGGGCCAAAAAATGCAACATGCTGCGTCTGGAAAATCCAATCGCACACCCCAAAAAAACGCAGCGCATGAAAATCGCATACATGCGCTTACAAGCGCGCAGGTATGCGCACCCATGTTAAATATAGGGGAAAAAACGCATGCGCAGGTTAGCGTTTTTTTCCAGCGCTAAAAAACGCAAATGTGAAACCAGCCTAAGCATTATAAGAAGCACCCTCATTTTCCCCCCAAATTTTTGGGGGAAAAAGTGCGTCTTATAATCCGTAAAATGCGGTATATACACAGTAGACATGCGACCAGGCTACAACGCAAGTGCCACCACTTTCCCGCAGAAGAGTTCCCCCCCACCCAAAATAAATATAATATTCATTATGTAAATTAGAGGCAAAATGAATACCCAATCAGAGCACCACATGAAGACCCCCCACAGTCCGCCCCGGAGCACGAGCAGATCATTAACTCAAAACTGAGAACAAACATTAAACAACAACCACGACACGGATTTTTATTAAATAAGGTATCATTTTAATCAGTATAGCGACGCCATCCTAACACTGTCTGTGGGTTACTGTGTACAATCCTGCTGACAGGTTCCCTTTAAATCAAATTTATGTAATGTTATATAGAGTATAAACTGTTTTTTATTACAGTTCTGGAAAAAAGAATAAATGGATTTTCTGGCGCTCAAATACCAAGTACGTATATTAGATCAGAGAATATATTATATAGTATTATATGTAAATGAGGATGCAAGTGCCCCAAGGGCGGGACGATTTCTAGTGTATATATTTCTCCGCACTGTTCCCTGCCTAGTATGCCAATATTATTAAGTGAATAAAAACCTTATACTCCTATTGTTCAATCAATTTGTTCAGCAGCGCAGCCCGATATAACGGGATTTATCCTTTGGATACAATATCATCAGGTCAGTGACAGCCTAGAAAAAAATGTCACTGACCTCCCCACAAAAAATAGGTAAAGTGAAGAAAACCATCACAGGAAAGATGCGCTGTTTGAAGGAGTTTAAAGGGAACCTGTCATGTCCACTAACGCTATTATCCTGTAGGCGTGCGGCTGCCACACTGACAGCCGAGATACTGGGATGACATAACTTTATACCTGCCAGCAGCCTCTGGCTCTCAGTTATAGAGGAGTGTCCGGCACAGCTTCAGTCACCACTAAGTACACAGTGAGGGAAGCTATAACAGCACACTGACACTGACTGACAGCCGGATCTGCACTGATACATTCTGGAGTGACCTGTCAGTGAGTGTCAGGGTGCGGTTACAGTCACCATTCTCAGTGCTGTAAGCTGTGACTGTAAGGGTATGTGCACACGTTGCAGATTTTGATGCGGATCCACGTTTTTGGACATAGAGAATTGGATCAAATCCGCAGTGTAGTGCACTACCAATGTAAGTCAGTGGGAAATTCAGAACTGGTGTGCACATGCTGCGGAAAAAATGGTTCGGATTTGCAGCATTTTATTTTCCACAGCATGTCAATTCTTTTTGCGGATCTGCAGCGTTTCTGCACCCATTGACTTCCATTGAATCAGTCAAATCCGCAGCAAAACCACGTGCGAGAAACACTGCAGATAGGGAGGAGGAAGAGTGTGTGGGCGGAGCCTATGTGTGTGCGGGTCTGTGTGTAGGCAGGCATTGTCCAATGGGACTGCTAGTCCCATCCGGCTATGTCAGCTACAGTGACAGCATCAACCGATGATGGGACAGTAGTAGTCCTATCATCCGGCTACAGTGCTGAATAGTATAAAAAAAAAAAATAAAACATACACATATACGGTACATGCTCACCATACACCATACTGCTAATCCCCTCGATTGCCTGCAAGAAAAAATAAATAAAACAAACATTATACTCCCTGTTCTAATGTAATCCATTTAATAACAATTGTCCCACAACAATATCCTTTGTAGAGCTGTCACATCAGGAGATGTGACCGCTCTCCAGGGGCCTCCGGTGATACAATTATGGAAGGTATCCTCAGGCAGTGGATCAATCAGCCGTCAGAGGTCACCCGAGTTCATGCTGTCACTTGCTGCCCCACTGCGTGGGAAAATACTCACAGAGCAGTGCGGTAAAGTGAAAGCATGAACTCCAGTGAACCCTCAGTGATAACACTGCAGGAGCCATTATCTACTGTCAGTGTGTCACTGGAGGCCCTGTAGAGCGGTCACATCTCCTGATGTGACAGATCTAAACGGGAGATCGTCATGGGACACTCGTTATTAAATGGATTACGTTGGAACAAGGAGTATCTGTCTTGGTTTATTATTTTATTTTTTTTATAGGTGATCGAGGGCATCACAGAAATTAGGAGTACAATAAAAATGGGAAACTGTGTATTGTTTTATTTGATTAAAATACTTAATTCTGGCTGTGTCTTTATTGAAACCCTTAACAACTATAGGATTAGTAAGGGATAGGTATCTTATTGACGCCTCTCCATTACTAAGCCGGGCTTGATGTCACCTAACAATACAAAGGTGATAACAACCCCCCAACTATTTCCCCATATGCCACCGCTACAGGGCAGTGGGAATAGAGAGGCTAAGTGCCGGAATTGGCACAACTTAGAGATGTGCCATTCCTGGGTCGACTGTGAGCTGGTGTTTGTAGCCGGGGCTGTCTGCAGCTGTCTGCAAAGCCTTTTCTGGCTATAAATTATAGGGGGGACCTCAACCTCAGATCATTTTTTGGGGGGGCTCCACTATTTTAATAACAAGTAAAGGCTAATTGTACAGCTGTGAGCTGATATGAATAACCTGGGAAGATCCATGGGTATTACCCCCTTCCCAGGCTATAAACATCTTCCCCCAGTTGCTGGCTTTCCCTCTCTGTTTTGAAAATTGCGTAGGGGCCCAAAGCAATTTAAAAAAAAAAAAAATTAAACAGATATTGCGTTTAAGTCTGAGGTCACACTTGCGAGAAACTCGCACGAGTCTCACACCTCAATACAGGACACTGCCGATTGAACTCGGGACCGGAGTGTGCAGCTGCATGCATTTCTATGCAGCTGAACGCTCTGGTCCGAGTGCTGGCGGCAATGCCTGGAATTGAGGTGCGAGACCTGTGTGAGTTTCTCGCAAGAGTGACCGCGGCCTAACGCAGATTTTTTTCTATCTATAGATATATCTACAGATATATATATCTATACAGATAGATATGCTATGCTGTGCTGTAATGTTTTTTGTGTGTAGAATTCCCCTCTATAATGAAAAGTTCTGCGGAATATGTTGGCCCTATAGAAATAAAATTATTATTATATATATCTATAGATAGATATATTTATAGCTGTCTATAGCTATATCTATCTATAGATACAGCTCTGGCAAAAATTAAGAGACCACCACATCAAAATCCTGTCATGCGCAGTTCATTTTCCAGACCTGAACCCCATTGAAAACCTTTGGAATGTAATCAAGAGGAGGATGGAGAGTCACAGGACATAAGTCACAGGACATAAAACAAAGAAAAACTGTTTACATTTTTGCACCAGAAGCAGTGTGAAAGAATGGTGGAAAGCATGCCAAGACGCATAAAAGCTGTTTTTAAAAATCATGGTTATTACACAAAATATTGATTTCTGAACTCTTCTGTAATTAAAACATTAGTATTGTTGTTTCTAAATGATTATGAACTTGTTTTCTTTGAATTACTTGAAGTCTGAAAGCACTGCATTTTTATTTTTTTTTTAATTTGACCATTTCTCCTTTTCAGAAAAAAACAAACAAAATTTACTGCTTGGAAATTCGGAGATATGTTGTCAGTAGTTTGGAGAATAAAAGAGCACTTTATATTTTACTCAAAAATATACCTATATAAAGACAAACATCAGACAAACTGATCATTTGGAAGTGGTCTCTTAATTTTTGCCACAGCTGTATATTTATCTATCGATATATCTATCTATAGATATTCACTTACGGTATATTTGTTTTGTGTGTGTAAACATTATATGTGAACATGATATGTAATCATATTATGGTCTTCAATGGAGTAAGTAAAAGAAGACGTTGGACAAAGATTTGACATCACAATTTTATCTTTTTTTAAATAATAGATCTTTATTTAGCTTACAAAACGCATACAAATCCGCACAGATTTTTACCTGCGTTTTCTGCCACGAGAGGAAGAATCTGCGCAGAAAATTCCACAGGCAAATCCGCAATGTGTGCACATACCCTAATTCCTATGTGCCCGCCTGCATGACTGAAAGCCGGCGGATTCTGGAAGAAACAAAGTTCATTTTCTCCCAAAGGACGCACTTCAGTACAGCGCCCATAATGCAATTAACCTGTAGATTAACCCTATATCTGCAGATAAGGCTAGATAAGGCTAGTTTCACATTAGTGCTTTTGAGCGCAGCGACGGCCCGCACACGGCCGCCGCTAAGCCCCGCCCCCTGCCGCGCCTCCGCTGGTAGCTCCGCTTACCGGCGCTTGACGCTGCATGCGTCCTGCGTCCCCTATCTTTATCACTGGGGGAGCAGGCCGTGCGCAGTATGCGTTTGGCGGCGCATGCGTCCTTTTCACGGTGCGCCGAGCGCAACCAAACTGCACCAGTGAAAAAGATAGGGGACGCATGCAGCGTCATGTGCCAGTAGGTGGAGCTACTGGCGGATGCACGGCAGGGGGCGGGGCTTAGCGGCGGCCGTGCGCAGGCCGTCGCTGCGCTCAAAAGCGCTAATGTGAAACTAGCCTAATAGCGCTATAGGACCTGACAGGTTCACTTTAAACTGTTCTGTTAATTCTTTTTATGGATGGTGAGTTCAAGATGCAGGTGGGAGTAGAAGTGGCTCAAAAATGGAGAAGGAACCAGATTTCTCTGATAACATATATTACAAAGCTTGTTACATTTTCTTGTACTATTGAGTTTGTGACCATTTAACATAAATTGATGAATCTTCCTTGTACAATAGTGAGAAAGAAGGAAAGAAAAAAATAAATCTGATAAAGAAGAGGATCAGGACCATGTAAGTGCCGAGATCTAACATAAGCCAACCTTATAGATCCCATAATGATACAGACGTTTCCTTATCTCCAATGTGTGATTCATTGTATTCAGGGACAGGTGATATAAACCTGTCTGCACATGATGCACCGTGTATCTACTGCACAGATAGGTGACATTCACTGGGTGTCGCTCATTTATTATATTTTAGGGTAAAATGATGGCAAAGCGTTTTTTATGGGACACATAAATTCCAAATTTATTAGAGAAAAATGAACTAAAAGTGCATGGCAGTTCCAATGTGACGGAGACCTACGCGTTTCAGCTCCTTGGAGCCTTCCTCATGGTTATCGTACACACCTGCTTCCTTGCTGGATTTTCGTTCCTCAGTAAAAAATAAAGGCTCCAAAATGGAAAATTTCCTGTCATTAAAGCATTAAATTAGTCTGGGATAGACGTATATGAAAAGTAAATCTGGGCAGATGGACCAGGAGTCTATTTATGCAACCAGCCTTCTAGGTGTCTTCTGTCCCTACACAGTGAGCGCCCCCTAGTGATGGCTCCACGGGGACAACATTGTATCATTTGTGTGATGCAGATGGAAAATGCTGGGAAGTATTTGGGATGCAGACCAATGGGGGGAATGTGTTCACTACTGCTCTTCACATTGCTGATATTTATACATCTACATATGAGATGACGATTTATGCTCCATGTACAACAGGAAAAAAATCACAAAACTTCTGGAACACAGAAGAGAAAAGAACAACAAACAGTTGAAGGCAATGGAGGAAGATTTGTAAGTGATTTTTTTGTTCAGGTTGAAATTATATAAAACCTGTCTGCACATACTATACATGTATCTACGCTGATAGTTGTCAGGGTGTGAAAGTCATTTCTTAGTTTAGGACGTTTATAGGACATAAATTAGATGAATTCTATTTATTTGACTGCTTAGAATGGGCACCAGGAAGAATAGACCATGAGCAGCATTTTATATGGCTCCTCTAGAAAGACACGAGGTATAATTAGAAGCAGGTATTCTTTCTATAGCATACCTCCTGTCTGGGACGCCTGATTTGGGAGACGGCTCTGGAGGTCGGCACATGTCCAATCTGTATCATCACAGATATGGCTGAATACAATAGTGGAGTCGGGAGCCGTCAGTGTCCTGCACCACCACACGGCCTGTGCTCTCTGCGCTGTCTAAGGTCTGGGGCAGAAGACATAATGATGACACTAGATCAAGTCTGCAGCCCCCGGCCACACACAGCATAGGATAGAGCAGTCTGTAGAGTCATGCTTATCATGGGAACAAGGCTTTGTGAGGGGATTTAGCCATTGCACTATTCTGAGTGTCGTGAGGTGGGCACTGAGGAGGGCATTTAGAGGCATTGTACCTAGTGAGAAGGAGCACCTTGGGTCATTATACTGTGGGGGCATCACAGTGTGAAGGGGTGCAACTCTTTGGGGTATCATGTGTATGTGATTCACAATGTATGAAGGTTGGGGGTGTTATCCTATGGGTGGGAATGCATCACTGGGGGCATTGTGGGGGTCATACTGGGGAGGTTTTATAGTGTGGGGTTGGGGCATATACAGAGTCTTCTACTGTGATAGAATACTAAGGGCCCTCACAACACACAACCTTCTTTTCTGTCTTTCAAAGTTCTCAAATCTTTGCGCAACTCCAACTTGTTCTAAATTTTTGCAACTTTTTAAAGCAATTAATGGCACAATCCTGATTAAATTGCTGTGACAAATTCGGGTCTTAAACTGTATAAAAAATGAAAAGGATCCAGTGAAAAAAAAAACACATTACTTAACCCTCCATCATCCTGAGCTGATGAAAGAAGCTGCAGGGAGAGGAAGCTGCTATTAGATAGTGGCGCCCCCTGCAGTCACACTCTCCGATTTGTCACCTTTGTCTGATCATTGTGGGTCTGAGGTCACTGTCATACATTTGCTGTTGTGAAATCTTTGTCACTACTTTACTTTTCTTCTCTAACAGATGGAGGCTAAAAATCAACCTTGCAAAACAGCTATATTGGACATTTATTTATAAGAATGTGATCGAATACCCATTTCTTGAAACCATTGAGTATGTATATTATTTCTGTAAATATAATACTATATGACCAGCCTAATATATTACACAATGTTGTGTTATCGCTTGACCCACTGGTGGAGTACAGTGTTTGCAGTGATCCTGATATTCATTGCTCACACTCGCTGCTCCAGTGCTTTGTATTACTCCCTAGTTATCCAGTAGCAGTTTTACCACCACAAACCACCCACCGGGCTGACATCTGGTCCTGGATACACTGAGGTGCTGTGTTATTTAGGCTACAGTTTGTAATTTCATATATGAGAACTCGCTCTATACTGGATTTGCATAAAACAATCTAGTTCACCTTTATATTTGCTGATGATGAGGATATGAAGCCACGTTAGTTCGCAACTATCAGCATATATGACTACTTGTGTGGGTAATATACCTGCGTCCTAATATGACTGTTCTATAATTTGACGTAACTGTGACCAGTTCCCATATGCAGAGGATTGTAAGGGATTATTGGGGCCAGTCTTTGAGCAGAGATGCCATTCGCGTTTTCTAGGGTCCCAACCTCCGCGTTTAGGTAGGATATGTAATAGGGTCAGTTTGGGACCCCACATTGTTAGATGTTACACTTGTAGCTTTCCATTAGGGCTCACTACCCGGTTCAAAAAGCATTTTTTTGATTGAGTTGTGTGTTTTAATTATTATTCTTTTTAATGCATATCTAATAGACTATGATTTTATTGGTATATTTTCCCTGTGAATATTGATCCTAATCCGCACTGTTACTTGCACATTTACATGAGATGATCTATGTTTCATGTATTGTAGAGAGGAGAGCACCGAAAATGTGGACGAAGAGGAGAAAACCACCCTGACCATGTAAGAGCAGAGATTACTGAGCAAACCTTCTAGGTGACATAATGATATAGTTGATTCCTTACTAGTGATGAGCGAGCGTGCTCGGATAAGTCGCTATCTGAATATGCTCAGGCCCTAATCGAGTATTTTGGCATGCTAAAAAAATATTCTCGTGTCACCGCAGCTATTTGTTAGGTAATCCCTGCATTTGTTGCGGATGTTGAACAGCTGCGATGACTCAAGCATTTTTTTCGACACGTCAAAAATACTTGATTAGGACACGGGCGTGCTTGTATAACACCGTATCCGAACACGCTCACTCATCACTCTTCCTTACTACTGTACACATCTCACTGCACAGATAGCGGCCATTTATTGGTTACCAGTCACGCATCTGATATACCTGATTCTTAAGCCATGACATGAAGGAATGGTTGCAGCTTTAATGACATCCATGTAATTCTAGCAAATTATGTAGTAAATCATTTAATTATTGACCAGGGTGGATAGAGGTTAAAAAACATAAAACATATAGCTTGTTTGCTACTAAAAGGGGAGGTCCAGTCACATCACAAGTTATTAATTACCTATGCATAGTATAGGTCATCAATATCAGATTAGTGGGGGTCCAAAACCCGGCACCCCCACTGCTTAGCTATTATATGCTCCAGCTGAGTGTAAACCCATTAATTAGGCTTCTAATATGTAGTTCCAGTCAATGCATAGCTGTCATCACCAGACAATGCAGATCAGGTCGTAGAACAGCTTATAACAGCTGATGCTTGGGGATAGGTCCTGAGGACAGCTCATCAATATTTTGTGACTGGACTGCAATTTAACATTTTTTTTTGTACCTCCACTATATAGGGAAATTATTCCATCGGTTAGCATCATCATCTGCTAACATCAACCTCAGGCTCCAGAGCTTACCATCAGGCTCCAGAGCTTACCATCAGGCTCCAGAGCTTACCATCAGGCTTCACAGCTTACCATTGGGCTCCATAGCTTACCATCAGACTAAACAGCTTATCATCAGGCTCCTCAGCTTACCATCAGTTTCCTCAGCTTACCATCAGACTCTTCAGCTTACCATCAGGCTCCTCAGCTTATCATCAGGCTCCTCAGCTTACCATCAGGCTCCTCAGCTTATCATCAGGCTCCTCAGCTTACCATCAGGCTCCTCAGCTTACCATCAGGCTCCACAGCTTACCAACAGGCTCCGGCTTACCATCAGGCTCCACAGCTTACCATCAGGCTCCTCAGCTTATCATCAGGCTCCTCAGCTTACCATCAGGCTAAACAGCTTATCATCAGGCTAAACAGCTTATCATCAGGCTCCTCAGCTTACTATCAGGCTCCTCAGCTTACCATCAGGCTCCACAGCTTACCAACAGGCTCCGGCTTACCATCAGGCTCCACAACTTACCATCAGGCTCCACAGCTTACCATCAGGCTCCACAGCTTACCATCACCAGCTTACCATCAGGCTCCACAGCTTACCATCAGGCTACAGCTTACTATCAGGCTCCACAGCTTACCATCACCAGCTTACCATCAGGCTCCAGAGCTTACCATCAGGCTCCACAGCTTACCATCAGGCTTCACAGCTTACCATCGGGCTCCATAGCTTACCAACAGGCTCCGGCATACCATCAGGCTCCACAGCTTACCATCTGTCACGCGGGGCTTAGGACAACTAAGGCAGAAATACCCGGGGCCCCTGTGGTGTCCCTTTCACTAGGGGAAACCCTGTCTGACCCTCAACCCAGGGTTTTTGCTGAAGGTGCAAATGCCTGAGCCTCCACCCTTTCCTTATCTCCTGCTCAGCCCTGCACTTAACCCTCCACCCTCCACCCAGTGAGGAGACACACCACCAAAGCTCCCTCACAAATAAGACAGACAGGGAGAACTTAAACTGCACTGCGCCGCACACACACAGGAATATACAGTAATGTGAACAGGGCACAACTAAACACAAATATGGGAAGGAGAAAGGATAACGACGGATCATACGACACCAGATACGAATCTCTCTCTCTGCAACACCTCCACTCCAGACCGGAACCACTTGGTATGAAAACACAAGCTATAATCGGCGACGCCCATATGCCAGTATGACTATTTAAAGACCGTGGGCGTGACTAACCTTCCAACCAGGTCTCCAGCAGGATTAACCCCCGAGAGCCTGAAGATCAAGCCGGCGCCACTGAGGCTATAGTGGCTGGAGGTGGAACTACCTCTGCCTGCCGGACGCTGTGGTGTGAACAGCGTCCGACATGACAGTACCCCGTCTTCTACGAGGGACCCCAGGGCCCTCAAGACTCATAGGACCCGGCTTGTCCGGATGACGACGGTGAAAAGAACTGACCAGCCGATCCGCATGTATGTCTGAGGCTGGAACCCAAGACCTCTCCTCCGGACCATACCCCCGCCAGTGCACCAAATACTGAAGAGTACGGCGTACTACTCGAGAGTCCACTACCTTGGCGACCTCGAACTCTAAATCGCCATCCACCATGACTGGAGGTGGCATCGGCGTCGTGTCCACCAAGCCTACCACCTTTTTCAATAAAGCCCTGTGAAAAACGTTATGTATTTTGTACACCGCAGGAAGTTCCAACCGATAAGCCACTGGGTTAATGATGGCAGAAATCCTAAAAGGCCCAATAAACCTTGGACCCAGTTTTAAAGATGGAATTTTTAGTTTTATGTTCTTCGTAGCTAACCACACCCATTCACCCACACACAGGTCCGGACCTGGCACGCGTCTACTGTCAGCCACCCGTTTGTACCTGACACTCATGCTCAACAAACGCTGTTTCACCCGCCTCCAGACTGATGACAATTGGGCTCCTAGCTGATCCTCCTCCGGGACACCCCCGGAGTCACCCTGACGTAAGGTACAAAACTGAGGATGTTGACCGTACACACAAAAGAATGGAGACTCTCCTGATGACTCTTGGCGGTGATTATTTAACGCGAATTCGGCCAGAGGAAGGAAAGTAGACCACTCCTCCTGGTTGTCGGACACAAAACATCGTAAATACTGTTCTAGATTTTGGTTCATGCGCTCAGTTTGTCCATTAGACTGTGGATGAAACGCCGATGAATGTGACAACTTGATCCCCAACCTTGAGCAAAAAGCTTTCCAAAACCTCGCCACAAATTGCGTACCCCTATCAGATACTATGTCAGATGGTACTCCGTGGAGTCTGACCACCTCCTTCACAAATACCTGAGCCAACGTCTTAGCATTGGGCAAAGAAGACAACGCCACAAAATGCGCCATCTTTGAAAAACGGTCAACCACCACCAGGATGACCGTGTTCCCTGCCGAGGCTGGCAAGTCAGTGATAAAATCCATGGAGATTTCTGTCCATGGCCTATTGGGTACCCCCAGAGGCTGTAGCGTGCCAGCAGGACGGGTTCGGGGTGACTTAGCCCTAGCGCACGTGATGCAAGCTGCCACGTACGAGACCACGTCCTGCCGGATTTTGGGCCACCAGAAACGACGCGATACCAGCTCTAAGGTGCCCTTCACCCCTGGATGACCAGCCAGTACCGAATCGTGGTGTTCCTTCAACACCTTAAGCCGAAGATGCAGGGGTACAAATGATTTGTTGGCGGGAAGTCCTGGTGGTACCTCCTCTTGGGCCTCGGCAATCTCCGCCTCTACCTCCGTCGTGAGAGCCGAGACCACTACCCCTTTCTGGAGGATGGGTACCGGCTCTTCCCGAGGTTCTCCCCCCGGAAAACACCTAGACAAAGCATCCGCCTTGGTGTTTTTAGCCCCGGGACGGTACGTCACAAGAAAATTGAAACGAGTAAAAAACAATGCCCAGCGAGCCTGCCTAGGAGACAGACGCTTGGCCGACTCCAGATAGAGCAGATTCTTATGGTCGGTGATAACTGTGACCTGGTGAGCCGCCCCCTCCAAGAAGTGTCGCCATTCCCCAAAAGCCAGTTTGATGGCCAACAACTCCCTGTTGCCGATATCATAATTCCGTTCGGCTGGCGACAGCTTCTTGGAGAAGTAGGCGCATGGATGCATCTCGCTCAAGGACGAGCCTTGAGACAGTACTGCCCCCACTCCCACCTCCGACGCATCAACCTCTACCACAAAAGGTTTAGACACGTCTGGTTGCACCAGAATGGGGGCTGAAGCAAAACTATTCTTCAGACGCTCAAATGCACGTATAGCCACCTCAGGCCAGTTCGCCAGATCGGCACCCTTTTTTGTCATGTCCGTGAGCGGTTTGGCGACAGTCGAAAAGTGTTTTATGAATTTCCTATAATAATTCGCAAACCCAAGGAACCGCTGGAGTGCTTTCAGACTCTCCGGCCTCTCCCATTGCAGCACCGCTTGCACCTTAGCGGTGTCCATTTTAAAACCGGCTGCGGACACAATATATCCCAAAAAGGGCAACTCCTGGACAAAAAATAAACATTTTTCCAGCTTCGCATAGAGCTGGTTCTCCCGGAGCAACTGTAACACCTGCCTAACATGCTCCAAATGAGTGTCCCGATCGCTAGAATAAATGAGGATATCATCCAGGTATACAATCACAAATCTCCCCAGGACATGAGCAAGTACATCATTAATAAAATGTTGGAAAACGGCAGGCGCGGTGGTCAACCCAAACGGCATAACCAGACTCTCAAAATGACCCTCAGGAGTGTTAAACGCCGTCTTCCACTCATCCCCCTGACGGACCCTTATGAGGTTATACGCCCCCCTGAGGTCCAGCTTGGAAAACCATTTCGCCCCTGCTACCTGGTTGAACAAATCCGGGATCAACGGCATTGGGTAGGGATCACGGATAGTAATCTGGTTTAACTCTCGGAAATCCAGACACGGGCGTAACCCCCCATCTTTCTTCTTAATGAAGAAAAACCCCGCGGCTACAGGCGAGGACGAAGGCCGGATGTGTCCTTTGCTCAGACTCTCCGCGATGTAGTCTTTCAGAGCTTGCCTCTCAGGACCAGAAATATTAAACATCCTGGCCTTAGGTAATTTGGCCCCGGGTTTTAACCTAATCGCACAGTCATAGGCTCTATGTGGAGGCAGTTCTGAGCAACCCTTCTCAGAGAAAACATCCGCGAAATCCTGCAAAGCCTCCGGCAGGCTGGGCGTCACGGCGGACACACATGTGGCCAAGCAATTGTCTTGGCAGAAACCACTCCATTGCACTATGTCCTGAGTTTTCCAATCAATTACCGGGTTGTGCCTGGACAGCCATGGAAAACCCAGGACCATTTGAGCTGGGAGATTACGGAGGACCCTACATGTAACCGACTCAGAATGTAGGACCCCAATGTGGAGTTTCACCTCTGCCACAAACTCAGTAATCTCCCCTTGAGGGAGGGGAACAGCATTAATGGTCACCACCTGTATGGGGTGAGGAAGTTTTTCGATCTTAAACCCGGCGGTGTGTGCAAACTCCTCATCTATGAGATTGGTAGCGGAACCGCTATCCACAAATACTGATATAGGTAGCTCTCTGCCGGCGATAATAACCTTGGCAGGAAGCATACATTGAGATACCATCATGGAGGATATGCATACGCTCAGTTGGGTCTCCTCCATACCCTCTGAGCTTAACAGTTTACCGCCGATGTGACCCTCTTAGGTAGTACCGGGCAAACGTTAACATAATGACCTCTTTTACCACAGTAGAAACATGCTCCGGGCTTCCGGAATCCCGGAGCGCGAGGCTGAACCTGTGCCACGCCAGCAATCTGCATAGGTTCAGGGGACTCATCTACTTCAACCACACCTGCACCTCTGCTTTCCCCCAGAGGTAGCGTCTCCTGTGCCCCCTGGCGAAAACGGCGATCAATACGTATCACCAAACTCATGGCAGACTCCAAAAATGCCGGAGTCTCATACATCAGGAGGGCTTGTTTCACCCTCCCTGATACCCCATGAATAAACTGGCTCCGCAGTGCTGGGTCATTCCACTGTGTGTCTACAGCCCAGCGGCGAAATTCCGAACAATAGTCCTCTGCCAAGCGCTCCCCCTGGCGGAGGGCGCGGATTTTAGATTCCGCTAGAGCCAGTCGGTCAGGGTCATCGTAAATGAGCCCGAGGGCAGAAAAAACATTATCGACCGAATAAAATGTAGCAGAGTCAGCTGGTAAGGAAAATGCCCATGCTTGGGGGTCACCACTCAGTAATGACAACACCAGCCCTACTCGCTGGGCCTCATTACCTGAGGAGATTGGCCGCATGCGGAAGTATAATTTGCAGGCCTCCCGAAATACGACAAATTTGCTGCGATCGCCTGAAAATCGTTCTGGCAGCGGAAACTTCGGCTCTGCACCGATACCTGCAGATGCCGTTTGCACCTTTGCTACTACCAGGCCCTGCTGCTGAACTGCCCCTTTCAACTCGGAGACCTGTAAGGACAGCGCCGCCAACTGGCGGGTTATGGAATCCATGGGATCCATGGACTCCTGAAAAAATGTGGGCCGATTATAATGTCACGCGGGGCTTAGGACAACTAAGGCAGAAATACCCGGGGCCCCTGTGGTGTCCCTTTCACTAGGGGAAACCCTGTCTGACCCTCAACCCAGGGTTTTTGCTGAAGGTGCAAATGCCTGAGCCTCCACCCTTTCCTTATCTCCTGCTCAGCCCTGCACTTAACCCTCCACCCTCCACCCAGTGAGGAGACACACCACCAAAGCTCCCACACAAATAAGACAGACAGGGAGAACTTAAACTGCACTGCGCCGCACACACACAGGAATATACAGTAATGTGAACAGGGCACAACTAAACACAAATATGGGAAGGAGAAAGGATAACGACGGATCATTCGACACCAGATACGAATCTCTCTCTCTGCAACACCTCCACTCCAGACCGGAACCACTTGGTATGAAAACACAAGCTATAATCGGCGACGCCCATATGCCAGTATGACTATTTAAAGACCGTGGGCGTGACTAACCTTCCAACCTGGTCTCCAGCAGGATTAACCCCCGAGAGAATGAAGATCAAGCCGGCGCCACTGAGGCTATAGTGGCTGGAGGTGGAACTACCTCTGCCTGCCGGACGCTGTGGTGTGAACAGCGTCCGACATGACACCATCAGGCTCCTCAGCTTATCATCAGGCTCCTCAGCTTACCATCAGGCTCCTCAGCTTACCATCAGGCTCCACAGCTTACCAACAGGCTCCGGCTTACCATCAGGCTCCACAGCTTACCATCAGGCTCCACAGCTTACCATCACCAGCTTACCATCAGGCTCCACAGCTTACCATCAGGCTCCACAGCTTACCATCAAGCTCCAGCTTACCATCAGGCTCCAGAGCTTACCATCACCATCTTACCATCAGGCTCCACAGCTTACCATCAGGCTCCACCTTACCATCAGGCTCCAGCTTACCATCAGGCTCCAGCTTACCATCAGGCTCCACAGCTTACCATCAGGCTCCACAGCTTACCATCAAGCTCCACAGCTTACCATCAGGCTCCGCAGCTTACCATCAGGCTCCACAGCTTACCATCAAGCTCCAACTTACCATCAGGCCCTACAGCTTACCATCAGGCTCCAGCTTACCAACAGGCTCCACAGCTTTCCATCAGGCTCCACAGCTTACCATCACCAGCTTACCCTCAGACTCCACAGCTTATCATCAGGCTCTGCAGCTTACCATCAGGCTCTACAGCTTACCATCAAGCTCCAGCTTACCATCAGGCCCTACAGCTTACCATCAGGCTCCACAGCTTACCTTCACAAGCTTACCATCAGACTCCACAGCTTATCATCAGGCATCAGTTTACCATCAGGCTCCACAGCTTACCATCAAGCTCCAGCTTTCCATCAGGCTCCAGCTTACCATAATGCTCCACAGTTTACCATCAGGAACCAGGGCTTACCATCACCAGCTTACCATCAGGCTCCAGAGCTTACCATCAAGCTTACCATCAGCCTCCAGCTTACCTTCAGGTTCCACAGCTTACCATCAGGCTTCACAGCTTACCATCGGGCTCCATAGCTTACCAACAGGCTCCGGCTTACCATCAGGCTCCACAGCTTACCATCAGGCTCCTCAGCTTATCATCAGGCTCCTCAGCTTACCATCAGGCTCCTCAGCTTACCATCAGGCTCCACAGCTTACCAACAGGCTCCGGCTTACCATCAGGCTCCACAGCTTACCATCAGGCTCCACAGCTTACCATCACCAGCTTACCATCAGGCTCCACAGCTTACCATCAGGCTCCACAGCTTACCATCAAGCTCCAGCTTACCATCAGGCTCCAGAGCTTACCATCACCATCTTACCATCAGGCTCCACAGCTTACCATCAGGCTCCACCTTACCATCAGGCTCCAGCTTACCATCAGGCTCCAGCTTACCATCAGGCTCCACAGCTTACCATCAGGCTCCACAGCTTACCATCAAGCTCCACAGCTTACCATCAGGCTCCGCAGCTTACCATCAGGCTCCACAGCTTACCATCAAGCTCCAACTTACCATCAGGCCCTACAGCTTACCATCAGGCTCCAGCTTACCAACAGGCTCCACAGCTTTCCATCAGGCTCCACAGCTTACCATCACCAGCTTACCCTCAGACTCCACAGCTTATCATCAGGCTCTGCAGCTTACCATCAGGCTCTACAGCTTACCATCAAGCTCCAGCTTACCATCAGGCCCTACAGCTTACCATCAGGCTCCACAGCTTACCTTCACAAGCTTACCATCAGACTCCACAGCTTATCATCAGGCTCCAGTTTACCATCAGGCTCCACAGCTTACCATCAAGCTCCAGCTTTCCATCAGGCTCCAGCTTACCATAATGCTCCACAGTTTACCATCAGGAACCAGGGCTTACCATCACCAGGTTACCATCAGGCTCCAGAGCTTACCATCAAGCTTACCATCAGCCTCCAGCTTACCTTCAGGTTCCACAGCTTACCATCAGGCTCCAGCTTACCATCAAGCTCCGCAAATGTCAATAAATATTTTTAAAATCCATGGTTTCACTTTTTTCCATCATTCAGATATTGCACAATACATAAACCAAAACCCAATTAAAATAGTTGTATACTGTTAAGTATGATAAATCAAGAAACATGGGCTCTCATGGGAAACATGCAGAATCCAAGGGAGACCAATGAAAAGGCAATATTACTCCAATATTAGAATCACTAATTTATTCAAAATAATCTAAAACATAATTCCATACAGAATAGTAACAAGCAAAAGTTCCTTACAGATGTTAGAGCACAGCGGTGTCAAAACCAATTGAATATCTAGTGAGGATCACCAGAATAAAAACAAATAATCCACATTTTAGGCACACTCCAACTGATTTGTCTTATGTGTATTTAGTGAGTATTAAACCAGTAGAAAAATTAGTCATATGTATGATTATGAACCCCCACAAGAAATGGCCTCAAGATAGTTCCATTATGTACAAAAACATATATTAACCTCTTACTGACATCAGTCATAATATGCTGATGTCAGTATCCCTTCCCATTGATGTGTGCTCCGGCGGTGAGCCCACATCTTTTCCGGAGCATGTCAGTTGTTTTGGCATTTTAGCTGTTTACCAAACATATTCAAGATACAGCATTCATATCCTAATGGAGTAACGGTTTAGGAATTGTAGCTCTTTAATGTGTAGCTGCCTCTTTTTGAAGGAATCAAAAGTAATTGGACAATTCTGTTAAAAACTCTTTAATGGGCTTCATGGGCTTTTCCTTCATTATTTGTTTATATATCAATCAGGTAAAAGGTCTGTAGCTGATTCCAGGTGTGGCATTTGCATTTGGAAGCTGTTGCTGTGAACCCAAAACATGCTATCTAAGGAGCTCTAAATGGAAGTGAACCAAGCTATCATTTTGAGGGTATTCACTTTCTAATTGGAGTAAGAGTTTACTCCTACATAGTGGCACTTCAAGGTCAAAATACAATCATGGTTTGTCTCCTCATCCATTATAGTCAGGAGACAGACGGTGAACTGCACTGAATAACGTCCTCCATTGCTGAGAATAATTAATTCTATGGAACTGAAAATTCTAAAGCTGCTTCTTAGCATCTTATTGGCTGTTATCGGCTCAGCATATACTGCATAGAACTAGATTTACAGACTTGCATAATAACACTCGGAAAGTGGAATATAACGTGTAAAGAGCATGTGTCATGATCTCAGTGCGGGTTTGTCTTGCACACTTGGGGATAATGTCTGGAACCAGTGCTGATGACTGGCACTTCTGGGGTTAAATGTTATGATCCCAGTGCAGGCTCTTATCTGCACACCTGGGGCCTATTATTGTGGCCTCTCCCTGGGTCTGGGAAAGCTTCTTATAGCCTCAGGAAGCTCCTATCCCCGTCAGTTATACTTTCGCCCTTGGCAGAGTTGTGTTTGAACCCTGAGTGTGTTTGTGCTGTGTTCTTGTTTGCTTTATACTCTGTGTACGACTTGGTCTGTTCTCTGGATACTGCTTGTTGGATTCTGCTTGGTACCTTCTATGTCTGTTTGGCTTTGACCACTGCCTGGCCCCGACTCTCCGTTCTGTCTCATCCCTGGTACTTTATTGCTATCTCTGTGTATGACCCGGTTTTGTCTGACTTTGAGTATTCCTGTATTAGTGTCCTGCCATCTCTGGCAGCAGGACGCTAAGCCCCGCCCCCTTGCAGTTACATGACCGTACGTCCTTCACTGCTCACTGACTTCAGCTCCTCCAGGTCCTGTTTGCCTGAACTGTCCGGCCGTGTCTGACCCCGTGGCCCTCTGCAGTGTGGGTGAGTCCTTGCTCAGCGGTGGCTGCACGCCGACCCCAACAAGCCCCTGACATTATAACTGACTATTACATTTTTGGGTTTTTTTCTCTGCTGAGAACTATGGATCCCATACAATCACAGATGAAAAATCTGAGTCAGATGTTTCAGGGGTTATCTCTGGAACAGCAAGCTCTTGCTCGTTCTCAGCAGCAGGTTTCTGATATGGTGCAGGGGGCTTTAGCTGCTGGGTCTCTGGGGGCTGGGGTGAGTAACGTTGGTTTGGTGTCTCCAGAACACCTGTTAAACTGCCTGACTTATTTTCTGGGAACAAAAAGTAGTTCAGGGTCTTCATGGAGGGGTGCAAACTCTTCTTTAGTTTGAGGCCACGTTCTTCTGGGGACGAAAGTCAGAAGGTAGGGGTCATTATGTCTTTATTAAGAGGGTGCCCACAAGCTTGGGCTTTCTCCCTTCCTCCCACTGCCCCTGAAAGAGTGTCTGTGAATGCATTTTTTGAGGCCCTCGGGCACATATATGATAAGCCGGACTGAGTGCGATTGGCAGAGGACATGGTGATGAGAGTCTGTCAGGGGAAACACTCGGCTGAGTGGTTTTGTACTGAATTCCGCCGCTGGGCCGCAGAGGTCTCGTGGGACGCCGCCGCACTCTGAGGACTCTTTCCCAGAGGCTTGTCCGAGCGGCTGCAGGATGCCTTGGCACTACATCCCCCACCTAACTCACTTGAGGACGCCATGACCCAGGCAGTCTGGATGGACCGCAGGTTGAGGGCCAGAGGGGTGATGCAGGTGGAAACTCCATTGTTCCCTAGAGCAAAAGAGACTGTTTCAATGCCCATGGACGTAGGGGCTCTCTCCCTGAAGGAAAAGGAGAGACAACGCCGGAGAGAAAAGCAGTTATGCTTCTACTGCGGTAATACGGGACATTGGAAAAGGGAGTGTCCTGATTGTCCATCCTCGACTCAATTCGCGGGAAACGATTAGGTCTGGGTAGTCAGCGGGGAGACAACTCAGAACCTCAGGTACCCTTTTCCTCCTTTTCTAAGGTGTTGCTTCATGTGGAACTGTTACTGGATGGTTGTTTTTTTCCCTCTACAGCCTTCGTGGACTGCGGATCATCCATCAATCTTATTGACTCCCAATTAGTCACACGCTGTAAGATAGGGACAGTTAGAATCAAGGTTCCGATCAAGGTGGTGGCCATTGACTCCGCCCCTCTCACTAAAGAGGGAATTCTCTTTATGTCTGACTTGTTTTCGCTCAGAGTGGGTGCTACCCATGTGGAAAACTTAAGTTGTTTGGCTCTGGACAATCTATCTGCAGGATTGGTGTTGGGCATGCCCTGGTTACAATGCCATAACTGTTGTGAGCTCATCTGTTCATTCACCTTTTGTGTCCGAGGATCTCCCGCTTCTGGTGAAGGAAGGTAGTGAGGCTGATTTAGATGAAAGAAACCAAACACCTGATCAGGTAGATGGTGACTGGGTAATGGGAACTTCAGACTGGATATAAGGCAGCCAACGCCCTTCTGAGTCGCTGGTGATTTCTCTGCTGGATTCTTGGAGACCAGCCTGATTCCTGCTTCCCAAAGATAAGTTTTTGCTCTGCTATTGAACTTATTAGTTTTGGTTTTGTTTACTTTATTTTTTGGAGTTCAGCCATCCCCAGCCGGGGGTGTGCTGGATTCTTTTTCCTTGATCAGTGTTCTCTTTTGCTCTGCTTCCAGAATATTCTGAGTGCTGATATAGGGTTTGAAGTCTAGTGACTTCAGGGTCCTTTTTGCTTATCAGTTGTGTTGGTAATAATTTTGGCAGGGTTTTCTCGGATTGCAGACAGCAGCTTTTCTATCCTGTCCTTTTTAGTTAGCTTGGGCCCCATCGTTTGCTCAGCCTATCTTTCTATCTGTGTTAGTGTTTTCATCTTGCTTCACCGTCATTATATGTTGGGGGCTGCTCTGGGGCAGTCAGTTTTTCCCTTTTCTCTCTTTAGGTTTATGTAGATCTCCGGCTGTGACGAGGTGTCTAGGATCACCGTAGGAACACTCCACGGCTACTGCTAGTTGTGTGATAGGATTAGGGGTCTGCAATCCACTAGTTTCCAACCTCTCTGATTTTCTGGGCTGAGCTTGTGTTTTGTTTTTTCCTCCTCGGTGACTCAATCATAACACATAACCCAGTTATTAACTGGAAAACGGGGGAGATTGTTCAATGGGGGTTTAACGATTCGATGTTATGTGATAAATCTGCACTACTGGTTGAACCTGTTAAATCTGTATCTGTGTCATCTGTCGAGCTGGAAGGTATTCCGGAGTACCTGAAAGAATTCGAAGATGTATTCTCTGAAAGCGAGGCCAGGACGTTGCCGCCACATAGACCCTTTGACTGCACTACCGAGTTAGTCCCGGGGGCTAAATTGCCTGAAGCCTGTCTGTTTAATTTATCTGGCCCTGAGCGCTTGGCCATGAAAGATTACATTGCTGAGAGACTTCGCAAAGGACACATACGTCCCTCAGTCTCACCTGTGGCGGCAGGGGTTTTTTTTGTTAAGAAAAAAGATCCATACTGGGCCTGAGACCGTCTGAGCCTGCCTCCTGATATATAGACATAGGTTTTTAATGTGTAAACTATGCTACATATAAACGTGTTATCCGGTGAAACTGTACCCTTTATCAACTTTCTAGAATCTTGTCAAATCCATACTGGGCCTGAGAACGGCTGCCGAGCTGTTAAGCAAGCTACAGCACCTGTGGTTTGGGCACGTAATTTTTTGCATTTTTTCAGGAATGCCGGTTAGGCCTAATTCAGGAATTGTGCTTGACCTGCACTTACTGGGAAATCATCATTCGCGGGGAATTGGAATCACAGATCCCCATCACTAACGGTGTTCAGCGGGTTCTCTGCACCTGTAAGCGACAAAAGCTGGTCCTTTCATTGTAGCACGCATGCAGCCCCGGACATGTAAGGCCATGATAGACCTGTTATTGCTCGATCTCGCGTGCCAGAGCCTCACGTATCCCTCTAGTAAGCTTGACTCGTACCGCGGGGGCATGCCGGAGTCTCGTTCGTTAACTGAATAAAGCTGACAAATCGCTAGCACAACTACAAACGGACATACCACACCACACACAGAATAAACAAAACTTTCAATGTGTGCATCTTTTCTTGAGGTGGCATGGTTGTGGTTTCCCGGGTGGAGTCCAATTAAGCAGATGGAGATTTCAATGCGAGATCTCCATCTGCGCTTGCGCGGCGGCCATTTTCCAGGAAACAAGCCACCGCACAGGCATGGATGGAACGGCAGAGCCCCCCATGCAGCACGGGACAGAGCCCGACGGCGGCGGCAGGCACCAGGGGACCCAGCGCGGCGGCAGCACCCGAGGGACCCAGCGCGGCGGCGGCAGCACCCGAGGGACCCAGCGCAGCGGCGGCAGCACCCGAGGGATCCAGTGCGGCGGCGGCAGCACCCGGAGGACCCAGCGCGGTGGCGGCAGCACCAGGTACAGAGTGGCCGGCAGCACCCCGGGGACAGAGTGGGCGACAGCACCCCGGGGACAGAGTGGGCGACAGCACCCCGGGGACAGAGTGGGCGACAGCACCCCGGGGAGAGACCGGTAAGCAATAAGACGCCTGGATTATAAGAAGCACCACCATTTTATTAAAAAAACATTTTTTCCTATTTTTCTCCTCAAAATTTGGGGTGCGTCTTATAATCCGGAGCGTCTTATAAAGCGAAAAATACGGTACATTGTTAATGTTTAAACTATGCTATATATACCTGCTATCTGATGATACTGTACACTTTGTCTACTTTTTATATTCTTGTCTAATCCATACTGAGCCTGTGAACGTCTCTGTGTGACTGATGGAATATATATATAGATTGACAATTATCCTTTGACTGAATAGAGCTGTACACTTCTGATACAGTGCCATATATCTGATGTTATTTTGTGTCTATTTTGTGCTAAATTTTGAAGTTTGGTGGAAGAGGCCGCGGACGTGGGCGTGGGGGGGCCAGCTGGTGCTGATGGTGGTGGTGCATCTGCTGGTAGTGGCAAAAGCACAATAGTAGCTAAGCATTTTATAAGATGGCAGAGGAAGTTAGGAAAAAAGGCATGAGGAGAGGAATATAACAAGATTGCTGAATTTTATGCAAAACAAATATTTATACAGGAAGATGTGTCAGCTGCAACATCATTTATACTTCTATATACATTCCCGATGACTGGACGTGTGCCAGCTGTCAAACACAGAATATCGTGAAACTTGTTCTGACTGTCAGATGACCAACCCAAAGAGCTGTACCTTCTTTCCAACTATTTATATAGACGGCACGCCTTATGCTACATCCTGTCCAGCATCCATTATAGTTTTATTAATTAATGTAGTTTATGAAAAGAATAATGAAGAAAAAGATGAATATGACATGGAGGTATATAATTAAACAGAACAGGAAGAGACAGGAAATAAATAGCTCAGACTGATAATCTACAGTATTTATCGTTATATGGTGGGGGGACATAATTATTATCATCATCATCATCTTTTAAGCCTCAAAGCTCACACTTTTGTACACAATCTACTCCACGCAAGGACTCCAGGAAATACCAGGAGACAGATACCCTAGTAAGCAGCATGCCAGACCCCCATTCTCCAGGATGTCATGCAGGGAAAAGGAGAACCTGTGGATAATTTCTTCCACCAATGTAACAAAAAGTTTCTGGATCTCAGATTTGAAATGCAAATTAGTCTCCAGTTGGAAGAAGCTTTAACACCCACCAATACCGAGCTCCAGATTATAATAGGGTATTGGCATACTGATTCCACAACCCATGAAAGTACGTATACTCTTACAGCCCCCCCCCACAAAAATACAATAGAGAAACAATTCTCAGAAAATCAGAAGTATCTTAAAGCAACATGATCCCAATATTCAGCAAAGCGTCCATAAAGTGGTATAATTTTTGATTCTTGTATATATTCATATGCAATATATTTTCCCCTTAACACCCCCGTTGACTCTCTTTTGGAACTTTCTTGTATGGCAGGCAGTCGTAGCCTTTTCCTTCTGGCTCCCACACATTGCTGCTGGGGCCTCCGAGCCTTAGTTGGGTACAGAGCATTTACAACTGCTACTTCCTCCGGTTTCGGCTGCAGGAACGTCAGTGTCCCTACAAACTCGAAGACCGGAATCCAGACCATGCGCTCCAGCTAGGAGTGAGCCTTAACTCTGCTCATCCTCCAGCTCTCCTCACGTTCACACACTTCCCCTTCCCTTCACAGACTGCCCTAACTTACCTCCTCCCGACCACAGAGAGCAGCTCCTCAGCAGTCAGGTTCAGAGGTCTCCCTGCTGGCCTGGAGTGGGAAATGTGTTGTGTGCTGGTTTAACTGCTAGAGAGATCCTTCGTTGCTCCCAAGCATGACATCACACTCCCTAGGAGGAAGGTAATGCCACTGTGGCGACCGTACTCCTGGGGGCGCCACAAGTGCACTGATGCCCAGCCACTGCTAGATGATTCTGCTGGTACATTGACCCAGACCACTACATTCCCCTCGCACTCTACACAGCCAGAATCTGACCCTGATGCAACTCAGGTTACCCTTCCCACATACTTACACGGTGACAAAGAGGATGGTGTAGATGAAAGTGCAGGTTCGGCCCACCCGCCGTCAGACACACCGCCGTACTATGAGGGGCCCTGTGCCAGTGCCGTCGCCAACGAGTGGGCCCCCCTGCTTGCTCAGGATCACAGCACTTGCAAAGTTGAAATACTTACCTCTCCCTGCTCCACCGCCATGACGTCTTCCGTGTTTCCTGACAGTGATATTCTGATCAGAGAGCGCAATGACATCACGTCTGTATGCCCAGACTAGTACAGGGATTCCCTAGCGTGGAGATTTATTTGAGGAGACTTATTTAATTGTTTTCAATGTTGGGACAGCAATTATTGGGGCGCACTATACTCTGGAGAATGATATATGGGGCCCATCATACACTGGAGCATTCCAAAGGTGGACTTCAGACACTGGAGCAGCATTTACAGGGCCCATTATACACTAGAGCATTAGAAATGGAGCCCATTATATATGGAGCATTATTTGGGTCCATAAGACAGTGCAGCTTCATCCATGGGGACCAACATATACTGTAGCATTATGTGGAGCTCATCATATACTGTTTCAAACATTATATGGGACCAATGATTCTGTATGGAGAAATATATGGGCCTCATTACTCTGTATAGCGCACTATGCTGTGGCCATAATACTGTATGGAGTAATATACTGTCCGTTTTTGGAGCTATTGGAGAATTTAAAATGGCTATCAGTCATGAGATGTAAAAAGTGAATTATTTTTCATTGTACTATACCGCTATTTCTCTGCCGTATCTGAGCATCATGAGTTGTGCTATGTGTTAAAGGGGCGCTCTTTGGCCCAGGGCACATGAAAACCTGGAGCCAGCCCTACCCCCCCACAAATTTAGCCAAATAACCCCCATTTTTCAGTGCGTAACTAGTATTATGAAGTAAATTAAGGTTGAAATGCTTCAGTAATAAGAATTGATGTTTTTGGAATTCAAAAGGGCACTGTAGGTGTGTTTCTTGTCCTCCAATCCCTGCCAAATTTGCTTCCCCATTGACTTGCATTGGGTTTCGTGTTTCAGTCGGCCTTCGACTTTTCACAAAAATTGGCCGATTTCGTTCGACCCGACTTTTGCGAAAGTCGGGTTTCATGAAACCCGACTCGACCCGAAAAAAGGCAAAGTCGCTCATCTCTAGGTGACACTTTCTCACAGTGCTGAGTTCCCCGCAGTTCATGGACCCGGCTGAGAACGCAGCCTCCGTGAGCCACGGTAACCGCGATGAGGTCACTGCTGCTCATTGATGCTGCGCTCGCAGCACATTCATCAGTGGTTCTCAGCATGGCACCGCCCAGGTTGAAAACTATTTATCCTCAGAAATGGATTTATTTAAATTAAAAAAAACAGTGTGGACAACCCTCTATTCATGATAACCGGCCTTACGAACGCTCACAGCCAAGGGTCGCAGTCTGCAGATGTCAGTTTTGCCTGGCTGGTTATCAAAAATACAGGGGAACCCATAGCGTTTCTTTAACATTTTTTTTACTTATTTATTCATAGCGCAGCCAGCACCCGCTCTCACTTTTGTTAGCTGCAGCAAGTGTACATTGATGGGAGTAGTAGTCCCATCAGCCAGCTCCTGCTCTCACTGTGTGTTAGCTGCAGCAAGTGTAAATTGATGGGAGTAGTAGTCCCATCAGTTGACGCCTTCTCTCGCTGTTATCAGTTGACTATAACTCTCAAAATTCTACGCTGCTCGCGCTGACTGCTGGCAGAGCAGGGGAGGATGATGAGAACCGTCTTCAGCTCCGGGGAACAGCACTAACTATATTGCTGCTTCTCAGGCGTTGGTGTGTGTCACACTTATGACAGATGGGTGTCATCCGTGTGCGGGACGTTTTGCAGCCTGTGCTGCTATTAAAAAAACGGACATGTCAGCGTATTTTCCCCACAGACACACGATCCGAGGAATCACAGAAATCTTCATAGACCCATTCACTTTAATGTGTCTACGTGTGTACGTGTGTAAGTGTCTCCAGTACATGTGAAAACTGTCACCATACGTACTGGACACACTGACGTCTCAAAAAGGCTTGATGCAGTGGCTTTCACAACAGTGCGCTAGAGAGGCAGTGACCCAGGTTAGACCAACTTAAATATTTTTTTTTTTTGGCAACTTACAAAAAAAATTAAAACTTTTTCCTCTTTCAAAGAGAGGCTGAACAGACAGAAAAGTGCATCTCACAAAATTAGAATATCATCAAAAAGTTAATTAATTTCAGTTCTTCAATACAAAAAGTATCTATTTCAAGTTTTTATTTCTGTTAGGCTGTGTGCACACGCTGCGGATTTTGCTGCGGTTCCGCAGCGGTTTTGGCCGCTGCGGACCCGCAGCAGTTTCTGCTGCGGTGTACAGTACAATGATTCCCTATGGGAATCAAAAACCGCAGTGCAGACGGTGCGGAATTTTCCGCGCGGATTATCTGCGGTTTTCAATCCGCAGAAAGAATTGACATGTCAATTCTTTCTGCGGATTCTCCTGCGGTTTGCCATCTCCTCCATTGAGGAGATGAAAAACCGCAGGGCAAAACCGCAGAGCAATCCGCAGGTAAAACCGCAGGTCTTTTGACCTGCGGTTTCACCTGCGGATTGTACAAAATCCGTGCGGATGAATCCGCACCTAATCCGCAGCGTGTGCACACAGCCTTAACGTTGATGATTATGGCTCACAGCCAATGAAAACCCAAAAGTCAGTATCTCAGTAAATTAGAATACTTTATAACACTAGCTTGAAAAAATAATTTTAATATCTAAAAATGTGGGCCTACTGAAATGTTTATTCAGTAAGTGCACTCAGTACTTAGTTGGGGCTTTTTTGGCATCAATTACTGCATCAATGCGGTGGGCATGGAGGCGATCAGCCTGTGGCACTGCTGAGGTGTTATGGAATCCCAGGTTGCTTTGATAGCAGCCTTCAGCTTGTATGCATTGTTGGGTCTGGTCTCTCATCTTCCTCTTGACAATACCCCATAGATTCTCTATGGGGTTAAGGTCAGGCAAGTTTGCTGGCCAATAAATCACGGTGAAACTGTTGTTTTTAAACCAGGTATTGGTACTTTTGGCAGTGTGGACAGGTGCCAAGTCCTGCAGGAGATTGAAATTTCCATCTCCAAAAAGCTTGTATGCAGAGGGAAGGATAAAGTGCTCTAAAATTTCCAGGTAGACGGCTGCGCTGACTTTGGTCTTGATAAAACATCGTGTACCTATACCAGCAGATGACATTGCTCCCCAAACTATCACTGATTGTGGAAACTTCTTGGATTGTCTGTCTCTCCACTCTTCCACCAGACTCTGGGACTTTGCTTTCCAAGGTCTAGTGTGAAGTATCCTCAATCAATGATGATTTCGGGAGCCACGTCATCTGCTGGTGTAGGTCCACTGTGTTGTATCAAGACCAATGTCAGTGCAGTCGTCTACCAGGAAGTTTTATTCTGTAATGCTGTAGATAAGCCCCCGATCCAACCTGAAAGATAAGAAAAATAAGTTTTTAATTATACTCACCCGGGGGGGGCTGTCCTGTCCAATGGATGTTGCAGGTCCGGGTCCGGCGCCTTCCATCTTCTAGCGATGCTGCCCTTCTGTTTGATTCATGGCTCCCTGGCATCGCGCTTGTGCGCAGGCGTACTTATCTGCCCTGTTGAGGGCAGAGCAAAGTACTGCAGTGCGCTGGTGCCGGGAAAGGTCAGAGATACCCTGCGCACTGCAGTACTTTTGCCCTGTTGATGCAGACAAGTACGCATACGCAGGAGCGCGATGTCGGTGAGCCATGCAGCAAGCAAGAGGGCGGCAATCATGAGAAGATGGGATTTGCTGGACTCGGACCTGCGACTCTCATGGACTGCCCCCCCCCCCGGTGAGTATAATAAACCTACTTTTCTTATCTTTCAGGTCAGATCTGAGTCTTATCTACTGCATTATAAAATGATGTAGATAAGCCCTGAAAGGTAGTGGCCGTATCTTATATCGGCGAAACCTGGTGACAGGTTCACTTTAAATGGAAGAAGTTTGGGACCACAGAAGACTTTCTAGACCTGGCCGTCCAGCCAAACTGAGCCTTGGTGAGAGAGGTAAAGAAGAACCCCAAGATGACTGTGGCTGAGCGCTCCTTCCCTTCCAATCTCTGCCATGCACTCATGTCTAATATGAGATCTGTTATAAGAGAGGAGGTGCAGACTTCGGTATCAGGCCTTGCATACCCTCAGGCCACGCAGTTGAACCTCCAGAGATTCAGAAGGAGACCGAGCTAATCAGACACCTTGGCTGAAGAGATCCTGTCCGAATCAGAGCAGGAGGAAGAGGAAGCAAGTAGAGATCCTCCAGAAAAAGGGAAAAGATATCTGTTTTCGTCCGGGGACAAGGACGAGCTCCTCGGAGCAGTAAGACGGACTATGCAGATTGAGGAACCCCCAACAACTCTCTCAGTACAGGATGAGATGTTTGGGGGGGCTACGTTCGCAAACCTCAATGGTCTTCCCAGTGAACTCCCACATATGAGCTATGATTTTAAAGGAATGGGAAGAGGCAGATAAAAGACTGACTATTCCCAGGGATTTTACATTTCGCCTACCATTTGACCCGGAGGAGGTCAAAGCCTGGGAAGAGGTTCCCAAAATAGACATCCCGGTGGCGAAGGTATCCAAAAAAGATGGCTATCCCCTTTGAGGACTCCTCTATCTTAAAGGAGTCTATGGACCGGAAAGCTGATGGGCTCTTAAAAAAGGCCTAGGAGAGTTTGGCTACAGTCCTACGCGCCAATATAGCAGCAACGTCAGTAGCACATTCTATGCATTTGTAGGTAGATGAATTGGAGGAGCATCTGACAGCCAAAACACAGAGAGAGTGTATCTTAAAATCCCTTCCCTTACTAAAGCTGGCAACAGGCTTCCTGGCAGACGCCTCTGCAGAGTCTGTCAGAATTCGCTGCCAGAAGTCAGCCACTGTCCAATGCAGCTAGAAGCCTCAGATGAAAAGAAGGGGTTTCCCGAGGAAAAGCGCAAGAAATATCAGCCCTTTGGTGGGCAACGTTTTAGTCAGAAGACAGACTACAAGGGGAAAGGGAAGTCGGGAAGATGGAGCTATCCCAAAGGGGGAGAGAGCAGGGGTAGGAATAGAGATTCCATCTTCTCCGGCTCGGGATCAAGTTCCCGAAGGAAATGATGCCACCAGGGTAGGGGGGCATCTACTCGGGTTCCTGGAAGATTGGCAGGAGATTTCCAGGAGTCCTTGGGTCCTGCAGGTCATCTCTCAGGGGTACAGAATAGAATTCGACTCCCTACCTCCGGAGAGATTTCTCGTAACCAGCTCCCGTCTCGTTTCAGCCTCCCCTATGTGGTCGGATATTTAGGACCTCTTAGAGATGGCAGCAAGGAGAGGACACTACTCAAGCCTCTTCTCAATAAAAAAAACATCTGGGGAATGCAGAACAATAATAAATCTCAGACCCCTAAACAGATGGTTAAAATACAAGAGGTTCAAAATGGAATCGATAAGATCCACGATTCCCCTCTTATGGAAAGGGGTGGTAATGGGCACTCTATACCTAAAGACTACATATTACCACGTGCCAATCTACTCAGGCCACCAAAAATACCTCAGATTTGCAGTAGAAAAGGACAGCAGGATCTACCACTATCAGTTCTGCTGCCTCCCCTTTGGCCTAGCATCAGCCCTCAGAGTCTTCACAAAGCTAATGGTGGAGGTGGCTGCCTATCTAAGGAATCGGGACATCACGGTAGTCCCTTTCCTAGACGACTTTTAGTTGTGGCAGAAATTGGGTTGGATCATAAACTGGGCGAAGTGAGATCTAATACCCAAACCAAAAATAAAATTTTTGGGAGTCATGCTAAACTCGGAGGCAAGGGTGTCCTACCTACCGGAAGAGAAACAGACCAGCATGAAAGAGCGGATTCGTTAGTTTGCAGGGAGCCGGGTCTCAATCAGAGATGCAATAAATCTTGGGTCTAATGACATCCTGCATTCCCTGTGTGAACTGGAGCCAGTTTCATTCTCGAGAGCTACAGCAGGCGGTCCTAGCATCCTGGGACAGGACGCAGAGCTCACTAAACAGAGAGCTACAGCTATCCCCTCAGGTCAAGAGATCCCTGTATTGGTGGACAATTCCCAGGAATCTCCAGGCGGGTGTCTCGTGTGTTCAGTCTCCGGAGGCCATAGTCAACAATGATGTGGCGGTCAGATCCAAGGAAGATACTACCAGGGACGGTGGAGTTCAGGGGACAGCACGGAATCCTCAAACTTCAGAGAACTTCACACGGTTTGGAAAGTTATATCTTCCGCCCGATCCTTGGTAAAAAAAAAACACGTGAAGGTACTGTCAGACAATACGACGGTAGCCTTCCTCCATCACCAAAGCGGTCCTAGACATCCAGCACTGCAACATCTAGCAGGACGGATCTTCAGGTGGGCAGAGAAGGAGATTCTCTCGATCTCAGTGCTACACCTGGAGGGTACCAGAAACCAAGTCGCAGACTTCCTAAGCAGGAAGAAGGTAGCTGCAACAGAATGGGAATTGAACAACGAGGTGTTCAACGGACTATGCCAGCATTGGGGGAGACCGGAAGCAGATCTATTCACGCTCAGACAAAACGCAAAGGTCAGGACCTTCTACTCCCTGAACCCCCTGGGAGGCACAGCGGGGATCGAAGCCCTTTCACAGTCATGGAGCAGGGGTCTGTTATACGCATTCCGGCCTCTCGCACTGATCCCAAGGACTTTCAGGAAGATATACGAGGACAAGGTCACGGTCATACTAGTGGTGCCCTTCTGGCCGAAGAAGAGTTGGTTCCCCTTGCTGAAGACGTCAGAAGAAGAACCCATTGTTTTGCCAAGAAGAAGAGACCTTCTCCACCAAGGTCCGGTTCTGCACCAAAACCCAGAAGCCCTTCAGTTATCAGCCTGGATCCTGAGCGTCAGGTCCTAAGATCCAGGGGCCTGTCAGATGAAGTTATCTCTACCCTCCAAGCGAGTAGAAAACCGGTGACTTCCGCAATTTATAACAAGATCTGGAAGAAATTCTACAGTTACTGGGGAGAGGCGAGAGTTGATACTGACCATCCTGATATCCCCAAGGTCTTTGACTTTTTACAAGCAGGGTTCAGGAAAGGACTTAGCCCAGTACTCTAAGGGTACAGTGTATTCTATGACTCAGTGTATTCTATGACTCTTCCCTATCGTCTCACCCTTGGATAGCCCGATTATCCAGGGCAGTTCAAAGGTTAAGACCCTTAATAAGGAAATCTGTCCCTCCTTGGGACCTTAATTTAGTCCTTTCGCCGAGCGAAACCCGACCATAGCGTGAAGTCGGTCATGCGGTCGTCGACCCGAGCACCAAAGTTGCGTTTCCCATAATGCTTGCAGGCACCTTTTCTCAGCCAATGAGCAAGGACGCACACTGTGGGCAACGAGATGACATGGGCAGCGGCCACCACCATCTTAGAGAAGGGCATTGCAGTGATTGGCTTGCTTTGTGTGGCGTCACAGTGGCTATAAAAGCCCTGACCGCCGACCGCCATTTTACTTCTGTCGATCTTAGCATAGGGAGAGGTTACTGACGCTGTTTCTCAATAGGGAGAGAGTTAGGCAGGAAAGAAAAGTGATTCTGTGCTTGTGGCGATAGCAATTGTGCTGTACAGTTAGTGTGCAGTGACAGGGGAGGATTTTGTTCTGTGCAGCAGCGCTGGTTATTAGGCTGCCTGCCAGTGATAGGGGAGGATTTTCTTTTGGGCAGCAGCAGCGCTGGTTAATAGGCTGCCTGCTAGCTGAATTGCTGTGTGTACACTGCTGTGAAGACTGCTTTTTACACAGGACTAATACTTTTATACTTTTTTTCTGCACACTTACCGAGCGTTCATTTTTTCCCACACCGTATAGAGCTGTACGCTCACAACACACTACCGTGTACCGGCTGGTATCACGGACAAATACATGCTATCTGTGTGTGACTCCGGAAATATATACGGAGATTTACAATTACCCCTAGAATGTATACAGCTGTACGCTTGTGATACAGTACCCTTTTTCAGCTTTCATATTCTTGTCTAATCCAAACGGAGACTGAGAGCATCTGTGTGTGACTCCTGAAATACATACGGAGATTTAAAATGACCCCAACACTATATACACCTGGTGTCTTCTGATACAGTCCCCTTTTTCAGCTTTTTATATTCTTGTTTAATCCATACTGAGCCTGAGAGCGTCTGTGTGTGACTCCTGAAATTTATACGGAGATTTAAAATTACCCCAACACTATGTACACCTGGTATCTTCTGATACAGTACCCTTTTTCAGATTTTTATATTCTTGTCTAATCCATACTGAGTCTGAGAGCATTTGTGTGTGACTCCTGAAATATATACGGAGATTTAAAATTACCCCAACACTGTATACACCTAGTATCTTCTGATACAGTACCCAGTTATGATTGGGTCACCGAGGAGAAGAGCAAGCCCAAGCTAAGCCACAGAAAACCAGAGAGGTTGGAATCTAAGCGGATTGCAGACCCCTGATCCTATCCACACAACTAACAGTAGCTGTGGAGCGTGCCTACGATGATCCTAGACACCTCGGCACAGCCGGAAAACTAACTCAGCCTAAAGCAAGAAAGGTGATGTCTAAACCTCCCCGCAGCAGACCCCAAAGGAATAGATAGCCCCCAAACATATATTGTTGGTGAGACAAGATGAAAACACAAACGCAGGTAGGAAAATAGACCAGCGCAACGATGGGGCCCACACTGACTAGACAGAACAGGAAAGGAAAGACACTGTCAGCAATCACGCAAAAAAAACCTGCAAAAAAGCCCAACACGTCTCATGCAAAAAATACTGAAGTCGAAAGACTTCGCCCACTATATCAGCACTCTGATATATTCTGAAAGCAGAGCAAAAAGAGGCAAATCTAATAAGGGACAAAAACAAACTGGCACAAGCAGTAACATACAGATGGTGATTCAGCACAGCCCCAGCCAGAGCTGGCTGACCCACACAAGACTGAAATGGACAAAACCAGATCAAATGTGAACAGAATAGCAAAAGAACACTTAGCTGAGCATGCAGGGACTGAGTTGGAAGCTAAGACCTCAGGAGGCAGGAAAAAATCACCAGCAGCGATAGAGGGAGTCGGCTGTCTTAAATCCAGTCTGAAACCCCAGATCTCCAAACGTCGTCCTCATTATCAGGTGGCAAGCCTCTGTTAATCAGATCAGCTCTATTACCTCCAGTAACCATCAAAGGGAGCCAGAAAGAGAACTCGCAACCCCTCTGTCAATTTGACCAGCTCCACTACCTTCAGTAGTAACCAGGGGTAGGCCAGAAAGCGAATTCACAACATTACCCTTTTTCAGCTTTTTATATTCTTGTCTAATCCATACTGAGCCTGAGAGCGTCTGTGTGTGACTCCTGAAATATATACGGAGATTTACAATTTTCCCCTTCACCGTATACAGCTGTACACTTCTGATACACTACCATATATATCTGCTGGTATTTTTGGTACATTTTCCCAAACATGAGAAAGTATGGTGGAAGAGGCCGAGGACGTGGGCGGGGGGGGCAGCTGGTACTGATGGTGCTGGTGGTGCATCTGCTGGTAGTGCCAAAAGCACAATAGCACCTAAGGCAGGAGGTGTTGAGCCTGTGTCATCGTCTGGCTCAAGAAGGCCTGGAAGGCTCCCTTTTCTGGGGGTAGGTAAACCGCTTTTAAAGCCGGAGCATCAGGAACACGTTTTGGCTTACATTGCCAAAACAGCCTCCAGCTCTATCGCCTCCTCTTCTGAAGTTTCAAAAAATGCAAGCTGTTATGAATGAGTCACCGTAGGAGGCAAAAACAGAAATACTAGCTAAGTCCAGAAAACCACAGAAGTTGGCAGCTATCGGATTGCAGACCCCTGAACCTAACAACAACAACTAGCAGTAGCCGTGGGGGTTCCTACGGTGCCCTAGACCCCTCGATCACAGCCGGAGAACTACATAGCCTAAAGACAGAAAGGGAAATGTAAACTGCCCAGAGCAGCCCCCAAAGCAATAGGCAGCCCCCAACATATAATGACGGTGAAGCAAGATGCAAAAACACTCACACAGATAGAAAGATAGGCTGAGCAAATGATGGGGCCCAAGCTAACTAAATAGGACAGAATAGAAAAGCTGCTGTCTGCAATCCGCCAAAACCCTCTCAAAAACAAGAGCCAACAGACTGATAGGGAAAAAAGCCCTGAAGACGCTAGGCTTCAAAAAGACTATATCAGTACTCAGGTATTATCTGAAGACAGAGCAAAAAGGAATTCAGCTCACCCAGCAGGGAAAGGCAGAAATCCAGAAAAACAAGGCAAAACAAAACCAAAACACAAATGCAAAAAGTAGAGCAGAAAACTTAGCTTTTGAGGAGCAGGAATCAGACTGGTCTCCAAGAATCCCTCAGAGTAATCACCCGCAAGGCAGAAGCGTGTCAGCTGCCTTATATCCAGTCAGCAATCCCAGTCACCCAGTCATCATCATTCTGCTCAGGTGCTTTGTAATCAGCCTCACTACCTTCCTTCACCAGAAGAGGGAGTTCATCAGACCTCAATGGTGAAGGGGAAAATGAACTCACAACAGTACCTCCCCCTTGAGGAGGGGTCACCGAACCCTCATCCACGCCACCAGGGCGATCAGGGTGAGCCCCATGAAAGGCACGCACCAATCTTTTGGCATGAATATCAGAGGCAGAGACCCAGGAATTATCCTCCTGACCATAACCCTTCCACGTAACCAAATACTGGAGTCTCTGTCTAGCCAGACGGGAATCCAGTATCTTCTCTACCTCATATTCCATGTTACCTTCAACTAATACAGGGTCCGGAGGTGCCACCCCAGGAACAACTGGTTCAACAAACCTCTTCAACAAGGACTTTTGAAACACATTATGAATTTTAAATGTGACAGGAAGAGCCAAACGAAAAGAGACCGGATTAATAATCTCCAAAATCTTGTAAGGTCCAATAAACCTAGGCTTAAACTTAGGAGAAGCCACCTTCATAGCGATATTTTTTGATGATAACCAAACCATATCACCAACCTTAAACTGGGGACCAATGGTCCTATGTCGGTTGGAAAACCGCTGGGTCTTTTCCTGGGAGAGAGATAACTTATCCACCACTTGGTCCCAGATCTGGTGCATTCTCTCCACCACAGTGTCAACACCTGGGCAGGCAGAAGACTCCACCTGCCCTGAAGAAAATCGAGGATGAAACCCAAAGTTACAAAAAAAAGGTGACATCAAAGTGACAGAACTAGCTCTATTATTCAAAGCAAACTCGGCCAAGGGCAAAAATGAAACCCAATCATCCTGATCAGCGGAAATAAAACATCTCAAATACGACTCCAAGGTCTGGTTTGTTCTCTCCGTCTGCCCATTGGTCTGAGGGTGAAAAGCATAGGAGAAGGACAACTGAATTCCCAGCTTGGAACAGAAAGTCCTCCAAAATCTAGACACAAATTGAACTCCTCTGTCAGATACAATGTTCTCAGGAATCCCGTGCAAGCAAACCACCTGTTGCAAAAACAGGGGCACCAACTCAGAGGAAGATGGCGACTTAGGGAGTGGTACAAGATGAACCATCTTAGAGAACCTATCACAAATCACCCAAATAACAGTCATTCTCTGAGAGACAGGCATATCAGAGATGAAATCCATTGAAATATGGGTCCATGGCCTCCTGGGGACCGGCAAAGGCATCAACAACCCACTAGAGGGAGAACAAGGTTTAGACCGGGAGCAAGTCCCACAGGACTGCACAAAATTCCTGACATCACGAGACAAGGCGGGCCACCAAAAAGACCGACTCACCAGATCTCTAGTACCAAAAATACCTGGATGACCAGCCAATGCAGAGCAATGAACTTCAGACATCACTCTCTTCTTCCACTGGTCAGGAACATACAACTTTCCACTGGGACAACGCTCAGGTTTGTCCTCCTGGAACTCTTCCAGAGCACGTCTCAAATCGGGCGAGATAGCAGAAAGAACTACCCCTTCGCCTAAGATGGTAGCAGGCTTGGTCACCACAGGAGAATCAGCAAAGAAGCTCCTAGAGAGGGCGTCTGCCTTGACATTCTTAGTGCCAGGAAGAAAAGAGACCACAAAATCAAAACGTGTAAAAAAGAAGGCCCACCTAGCCTGTCTAGGGTTCAAGCGTTTGGCCGACTCCAGGTAAATCAAATTCTTGTGGTCAGTGAGGACCACGACTTGGTGTTTAGCTCCCTCCAACCAATGTCTCCACTCCTCAAATGCCCACTTCACTTCATGGCTAACAGTTCCCGATTCCCCACATCATAGTTACGTTCAGATGGAGAGAACTTTCGGGAAAAGAAAGCACAGGAATCCATTTTAGATGTTACAGGATCCTTTTGGGACAAAACAGCTCCTGCACCAATCTCAGAAGCGTCCACCTCTACCTGGAACGGGAGTGAGACATCAGGTTGCCGCAAAACTGGGGCAGAAGTGAATCTTCGCTTCAGCTCCTGAAAGGAAGAAAGAGCCTCCGGAGACCAATTCAACACATCAGCACCCTTTTCAGTCAGATCAGTCAATGGCTTGGCAATACTTGAAAATGTTGCTATAAATTTCCGATAAAAATTAGCAAAACCCAAAAACTTCTGGAGGGCCTTCAAAGAAGTGGGCTGAACCCAATTATAAATGGCCTGCACCTTGGCCGGGTCCATTTCAATAGTTAACGGAGACAAAATAAATCCCAAAAATGAAATCCTCTGTACCCCAAAAAGGCATTTCGATCCTTTGACATTCGGGGAATTCTCCCTCAAGATCCGGAACACAGTCCGAACATGTTCCACATGAGAATCCCAATCCTTGGAGAAGATCAAAATATCATCCAGATAGATAATCAAAAATTTATCCACAAAGTCTCGGAAAATGTCGTTCATGAAGCACTGGAAGACAGAAGGGGCATTAGTGAGCCCAAAAGGCATCACCAGGTACTCAAAATGTCCCTCCGGAGTATTAAACGCCGTCTTCCATTCATCCCCATGCTTAATGCGGATAAGATTATACTCCCCCCTGAGGTCAAGCACCTTTAACTCTGGAGAATAGATCCGAAATTAGGGGTAACGGATACTGATATTTAATAGTAATTTTGTTGAGGGCACGACAATCAATACAAGGCCTTAATGAACCATCCTTTTTGGCCACGAAAAAAAACCCGGCACCTAAAGGTGAAGAGGATGGTCTAATATGACCCTTCTCCAACGCCTCCTTAATATAGGATCGCATAGCCTCGTGCTCGGGTACAGATAAATTGAAGAGCTGACCCTTGGGAAATTTACACCCCGGGCTCAGTTCAATTGCACAGTCATAACTCCTATGAGGAGGCAAAGACGCAGACTCATTCTCACTAAATACATCATAAAAGTCCGCCAAATAGTCAGGAACATCATGCGACTGAGGAGAGGTGGAAAAAAACGGAGCCTCACTAAGGGCACACAGACAACCCCAACTCACCACAGACACCCCCAACTCACCACAGACACAGGTTTCCAATCCAAAACTGGATTATGAATTTGCAACCAGGGAAACCCCAGAACAATGGTATCATGCAAATTATGCAACACCAAAAATCTGCAATTTTCTTGATGGTCTGGGGTGACCCGCATTACCACCTGGGTCCAAAACTGAGGTTTATTTTTCGCCAAAGGAGTAGCATCAATCCCCCTCAAAGGGATAGGCGTCCGCAGAGGTGTCATCGGAAATCCACAACGTTTAGCAAAATCCAAGTCCATTAGATTCAGGGCTGCTCCCAAATCCACAAAAGCCTTGGCGGTAAATGTGGACAGGGAGCAGATCAGAGTAATTGCCAGAAGAAACTTAGGTTGATCACCACCCACAGAAAACGTGTGTGCAAAACGTTTCTCTCGTTTAGGACAGACAGAAATAATATGCGAGGCATCTCCACAAAAAAAAGCACAGCTTATTACGCCTTCTGAACTCCTGACGTTGCTCCCTGGACAAAACTCTATCACATTGCATAGGTTCAGACACTTGTTCAACAGGTGGCAACACCTCTCGTGCAGTCCTGCGTTCACATAAACGCCGATCAACCTGAATGGCTAATGACATAGAATCGTCAAGACCAGAGGGAACAGGAAATCCCACCATAGTATCTTTTACGGCTTCTGACAAACCCTTCCAAAAGAGAGCTGCCAAGGCATCATTCCAGGTAGTAAGGACCGCCCACTTTCTGAATTTTTGACAGTACAATTCTGCAGAATCTCGACCCTGGCTCAATGCCAACAGGGTCTTTTCAGCCTGATCAATAGCATTAGGTTCGTCATACAACAACCCCAAGGCTTGAAAAAATGCGTTCACATTAGTCAGAATAGGATCATCTGGTTACAAAGAAAACGCCCAATCCTGGGGATCGCCACGCAGCAAAGAGATGACAATTTTAACCTGCTGCGCGGAGCTCCCTGACGAGTTAGGCTTCAAGGCAAAAAATAATTTACAATTATTTTTGAAATTCAAAAATTTAGACCAATCCCCAAAAAACACATCAGGAGTAGGGATCTTTGGTTCAGCAGCATGTGAATGAGCAAGGTAGGCGGAAATTCCCCACAATTCCGCAGCGAGCTGCTCCACACGATCAGACAATTGCTTTATCTCCATTGAGAGAAAAAAAATTCCCCCTACGGCCTCAGAGATATAGAGGAAAAAATATACACACTTTTTTTTTTTTTTTTTTTACAATTCTTTCCTTCTATTGAGTACCCTAGGATCTGCGGTATGGCGGGTGATTCTGTTATGAATGAGTCACCGTAGGAGGCAAAAACAGAAATACTAGCTAAGTCCAGAAAACCACAGAAGTTGGCAGCTATCGGATTGCAGACCCCTGAACCTAACAACAACAACTAGCAGTAGCCGTGGGGGGTTCCTACGGTGCCCTAGACCCCTCGATCACAGCCGGAGAACTACATAGCCGAAAGACAGAAAGGGAAATCTAAACTGCCCCAGAGCAGACCCCAAAGCAATAGGCAGCCCCCAACATATAATGACGGTGAAGCAAGATGAAAAAACACTCACACAGATAGAAAGATAGGCTGAGCAAATGATGGGGCCCAAGCTAACTAAATAGGACAGAATAGAAAAGCTGCTGTCTGCAATCCGCCAAAACCCTCTCAAAAACAAGAGCCAACAGACTGATAGGGAAAAAAGCCTTGAAGACGCTAGGATTCAAAAAGACTATATCAGTACTCAGGTATTATCTGAAGACAGAGCAAAAAGGAATTCAGCTCAACCAGCAGGGAAAGGCAGAAATCCAGAAAAACAAGGCAAAACAAAACCAAAACACAAATGCAAAAAGTAGAGCAGAAAACTTAGCTTTTGAGGAGCAGGAATCAGACTGGTCTCCAAGAATCCCTCAGAGTAATCACCCGCAAGGCAGAAGGGCGTCGGCTGCCTTATATCCAGTCAGCAATCCCAGTCACCCCAGTCATCATCATTCTGCTCAGGTGCTTTGTAATCAGCCTCACTACCTTCCTTCACCAGAAGAGGGAGTTCATCAGACCTCAATGGTGAAGGGGAAAATGAATTCACAACACGTCACAGGTCGGATTGGCACCGACTTTCATGATGTGGTGTCAAAGGTCAGGAACGGGTTAAATAGTAATAATGCCTCCTTTGTGCCCTTTAGAAAATATTAATGCCCTGTGCAAAGGTCTGAAAAAAGTGTTCAAATGTTGCTCCTTTGTCAGCCACAATACTCTGAATGCCTATGTAACAATAATGCTTAACATTTGATAATGTCCACTGAGTCTTGCAATGTAAAGCTCCTCTACACACAGTATGGTGGGCCCACTGCTCCTTTATACACACTATGATGTCCCCACAGCCCCACTATACACAGAATGGTGCGCCTACAGCTCCTTGATACAGAGTATGATGTTCCCACAGCTGCACTATACACTGCATGGTGGGTCTACAGCTCCTTTATGCAGAGTATGATGTCCCCACACCTCCACTATACACAGCATGGTGGGCCTACAGCTCCTTTATACAGAGTATGAAGACCCCACAGCTCCTTTATACAGAATATGTCATCACAGCTTCCTTATACATAGTGTAACGATCCCCACAGAAGCTGTCTCACTGTATAATGGCCCCCACAGTAGAACCCACACTGTAAAAAGGCCTCCAGAGTAGTCCCCACACTAACCCTCAAATTGTATAATGGCCCCCTCATTAGCCACCGAACTGTAAAATGGCTCCACATTAGCTTTCAAAGTGTATAATGATCACTGCATTAGCCCTTAAACTGTATAATGGCCATAATATTAGCTTACATGCATTATAATGGTTCGTGCCCCCAAACTGGATTATGGCCCTACATTAGCTGACAAACTGTATAATGGAATCCACAGTAAGCCCCAAACTGTATAATAGGCCCCACAGTAGCTCCTATACTGTATAAAGGCCTCCAATTTAGCTCCTACACTGTATAATGGGTCCCACACCTTAAGGTCCCCCCATGTAGTCCTTGGGCCTCCCACTGTTTCAGGGTTCCTTACTGTTTATAATGCCCCCACAAGTTTTTATTAAAATAAAAAAAAATCATTCTCAATTAAGCCAGAATCTTGAAGACTCCACAGGCGAGGCTTGGGCGTAACAACGTGCAGTCACAGTGCCGATGCACACACAGGATGTCAGAGTCCTGGCACGACCCAATGATGACACTGTGCGGGGACTTTGACGTCCTGCGAAAGCGTTGGTGCCTCAGCTTTTCTGTAGACCGAAGGCTTAAAACGACGTGAACAGAAAGAGCAGTGCATGGAGACACGGACGCCAATACAGTTATGGATAGCGTACTTCCGGTTTAGTCCCTCTGAGCGCGAGGGCCTGGGGCGGATGCACTTTGTGCTTCCTCGGTAGATACACTACTGATACTATGACTACGGACACCAGACATTATAATTTCACATAATAGTCACAGTATATCATATACCAGTCACCTATAATATGCAGTGGGTACGGAAAGTATTCAGACCCCTTTAAATTTTTCACTGTGTTTCATTGCAGCCAATTGGTAAATTCCAAAAAGTTCATTTTTTTTCTCATTAATGTACACTCTGCACCCCATCTTGACTGAGATAAAAGCAGAATTGCAGAAATTTTTGCAAATTTATTAACCCTTTCATGACAGAGCCTGTTTTTGCTTTCGTGACCGGGCCAATTTTTTCAATTCTGACCAGTGTCACTTTATGAGGTCATAAATCTAGAACGCTTCAACGGATCCTGCTGATTCTGACAGTGTTTTCTCGTGACATATTGTACTTCATGTTAGTGGTAACATTTCTTTGATATGACTTGCGTTTATTTGTTAAAAAAATGGAAATTTGGCGAATATTTTGAAAATTTCGCAATTTTCAAACTTTTAATTTTTGTGCCCTTAAATCTGAGTCATATCACACAAAATAGTTAATAAATAACATTTCGCATATGTCTACTTTACATCTGCACAATTTTGGAGACAACATTTTTTTTGTTAAGAAGTTATAAGGGTTAAAAGTTGACCAGCGATTTCTCATTATTACAACAAAATTTACAAAACCATTTTTTTAGGGACCACCTCACATTAGAAATGAGTTTGGGACAGAAAATACCCAAAAAAGACACCATTATAAAAACTGCACCCCTCAATGTTCTCAAAACCACATTCAAGAAGTTTATTAACCCTTGCGGTGCTTCACATGAATGAATTGAATGTGGAAGGAAAAATAAACATTTAACTTTTTTTCAAACATTTTACTTCAGAACCAATTTTTTTTATTTTCACAAGTGTAAAAAGAGAAAATGAACCACAAAGCCTTTTGTGCAATTTCTCCCGAATACGCCGATACCCCATATGTGGGGGTAAACCACTGTTCGGGCACACGGCAGAGCTCAGAAAGGAAGGAGTGCCGTTTGACTTTTTCAATGCAGAAGTGGCTGGAATTGAGATCGGATGCCATGTCGCATTTGGAGAGCCCCTGATGTGCCCAAACAGTGGAAACCCCACACAAGTGACCCCATTTTGGAAAATAGACCCCTTAAGGAACTTATCTAGATGTGTGGTGAGCACTTTGAACCCCCAAGTGCTTCACAGAAGTTTATAATGTAGAGCCAGGAAAATAAAAAATCATATTTTTTCCACAAAAATAATTTTTCAACCCCCAAATTTATATTTTCCCAAGGTTAACAGGAGAAATTAGACCACCAAAGTTGTTGTGCAATTTGTTCTGAGTACGCCTATACCCCATATGCCATGTCGCATTTGGAGAGCCCCTGATGTGCCTAAACAGTAGAAACCCCCCACAAGTGACCCCATTTTGGAAACTAGACCCCCCAAGGAACTTATCTAGATATGTGGTGAGCACTTTGAACCCCCAAGTGTTTCACTAAAGTTTATAATGTAGAGCCGTGAAAATAAAAAAAAATCTTTTTTTTTACACAAAAATGATCTTTTAGCCCCCAATTTTTTATTTTCACAAGGGTAACAGGACAAATAGGACCCCAAAATTCGTTGTCCAACTTGTCCTGAGTACGCTGGTACCCCATATGTGGGAGAAAACTACTGTTTGGGCACACGGTGGGGCTCAGAAGGAAAGTAGTGACGTTCTGGAATGCAGACTTTGATGGAATGGTCAGCGGGCGTCATGTTGCGTTTGCAGAGCCCCTAATGTGCCTAAACAGTGGAAACCACCAATTCTAATTCCAACCCTAACCCCAACATACCTCTAACCCTAATCTCAACCCTATAACCATAACCCTAACCACAAACCTAACATCATCACACCCCTAACCCTAATCCTAACCATAACCAACCATATCCACAATCCTAACCCAACACACCCCTAACCCTAATCCCAACCCTAACCATAGCCCCAACTCTAACCCTAATTTTAGCCTCAATCCTAGCCCAAGCTTTAGCCCCAACCCTAACCCTAACTTTAGCCTAACCTTCGCCCTAACTTTAGCCTAACCCCAACTTTAGCCTAACAATAACCCTAAATTTAGCCTAACAGTAACCCTAATAGTAACCATAACTTTAGCCTAACCCTACAGTAACCCTAAATATAGCACTAACCCTAACAGTACAACTAACTATAGCACTAACCCTAACTATAGCACTAACCCTAACCATAGCACTAAACATAGCACTAACGCTAACCCTAACAATAGCACTAGCCCTATCCCTAATCCTAGCCCTAACCCTAGCCCTACCCCTAATCCTAGCCCTAACCCTAGCTCAAGCCCTAACCCTAGCCCTAACCATAATCCTAGCCCTAATCCTAGCCCTAATCCTAGCCCTAACCTGCATACCTGCTATTTTCTTTTTTTTTTGTGTGACAAGATCGCTGCCTGGCACAGCTGTTGCCAGCAGCGCTTGTCACACTGTTTCTCCTCTGAACTGGCACTAACAAATCAGAGGTGAAGCAGCGTTACTGTCAGGCAGCGATCTTGTCACACAGTAACGCTGTTTCTCCTCTGATCTCCTGTCAGTGTGAGATAAGAGGAGAAGTGGCGTTATTATGAGTCAGATCACGGGGAAACAACAAGCTTTCCCAGAGAGCTATCTCATTGGCTGCTGCGACGCTGACGTCATAAGGACCTAAATTAATCAGGTCTCGATGAGGTCAGGGGTCGCAGCAAGCATTGGGCGCCGGGATTCCTGCATTATAAGGTATGTGGGGGTCCCGAGGGGTGCAAAACCGCCGACAGTAGATAAACATCAGCGCTGTACAAAGCCCAGCAAGCGCCGACGTATATCTACCGTTGGCGGTCTGGAAGCGGTTAAAAAGGAAAAACCGAAATTACACATGGTTATAAGTATTCAGACCCTTTCCCCAGTAGTGAGTAGAAGCACCCTTTTGAGCTAGAACAGACATGAGTCTTCTTGGGAATGATGCAACAAGTTTTTCACACCTGAATTTGAGGATCCTCTGCCATTCTTCCTTGCAGATCCTCTCCAATTCCGTCAGGTTGGATGATGAATGTTGGTGGACAGCCATTTTCAGGTCTCTCCACAGAAGCTCAATTGGGTTTCTGTTATGGCTCTGGCTGGGCCAGTTAAAAATGGTCACAGAGTTGTTCCAAAGCCACTCGTTTGTTATTAAGAAAAATAAGTGTTATTATACTCACGGGGGGCAGTCACGTCCGATGGGTGTCCAGCGCCTCCCACCTTTTTATGATCGCCGCCCTTCTGCTTACTTCATGGCTCCTCGACATCACCCTCCTGTGCACAAGTACTTGACTGCCCTGTTGAGGGCAGAGCAAAGTACTGTTTTGCGCAGGGCCTCTCTGACCTTTCCCGGCACCTGCACAATGCCTCAACAGGGCAGATAAGTACTCCTGCGAACGAGCGCGATGCCAGGGAGCCATGAAGCAAGCAGGAGGGCAGCATCGCAAGAAAATGGGAGGCGCCGGACCCGGACCTGCAACACCCATTGGACCGGACCGCCCCCCGGGTGAGTATAATAAACTTATTTTTCTTATCTTTCAGGTCGGATTGGGGGCTTATCTACAGCCTTATAGAATAAAATTTCCAGGTAGACAGCTGCGCTGACTTTGGTCTTGATAAAACAAAGTGGACCTACACTACATCATTGATTGTGGAAACTTCACACTAGATCTTGGAAAGCAAGGTCCCAGAGTCTGGCAGAAGAGTGGAGAGACAGACAATCCAAGCAGCTTGAGGTCTAGTGTGAAGTTTCCACAATCAGTGAGAGTCTGGGGAGCCATGTCATCTGCTGGTATAGGTACACTATGTTTTATTTAGACCAAAGTCGGCGCATCCGTCTACAAGGAAATTTTTGAGCACTTTATGTTTCCCTCTGCCGACATGCTTTTAGGAGATGGAAATTCCATTCTCCAGCAGGACTTGGCACCTGTCCACACTACCAAAAGTAACAATACCTGGTTTAAAAACAACAATATCACTGTGCTTGATTGGCCAGCAAACTCACCTGACCTTAACCCCATAGAGAATTTATGAGATATAGCAAGAGGAAGATGAGACACCAGATCCAACAATGCAGATGAGCTGAAGGCTGCTATCAAAGCAACCTGGGCATCCATAACACCTCGGCAGTGCCACAGGCTGATCGCCTCCATGCCACACCGCATTGATGCAGTAAGGCCGGGTGCACACTGGAGTGTGAACCTAGCCTAATTGATGCCAAAGAAGCCCCAACTAATTACTGAGCGCATTTACTGAATACACATTTCAGTAGGTCCACATTTCAGATTTTAAAATCATTTTTCAAGCTGGTGTTATAAAGTATTTTAATTTACTGAGATAATGACTTTTGGGTTTTCACTGGCTGTAAGCCATAATCATCAACATTATCAGAAAGAAACACTTAAAACAGATTGCTCTGTTTGTAATGACTATATAGCATGAGTTTCACTTTTTGTATCGAAGAAAAGAAATAAATTAACTTTTTGATGATATTTTAATTTTGTGAGATACACCTGTATGTCTGTTCAGCCTCTGTTTGAAAGAGGACAACATTTCATTTTTTTTTGTAAGTTGCCAAAATAAAAATGTGTAAGTTGGTCTAACCTGGGTCACTGCCTCTCTAAAGCACTGTTGTGAAAGCCGCTGCATCAGGTCTCTTTGAGACGTCAGTGTGTCTGGTACGTATGGTGAGTTTCCAAATGTACTGCAGACACTTACACAGGTAGACCCATTCAAGTGAATGGGTCTGTGCGCTAATACCACATACAAGGAACAAATACTGCCACACCATCACCAGACCACATATTACCACCACATGGTGACTGAATACTACAATACTGATCATTAATAAAAAAAACATAATACTATCACCATAAGTGGCATTATACACAGGAGATCTGTATTTAGTATGCAGTGTCTGTGTACAGGTAATATAGTGATCAATGACATTATACACAGGAGCTCTGTATATAATGTACAGGTAACACAGTGATCACTGGTGACATTATACACAGGACCTCTGTATATATAGTATACAATGTATAGTGTCAGTGTACAGGTAACACACTAACTCACCAGTGACGTCTCTAGGTGAAGTCCTTCATCCAGCACAGATCACCATCACGTCTTCCAGCCATCGTATCCATCCTGCCCCATGATCCTGTGCGATCTGTCTCCAATCATGCCCCGTATCTCCATTCTGCCCCCATGTTCAGCATTCTGACCCCATGTTCAGCATTCTGCCCCAGTTCAGCATTCTGCCCCAGTCCAGCATTCTGCCCCATGTTCAGCATTCTGCCCTAGTCCAGCATTCTGCCCCATGTTCAGCATTCTGACCCCATGTTCAGCATTCTGCCCCATATCCAGCATTCTGCCCCATATTCAGCATTCTGCCCCCATGTCCAGCATTCTGTCCCCATGTTCAGAATTCTTCCCCTGTCCAGCATTTGCCCCATATCCAGCATTCTGCCCCGTGTCCAGCATTCTGCCCCATGTTCAGCATTCTGCCCCAGTCCAGCATTCTGCCCCATGTCCAGCATTCTGCCCCAGTCCAGAATTCTACCCCAGTCCAGCATTCTGCCCCATGTTCAGCATTCTGCCCCAGTCCAGCATTTTGCCCCATGTTCAGCATTCTGCCCCATATCCAGCATTCTGCCCCATATTCAGCATTCTGCCCCCATGTCCAGCATTCTGCCCCCATATTCAGTATTCTGCCCCAGTCTCCAGCATTCTGCCCCAGTCTCCAGCATTCTGCCCCATGCTCAGCATTCTGCCCCATGCTCAGCATTGTGCCCCATGTCCAGTATTCTGCCCCATGTCCAGCATTCTGCCCCAGCACCCAGCATTCTGCCCCAGCACCCAGCATTCTGCCCCATATCCAGCATTCTGCCCCAGTCCAGCATTCTGCCCCATGTTCAGCATTCTGCCCCAGTCCAGCATTCTGCCCCATGTTCAGCGTGCTGCCCCCAGTCCAGCATTCTGCCCCATTCCAGCATTCTGCCCCCAGTCCAGCATTCTGCCCCATGTTCAGCATTCTGCCCCCAGTCCAGCACTCTGCCCCCAGTCCAGCATTCTGCCCCATGTTCAACATTCTGCCCCCAGTCCAGCACTCTGCCCCCAGTCCAGCACTCTGCCCCCGTGCCCCTTGGATCGCCGCTGTCAAAAAAAAGTTCTCCTTACCTGGCCGTGCTCCAGCGGTGGGCGAGGCTCCCTCCATCCCTCCATGCTGCAGCGCACTCTAGACGGCGACTGACACTGACGTCAGACGCCGGCGAGGTGCACACTGCGGCTGACGTCAGCTGACAGCCTCCGATTGGCTGGCAGCTGTTAACTATTGAATTGCGGGCCGTCGAGCACGCATGTCATTAGCGTTTAGCTGCTGCCCACAGCTCCGCTAGCCAGGGCCCAGTTAGCAGAGAGGAGACCGGGCCCGATGCGGCCCCCTCTGCCCGCCGGGCCCCATACGCCAGTCAGGGCAGTAATGCCCTGATGGGGGCCCTGTGTGCACATTTCTTTGTGATTCCACAGATCGTGTGACTGTGGGCAAAATACACTGAGAAGTCCATTTTTTTAACAGCAGCACAGGCTGCAAAACGTCCCTCACATGGATGACACCCGTATGTCATCAGTGTGTCATGCAGCGGCGCCTGAGAAGCAGCGGTATAGTTAGCGCTGTTCCCCGGCGCAGTGTGCTGAAGCCAGCTCTCATCATCTTCCCCTGCTCTGTCAGCAGTCAGCGCGAGCAGAGGAGAATGTTGAAAGTTATAATCAACTAATAATAGCGAGAGCAGGCATTGACTGATTGTACTACTACTCCCATCAACGTACACTTGCTGCATTTAACAGTGAGAGCAGGTGCGAGCTGCGCTATGAATAAAAAAGTAATTAAAAAAACGGTATGGGTTCCCCTGTATTTTTGATAACCAGCCAGGCAAAACTTAGAGTTGCGGACTGCGACCCTTGGCTGTCAGCGTTCGTAAGGCCGGTTATCAAGAATACATGGGTGTCTGCACTTTTTTTATGTAAATAATTTAAAAAGATGGAGCTAAAGCAGACGGCTGGGGACTGGTAATCTCAGGCTGATAAGGGGCCATCTTTATCACCCCACCCCCAGCCTAAAAATAACAGCCTGCAGCTGCATAGAAAAGGCACATCTATTAGATGCATAAATTCTGACGCTTGTCCAGACTCTACCCACTTGCCCTGCAGCGGTGGCAATTGGAGTAATATTGGTGGGGTTGATGTCACTTTTGCATTGTCTAGTGACATCAAGCCCACGGGTTAGTAATGGAGAGGCGTCTATAAACACCTATCCATTATTAATCCTATAGATGTATGGTAAATAAAGACACAGCAAGAATAAAGTCCTGTATTTTAAATCTAAACAAAACACTTTTCCACACTTTCTTTAAAAATAGCAAACACAGTAAGGTGAGTATTATTCCCACTCCATTGAAGCCATCGTCTCCTGTAATAAAACAAAAATGAAAAAACAACAATATCCCTCACCTGTCCGACATTCTATCCCATGCCGTAATCTATGTCTGGGGATAAATAGTTTTCAACCTAAACGGTGCCAGGCTGAGACCCACTGATGAATGTGCTTATACGAGCGCAGGATCAATAAGCAGCAGTGACGTCATCGCGATTATTGTGGGTCATGGAGGTTGCGTTCCCAGCCGGGCCCATGAACTGCGGGGACCTCAGCACTGTGAGAAAGTGTCACCGGATTTCACCGCAGTTCAGCTCAGGAAGTTCACCGCAAATAACCATGAGAAATCTTTGGTGAACTCATTGAGCCGAACTGTGGTATTTTTACCTGAAAAAGTGTGTTTTGTTTTGATTTCAAATAAAGGACTTTATTCTGGCTGTGTCTTTATTTATCATACAGCTACAGGATTAGTAATGGAGAGGTGTCTTAAAGACGTCTCTCCATTACTAACCCGTGCAGGCTCGGACTGGCCCACCGAGGTACCGTTGGATCCCTGGGTGGGCCCCGCCCCCGAATGTCACTGTCACTCACTGGTCGCTCGTACCCAGGGGTGGGATTCAGCGGGTTCTCCCCGGTTCGGTGGAACCGGTTGTTAAAAAAGCAGCCGGTTCCCCGAACCGGGGAAATTCACAGCCGCGATCCGGTACTTTGATTTTCCTGAAGTGCAGCCAGCAAGGAGCAGGAGCAGAGGAGGACTCTTGCTCTGCTTCCTAGTCCCACCGGATACCGCGCATTGATACGTCGGGTCGTTCTCTGCTCTGTCTCTGACTACTGGACAGAGCACAGCACACCCCGGAGGCCCCCGCCCCGCGCACTGATTCCTGCGCACAGTGCGGCATTGGCGGGTAACTGGAGCTCGCTGGAGGAGTCACCGCCACTGCCCAGACTTGTCAAGTCAATGTGAGCTGAGCCCAGGCAGTGTGACGGACCGGTGCTTTGCGCACACCTGGAGGCCGGAGGAGCAGGACGGGCGGTGCGGGGCTTGGCCATCCAGGAGGCCTCAACCGCGGCCGCGGGATTACAGTGACAGTCTTCTTCTTATTCAGAGTCAGACGCGTCGCAGCCTGTCGCCTGTGTATCTGGTACACAGGCCAACGCCGGGTCAGTGAGTTACGGTCTGTATGTGCTGCGTATTGGGGACCTGTGCAGTGCTGCCTATTGGGGACCTGTGCTGCCTACTAGGGACCTGTGCCTGCCTATTGGGGACCTGTGCTGCCTATTAGGGACCTGTGCTGCCTACTAGGGACCTGTGCCTGCCTATTGGGGACCTGTGCTGCCTACTAGGGACCTGTGCCTGCCTATTGGGGACCTGTGCTGCCTATTAGGGACCTGTGCTGCCTACTAGGGACCTGTGACTGCCTACTGGGGACCTGTGCTGCCTATTAGGGACCTGTGCTGCCTACTAGGGACCTGTGCCTGCCTATTGGGGACCTGTGCTGCCTATTAGGGAACAATGCTGCCTATTAGGGACCTGTGCCTGCCTATTGGAGACCTGTGCTGCCTATTGGGGACCTGTGCTGCCTATAGGGACCTGTGCTGTCTATTGGGGACCTGTGCTGCCTATTGGGGACCAATGCTGCCTATTGGGGACCTGTGCTGCCTATAGGGAACAATGCTGCCTATTGGGGACCTGTGCTGGCTATTGGGAACTGTGCTGCCTATTGGGGACCTGTGCTGCCTATTGGGTACAATGCTACCTATTGGGGACCTGTGCTGCCTATTGGGACCTGTGCTGCCTATTGGGGACCTGTGCTCCCTATTTGGGACCAATGCTGCCTATTGGGGACCAATGCTGCCTATTGGGAACAATGCTGCCTATTGGGGACCTGTGCTGCCTATTGGGGACCTGTGCTGCCTATTGGGGACCTGTGCTGCCTAATGGGGACCTATGCTCCCTATTTGGGACCAATGCTGCATATTGGGGACCTGTGCTGCCTATTGGGGACGTGTGCTACCTATTGGGGACCTGTGCTGCCTTTTGGGGACCTGTGCTACCTATTGGGGAGTTGTGCTGCCTATTGGGAACCTGTGCTGCCTATAGGGACCAATGCTGCCTATTGGGGACCTGTGCTGCCTATTGGGGCAGCTAATCGCACGGGTACCGGGAGGCTTTCGCCGCTAAGACCGGCAGGCAGCAACGCTGCCTGGCTGGTCCGGGCGAATTTTAGCCCCCCCTGCAGATACGAACGCTTCGATTGGCTGGGCTGTGTAGCATCTACCATGGAACTCTTGTTGGGACAAAGTGATCACTATACCCCCTACGTCAATCCTTGGGGGTGTAGATTTCAAAATGGGGTCACTTTTTAACTTCAAAGTAACACAGGTCAGATTTGCAAAAAATGGCCTGGGCATTAAGGTGAAAACAGGCCTGCGGCCCTAAAGGATTAAATGAATCGTAGTGCGGAAAGATCTGCAGCATATGAACAACGGTGCAGCTTTTAGTAGAATTAGGATGCTGAAATGATGCAGATTTGGCGTGGGATATACGGCAAAAGAACCCATGGTGTAATTCCGCGGTCTCAAAGCCTAAATGTTGAGTTGTACATTACTGTAGGTGGGCCCCTAAAATTAATTCCCTTGGTGGGCCCTAGACACCCCAGTCCGACCCTGAACCCATGTGCTTGATGTCACCAGACAATAGAAAAGGTGACAACCCCGTCACTTCACAGTAACCACAACATTACAGTTCCAGCTCAACTATTCAGTCTGTACCTGTGCGCCTGAGATTCAGCTCAGCAGGCGCCATTGCATCAATAGACCGGGGCTGCTGTGCAAAGCTTAAGTCCCGACACTGCACAGACCGGAGCAGGGAGCTAGAGGAGACGGCGAGGTAAAAACGCTATAACTGTCAGCACTGAGAATGTCAATACTTACATTGGAAGTTGGTCACTGCTGGCTGTAATAGTAACAGAGAAATGTATAAAGGCCATAAAATATTTCAGCTTCTTACACTGTACATCCCATACTTCTATTACATGCTCTTTACATGTTATATTCTACTTTCCGAGTGTTAGCATGCAAGTATGTAAATCTAGTTCTATGCAAAATATGCTGAGACGATAACAGCCAATAAAATGCTAAGAAGCAACTTTAGAATTTTCAATGTTATTGAATTATTCTCAGCAATGGAGGACGTTAACTTTCATTGCAGTTCACCTTCTGTCTCCTGACTATTAAAGGATAAGGAGACAAATCATGATTGTATTTTGACCTTGGAGTGCCACTATTTTTTTATTTTTATTCCACAGACATCTTTTTCTTTTTTGATGGGCAGCCATTTAAGTTTCCTAACCGCACCTGCTATTCTTCTTTGTTTGAATGGGTTTTCTTTTTGAGTATGAGCAGCCATTTTGCTTTTACAGCCGCGCCCGTCCCTGCCATTGTTCTTTGGTTTCAATGGGTAATTTTTTTTTTATTTTTTTTTTTTAGTATGGCCAGCCATTTTACATTTACAGCCGCACCCTTGCCTCCGCCATTGGAATTTTTCTTGTTATGATTTCCCATTAATAATTATTTTAACTATTTAACTATTTGTTATATGTAATGTTATCATTTCAACATGTGCTGTTACGTTCATTTTTTGTTGTTGCTTATCCTACTTTCTAAACTTTGCCGTTTATTTTGTAGTATACACAGCATGAATATGAACACCGCGGAGCGTGTGATTGTTGCTGCTGCGTTACTGATGGAGGGAGATCGGCAACAAGAGGAACTGATGCAACAGAGGTGATCCAAACGAAAGCGTCGCATGTGGACCCGAGAATGGCTACAGCAGAGGGATAAATTCTCACATATGCAATTGGTACGAGAGTTGAAGGAGAAGAATCCACAGGACTTCCGTAACTATCTTCGTATGTCAGAGGAATCCTTCAAACTCTTACTGGAGACTGTAAAGCCGCTTATTGAACGTCAAGACACAGTGATGCGTGCTGCTGTCCCGGCTGACGAAAGATTGGCAGTGACGCTGCGATACCTTGCCACCGGACGTTCTCTGCAAGACTTACAATTTTCTGCTGCAGTTTCGAGGTCTTTGCTCAGCAGTCTAATACCGGAGACATGCAAGGCAATAGTACAAAGTCTACGTAGCTACATGCCTTTTCCAAAGACGGAGGCAGAATGGCAAAAAATATCATCTGACTTTGAGCTCATTTGGCAGTTCCCTAATTGTGGTGGGGCGTTGGACGGAAAACATGTACGGATCACGCAACCACCAAACAGCGGATCTTATTATTACAACTACAAGGGCTATTTTAGCATAATCCTGATGGCCCTTGTAAATGCAAATTATGAGTTTTTAAACGTTAATGTTGGCATGAATGGGAGAGTTTCGGATGGTGGAGTTCTTGAGCACACAATTTTTGGTGAGCGCTTGATTAACGGTGACCTGCACTTGCCTCCCAACAGTCACACAAGAGGCAACCTAAATTTTGTTTTTGTGGGCGATGAAGCATTCCCCCTAAATGCAAACCTTGTTAAACCATACCCGCAAAAAAGCCTGACGCCGGAAAGAAGAATATTTAACTACCGTTTGTCACGGGCACGACGTGTTGTGGAGAATGCCTTTGGCATCATGGCCAACCGATTCAGAGTGTTCCACACACCCATAAACTTGAAGCTAGAATCCATTGACGCTGTGGTGTTGGCATGTTGCATTCTGCATAATTTCCTAAGACGCCGTGATGCTGTTGCGTACACTCCGCCAGGATTTGTGGACACAGCTGACCAAACCAACGGTGAAGTGGTGCTCGGCGACTGGAGGGAAAATGATCCCGCAATTGCTGGACTACAACCAGTTATATATGGCAGAACAAGGGATGATGCCAAGGACTGCAGAGAAAAATACTGTACATATTTTAACGGACCTGGTGCTGTACCTCGGCAGCATCTGATCTAGTGGCCTAAAGATCAATCTCATTAGTTGTAATTCTGTTATTTATTTTCATAAATTTTTATTGTTTTAAGTAAAATAAAAGCTATTTTTCACTGTCAGAACGCTTTTTGGTTCTTTCATACATAAAGGACGGGATGGGCAAAGGGGAGTGCTGTATATTTAAAAATATGACTGGTGTTGGTAAAGTGACTTAACCCATGTTGGAAAACCCCTCTAAACTTTAAATAAAGAAATGTTAACCTAAATATTCTTCTTGATTTTTACGGCAAATAACACAAATTTTCACATAGAAATTACATAGGGTTCGCTGACAGAGTCTTCTAGTAAGAAAACCTTCCCCCTTCCGCAGCTTCTAAAGTATTTACATACACAGGATAAATAGCAAAATGAGTTTCGCAGTACAATTTGCAACATTCATAACACAATTTTAAAAAAAAAAAAAAGGGGTTAATATTAGGTTGACTAAAAAAGGGCAATTTTTTAAAATTTAACTAATAACAAAAATTTGCTCAAACCACAAGGAGGGGTAATGTGCAAATGTTGTTATTTAATACCCACGTCAGATGTGATGGAAAACCAACCTTTGTTAAATGAAGGGGTTGGGATTAAGCCATCACACCTCAAAACCAACATCAGATGTGATGGAAAACCAACCTTTGGTAAATAAAGGGGTTGGGGTTAAGCCATCACACCTCTACTTCGCAAAAAAGCTGTTGATCGCAGTAACGTCATGTTGTAACTGAAATGTGTGCCACGCCACTCTAAGGACGCCCAGTCCTGCATCTCGAAGTATAGAGGGCAATGTGTTGGCGCAGTTGCGTCATCGTCCCCCCCACCCGAAACAGACGCAGCTGCGTCACCACAGGCACCCGCACGGCTTGATGACGTCACGTCGCCCTGGTGGGCATCTTATATGCGACGTCGCGCACAATTTAAGATAGTAAATATGGCGTCCAGGCGTGCTACACCTTGGGGTGATGTGGAGGTTCGGTACCTCATCACCCAAATTGATGCAAGGTACTATGACTGTGTCCATCATACCACCCATCCTATGCGGCACAAGAAAAAGGTGCTGCGTAGGATCAAAAAGGGCCTATCTCGGCAGTTTGGTATAGAAAGGACACCTACGCAAATCCGAAAGAAGATAGCGGATCTGCGTTACCGCTCGAGGGACAGAATTGCCAGCATCTGGCAACATAATGTACGAACTCGTGGTGAGTGGTCTTTGGCCATTTTTTTTTTTATCTGAACATATGGGTAAACGTGCACCATGGTCTCACCAGTGGTAAGCAGTAATAAAATGCATAGCCCAAATGTGAAATGTGTAATGTGCAATGTAAGTAAAACTAGGAGAACACACTAAAAAGCAATTAACCCCTTACTGCCATGAGAAGTACTATCCTGTCCATGTGCCCTGGGACTTTATTCACGTGGACGGGATAGTACGTAATAGCGAACAACGGCGCACACGTGGTGAGCGCCGCTGATCGCGGCCTGGGTGTCAGCTGATTTTCACTGTTGACACCTGGCGCAATGTGACAGGGGCGTTCACGGACCGCCCCCTGACACGTTAACCCCTTGCACACTGCGAAAAAAAAAATCGCAGTGTATCGGTGGTTAAAAGGGAGGCATCAGCAGGGAAGGGGCTCCATCCGTGCTTCCGTGAGCCCCCCACGCCAGCGCAATGTGCAGCACAGGTATGAGGAAGCCCAGTGCACTGCCTGCGAAGGATCGCTGATCAGTGGCTAAATAAAATTTGTAATAATGAATATTATTGATCCTAATGCCTACTTCTAAGTATAAAATTTTGTTCCTTACCATCTAGGACCACCCTCTCCAGCTGCTACTACATCTCCCCAAGCAACACCGGCAGCAACGACTCCATCACCACCGTTCACGCCTGCACCACCATCCCCACGTGGTACATCTCCAATTGCCATCCCATCTCCTGTCCTAACCCCGCCTCAAAATTTACCCTCAACCTTTTCCTCCCCGATGCTGTCTTTTCCCCAGCATCACTCAGGGATACAGCTGGTGGATCATCCTACGGTAAATATAGCGAATAATGTAAATGCTCCCAGGGATGTTTGAAATTATATTTTGGCATTGAAAGGATGATGGCCTGTTGTCGTAATTTTTTTTTTCTTTTTTTTTTGTGTCATTTCATAGCCGCTGAAGCCCCAGGATCGGGGTGGGCCATTAGCACCACCTCTGCAGAAAGTGGGGAGCCACCAAACCGTAAGTGTTTCAACACAAAACTAGTACCTGTTGTTCGATATTTTTACAGAGTAAGCATGCTTAACTTAAACTCTTACCTCAACAGAATTGAACACCCTTGTTCATGACTAAACTCTTACTCCAATTAGAATGTGAATACCCTCAAAATGATAGCTTATTTCACTTCAATTTAGAGCTCCTTTGACAGCATGTTTTGGGTTCACAGCAACAGCTTCCAAATGCTACACCTGGAATCAGCTAGACCTTTTACCTGATTGATCTATCAACAAATAATGAAGGAAAAGCCCATGCAACCCATTAAAGAGCTTTTGACAGAATTGTCCAATTACTTTTGATTCCTTCAAAAAGTAGCTACACATTAAACAGCTACAAATCCTAAACCGTTACTCCATTAGGATATGAATGCTGTATCTTGAATATGTTTGGTAAACAGTTAAAATGCCAAACCTTGTGTCACTGTCCAAATATTTCTGGATCTAATTGTAGCTCCTGGCCTTTATATCCACAGCACTACTGCTACTGCCAAATAATCTATAACAGCAGCAGTGCACACACAAACAGCAGCCATCACATCAGGAATAGAAGAAGCCTCCACAGGCACAAAGAAGCACCATTCCAAGTTCCTCTCCGACAAGATAGTTGATAGGCATTTGTTCATCAGACAGGCCTGCACTCAGTATCCTGGGTACGTCTGACAGAACAGTGACACAGCATCATTTAAAGGAGCAGTGAGGTACCTTCAGCCACTAAGGCAGCAAATAGCCTCAATGCACATTATAATGGGGCAATTACTTTTTGGCCTTCCCTGGAGGGCTAGGCTTCTGGCAATAGCCCAGATTGCCTTCATCTGCCTCTGCATCCTATGCTCACATAGTCATGTGGCAGAATAGTTCTGACCCTATAGCTGCAGTATTGAATTAGTTTTACACATGTCAATTATTTTATGCCAAAAAAGCACAAAAGTATTACAGGAGTGATACCTATATTGGCTAGCAAGAAAATTTACATTTGCAGGCTTTCAGAGCATATAAGCCCACTCATCAGGTGGATTTACAAATGAATAACTGACTTGAAGGGAATCTCTGTGCAGGATTTTGCTATCTCATCCGAGATCAACATAATGTGGGTAAAGAGCAAAAGACAACTCGCAAAGTAACCAACCACACTTAGCTGAAGCAATGGCTAACCGCTATCTGGGACTGCCCGCTCAGTCTAATAGCTGAGCAATTATGGAAACTTAAGGCACCTGATGAGAGCTCAGCAACTCTTGGTTTCAGTTTGGTCAGCCAAGTTGTCAATCAAAACACAGACAGCTCAGCACGCCCCTGCACCAGACTGGATAACTGAGCTGTCAATCACTGCACAGCCAGCTCAGCATGCCTCTGCACCAGACTGGATAACTGAGCTGTCAACCACTGCACAGCCAGCTCAGCATGCCCCTGCACCAGACTGGATAACTGAGCTGTCAATCACAGCACAGCCAGCTCAGCATGCCTCTGCACCAGACCAGGTAACTAAGCTGTCAATCACTGCACAGCCAGCTCAGCATGCCCCTGCACCAGACTGGATAACTGAGCTGTCAATCACTGAACAGCCAGCTCAGCATGCACCTGCACTAGACTGGATAACTGAGCTGTCAGTCACTGCACAGCCAGCTCAGCATGCCTCTGCACCAGACTGGATAACTGAGCTGTCAATCACTGCACAGCCAGCTCAGCATGCCCCTGCACCAGACTGAGTAACTGAGCTGTCAATCACTGCACAGCCAGCTCAGCATGTCCCTGCACCAGACTGGATAACTGAGCTGTCAATCACTGCACAGCCAGCTCAGCACGCCCCTGCACCAGACTGAGTAATTAAGCTGTCAATCACTGCACAGCCAGCTCAGCATGCCCCTGCACCAGACTGGACAACTGAGCTGTCAATCACTGCACAGCCAGCTCAGCATGCCCCTGCACCAGAGTGAGTAACTAAGCTGTCAAACACTGCATAGCCAGCTCAGCATGCCTCTGCACCAGACAGGATAACTGAGCTGTCAATCACTGCACAGCCAGCTCAGCATGTCCCTGCACCAGACTGGATTACTGAGCTGTCAGAGGGGTGGAATCGTTACAGGTAATCCCTTAGGGTATATGCACATGTTGCAGATTCTGCATCTCTTGGCAGAATCAGCAGATCAAAATCCGAGCGTTTTTTATGCGGATTTTGTGTTTGTTGTGCAGATTTAGTGTGGATTTGTTGCGGATTGGCATGCGTTTTTACCCCTGCGGATTTCTAAAATGAAATGGGTGTAGAAATGCAGCAGAATCCGCACAAAGAATTGACCTGCGAAAAATAAACCGCTGCGGATTCCGTGCGGTATTTTCTGCAGAATGTGCACAGCAATTTTTTTTCTCATTGATTTACATCGTTTGGTCTCACACTTGCGGATCTCCAGTGATTCCGAGTGGAAAATACGCTGCAGATCCGCAACAAATCCGCAACGTGTGCACACAGCTTAAGTGACAAACACGCTGCGGATCCGCTGAGGATTTGGCCTCTGCGGATCCGCAGCAGTTCTGCAGACAGTGTACAGTACAATGTAAGTCTATGGGATTTACAATCCGCTGTGCACATGCTGTGGTTTTTTCACTGCGGAAAAGCTGCGGTTTTGAATCTGCAGAAAGAAATGACATGTCAATTCTTTCTGCGGACTCTGCTGCGGTTTCCCACGTATTCCATTGTCCAGGTGTCAAAAAGCAGGGGAAAACCGCAGGCCAATCCGCAGGTAAAACCGCAGGTCAATTTATCAATTTACCTGCGGATCCGCACGGAAAAATCCGCTGGTGAATCCGCAGCGTGTGCACATAGCCTTAGCAAACAACAGCACACTCTTTGACAAATAGAACATCCCTGAATTCTGTGTTTCAGCCTGTGTCTCTGGTTGGCTTTAGATAACAAAGCAAAAAGCTGCAGACGGATTCCCTTTAGAGGGAACCTGCTAGGTCTCCTGTGCCTCCCATAACCACCAGCAGCTGTGTCTACAAATGTGAAAACACTGCCTAACAGTCCCTGTTATACATTACACACATAAACAGATCCTTAGGAAAAGTATTTCTAAAGTCCATTTATGATATATGTAAATGATGGATTTCACTAGTCAAGGGGACATTAGTGTCCCCAGACAAGTCAGCCCACTTACATATTATCACACCCCGGCGGGTGTGATAACATAGCTTACAAGCAGTGGCATCAATGCAAGGGCTATACTCACCTCGCGCACAGTTTTTTCTCTTCTCATTATTGATCCTCTGAATCCGGGTTCATGTGTCACAGCTTCAGAGAGGCGCACTGCGCATGATTGGTAGTGCAGAGACTTAATAAATACTTTTTCTAAAGCTCTGTTTGTGTGTAACGTAATACAGGGTCTGGTAGGCATGGTGTATATATATGAAGACAGAACTGCTGGTGGTTATGGGAGCACGGGGGACCTGATAGGATTCCTTTAAGAGCGAAACATTGAAGAGATGTCAAAACAGGATATTTGTGCCTGGAGTAGATGGAGTGATGCCTTTTAAAGATAAGCCAACATTCTATAAATAAAGTTTTTGTTACAAATGGAGAGGTGATACAAATGATGGCTTAGGAGTGTAGTGATCTGGAGTCAGTCTGGTGGATGTGTGACATGGTCCATGGTCCAAGTACATCGCAGTACCTTAAACATAGCCTGTCGGGCAGAGTTGGGCCGATTCCCCTTATGGCTAACTATAAACAAGAGGGTGCTATCACACCAGGCGCACATACAGAGCAGCAACCCCAGCTCCTACCATTATAAAGCCCTACAGAGCCAAAGCCCAGAGCAAGCCACGAACCCCAGCAGCCAGTCACGCCAAAGTCAGCAACACAACCTGACAAAAGCCGAAATAAAGGTCTCAGAGAGCCAAAAGATGCAATATATAGAGGGTTGGCAGAGTGTATTAGAGAACTCCCAGAAACTCCCTATCTACTGGTCACTGCAGAGGGACTATAATATGGCCCCATATCTGGAGAGGTTTCATCACCAAAGACAGGCAGACCCTGCGTCTTTACAGACTGAGTGCCCACAGTCTAGAGGTGGAAACAGGACGGCACCGACAGACATACAAGCCACGGAAGAACAGACTGTGCCAGCACTGCCAGCAGGGGGCACTGGAGGACGAGGCGCACTTCCTGCTTCACTGCAACAAATACTCAGCAGTGAGGGCCTCCCACTTCCAGAGATTTTCCACTCACAACCCGGACTTCACATCCATGGACGAAGAGAGGAAACTCTGTATCCTACTGGAGGAAGAGGAATCAAAAGTGGAGATCTGCCGCCCAATACGTCACCATATGTCATAAGCTGAGAGGAACTTAAACCCCTAAATGGACTATTATTTCCCAAATTGTGCCCCAAACACCTTATTCCCATAATCCCCAATCCCCTCCCTGTCACATCTATTTTCCTTGCTTTGGCAACACTAAATGTATTTTGGTCCTGCCAATAAAGCCTATTTGAGTTTGAGTAATAAATTCAGGTGTCAGACTGAGTTATTTGTCAAAGACATGAACTTCCTGATCAGCTGTAATACTCAGATTTTTCTCCATCTTTCTTAAATGTCTTTCCGCATTATCACTTTTAAACTTGTCATACTGCAGTGCGGCAGAAACATGTCTTGTGCAGTCACAGATTGCGCTTCTCTGTCATCTGATGGACGACTGTAGGATTGGTGAAAGCCAGGAGAATGTTACCTGCCTGACTGCATTGTGCCAGCTGTAAAGTTTGGTGAAGGACTACAATGCTATGGGGTTGTTTTTTTAGAGGTCGGCTTTGGCATATTAGTATCAGTGAAGGGAAGGATTGATTCTTCAGTATAGAAGACATTATGGACAAATGTATGATTCCAACATTGTGGGAACAGTTTGGAGGAGCTCCTTTTCTGTCCCACCACAACTATGCTCCAGTGCACAAAGCAAGGTCCATAAAGGCAAGGTTGGGGGAGCATGGTTTGGAATAACCTGACTGGCCGCACAGAGTCTGAACCTCATCCCCATGCAACACCTTTGGTATGAACTACAATAGAGATTGATAGACAGGATCCATCCAGCATCAGTGTCTGACATCACAAATACTCTTCTGAATGTAGGGGCAGAAATTCCCACAAACTCCTCCAAAATCTTGTAGAAAGGGACCTACCCCACCCAAATTAATGCCTATGGATTTAGAATGGGATGTTACAAATTTCTTTATCCCAGTACTTATGTCCATATGGTGGATACATGTAAGAACAATATAATTAAAAAAGAAAATTGGATTATAACACACTTCTGCATATAATGTGTTCACAGGTCTGTGTGTGTGTGTGTGGGGGGTGTTTATCATTATTAATAATTTCCTGTATCTGATTATTTATATCACACACTATTATAAACCCTCCATAGACTTCATTACACAGAATATCTTGGATCTCATTGGCTGCAGGGCTCATTCTAAAATGTTATGAGATCACAGGATCGTCACCATGGTTACATCTGGCCTGAATATTATGACATCATGAGGAATACATAGGCAACCGCTCACCAAGAATTCCGTTGAAGGTTGTAGCAGGCGTTTAGTAGTGAGTATGTGCGTGTTATGCTCCTGTCCTGGCCTTATTATTCCCCATTTCCTAGCTATATAAGCTTCTGATTTCTTATAACAAGCTTCCTCCACTTCCCAATTCTAATATCCCGTACATTTTTAATTAGAAAACTTTACATTTGTTAGTCATCTAGTTATGGCATTATGTACTATTGATACAATTGGTGTGTAACATTAGGTTATTTATCAGGATTCCTCTCTCTCTCCAATTCAGATATTTGCAGTTGTTTATTTGAGAAAAATGACGAGCAAAAATTGGAACACAATCTATGTAAGTCCGAAATAAGAAAAGTCCTATAATTCAGACTAGTGATTGTAATGTTGTCTCTATATGTGGATATAAAAATTATTTTCTGCTGTCTGATGTCCGTTCTTTACACACGACCAACTGCCTGGACCAATCAGGTCAGGACGATTACGACAAAACCAAACCGGCATTTTATCTAAAGTGGCAAAAAAATTAAGAATTTCATAAAAGCCCAAAAAAATTAGATTGAGTCGCGATTTTCAAATACCAGTAATTTTATTTTTTGGTTAATGGAGGAGTATGAGGGTTTGCTGTTTTGAGTGGTGAGCTGATGCTTTTATTGATAGCTACAAAGCTTTGAAAGATTTTGATGCATTTTTGTATTGTGTTGTAGCAACCAAAAACAAGCAATTTTGGTATTTTAATTTTTTTTTACTTTACAATTTTTACAGATTGGGTCAATTAATATTATATTTTCATAGATTGAACTTTTCTGAACACGTAGATCCCAAATATGTGCATTTTATTTTCATTTATTAACTTTCTTTAATTTTAACAGGGTGATATGAATTTATGTTGTATAAATTTTTAAAACTTTTTTTATATATTTTTTACTTTATTTATTAGTTCCCTTTCAGGACTTGAAGCTTCAATCATCTGATTGCTTATACTATATACATCAGTATTGTGGCATATAATAACAATCACTGTCTTCTATGCCCAACTATTGGCTGGATGTCGCATAAGGTCGTCACATGACAGGCGCAGGGGTAGAGGCGGGGTGAAGGGGAGATGAGCGCAATTAGTTGGCCCCTGCATGTCATAGCAACCCATCTGCTCCCTGTGTTCACGTCACGCTTAAATGTCTCTGTCAGCAACTGACAACAGCATTAAACAGGTTAGCAGCGGCAATCGGTGGTCATGCCAGTTGCTGTTAGAGGTTGATGGCATTCAAATAATACAACCAGCTACTTGGTGTAGAGTGGGCTCTGTTTGCAAGACCCCTAAAAAGTCCATGACAAGCTCAATGTTGACTATACCCATCATGGGCCATTAAATGGTTAACACTATGTAGCATACAGCCCCCCAGAATATGCAGAACTGTTACATTTAGGCAGATTTAGCAATGCAGCTCTGCCACTTTTCCCCATAAATTGCCGTAGAATTAATAAATGTATCTTGTGCGATTATTTGAAAACCCATTGATTATCCAGTGTAATAGAAGCCTATGAGTGTGTGATTTATGGTATAATGTAAGAAGCGGAAATATTTCATGGCCTTTATTCATTTCTCTGTTACTATTACAGCCGGCAGTGACCAACATCCAATGTAAGTATTGACATTCTCTATACAGACAATTACAACATTTACACCTCGCCGTCTCCTCCCAGCACCCTGCTCCGGTCTGTGCAGTGCGGGGACTGAGGCTTTGTACAGCAGGCGCGATCTATTGGTGTAATGTCGCCTGCTGAGCTGAGTCTCCAACACACAGGGGCAGGCTGAAGCTCCCCGGCACTCACGGCCGTGTAGTCCGCCACTATGGATGTAACACCCCCTACACCCCCAGTAGATATAGAATAGCCTAAACCTGAACGCCGGATCAGATCCGATAATCATGCAGGGAAGTCTCTGTACAATAACGTTGCGAAGGAAAGGGTCATTCACATGTTTGTTTTTCCCAAGGTGTGCTGTCTGTATTTCTCACTTCTAGTCTATGGAGCTGGTAACGTGTCAGCTTTGGGGAGAACTGTCGGCCAAACTCACCCACTGACTGTCTACTAGGAAAAACTTCCATCAGTTTTTTTCCTTTTTTTTTGCCTATAAGAGAAATAGATGACATACTGATGGTAAAAATGGTCACACAGACCAAAAAAAAAAAAGACTAAAATCGGACGTATCACATTAATGAAAACTACTTGGTTTGGTTTTCTGTGGTTAAGGATAAAATGAAGCGTGAGAACGGCCTAAAAATAAGACGTCTACTGCAACTGAGTGATTAATCAAATAGTTCAGTAAATCTAATTGTAAACTGTTGTTTGTCTATCAGCTGCAGGTGGAAATCTCAGGTAAGTCTTTCTTCTCATTGTATAGTGTATGGTGCGCATGCGCCACCTTGGCTCCATCCTACAGGGACATCTCAGAGATGGAGGTCCCAGCGGACGGATCCCCCGTAATCAGTAACTTTTCTCTATACTGTGGATGGGGGAGAACTAAGTTCTGACATCTTTTTTAATAAAATACCAGTGTTACAAAAAAGTCCTAGTTTCTCCCTTACCTAACACACGCATTGATATATTTTCCTTGTACTATAGGGCGGACCCCATTGAGATAATTCTTCAGACACAGCGTGATCGTCTTACAGACAAGATCACAATAACGTAAGTGAAAACAATGTAACGATCTAATATAAGCAAAGCTCCAGAAAAAAAAAAACAAAAGTATGAACTGGGATATAAACTGGTGTGCATGCAGCATGTAAGCGCACATTCACACTGGCGACTGAATAGAAAATACAAAGACAGAAACAGAATGAATAAATACCCTGCAGTAAATAAATAGCGTAGTGCATGAAAATAATACATAGTACCTAGCTATCATGTTTTTTTATTAAAAAAAAAAAAAATGGAAAGCCATCCCACCTCATCACAGTGACTGTAATTGGGACAATCCTAACACTAATATTAAAAACCTGACCGTTTGTTATTTCCATGCACTATGCTAGTTATATGACACCAGTGATTATAACAGCTGGGCAATGTTAGAATCCCCATTGTTCAGCACTATCAATGCTAATGTAAAATTAAAGATGGAAATATCACACTGTACACGTATCCTTAAAGTGACCTGTCAGCGGGATTGTGCACAGTAACCTACAGACACTGTCAGGTCTGCACCGTTATACTGATTAATATGATACACTGGTTAATGAATTCCGTCCTGTGGTTGATGTTTTATCTTTAGTTTCAGTTTTCAGTTAATGATATGTTTGTGCTCCGGGGCGGCCTGTGGGGGTCTTCATGTGGTGGTCTGCTTAGGCATTCATCAGTATGGCTTCTGACAGGTCACTGATCCCTCACTGACCTGCCCTCTAGTTTACATAATGAATATATGTACATACTGAAAAAAACCCTTCTGCAGTCAGGCGCCAACCGTGTTACCTGCGCTGCAGCATAATCGCATGTGTACTGTGTTTAGAACTAATGTACTTTATGTTATTTCATTAAAAAATCCATTTGAAAATGGCACCCGCCCCACCTGCGCAGTAGCAGCTATTGGTGTATAGAGAGGTGATCCGATAGCTACTATTGAATGAGCAGCGCCATCTTGGGGGAGAAAATTTTATTTTTCTGTAGCAAGATGGCGCCACCGGCGCCTGCACAATAGCAGCCATCATACCACTTGTATACACACCAATAGCTGCTACTGCGCAGGCGTGACGGGGACCATTTTGAAATGGATTTTTGTGTTTTTTACTATCAGGATAACTTCAACCACATGTATTATCAACACATTATCAACACAGTACACATGCAGTTATGCTGCAGCGCAGGTGACACAGCCTTAATCTGCCTACACAAGCGGATTTTTTTTATATATGTACATATAATCATTATGTATACTAGGGGGCAGGTCAGTGAGGGATCAAAGACCTGTCAGAAGCCATATATATGAATACCTAATCATGGCACCACATGAAGACCCCTCACAGACCGCCCCGGAGCACGAGCATATCATTACCTCAAAACTGAAAATAAAGATTAAACAACAACCACAAGATGGATTCCATCAACCAAGGTATCATTTTAATCAGTATGACGTTGCCAACCTGACACTGTCTGTAGGATACTGTGCACAATCCTGCTGACAGGTTCCCTTTAATGTAAGTAATGGGCAGAATAGAATTACCCATTACACAGAACCGTCACTGACAGCATATACCGCAATGTACCTTCCATCACGTATCGGCGGGGAGGAAATTGAAATAACGACTGGTTCATGGTCACCTAAGCCCCGACATACCGAAAACGACTTCGTGGAACAGAGCTATGATGTCCGATTTTATCTCAAAGCCATTGACTAGCATTGGCGAGTCTCGTCCGATATACGCGGCCATACGCAGGATGCTACGATTTTATCCTTAGTCCGTTTCCAGCTGCGGAAAATCTCGTAGATGAACATGTTGGCAAAGAAAGTACCTAGAATGGAAGGAGAAGTGAGGAATTTAGCCTAATTTGTCATGGTCACTGATTCTGTTGTACATTGTGATAATTAATGGCATTTGTATATTTCAATATGAGATATTTTTTCTATGTAAATTAGAGAGAGGAACATAAAGCTTCTCGAAAAGAAGATTGAAGAGGAGAACATCGCCCTCGACAACTTTATTCTGACTCTGTAAGTGCTGAGATTTATTGAGCTAATGAAAGTAAATGTTATGGATAACAATGATGTATATTCTTACAATTTCTCCTCTCCCCTCCCACCCTGGGCTGTAAGGAAATGTGCCCACGATCCAGAGCTGCTGCAGGTTGGATGCTGCGTACTTATAGAGTCATACCTGCAGCAGCCAGATGTTACTGCATAGTGGATGGGATGTCAAGAAATCCCATGTCCTCTATGTGCCCACAGACGCTCGCGGAGACAGACATGTGACGCGTCTTTCCAGCATGTCAATTTCTCTTGTGGAGACGCTGGAATGTATTGAACGTGGAGAATCGACACGGTTCAGTGATCACATGCGGATTTACCTGCGGTCAGTACAAGGCAGTGTGTTGGATGCAGTGAAAATGCGCTACGTTTAAAGCGCCGATAGTCCTGGATCGTGGGCACCCGGCCTAACTTAGTGTAAAGTGTAACTAAGCCCCACGTTAAGTTACATGGAAACTATGAGTATGTGACTGGGGGACACAATAATTACCAGCAAGATTCAATGAAAACCTCCTACTATGCAGGGAGCTACAGCACAGCTCTATGTAGGTGACTGAGGCAGTGCTGCACCTAAGGCCATATTCACACAGTCAGTTTTTGGTCAGTCTTTTCCATCAGTATCTGTAAACCAAAACAAGGAGTGGAACAATCAGAGGAAAAGTATAATAGAAATACGTCACCACTTCTGTATTTATCACCCACTCCTGATCTTGTGCGAATATGGCCAAATACAGACATGACTGAGAGCACAGTGGTACATGGAATAATAGAGGGGACGTGGCACTAAACCAGCACTGCGGACCCTCCACTCTCAGGATCTGTAGGAGTACTGGTAGTGGGACCCCCACAGGTTAGAAAGTGGGGACGTCCCCAGATTTGGTCTTAGCGTCTGTATAACATTATATAATAATATTAATATTCCTCAGTTATACAGTGGTTATAAGACACACACAGGACTGGTGAATGCCGAGATGTAAATACAGGGGCAGAGACCCTGATTCATGAGATGTATCACTTACTGGGGTATTTGCAGCAGTTTTGATACAATCCTGTTTTCTCTGCTGCAGATCTCCCAGTTTTCTGAATACTGAGATCAAAATAACCCCGCATCCAGAACTGATTGGAAGTTTTCTGTGTACACTGTGCATAGGCAGAAAGCTGACAACTAGTAGTGGTGGTGGGGTTATGCAGAGATTATGAATATGGAGGACTACATGGCAGCAGGTTTACTAGTCCTCTAGTGATAATCTTCATCCCAAACCTCACCACAGTCTTCATCCCAACCCTAACCCATCTCTTCAACCTATCACTAACAACTGGTGTTTTCCCCTCAAGCTTTAAACATGCCTCAATCACACCTATCCTCAAAAAGCCCTCTCTTGACCCATCCTCTGTATCTAGCTATCGCCCTATATCACTTCTCCCCTATGCCTCAAAACTACTGGAACAACACGTCCATCTTGAACTATCCTCCCACCTGTCTTCTTGCTCCCTCCTTGACCACTTGCAATCCGGCTTCCGGCCACACCTCTCCACTGAAACTGCCCTAAGGTCACCAATGACCTACTAGCCACCAAGGTCAAGCGACACTACTCTGTCCTCCTCCTCCTGGACCTGTCCTCTGCCTTTGACACAGTGGACGATTCCCTATTACTACAGACCCTCTCATCTCTTGGTATCACAGACTTGGCCCTATCTTGGATTGCGTCATACCTAGCAGACCGGACATTCAGCATCTCCCATTCGCACACCACCTCCTCACTGCACCCCCTATCCGTCGGAGTCCCGCAAGGTTCAGTCCTAGGGCCCCTGCTCTTCTCTGTTTACACCTTCGGCCTCGGACAGCTCATAGAATCGCATGCTTTTCAGTATCATCTCTATGCTGATGACACAGAACTACATCTCTGGACCAGATATCACCTCCCTACTAAACAGAATCCCTCAATGTCTGTCTGCTATTTCATCCTTCTTCTCTGCTAGATTTCTAAAACTTAATATGGACAAAACAGAATTAATCATCTTTCGCCCATCTTACGTGACCCCCCCCAACAGACCTATCCATTAAAGTAAACGGCTGCCCACTCTCTCCAGTCCAACAAGCTCGCTGCCTCGGGGTTATCCTTGACACTGATCTCTCTTTCAAACCACATATCCAAGCCCTTTCTGCTTCCTGACAACTTCAACTCAAAAATATTTCACGGATCCGTACATTCCTCAACCAAGAATCTACAAAAACCCTAGTCCATGCCCTCATCATCTCCCGCCTTGACTACTGCAACCTCCTGCTGTGTGGCCTCCCCTCTAACACTCTCGCAACCCTCCAATCTATTCTTAACTCTGCTGCCCAACTAATCCACCTGTCCCCCCGCTATTCCCCGACCTCTCCCCTCTGTCAATCCCTGCACTGGCTCCCCATTACCCAAAGACTCCAGTTCAAAACCCTAACCATGACATACAAAGCTATCCACAACCTGAGTCCTCCGTACATCTGTGACCTAGGCTCCCGGTACTTACCTGCACGAAACCTCCGTTCCTCACAAGATCTCCTTCTGTACTCCCCTCTTATCTCCTCTTCCCACAATCGCATACAAGATTTCTCCCACGCATCCCCTCTACTCTGGAACTCTCTACCACAACATATCAGACTCTCGCCTACCATGGAAACCTTCAAAAAGAACTTGAAGACCTACCTCTTCCGACAAGCCTACAACCTGCAGTAACCACCGATCCACCAAATCGCTGCACGACCAGCTCTACCCTTGCCTACTGTATCCTCGCCCATCCCGTTGTAGATTGTGAGCCCTCACGGGCAGGGTCCTCTCTCATCCTGTACCAGTCGTGACTTGTTTAAGATTACTGTACTTGTATCTATTATGTATACCACTCCTCACATGTAAAGCGCCATGGAATAAATGGCGCTATAATAATAAATAATAATAATAATCTACTGCTGATACAACAGCAAGCAGCCTAGTAAGTGACACATCGCTGGATATATCATGCAACTCTCAGATTAAGGGTCAAAAACATGGCGATAGATTCCCTTTAAAGGGAACCTGTCAGCAGGATTGTGCACAGTAACCCACAAATAGTGTCACGACTGCACCGTTTTACTGATTAAAATGATGCCTTGGTTTATGAAATCTGTCTTGCGGTTGTTGTTTAATCTTTATTTTCAGTTAATGATATGGCTGTGCTCCAGGGCGGCCTGTGGGGGTCTTCATGTGGTGCTCTGCTTAGATATTCACCAGTATATTTAATGAATATCAGAGGACAGTAAACAAATGAATTACTGTATTTTTCGGATTATAAGACGCTCTGGGTTATAAGACGCACCCCAAATTTTGAGGAGAAAAATAGGGAAAAAACTTTTTTTTTAATAAAATGGTGGTGCTTCTTATAATCCATGCGTCTTATTGCTTACCGAGGGTGGTGGCTGCGGAGAAGTGGTGTCTCTGCTGGAGGAGGCAGGAGTGGGGTGACGTTGCAGGCCGCAAGCAGGAATGAGGGGATGCTCCGATGTGCGAGGCGCCGCTGCGGGTGTCCAATGCTGCTTACGGGGGTCTATGGTGCTACTTCCGGGGGTCACTGGGGCCACATTTTGTGAAAGGTCAGAGCCCCCCGCAGTTAAATGGTTTCCTGTGCGGTGGACTCCGGGAAAATAGCCGCTGGGGGTGGCGCATGCGCAGATGGAGATCTTGGCACCAAGATCTCTGGAGATGAGATTTCACCGCTGAGATCTCATCTTCTGAGATATTGGTGCTGAGATTCTCCATCTGCGCATCTGGAGGTGAGATTTCACCGCTGAGATCTCATCTTCTGAGATATTGGTGCTGAGATCCTCCATCTGCGCATGCGCCCCCCCCTGGTGGTCATTTTCCCGAAGTCCACCTCACAGGAAACCATGGAACTGCAGCGGGGGGTGTGGCACAGGAGACTCTTGCGCAGCACAGGAGACTTGCGCAACACCGGAGAACCCCGCGCAGTGTCGTGCGGCACCCTCTCATCCCAGCCTGCGGCCTGCAGCAAGAGTACCGGTAAGGTATATAAGCATTATAAGAAGCACCCCCATTTTCCCCCAAAATTTTGGGGGAAAAAAGTGCGTCTTATAATCCGTAAAATACGGTATATACACAGTAGACATGCGACCAGGCTACAACGCAAGTGCCACCACTTTCCCGCAGAAGAGTTCCCCCCCCACCCAAGATAAATATAATATTCATTATGTAAATTAGAGGCAAGATGAATACCCAATCAGAGCACCACATGAAGACCCCCCACAGGCCGTCCTGGAGCACAAGCAGATCATTAACTCAAAACTGAGAACAAACATTAAACAACAACGAGACGGATTTTTATCAAACAAGGTATCATTTTAATCAGTATAACGGCGCCATCCTAACAGTGTCTTTGGGTTACAGTGTACAATCCTGCTGACAGGTTCCCTTTAAATCAAATATATGTAATGTTATATAGTGTATAAACTGTTTTCTATTACAGTTCTGGAAAAAAGAATAAATGGATTTTCTGGCGCTCAAATACCAAGTACGTATATTAGATCAGAGAATATATTATATAGTATTATATGTAAATGAGGATGCAAGTGCCCCAAGGGCGGGACGATTTCTAGTGTATATATTTCTCCACACTGTTCCCTGCCTAGTATGCCAATATTATTAAGTGAATAAAAACCATATACTCCTATTGTTAAAGATCAATTTATTCAGCAATGCAGCCCGATATAACGGGATTTATCCTTTGGATACAATATCATCAGGTCAGTGACAGCCTAGAAAAAAATGTCACTGACCTCCCCACAAAAAATAGGTAAAGTGAAGAAAAACATCACAGGAAAGATGCGCTGTTTGAAGGAGTTTAAAGGGAACCTGTCATGTCCACAAACGCTATTATCCTGTAGGCATGCGGCTGCCACACTGACAGCCGAGATACTGGGATGATATAATTTTATACCTGCCAGCAGCCTCTGGCTCTCAGTTACAGAGGAGTGTCCGGCACAGCTTCAGTCACCACTAAGTACACAGTGAGGGAAGCTATAACAGCACACTGACACTGACTGACAGCCGGATCTGCACTGATACATTCCGGAGTGACCTGTCAGTGAGTGTCAGGGTGCGGTTACAGTCACCATTCTCAGTGCTGTGAGCTGTGACTGTAAGGGTATGTGCACACGTTGCAGATTTTGATGCGGATCCACAACATTTTTGGACGTAGAGAATTGGATCAAATCCGCAGTGTAGTGCACTACCAATGTAAGTCAGTGGGAAATTCAGAACTGGTGTGCACATGCTGCGGAAAAAATGGATCGGATTTGCAGCATTTTATTTTCCGCAGCATGTCAATTCTTTTTGCGGATCTGCGTTTTTGCACCCATTGACTTCCATTGAATCAGTCAAATCCGCAGCAAAACCACGTGCGAGAAACACTGCAGATAGGGAAGAGGAAGAGTGTGTGGGCGGAGCCTATGTGTGTGCGGGTCTGTGTGTAGGCAGGCATTGTCCAATGGGACTGCTAGTCCCATCCGGCTATGTCAGCTACAGTGACAGCATCAACCGATGATGGGACAGTAGTATTCCTATCATCCGGCTACTGTGCTGAATAGTATAAAAAAAAAAATAAATAACACATACACACATACAGTACATGCTCACCATACACCATACTGCTAATCCCCTTGATTGCCTGCAAGAAAAATAAAATAAAACAAACATTATACTCCCTGTTCCAATGTAATCCATTTAATAACAATTGTCCCACAACGATCTCCTTTGTAGAGCTGTCACATCAGGAGATGTGACCGCTCTCCAGGGGCCTCCGGTGATACAATTATGGAAGGCATCCTCCCGCAGTTGATCACTCCGCCGTCAGAGGTCACCCGAGTTCATGCTGTCACTTGCGGCCCCGCTGCGTGGAAAAATTCTCACAGAGCAGTGCGATAAAGTGAAAGCATGAACTCCAGTGAACCCTCAGTGATAACACTGCAGGAGCCATTATCTACTGTCAGTGTATCACTGGAGGCCTTGTAGAGAGGTCACATCTCCTGATGTGACAGATCTAAACGGGAGATCGTCATGGGACACTCGTTATTAAATGGATTACATTGGAACAATGAGTATCTGTGTTGGTTTATTATTTTATTTTTTTTATAGGTGATCGAGGGCGTCGCAGAAATTAGGAGTACAATAAAAATGGGAAACTGTGTATTGTTTTATTACATTAAAATACTTAATTCTGGCTGTCTTTATTGAAACCCTTAACAACTATAGGATTAGTAAGGGATAGGTATCTTATTGACGCCTCTCCATTACTAAGCCGGGCTTGATGTCATCTAACAATACAAAGGTGAAAACAACCCCCCAACTACAGTGGGGAAAAAAAGTATTTAGTCAGTCATCAATAGTGCAAGTTCCACCACTTAAAAAGATGAGAGGCGTCTGTAATTTACATCATAGGTAGACCTCAACTATGGGAGACAAACTGAGAAAAAAAAATCCAGAAAATCACATTGTCTGTTTTTTTTTTCATTTTATTTGCATATTATGGTGGAAAATAAGTATTTGGTCAGAAACAAAATTTCATCTCAATACTTTGTGATATATCCTTTGTTGGCAATGACAGAGGTCAAACGTTTTCTGTAAGTCTTCACAAGGTTGCCACACACTGTTGTTGGTATGTTGGCCCATTCCTCCATGCAGATCTCCTCTAGAGCAGTAATGTTTTTGGCTTTTCGCTTGGCAACACGGACTTTCAACTCCCTCCAAAGGTTTTCTATAGGGTTGAGATCTGGAGACTGGCTAGGCCACTCCAGGACCTTGAAATGCTTCTTACGAAGCCACTCCTTCGTTGCCCTGGCGGTGTGCTTTGGATCATTGTCATGTTGAAAGACCCAGCCACGTTTCATCTTCAATGCCCTTGCTGATGGAAGGAGGTTTGCACTCAAAATCTCACAATACATGGCCCCATTCATTCTTTCATGTACCCGGATCAGTCGTCCTGGCCCCTTTGCAGAGAAACAGCCCCAAAGCATGATGTTTCCACCACCATGCTTTACAGTAGGTATGGTGTTTGATGGATGTAACTCAGTATTCTTTTTCCTCCAAACACGACAAGTTGTGTTTCTACCAAACAGTTCCAGTTTGGTTTCATCAGACCATAGGACATTCTCCCAAAACTCCTCTGGATCATCCAAATGCTCTCTAGCAAACTTCAGACGGGCCCGGACATGTACAGGCTTAAGCAGTGGGACACGTCTGGCACTGCAGGATCTGAGTCCATGGTGGCGTAGTGTGTTACTTATGGTAGGCCTTGTTACATTGGTCCCAGCTCTCTGCAGTTCATTCACTAGGTCCCCCCGCGTGGTTCTGGGATCTTTGCTCACCGTTCTTGTGATCATTCTGACCCCACGGGGTGGGATTTTGCGTGGAGCACCAGATCGAGGGAGATTATCAGTGGTCTTGTATGTCTTCCATTTTCTAATTATTGCTCCCACAGTTGATTTCTTCACTCCAAGCTGGTTGGCTATTGCAGATTCAGTCTTCCCAGCCTGGTGCAGGGCTACAATTTTGTTTCTGGTGTCCTTTGACAGCTCTTTGCCTTCACCATAGTGGAGTTTGGAGTCAGACTGTTTGAGGGTGTGCACAGGTGTCTTTTTATACTGATAACAAGTTTAAACAGGTGCCATTACTACAGGTAATGAGTGGAGGAAAGAGGAGACTCTTAAAGAAGAAGTTACAGGTCTGTGAGAGCCAGAAATCTTGATTGCTTGTTTCTGACCAAATACTTATTTTCCACCATAATATGCAAATAAAATGAAAAAAAAACAGACAATGTGATTTTCTGGATTTTTTTTTCTCAGTTTGTCTCCCATAGTTGAGGTCTACCTATGATGTAAATTACAGACGCCTCTCATCTTTTTAAGTGGTGGAACTTGCACTATTGCTGACTGACTAAATACTTTTTTTCCCCACTGTATTTCCCCATGTGCCACCGCTACAGGGCAGTGGGAATAGAGAGGCTAAGTGCCAGAATTGGCACAACTTAGAGATGTGCCATTCCTGGGTCGACTGTGAGCTGGTGTTTGTAGCCGGGGGGGGGGGACAATATCCATGGCCTCTTCCTAGGCTATTAATCTCAGCCCGCAGCTGTGTGCAAAGCCGTTTCTGGCTATAAATTATAGGGGGGACCTCAACCTCACATCATTTTTTTGGGGGGGCTCCATTATTTTAATAGCCAGTAAAGGCTAATTATACAGCTGTGAGCTGATGTGAATAACCTGGGAAGATCCATGGGTATTACCCCCTTCCCAGGATATAAACATCTGCCCCCAGTTGCTGGCTTTCCCTCTCTGGTTTTGAAAATTGTGTAGGGGCCCAAACAATTTAAAAAAAAAAAAAATTAAACAGATATTGCGTTTAAGTCTGAGGTCACACTTGCGAGAAACTCGCACGAGTCTCACACCTCAATACAGGACATTGCCGATTGAACTCGGGACCGGAGTGTGCAGCTGCATGCATTTCTATGCAGCTGAACGCTCCGGTCCGAGTGCCGGCGGCAGTGCCTGGAATTGAGGTGCGAGACCCGTGTGAGTTTCTCACAAGAGTGACCGCGGCCTAACGCAGATTTTTTCTATCTATAGATATATCTACAGATAGATATATCTATACAGATAGATATGCTATGCTGTGCTGTAATGTTTTTTGTCTGTAGAAGTCCCCTCTATAATGTAAAGTTCTGCGGAATATGTTGGCCCTATAGAAATAAAATTATTATTATATATGTCTATAGATAGATATATTTATAGCTGTCTATAGCTATATCTATCTATAGATACAGCTCTGGCAAAAATTAAGAGACCACCACATCAAAATCCTGTCATGCGCAGTTCATTTTCCAGACCTGAACCCCATTGAAAACCTTTGGAATGTAATCAAGAGGAGGATGGAGAGTCACAGGACATAAAACAAAGAAAAACTGTTTACATTTTTGCACCAGAAGCAGTGTGAAAGACTGGTGGAAAGCATGCCAAGACGCATAAAAGCTGTTTTTAAAAATCATGGTTATTACACAAAATATTGATTTCTGAACTCTTCTGTAATTAAAACATTAGTATTGTTGTTTCTAAATGATTATGAACTTGTTTTCTTTGAATTTTTTGAGGTCTGAAAGCACTGCATTTTTATTTTTTTTATTTTGACCATTTCTCCTTTTCAGAAAAAAACAAACAAAATTTACTGCTTGGAAATTCGGAGATATGTTGTCAGTAGTTTGGAGAATAAAAGAGCACTTTATATTTTACTCAAAAATATACCTATATAAAGACAAACATCAGACAAACCGATCATTTGGAAGTGGTCTCTTAATTTTTGCCAGAGCTGTATATTTATCGATCGATATATCTAGCTATAGATATTCACTTACGGTATATTTGTTTTGTGTGTGTAAACATTATATGTGAACATGGTATGTAATCATATTATGGTCTTCAATGGAGTAAGTAAATGAAGAGGTTGGACAAAGAAATGACATCACAATTTTTCTTTTTTTAAATAATAGATCTTTACTTAGCTTACAAAACGCATACAAATCCGCACGGATTTTTACCTGCGTTTTCTGCCAAGAGAGGAAGAATCTGCGCAGAAAATTCCACAGGCAAATCTGCAATGTGTGCACATACCCTAATTCCTTTGTGCACGCCTGCATGACTGAAAGCCGGCGGATCCTGGAAGAAACAAAGTTCATTTTCTCCCAAAGGACGCAGTTTCAGTACAGCGCCCATAATGCAATTAACCTACAGATTTACCCTATATCTGCAGATAATAGCGCTATAGGACCTGACAGGTTCACTTTAAACTGTTCTGTTAATTCTTTTTATGGATGGTGAGTTCAAGACGCAGGTGGGAGTAGAAGTGGCTCATAAATGGAGAAGGAAGCAGATTTCTCTGATAACATATATTACAAAGCTTCTTACATTTTCTCGTACTATTGAGTTTGTGACCATTTAACATAAATTGATGAATCTTCCTTGTAAAATAGTGAGCAAGGAAAGAAAAAAATAAATCTGATAAAGAAGAGGATCAGGACCATGTAAGTGCCGAGATCTAACATAAGCCAACCTTATAGATCCCATAATGATACAGACATTTCCTTATCTCCAATGTGTGATTCATTGTATTCAGGGACAGGTGATATAAACCTGTCTGCACATGATGCACCGTATATCTACTGCACAGATAGGTGACATTCACTGGGTGTCGCTCATTTATTATATTTTAGGGTAAAATGATGGCAAAGCGTTTTTTATGGGACACATAAATTCCAAATTTATTAGAGAAAAATGAACTAAAAGTGCATGGCAGTTCCAATGTGACGGAGACCTACGCGTTTCAGCTCCTTGGAGACTTCCTCATGGTTATCGTACACACCTGCTTCCTTGCTGGATTTTCGTTCCTCAGTAAAAAATAAAGGCTCCAAAATGGAAAATTTCCTGTCATTAAAGCATTAAATTAGTCTGGGATAGACGTATATGAAAAGTAAATCTGGGCAGATGGACCAGGAGTCTATTTATGCCACCAGCCTTCTAGGTGTCTTCTGTCCCTACACAGTGAGCGCCCCCTAGTGATGGCTCCACGGGGACAACATTGTATCATTTGTGTGATGTAGATGGAAAATGCTGGGAAGTATTTGGGATGGAGACCAATGGGGGGAATGTGTTCACTACTCCTCTTCACATTGCTGATATTTATACATCTACATATGAGATGACGATTTATGCTCCATGTACAACAGGAAAAAAATCACAAAACTTCTGGAACACAGAAGAGAAAAGAACAACAAACAGTTGAAGGCAATGGAGGAAGATTTGTAAGTGATTTTTTTGTTCAGGTAGAAATTATATAAAACCTGTCTGCACATACTATACATGTGTCTACGCTGATAGTTGTCAGGGTGTGAAAGTCATTTTTCTTAGTTTAGGACGTTTATAGGACATAATTTAGATGAATTCTATTTATTTGACTGCTTATAATGGGCACCAGGAAGAATAGACCATGAGCAGCATTTTATATGGCTCCTCTAGAAGGACACGAGGTATAATTAGAAGCAGGTATTCTTTCTATAGCATACCTCCTGTCTAGGACGCCTGATTTGGGAGACGGCTCTGGAGGTCGGCACATGTCCAATCTGTATCATCACAGATATGGCTGAATACAATAGTGGAGTCGGGAGCCGTCAGTGTCCTGCACCACCACACGGCCTGTGCTCTCTGCGCTGTCTAAGGTCTGGGGCAGAAGACATAATGATGACACTAGATCAAGTCTGCAGCCCCCGGCCACACACAGCATAGGATAGAGCAGTCTGTAGAGTCATGCTTATCATGGGAACAAGGCTTTGTGAGGGGATTTAGCCATTGCACTATTCTGAGTGTCGTGAGGTGGGCACTGAGGAGGGCATTTAGTGGCATTGTACCTAGTGAGAAGGAGCACCTTGGGTCTTTATACTGTGGGGGCATCACAGTGTGAAGGGGTGCAACTCTTTGGGGTATCATGTGTATGTGATTCACAATGTATGAAGGTTGGGGGTGTTATCCTATGGGTGGGAATGCATCACTGGGGGCATTGTGGGGGTCATGCTGGGGAGGTTTTATAGTGTGGGGTTGGGGCATATACAGAGTCTTCTACTGTGATAGAATACTAAGGGCCCTCACAACACACGACCTTCTTTTCTGTCTTTCAAAGTTCTCAAATCTTTTCGCAACTCCAACTTGTTCTAAATTTTTGCAACTTTTTAAAGCAATTTATGGCACAATCCTGATTAAAGAAGTCTGTCACCCCATTTTAGCCTATCAGCTGCCGGCACCGCCATCAGGGGCTTATCTACAGCATTCTGTAATGCTGTAGATAAGCCCCCCATGTAACCTGAAAGAGAAGAAAAATGAGTTAGATTATACTCACCCCTGTGTTCGGCGCCTCCCATCTTCATACAGTGCCTTGCGAAAGTATTCGACCCCCTGAAACTTTTCAACCTTTTCCCACATATCATGCTTCAAACATAAAGGTACCTGATGTAAATTTTTGGTGAAGAATGAACAAGTGGGACACAATTGTGAAGTTGAATGAAATTTATTGGTTATTTTAAATTTTTGTGGAAAAAAAAAGTGGGGCGTGCAATATTATTCGGCCCCTTTAACTTAATACTTTGTTGCGCCACCTTTTGCTGCAATTACAGCTGCAAGTCGCTTAGGGCAGTGGTCCCCAACTTGTTTTGCACCAGGGACCGGCTTCAAGCAAGACCATTCTTCCATGGCCCGGCAGGGCGGGGATGGAGGTGTGACGGGGCGGGGCTTTGGTCATAAGGGGGCGGGCTATGGACGTGGTTGTAGTTTAGCAGTGCATACTTGTCATTTAATTATAACATTTATAATGTGACTCAACTCACCATAGGTTTTGAATGAGTGGGTGTACCTGGCTTGTTTCACTGTTTCAGTGGGAGCACTGGGCTACTTCTACTGATGACCGTCACTGCTAATGATGATTGGAACCTACAAGGAAATGGAGAATTGAGCACTTAAGTAAAATTGTACTGGAGTACTGTACATGCTGATTATTTTCTAATCATCAGAAAATGTATGTATGGTTCCCCCCGTCCTGTCCAGCTCTGTGTGGCTCCCCTGTCCCATCCTTGTATACATGGCTCTGCTCCCATCCTTGCATACATGGCTCCGCTCCCACTCTCCCATCCTGGATGCATGGCTCCCCTGTCCCATCCTGTATACATGGCTCCCATCCCACTCTCCCTCCCTTGTATACTGTATATGACTCCGCTCCCACTCTCCCTCCCTTATATATATATGGCTCCGCTCCCACTCTCCCTCCCCTGTATGCATGGCTCCACTCCCACTCTCCCTCCCTTGTATGCATGGCTCTGCTCCCACTCTCCCTCCCTTGTATATATGGCTCTGCTCCCACTCTCCCTCCCCTGTATATATGGCTCCGCTCCCACTCTCCCTCCCTTATATACAGTATATATGGCTCCGCTCCCACTCTCCTGTATATATGGCTCCGCTCCCACTCTCCCTCCCTTATATATATATGGCTCCGCTCCCACTCTCCCTCCCTTATATATATATGGCTCCGCTCCCACTCTCCCTCCCTTATATATATATATATATATGGCTCCGCTCCCACTCTCCTGTATATATGGCTCCGCTCCCACTCTCCCTCCCTTATATATATATGGCTCCACTCCCACTCACCTGTATATATGGCTCCGCTCCCACTCTCCCTCCCTTAAATATATGGCTCCGATTCCCACTCTCATGTATATATGGCTCCGCTCCCACTCTCCCTCCCTTATATATATGGATCCGCTCCCACTATCCCTCCCTTATATATATGGCTCCACTCCCACTCTCCCTCCATTGTATATATGGCTCCGCTCGGCTCCCCCATTCTCCCCCATCATACTTACCCTCACATCGCTGACCTTCCTTCCCGTCGCTGAACTTCCCTCCCTGCATCTCGCGGCGCTTCAGCTCCTGTGCGGAGCGGTCACGTGCTACCGCTCATTAAGGTCTATGAATATGGACGACACGCCTATGGGAGATGAGTGGCGTCCATATTCATGACCATAAATGAGCGGTACACTTGACCGCTCAGCACTGAAGCCGCCGTGCCGACAGCGTTGACAGGGTGAGTATCAGCTGCTGCACCGCCGCCGGCTCCCCTTGTGTCCGCGGATCGGCAAGGGCACTGCAACGGCCCGCTGCTGGGCCGCGGACCGGTGGTTGGGGACCCCTGGCTTAGGGTATGTCTCTATCAGTTTTGTACATCGAGAGACTGAAATTCTTGCCCATTCTTCCTTGGCAAACAGCTCGAGCTCAGTGGTTTGATGGAGATCATTTGTGAACAGCAGTTTTCAGCTCTTTCCACAGATTCTCGATTGGATTCAGGTCTGGACTTTGACTTGGCAATTCTAACACCTGGATACGTTTATTTGTGAACCATTTCATTGTAGATTTAGTTTTATGTTTGGGATCATTGTCTTGTTGGAAGACAAATCTCCGTCCCAGTCTCAGGTCTTATGCAGACTCCAGCAGGTTTTCTTCAAGAATGGTCCTGTATTTGGCTCTATCCATCTTCCCATCAATTTTAACCATCTTCCCTGTCCCTGCTGAAGAAAAGCAGGCCCAAACCATGATGCTACCACCACGTTTGACAGTGGGAATGGTGTGTTCATTGTGATGAGCTGTGTTGACTTTATGCCAAACATATCAGTTGCCAAAAAGTTCGATTTTGGTTTCATTTGACCAGAGCACCTTCTTCCACGTTTGGTGTGTCTCCCAGGTGGCTTGTTGCAAACTTTAAATGACACTTTTTATGGATATCTTTGAGAAATGGCTTTCTTTCTTCTTGCCACTCTTCCATAAAGGCCAGTTATGTGCAGTGTACGACTGATTGTTGTCCTATGGACAGACTGTCCCACCTCAGCTGTAGATCTTCTTCTTGTTTGAGATGAAAGTTTAGAGGGATGGCCGGGTCTTGGTAGATTTGCAGTGGTATGATACTCCCTCCATTTCACTATGATTGCTTGCACTGTGCTCCTTGGGATGATTTAAATTTTGAAAATCATTTTGTACCCAAATCCGGCTTTAGGCTGGGTTCACACGTAGCGGAGCTCTCGCGGAAATTACCGCGAGAGTTCTGGAATTCCATTCCGCGGGAAAAACGCATTTTAAATTCCTGCGATTTTCCCGCGGAAAAACTAGCATTTTTCAAGCGTAATTAGCTTGCAAAATGCTAGCGTTTTCCAAGTCATCTGTAGCATCGCTTGGAGAACTGATTGACAGGTTGGTCACACTCGTCAAACATAGTGTTTGACAAGTGTGACCAACTTTTTACTACTGAGGCCGCCTATGCAGCATCAATAGTAAAAGATAAAATGTAAAAAATAATAAAAAAAATAAAAAATGGTGTTATTCTTACCTTCCGACGACCCGTGCAGCCTTCCCGCCTCTCTCCATGCTCCCGTTCCCAGTAATCCTTTGCGAAAATGCCCGCGATGACGTACGTTCTCGCGGGATCGCGACGTCTCGCGGTCATTCGCGATGACGTTGCGCGAATGACCGCGAGACTTCGCGATCCCGCGAGAACAGACGTCATCGTGGGCATTTTCGCAAAGGAGTACTGGGAACGGGAGCGTGGAGAGAGGCGGGAAGGCTGCGCGGGACATCGGAAGGTGAGAATAACAATATTTTTTAATTTAAATTCTATTTTTTACAGGGATATGGTACCCAAAGCCCGGAGGACAGTCTCCTCTCCTCCGGACCGTGGGAACCATCCACAATTGTTCTGCTTACTTTTCGCATGGTGGGCACAGCCACATGCGGAAAGTAAGCAGAACAATGCATTCCTAAGGGTGCGGGATTGCCGCGAATCCGCAAAATTAATGAGCATGCTGCGTTTTTTACCGTGAAGCGATTCCGTCGCGGTAAAAACCGCAGCATTAGCACAGCATTGCGGAATCCCATAGGAATGCATGGGATGCTTATTTTTCACGTTTTCACTGCAAAATCGTGCAGTTAAAACCACCGCGGAAACGCGAAAAAAACGCCACGTGTGAACTCAGCCTTAAACTTCTCCACAACAGTATCATGGACCTGCCTGTTGTGTTCCTTGGTCTTCATGATGCTCTCTGTGCTTCAAACAGAAACCTGAGACTATCACAGAGCAGGTACATTTATACTGAGACTTGATTACACACAGGTGGATCATATTTATCATTATTAGGGTGTGTGCACACGCTGCGGATTCTGCTGCGGATGCGCAGCAGATTTGGCCGCTGCGGATCCGCAGCAGTTTCTGCTGCGGTGTACAGTACCATTATTCCCTATGGGAAATGGAAACCGCTGTGCAGACGCCGCGGAATTTTCCGCGCGGATTATCTGCGGTTTCTAAACTGACATGTCATTGACATGTCAATTCTTTCTGCGGATTCTGCAGCGGTTTCCTATCTCCACCATTGTGGAGATGGTGAAACCGCAGAGCCAAACCGCAGGATAATCCGCAAATAAACCGCAGGTCTTTTGATTTTGCAAAATCAGCGCGGATGAATCCGCAGCAGATTCCGCAGCGTGTGCACGTACCCTTAGTCATTTAGGACAACATTGGACCATTCAGAGATCCACGATGAACTTCAGGAGTGAGTTTGCTGCACTGAAAGTAAAGGGGCCGAATAATATTGCATGCCCCACTTTTCAGTTTTTGAATTTCCAAAAAAATTTAAAATAACCAATAAATTTCATTCAACTTCACAATTGTGTCCCACTTGTTGATTCTTCATCAAAAATTTACTTTTGGGTTCCAGGGGGCCGAATACTTTCGTAAGGCACTGTACTATGCTGTCCTCCTCCTTGTCTCTCCCTCGGCTCCTGCGCAGGCGTACTTTATCTGCTCTGTTGAGGGCAGAGCAGAGTACTGCTGGACCTCTCTGACCTTTCCCGGCGCCTGCGCACTGCAGTACTTTACTCCGCCCTCAACAGCGCAGATAAAGAATGCCTGCAAAGGAGCCAAGGGAGAAGCAAGGAGGAGGACATCATCCATAGAAGATGGGAGCCGCCGCACCGGACAGCGACACCCAATGCACCAAACTCCGCCCCCAGGTGAGTATAATCTAACGTGTTTTTCTTATCTTTCAGGTTTCATTGGGGGCTTATCTACAGCATTACAGAATGCTGTAGATAAGCCCCTGATGGCGGTGCCAGCAGCTGATAGGGCTAAAATGGGGTGACACATTTCCTTTAAATTACTGTGAAAAATTCAGGTCTTAAACTGTATCAAAAATGAATAGGATCCAGTGAAAAAAACACATTACTTAACCCTCCATCATCCTGAGCTGATTAAAGAAGCTACAGGGAGAGGAAGCTGCTATTAGATAGTGGCGCCCCCTGCAGTCACACTCGCCGATTTGTCACCTTTGTCCGATCATTGTGGGTCTGAGGTCACTGTCATATATTTGCTGTTGTGAAATCTTTGTCACTACTTTACTTTTCTTCTCTAACAGATGGAGGCTAAAAATCAACCTTGCAAAACAGCTATATTGGACATTTATTTATAAGAATGTGATTGAATACCCCTTTCTTGAAACCATTGAGTACGTATGTTATTTCTGGAAATATAATACTATATGACCAGCCTATTATATTATACAATGTTGTGTTTTCGCTTGACCCACTGGTGGAGTAAAGTGTTTTCAGTGATCCTGATATTCACTGCTCACACTCGCTGCTCCAGTGCTTTGTATTACTCCCTAGTTATCCAATAATAGTTTTACCACCACAAACGACCCACCGGGCTGACTAGGGGCTCAGCTTAATAATAACAAACCTGGTTTCTCACGAATTTATATTAATAGAGATGACTGGGATACAACACTTACATGGAATAGATAATATATCAATCGTTTTGATTCCTTTATCCCATGGGTGGACAGTTACATTTCCCGAGGGTCCACATGAGGGACCATTGACTGTTGTGGAGGGTTAAAACAATAGGGTGAAATTAATTCTACATATTACTATTATGTTTGTTTGATTATGAGGCGGTCAAGTTTGGACCGGTCAGTGTGTCTAGATCTGTACTCGGACCGTGCTTCACGGACTACTGAACGTGGCATTAATGTATTCTAATAATTTATAGACCCTGGAACCCCCTGTCTTCATGGCCACTACTGGGTAATGGTCAGTGTTAGATAATCAGTGGGGTCTCCATCTGGATTTGGACACCTGCGTCCATGATATTGGTGGCGAATCCTAAGGATTGCTCATCAGTATTCTAATCCTGGAAAACCACTGTCATGATCCAAGGTGGATCTGACAGTTTAAATGCACAAAGTGAACTTTTTTCCCTTTGGCTTGGTGCCAAAGTGGGTTGATTGCCCCCGGTGGCCATTAGAATTATTACACATGGTGTCGTTCATTCTAAGTTGCCCCGGTGGTGGTGAGTGGTAGTGCACTTTAGTTTCTTTGGTTTAATGTGCACTTAATTACAAATCAGGTGTTAGGCTCTATAAAAGGGAGCCAGGTGTGTTCAATCACTGTTGGTGATATTGTGTTCGTCATTTGGGAAGCAAGCCTGGGTGAGGAAGGAGCTGAACATGAGTCCTGCGCAGCCCAGCCAGAGGGGACGAGTGGCAGCTATGTGGTCTGCAAGAAGGGCTGGCATGGCGTGGTGGAGTTACAGTTTATGGTGTCAGCAGGAAGTGCTGGCATGGCTTGGTGGAGTGGCGATGATGGTGAGAGTTGCACTCAGCATGCTGGACTTGGTTGCTGAAAACTGGACTAAAGCATGCTGGACTTTTTGGCAGAAGCTGGACTCATCTTTGGCACTCTGTTTACTGGGCAGCTGCAACTGGTGGTGGACTCTGCTCCAAGGCTGCACTATGGTGAAGGATCCAGCTATGGTGATGGATCCGGGTGGAGAAGATGCACACAGGAGGTGGGCTCTGTTGCTAGGAGCGTACGCAACAGAGCAAAGCTAGGGGGTGTTTGCCCTGTATTGTCATTTTCCCTCATGTGTGTTTAGTGCAGTGGTGGGATTAGTTTCCGCACCGACCAATTCCCTAGTGAGGGTTTAGGTTCAGGGTGAGCTAGGGTTTTTAGGTTCCTGTGCGTCGCCCGGTGTGGAACCGGCATAGGGAACGTTAGGAGTGCAGGGACACTGGCTCAGGGGCGTACAGGAGGTCTCCACTTCCCCATTCCCTATTGCAGGGCCCACCATTGTTAATGTTACCCAGGTTCCCCCTTTATTATTTAAATTCGCCTTACGGGAGGCGGGGTTTCCAGATTTACGTGTAATACCTAAATTCGCCTGTTGGAGGCGGCGTATCCAGCTGCACGTCTTATTATTTAAATTCGCCCCACTGGAGGCGGTGTATCCAGGGTCACGTGTGTCATATGGGTTCGCCTTGCGGTACTCGCTGCGTCCAGACACACGTGATCGTGACAACCCCTTTATCTGTGTGGTGTAGGAAATGTACAAATGTTGCTAAGAAAGTTATTGCATTGCAAAGAAAAACTTGGGAATTTACTATGTTTGTCTCGCTTTTATAAACTCTATGGGGGGAACCTGGACTGCTCCAGTTTTAGTGTTAGAAAGGTCATTATGCCATCCTACCTATAAAATGGAATAACTATTGTTATGACTAAAGTACCTATCATGTATTTCTTATGTGGCATAATGTAGTCCTGTTAATGTGATCCAATTTCTATTTAATTTAATTGGTCATTAAGTAAACTGGTTCAAACAATGTCCAGTGGTGTACAATCAATAGCGGCAGACCACCATTATAGTATATGGAGGGCTATGTGGGGCCCAATGTACTGTTTGCATGAATATGTGGGGCCCATTATACTGTGGCAGGACTATGTGGGGGGCACTATACTGTTTGAAGAGCTATGTGGGGACCATTATACTGTTTGGAGGACTATTTGTAGGTTATTCTATTGTTTGAAGGGACATTTGGGGGTGATTATACTGTTTGGAAGGCTATGTGGGGGCTATTATACTGTATGTAAGCAATTACACAGTGTGAAGGTTTTTGTGGGGGTCCATAAAACTGTGTAGAGAGCTGTGTGGGGATCAGTATGCTGTTTTGGAGGGCTGGTTGGGGGCCTTTATGCTATTTGGAGCGCCAGTGGGGCGCCATTATACAATTTGGATGGTTGTATTGGGGCCATCAAAGTGTGTGGGGCCATTATACTGTATGGAGGTCCATTATACTGTATGGAAGGCTGTATGTTGATCACAGTTGGGGCATCATACTGTGTTGGGGTCACCATACTTTGGCGGAAGAGGGTTAAAAGTGAGGGGGTACAGCAGGATCATTATACAGTGAGTGTGGAGGGTACTGTAGAAAAAGACACTACAGTTGACATCATACTTTATGTGGGCAATGAGAAGGAAATCTCTTGGTTTCAAAAGGAGGAAAATTAATTTGTAAGAACTGCAAAGAAATGTCATGTGCTCATCTACAACCCCATCGAATATTAAGTGTTTTTTTTGTTGGGGGCGGGTGTGTGATGTGTAGCCAGGTTCATTTATGTAATTTCTAATATGGAGATGCGCAGCCATATTGATATTACATCTGGTCGGGCCAGTGTACTAACTTCCCAAGTGGACCGCGTAGCCATCTTATATTACGTCTCTTCCGGCCGCAGTGAGCAAGAAAAAGTATTTTAAATGGTGACGTGACACAGTAGGCAAGATGTTAGGGGCAAAGCACCCTCTCTGAGGGGGGAAGGGGGCTTGCCACATCCGGTCCTGGATACACTGAGGTGCTGTGTCATTTAGGCTACATCAGTTTTTTAATGCCATATATGAGAACTTGCTCTCACTGTTTGGATTCGCATAAAACAATCTCGTTAACCTTTATATTTGCTGATGATGAAGATATGAAGCCATGTTAGTTTGCAACTATCAGCATATATGTCTACTTGTATGGGTAATATACCTGTGTCCTAATATGACCCTTCTATAATTTGACTTTACTGTGACCTGTTCCCATATGCAGAAGACTGTTAGGGATTATTGGGGCCAGTATTTGATCAGAAGCACCAATGGTGTTTTCTAGGGTCCCAACCTCCGCGTTTAGGTAGGATATGTAATTGGGTCAGTTTGGGACCCCACATTGTTAGATGTTACACTTCTAGCTTTCCATTAAGGCTCACTACCCGGTCCAAGAAGCATTTTTTGTTTGGGCTGTGTGTTGGTTTTAATTATTATTCTTTTTAATGCATATCTGATAGAATATGACTTTATTGGTATATTTTCACTGTGAATATTGACCATAATCCACACTGTTACTTGCACATTTACATGAGATGATCTATGTTTCATGTACTGTAGAGAGGAGAGCACCGAAAATGTGGACTAAGAGGAGAAGACCACCACCCTCACCATGTAAGAGCAGAGATTACTGAGCAAACCTTCTAAATGACATAATGATATAGTTGATTCCTTACTAGTGATGAGCTAACGTGCTCAGATAAGGTGCTATCCAAGTATGCTCACGTTCTAACTGAGTCCTATTTGAGTATTTTGGCATGCTAAAAAAAATATTCTCGAGTCACAGCGGCTGATCGATAGCCGCAACACATGCAGGAAGAGCCTGTTTGTTAGGTAATCCCTGCATGTGTTGTGGTTATGATGACTTGAGCATTTTTTCGAGCACGTTGAAAATACTCGATTAGGACACGAGCGAGCTTGTATAACACCTTATCCGAGCACGCTCGCTCATCACTCTTCCTCACTACTGTATACATCTGACCGCACAGATAGCGGCCATTTATTGGTTACCAGTCACGCATCTGATATACCTGATTTTTAAGCAATCACTTGTAGCATTAAATGACATCTTTTGTAATTCAAGCAAATTATGTGGTAAAAATTTAATTATTAACCAGGGTGGTTAGAGGTTCAGAAACATAAAAATTAGGGATGAGCGAAAAGCTTTGGATAACTCCTTATCCGAATAGCTATAGCGCTAACTGAATAGCTGCATCGGAACCTGGATACCTGGTGCGCTCTTGATATTCAGCTGTTGGGCGCCGCAGCTTCATGTGTCACGGCTGTGTGACAATCACAACACATACATGGAAACTCCAACAAACAGGCTCTCCATACATGGGTTGTGACTGTCACACAGCCGCTACACATACAACTGCGGCGCCGAAAAGCTGATTATCGGCAGCGCACCAGGTATCCTGGTTACCGTTGCAGCTATTCGGTAAGCGCTATAGCTATAAAGATAAGGAGTTATCTGAAGCTATTCACTGATCCCTAATAAAAATATAATTTGTTTGTTACTAAAAGGGTCCAGTCACATCACAAGTTATAAATTACCTATGCTTATTAAAGGTTATCAATATCAGATTAGAGGAGGTCGAAAACTCCGCACCCCCACTGCTCAGCTTTTATATGTTCCAGCAGAGTGTAAACCCATTAAATAGACTTCTCATATGTAGTCCTAGTCACTGTATAGCTGTCATCACCAGACAATGCAGATTAGGTCCAAGAACACCTTATAACAGCTGATCTTTGGGGATAGGTTCAGAGGATAGCTCATCAATATTTTGTGACTGGACTGCTATTTAACATTGTTTGTTATATCTCCACTCTATATAGGGAAATCTTAGCATTCTGATATCTTAATATTCTGGCAACTTAACATCCTAGCAACTTACCATCCTGACCACTTACCATCCTGGCAACTTAACAACTTACCATCCTGGCAACTTACCATCCTGGCAACTTACCATCCTGGCAACTTAACATCTTACCATCCTGGCAAATTAACATCCTAGCAACTTACCATCCTGACCACTTACCATCCTGGCAACTTAACATCTTACCATCCTGGCAACTTAACATCCTGGCAACTTACCAACCTGGCAACTTAACATCTTACCATCCTGGCAACTTACCATCCTGGCAACTTAACATCTTACCATCCTGGCAAATTAACATCCTAGCAACTTACCATCCTGACCACTTACCATCCTGGCAACTTAACATCTTACCATCCTGGCAACTTAACATCCTGGCAACTTACCAACCTGGCAACTTAACATCTTACCATCCTGGCAAATTAACATCCTAGCAACTTACCATCCTGACCACTTAACATCTTACCATCCTGGCAACTTACCAACCTGGCAACTTAACATCTTACCATCCTGGCAACTTACCATCCTGGCAACTTAACATCTTACCATCCTGGCAACTTACCAACCTGGCAACTTAACATCCTGGCAACTTAACATCTTACCATCCTGGCAACTTAGCATCCTGGCAACTTAACATCCTGGCAACTTAACATCTTACCATCCTGGCAACTTAACATCCTGGCAACTTAACATCCTGGCAACTTAACATCTTACCATCCTGGCAACTTACCAACCTGGCAACTTAACATCTTACCATCCTGGCAACGTACCATCCTAGCAACTTACCATCCTGGCAACTTAACATCTTACCATCCTGGCAAATTAACATCCTAGCAATTTACCATCCTGACCACTTAACATCTTACCATCCTGGCAACTTACCAACCTGGCAACTTAACATCTTACCATCCTGGCAACTTACCATCCTGGCAACTTAACATCTTACCATCCTGGCAACTTACCAACCTGGCAACTTAACATCCTGGCAACTTAACATCTTACCATCCTGGCAACTTAGCATCCTGGCAACTTAACATCCTGGCAACTTAACATCTTACCATCCTGGCAACCTAACATCCTGGCAACTTAACATCTTGGCAACTTAACATCTTACCATCCTGGCAACTTACCAACCTGGCAACTTAACATCTTACCATCCTGGCAACGTACCATCCTAGCAACTTACCATCCTGGCAACTTAACATCTTACCATTTTGGCAACCTAACATCCTGGCAACTTAACATCTAACCATCCTGGCAACTTACCAACCTGGCAACTTAACATCCTGGCAACTTAACATCTTACCATCCTGGCAACTTAACATCTTGGCAACTTAACATCCTGGCAACTTAACATCTTACCATCCTGGCAACTTACCATCCTGGCAATTTAACATCTTACCATCCCGGCAACTTACAATACTATTTAATATATTTAATTTTTTTTTAAATCTTTGGCTTCACTTTTTTTTATCATTCAGATGTACCGTACATAAGCCAAAACCCAATTAAAACAACAGTACCCAACTAAGTATGATAAACCAAGAAACATGGGCTCTCATGGGAAAGATGCAGAATCCCTGGGAGACCAATGAAAGGGCAATAAAACTCCAATATTAAAATCACGAATTTATTCAAATACTTTAAAAAACATAATTCCATATAGAATAGTAACAAGCAAAAGTTCCTTACAGATGGCACAGTGGTGTCAAAATCAATTGAATATCTAGTGTGGATAATCAGAATAAAAATAAAAAATCCAAATTTTAGGCACACTCTCAATGATTAGTCTTTTATGGGTATTTAGTGACTATTATAAGTACAAAAATTAAATCTACAAACATGATATGCAACTGCAAATTTTAGATATAACCATATTTATTAATTACTTCAGTATAAGAACAGATAAAATACAATCAGGGGGAAAATGACTTGAACAAGTGGAAAAAACATGCGGGGTGGTGTGGGATAGACATCTATATATATATATATAGTTACCTTAAATTGTCCGTCATCCACTTCCGTCTGGATGTCCCCGAATCCCACAATCCACCACACCGACCGGAAGTACGCCAACCGCCATATTGAAATACTCAAGTGATGGGTATTTCAATATGGCACCAGCTGGTGGTACCAGGCCCTTCCACAGTACCACCAGCGGGACACCGCCGGGACCCCCCCCCACTGCCGCCGGACCCCCCCGCCGCTGCTGGACCCGCCAACGACGGACCCTCCCCCCTGCTGGACCGGCCGCTGCCTGCCCACCCACCTCCGTCACAGCAGGCAGGAAAGACCACGGCTTGCGGCCTGTGCACAGGCTGCAAGCCGCTGCCTTTCCTTCCAGCTGGCCGCCGCCAGGACCCCCCGCCGAACCTGCCGCTGCCAGCCCACCCACCTCCGTCACAGCCGGCAGGAAAGACCACGGCTTGCGGCCTGTGCACAGGCCGCAAGCCACGGTCTTTCCTGCCGGCTGGCCGCGGGCAGGACCCCCCTCCCGCCGGACCCGCCGCTGCCTGCCCATCCACCTCTGTCACACCTGACTGGAAAGACCGCGGCTTGCGGCCTGTGCACAGGCCGCAAGCCGTGGCCTTTCCTTACGGCTAGCCGCCGCCAGGACCCCCCAGCCGCTGGACCTTCCGCCGCTGAACCCCCCCACAGCTGGCCACAACATGCACATGCACACACACAGACGTACACACGTACATACACACACATATGTACACACACACACATGTACGTACACAAACACACACATGTACACACACACGCTCTCACACACGTACGTACACACACCTACGTACACACACGTACTCACATACACACGTACTCACATACACACACACGTACTCACATACACACACACAGGTACTCACATACACACACACACGTACACACACACGTACTCACACACACAAACTTACATATATATACACACACGTACTCACATACACACACACATGCACTCACAATACACACACACTCACATATACACACACACGTACTCACACACACACGTACTCACATATACACACACGTACTCACACATACACACACACGTACTCACATATACACACACGTACTGACATATACACACACACACGTACTCACATACACACACGTACTCACATATACACACACACGTATGCTCACACAAACACATGTACTCACATACATACACACACGTACTCACACACACGTACTCACACACATACATGTACTCACATCTCCAGCACAGGCCGCAAACCACCCTCTTTCCTGCCGGCTGTTACTGCACGGAGGTGGGTGGGCAGGCAGCTGAGGGACACACAGACACACATGTACGTACACACACACACACATGTACACACACATATCTACTCACACACACGTACTCACACACACACGTACTCACACACTTCCTTCCTGATGCGATAGCATCGGGCACACCTCTAGTATATTATGAGCACCAAATTATGTAAACAATGGTATTATTACAAATATATTTAATAAATTATATCATGTAACAATAATTCATATAGAACTCACTAAACATCAAAATTACAGTACTATGATATAAGGTGCAATACTAATATATATATATATATATATATATATATAAAACTGAATGTGTGTGTTTTTATATCACCAACCAATCACAAAGCATCTTTCATTTCAACAGAGCTGTTCAAAAGAAGCTGAGCTGTGACTGGTATGAGCAACAGCTTTCCTTGCAACCAATCACTAAGCATCTCTCATTTCACCACAACTGGTTAAAAGAAGCTGAGCTGTGATTGGTTGCTATGAGCAAGTTTTCCCACTTGACAACACCTCAGCAGACACTGACATGGTGGGAGAAATTTAGCATTCCTGGGAACATAAGCTCCCAGCCATTTTCTGCCCCACAGAAAGGAGCAGAGAACACATGACAGAAATGAATCCCCCCTCCCATGCCCATATACACATCACACATCCTCTATCCTATAGGCACATCTTTCCTCTTAAAGGGATCATTGGTATGGAAGTCAGAGCAAATCCATCCAGCGCTTTGGTTTTGACCCCAAGCCTCTCTTAAAGGGATCACCGGTATGGAAGTTAGGACCGTTCCACTCAGCTTAGTGGTTCTGACCCCAGGGGCTCTTAAAGGGATCATTGGTATGGAAGTGAGGGCAAATCCACTCTGAGCATTGTTACTGACCCCAGACCTTTCTTAAAGGGATCTCCGGTATGGAAGTCAGGGCAAATCCTTCCAGCGCTTTGGTTCTGATCCCAGGCCTCTCTTAAAGGGATCCCCGGTATGGAAGTCAGGGCAATTGCCTTCAAATGCTCTGGTACTGACCCCAGGAGATCTCCTGTATGCAAGTTAGGGTAAATCCCTCAGCGCTGATTCTCACCCCAGGCTTCTATTAAAGGGATCTTTGGTATGGAAGTCAGGGCAAATCCACTCAGCGCTCTGGTTCTGACGCCAGGCCTCTCTTAAAGAGATCCCCGGTATGGAAGTTACGACTGTTCCCCTCAGCGTTCTGGTTCTGACCCCAGGCTGATGGGACGATGTGGGATATTAGGGGTAGTAGTCTGGTGGCTCTGGCTGACGGGATGATGTGGGATATTATGAGTAGTAGTCCGGTGGCTCTGGCTGACAGGATGATGTGCGATATTAGGGGTAGTAATCCGGTAGCTCTGGCTGACGGGATGATGTGGGATATTATAGTGAATGGGGCTATGCGGAGTGGGCGGGGCTATACACTCAGCTTTATATATATATATAATCATTATAATTTGTTATAACTAACCGTAGTTAGTTACTATGCCCGGGCAGCACCGGGCTCTTCAGCTAGTATCTTATAAACAAGGGTAGTTACTGGTGTATATTTTACGCAGTAACTACCCTTGTTTATAAGATATATATATACTGGTATTGCACCTTATATCATAGTACTGTAATTTTCATGTTTAGTGAATTCTATATGAATTATTGCTACATGATATTATTTATGAAATATATTTTTAATAATACCATTGTTTACATAATTTGGTGCTCATAATATAGATCTATCCCGCACCACACCGCATGTTTTTTTCCACTTGTTCAAGTCATTTTCCCCCTGATTGTATTATATTAGTCATATACACGATTGAAAACACATAGCAAGAAATGGCCTCAAGATAATTCCGTTATGTATGGAAACATATATTAATTTTGTCAGAGTACGTAAGGTGCAATTTATGGCATAATAAACCTCCTGGTGGAAATAGCATAAAAATAAATGAGATAGAAGTGTAAAGTGCTGGTGCAAAGTACCCCTTTATTAGACTATGGGAATAAAAGTAAAAATTATGTAAATATTGCCAAATGCAGTCGTTAAAGTCAAATAACCCAAACTGGAAATAACGAAAAATAAATGAATTAGAAATGTAAGATGCTAGTGCAAAATAGCTCTTGAACTAGAAGTAATAAATCCAATAAACTTAAGATAGACCTAAATCGCTAAGGGAGATGTCTAAAATTATATTTTAAAATATTTTGAATACATTTGTGGTTTTAATATTGGAGTTGTTTTGCACTTTCATTGGTTTCCCTGGGATTCTGCATGCTTCCCATGAAAGGCCATGTTTCTTGGCTTCTCAATAATTTAGTGCATCCACAGTATTATGATTAACATTGATCTTCATACGATTAATAAGGATTCTTAATACTATAACTATGATCATAAACCTAGCCTACACACCTAGAAGTTGCCATTTACAGTGCTGTGCAAATTAATTGGGACACTGCATTTTTTTAAGTAAAATCGTAAGTTGGTTACCAGTCAGTGATTCAAACAAATTTTAACTGCTTTAAAAAGGTGTGAGTGCCTGTTCAAAGCAGTTAAAACTGGTTTGAATCACTGACTGGTAACCAACTTACGATTTTACTTAAAAAAATGCTTTGTCCCAATTAATTTGCACAGCACTGTAAGTTTATCATAAAATATTTTGTGCACATACAAAAAAAAAACAAATCTTGCTTTCAATTCGACAATAGGGGTTATGTCTTACCATTGGGAAAGAGCAAAAAGGGGCTCTAGGGGCTTTTACATCAGAGCTCAGTAAATTTCTCTAATGTAAGGATGATTTCATTTAAAGGGAACCTGTCACCTCCTTTTGCCGCTATAAGATGCGGCAACAGCCTTTGATAAACCCCCGACCTAACCTGAAAGAAGATTTTATTATACTCACCGGGGGGGGCGGTCCAATGCGGCCCAGTCCGATGGGTGTCGCTGGTCCGGGTCCGGCCCCTTCCATCTTCCTGTGATGTTGTCATCCTGGTTGCTTCGTGTCGCGCTCCTGTGCAAGCATACTGATCTGCCCTGTTGAGGAGCAAAGTACTGCAGTGCGCAGGCGCCAGGAAAGGTCACAGAGACCCAGCGCACTGCAGTACTTTGCTCTGCCCTCAACAGAGCAGAGAAGTTCGCCTGCGCAGAAGCGCGATGCCGGGGAACGACGAGGCAAGCAGAAGCGTGCCGCCGCAAGAACATGGGAGGCGCCGGACACGCAACACCCATCGAATCGGACGGCCCCCGAGGTGAGTAATAAAACTTGTTTTTCTTGTCTTTCAGGTTAGATCAGGGGCTTATCTACAGCATTATAGAATGCTGTAGATAAGCCCTGAAAGGCAGTGGCTGCATCTTATAGCGGCAAAACGAGGTGACAGGTTCCCTTTAAGCAGACAGGCAAAGGCCTCTCTCACTTTTAGGAAACAGCTTCCCTTCCACTCACACGCAAAAAAAAATTCTCTGGCGCTCCAGGCAAAAGAAAACTCACTAAACTAATCAGACAAAAAAATGTAAACATATTAAGGATGAGTGAACCCAAACTGTAGAAGTTCGGGGTTCGAACCGGACATGGACTTTTTCCCGGAAGTCCGTTTTTCGGTTCAGTGCCGAATAAAGTTTGTTGAAAGGCTGCTGCGCAGCCAATCAACAAGCTTTTAGACTGTGGGCACTTCTGGAGCCATCACAGCTACTTGGCATACCTATGATTGGCCAGCGCAACAAGTGATTTGGCCTGTATGAATACCAGATAACAGGTGGCACCGCCATTGTGCTGTGACTAGCATAGACACAGGTCGAGGGACAGTGTAAAAGAAATAAATAAAAGTAAAATGACGTGAGGGCCCCTGTAAATTTAATAACCAACCAAGTGAGAGCAGACAGTTGTGAGCTGGTCTTATGCAGCCGGGTGTCAGCTGATTATCACAGCTGACACCCGGCACTACGTGCCAGGGGTGGTCATGGACCGCCCCCAGCACAATAACCCCTGGCACGCTGAGATCAAACATCATCACAGTGTACCATGGGCACAGGGAAGAATCGCGCAGGGAGTGGGCTCCCTGCGTGCTTCCCTATGACCCTCGGAGCAACGCGATGTGCTTGCGTTAATCCGAGGGTTTGCTCCCTGCAGGCTCCCAGATTCAATATGGCCGAGGGAGCCTTCGGAGTCCTGCAGGGAGGCGGCTTTCTCAGTGCCAGCTGAGAGCAGACACTGAGAAAGCCTCTGCTGTGCCTGTCAGATCTCTGATCTGACACAGTGCACTGCAAAGTGTCAGATCAGCGATCTGACACTATAGAGTGATGTCCCCACCTGGGACAATATAATAAAGTGAAAAAAAAAACACGTGTAAAAATCTTTTTTAAAAAATTCCTAAATAAGTAATAAAAAAAATATTCCCTAATAAATTCTTTTTTTTTGTAAATTAAAAAAAAACAATAAAAGTGCACATATTTAGTATCGCCGTGTCCGTAACGACCCACCCTATAAAACTGTCCCACTAGTTAACCCCTATAATGAAACCCTTCAAAAAAAAAAAACAAGGCAAAAAACAATGCTTCATCATACTGCCGATCAAAAAGTGCAATAACACGCAATCAAAAAGACGAATATAAATAAACATGGTACCGCTGAAAACGTCATCTTGTCCCACAGAAAAGAGCCGCCATAAAGCGTCATCAGCAAAAAAATAAAAAAGTTATAGCTCGCAGAATAAAGCCATGCAAAAATAATTATTTTTTTATATAAAATTGTTTTTATTGTATAAAAGCGCCAAAACATAAAAAAATGAAATAATTGAGGTATTGCTGTAATCGTACTAACCTGAAGAATAAAACTGCTTTATCAATTTTACAACACGCGGAATGCTGTAAACACCCCTCCTCCCCAAAAGAAATTCATGAAACGCTGATTTTTGTTCATTCTGCCTCCCAAAAATCAGAATAAAAAGCAATCAAAAAATGTCACGTGCTCGAAAATGGTACCAATAAAAACGTCAACTCTTCCCGCAAAAAATAAGACCTCAATTGATTCTGTGGCTCAAAATATGGAAAAATTATAGCTCTCAAAATGTGGTGATGCAAAAACTATTTTTACAATAAAAAGTGTCTATTCGCATGTGACAGCTGCCAAACATAAAGACCCGCTATAAATAGCAAATCAAACCCCCCTTTATCACCCCCTTAGTTAGGGAAAAATAATAAAATAAAAAAAATGTATTTATTTCCATTTTCCCATTAGGGTTAGGAGTGTGTTAGGGTTAGGGCTAGGGTTGGGATTAGGGGTGTGTTAGGGTTAGGGCTAGGGTTAGAGGTGTGTTGGGATTAGGGTTGGGGCTAGGGTTGGGATTAGGGGTGTGTTGGGGTTAGGGTTAGAATTGGGGGGTTTCCACTGTTTAGGCACATCAGGGGCTCTCCAAACGCGACATGGCGTCTAATCTCAATTCCAGCCAATTCTGCACTGAAAAAGTCAAACGGTGCTCCTTCCCTTCCAAGCTCTGCCATGATCCCAAACAGTGGTTTACCCCCACAAATGGGGTATCGGCGTACTCAGGACAAATTGCACAATAACTTTTGACGTTGTTTCCATGGGGAAAATGAAAATTGGGGGTGAAAAGATCATTTTTGTGGAAAAAATATATTTTTTTAATTGTACAGCTGTACGTTATAAACTTCTGTGAAGCCCTTGGGCTAAACTTCTCACCACACTTCTAGATAAGTTCCTTGAGGGGGTTATAGTTTCCAAAATGGGGTCAATTGTGGGGGGTTTCCACTGTTTAGGCACATCAGGTGCTCTCCAAACACGACATGCCGTTCGATCTCAATTCCAGCCAATTTTGCATTGAAAAAGTCAAACGGCGCTCCTTCCCTTCTGAGCTCTGCCATGCACCGAAACAGTGGTTCCCCCCACATATCAGGTATCAACGTACTCAGGACAAATTGCACAATAACTTTTGCAGTCCAATTTCTCCTGTTACCCTTGGTAAAATAAAAAAATTGGACCTTAAGTAATTTTTTTGTGAAAAAAAAGTTAAATGTTAATTTTTTTTAAAACATTCAAAAAATTCCTGTGAAACACCTTAAGGGATAATACATTTCTTGAATGTGGTTTTGAGCACCTTGAGGGGTGCATTTTCTAGAATGGTGTCACTTTTGGGTATTTTCTATCATATAGACCCTTCATAGTGACTTCAAATGTGATGTGGTCCCTAAAAAAAAAATGGTGTAAAAATGAGAACTCGCTGGTGAACTTTTAACCCTCATAACTTCCTAACAAAAAAAATTTTGGTTCCAAAATTGTGCTGATGTAAAGTAGACATGTGGGAAATGTTATATATTAAGTATTTTGTGTGCCATATCTCTGATTTAAGGTCACAAAAATTCAAAGTTGTAAAATTGCGAAATTTTCAAAAATTTCGCCAAATTTCCGTTTTTTTCGCAAATAAACGCAAGTTATGTGAATGAAATTTTACCTCTAACATGAAGTACAATGTGTCACGAGACAACAATGTCAGGATCACCAGGATCCATGGAAGCATTCCAGAGTTATTACTTCATAAAATTGGCCCGGTCATTAACATGCAAACCACTCTTGGGAGTAAAGGGGTTAAATACAGGGTTTGTAATGGGGATGTCTGATAGATCTCTTGGGGTGTCTGGTCACGAGGCTCCGTTCCCAGCCAGGCTGAGCTGTGATGAGATTCCTGTCGTTTGCACGTTAATGACCGGGCAAATTTTTACAATTCTGACCACTGTCCCTTTATGAGGTAATAACTCTGGAACACTTCCATGGATCCCGGTGATTCTGATATTGTTTTCTCTTGACATATTGTACTTCATGATAGTGATAAAAATTGCTTTGACATGACTGGCATGTATTTGTGAAAAAAACGGAAATTTGGCAAAAATGTTAACAATTTCGCAATTTTATATTTTTATGCCCTTATGCCCTTAATTATGGCACACAAAAAACTTAATAAGTAACATTTCCCACATGGTTACTTTACATCAGCACTATTTTGAAACCAAATTTTTTTTTGTTAGGACGTTATAAGGGTTAAAAGTTGGCCAGCGATTTCTCGTTTTTACAACACCATTTTATTTTTAGGGACCACATCACATTTGAAGTCACTTTGAGGGGTCTATATGATAGAAAATACCCAAAATTGACACCATTCTAAAAACTGCACCCCCTCAAGGTGCTCAAAACCACATTCAAGAAGTTTATTAACCCTTCAGGTGTTTCACAGGAATTTTTTGAATGTTTAAAAACAATGAACATTTAACTTTTTTTCACACAAAAAAATTAGTTCAGGAACAATTTTTTTTATTTTACCAAGGGTAACAGGATAAATTAGACTGCAAAAGTTATTGAGCAATTTCTCCTGAGTACGCTGATACCTGATATGTGAGGGGGAACCACTGTTTCGGCACATGGCAGAGCTCAGAAGGGAAGCAGCGCCGTTTGACTTTTTCGGCTGGAGTCACACACAAGGAATAAAAAATCGGTCCCATTTTAACGGTCCGAAATCGCACAAAGGTATCTTAACCAGTGATGCTTTTTTGATGCGATTTTTCTTCATTGATGCGATTTTAATAGCATGTAAGCATCCTTTTGACATCCGTCTGGCAAGATTCTATCGCAGGATAGCAAAATGGACAAATAATGGAGCCCAATGACAGGTTTCCCCACACAAACGAATTAATAGATCTAGACACATATATATATATATATATATATATATATTTTATACAACCCCTTAAATTAACCCCTACAAGTCCAAAATTTAACCCACAAACACTCATCAAATTAATAGTGATAGACATACCAAAAAAGACATGAAATGAAATGGTTAACTATATGTAAACCATGTGTCATTTCATGTCAGGCAGGAGAATAAATATCCAAAAGCCGGCAAATGTTTCTGCGGCTATTCTGCTTTGATGAACTGTATGAATTAGAAATATTTGTATAAATGTGTCTCTATGACATGTATAAAATATATATATATATATAATATATATATATACACATATATAGTGTCTAGATATAATCATTCTTTCTTTATTTAACCAGTCTCTGTGATTTTACTGTATAGGAATAAAGAATTGCCGGCTTTTGCTAAAGGACACCGGGTGCGATTTTATCGCAACTCACACATCGGGTCCGTTTTTAGTCCCATTTTTTCTCGCCGCCATAGACTTGTATTGTCGAATCCGATCCAAAAATCGGTGACAATCGCAGCATGCTGCGATTGTCTCGGTCAGAGGATCGGATGCGATAAAAAAATCGCATGATGTGAGCTGCCCCATAGAATAACATGGGTTCGAATGCAATGCGATTTTTTATCGCATTGTATTCGTCCGTTTTATTCGCCAGTGTGACCGCGGCCTTACACGCAAAATTGGCTGGAAATCAGATTGGACGCCATGTCACGTTTGGAGAGCCCCTGATGTGCCTAAACAGTGGAAACCCCCCACAAGTGACCCCGTTTTGGAAACTAGACTAGAGTTGAGCGACTTTGGTAGGATCGGGTTTCATAAAACAAAATTTGTTTCAGATGAAACTGGTCCGACTAGGGCAAAAAAGTCGGAGTTTCATCCGAAACCCGACCCCAATGCAAGTCAATGGGAAATAAAAGACGGCATTGAGCGGATGACATTCATCCACTCAATGCCGACTTTTATTTCCCATTGACTTGCGTTGGGGTCGGGTTTCGGACGAAACTCCGACTTTTTTTGACCAAAGTCACTCAACTCTAAACTAGACCCCCAAGGAAATTATCTAGATATGTGGCGAGAACTTTGAACCCCCAAGGGCTTCACAGAAGTCTATAACGAACAGCAGTAAAATTTAAAAAATAATTTTTTTCTACAAAAATGATCTTTTCACCCCAAATTTTAATTTTCCCAAGGGTAACAGGACAGGACCCTGAGCGGTGTGACTGCCTGCAACCATCCTGGAATACATAGGGTCACTTTTTGTAGAGAGCTGGATTTACACTGCAGGATTCCTAGGACTGCTTATTGCCCAATAATCTGTGTGTAAACAGACAGCCGATCACCCAAACAATGAACAAAACAATTCTTGGCTAAAATGATTTTCAATCTGGCTTAAAAATAATCCCACTCAGTAACACATCCTTCTTTGTAACCAGTATGTGCTGCTGAGAGCAATAATAATCTATGCACACAAAACAATCTATACTGATCATCCTGTGAGCATAAGAAATGGGCTATCAGCTATTGGCCAACAAGTAACTGATTGATTGTCAATATATATCACAGACATTTAGCAAGGCAGAATAAATCATTGGTGGCTCAGTGGTGTGTATATATATATATATATATATATATACACACACACACACACACCTGCAGCGCATGCAGGGCCCCCTCCACAGTGCGTGCAGCCGGGCCCCCCCTCCCTAAGGTGCAAAGTGCAGCCAGAGCCATTGTAAATGTAAAGTGCCAGGCTGCCAGCACAGTGAGGGGACACATTTAACAAAAAAAATCCACCCCCAGCCGGGCTCACCGAGTCACCGTCTTGTGTGTGTCCCTCTCCCTGAGTGAGAGAGGCTCATGATGAATGTTTTCTGCTTTCTGCTTCTTGCAATGCAGGTGTGCTGCTCTCTGGCTGCTAGGAGGCGTGGCGTTCTTATGCAAATCCAGCCAGAGACTTCAGCCAACTGCTGACCAGGAAACAAGGAAAGGGGGCTTCAAGGGGCCAGGGGGTATACAGCGGCCGGCAGCCATCGCTTACATTTAATTAAAGGAGATAGTACTGTGTCAGCACAGCACAGCTGCCAAACCGCAGCGGCCGTCGCGGGCCCCCTCACCCATCCGGGCCCTCTCACCTCTCCGGGCCCCATAGTAGCTGCATGGTCTGCTACTATTGACGGTACGCCCCTGGAGAGCCCCTAATGTGCCTAAACTGTGGAAACCCCCCACAAGTGACCCCATATTGGAAACTAAACCCACCAAGGAACTTACCTAGATGTGTGGTGAGCATTTTGAACCCCCAAGTGCTTCACAAAAGTTTATAAGGCCCAGGCTTGAAAATAAAAAAATCATATTTTTTCCACAAACATGATCTTTTAGTCCCCAATTTTGTATTTACCCAAGGGTAACAGGAGAAATTAGACCCCAAAAGTTGTTGTCCAATTTGTATTGAGTACGCTGAAACCCCATACGTGTGAGAAAACTACTGTATGAAAAAACAAAAATGGAAAGCGCACATAGGGTGTATTGTCTTGAAGAACCACAATAGCAAGCAAGCCCAATCAGTTAGACTCACCTGCTGAAGTTGTGTGAGTCACAACAAACTGGGAATCACTCATAAAGGTCAGGTCGTCGCTGGTATCCCGCTGGTAGTAAATGAAACAAATCCAAAGTGGAATAAAGAGCCGGGCTGAATAAACCGCGCTGACCAGAAAAAAACGCACCTTCGGCAGTCCATATAATAAAAAACGTCTTTAATAAGCCTACGCGTTTCGTGGCAAAACCAGCCACTTCATCAGCGCTGACCAGAAAAAAACGCACCTTCGGCAGTCCATATAATAAAAAACGTCTTTAATAAGCCTACGCGTTTCGTGGCAAAACCAGCCACTTCATCAGGGCATGATGAAGTGGCTGGTTTTGCCACGAAACGCGTAGGCTTATTAAAGAAGTTTTTTATTATATGGACTGCCGAAGGTGCGTTTTTTTCTCATCAGCGCGGTTTATTCAGCCCGGCTCTTTTTTCCACTTTGGATTTGATTCAAAAACTACTGTATGGGCACACGTCGGGGCATGGAAGGGAAGTAGTGACGTTTTGGAATGTAGACTTTTGATGGAATGGTCTGCAGGTGCCGTGTCGCGTTTGGAGAGCCTCTGATGTGCCTAAGCTGTTGAAACCCCCACAAGTGACCTCATTTTGGAAACTAGACCCCCCAAGGAACTTATCTAAATGTGTGGTGTGCACTTTGAACCCCCAAGTGCTTCACAGAAGTTTATAACGTAGAGCCATGAAAATAAAAAAATCATATTTTTTTCCTCAAAAATTGTAATTTTGCCCTCATTTTATATTTTCCCAAGAGTAACAGGAGAAATTGGACCCCAAAAGTTGTTGTGCAATTTGTCCTGAGTACGCTGATACCCCACATGTGGGGGTAAACCACTGTTTTGGCGCATGGCAGAGCTTGGAAAGGAAGGAGCACCGTTTGATTTTTTCAACGCAGAATTGGCTGGAATTGAGATCAGACGCCATGTTGCGTTTGGAGAACACCTGATGTGCCTAAACAGTGGAAACCCCCCAATTCTAACTCTAACCCAAACCCCAACACATCCCTAACCCTAATCTCAGCCATAACCCTAGCCCTAACCCTACTGGGAAAATGGAAATAAATACATTTTTTAATTTTATTATTTTTCCCTAACTAAGGGGGTGATAAAGGGGGGTTTGATGTACTATTTATAGCGGGTTTTTATGTTTGGCAGCTGTCACACGCTAAAAGACGCTTTTTATTGTAAAAATAGTTTTTGTATCACCACATTTTGAGAGCTATAATTTTTCCATATTTTGGCCCACAGTCATGTGAGGTCTTATTTTTTGTGGGACGAGTTGACGTTTTTATTGGTACTATTTTCGGGCACGTGACTTTTTTTATTGCTTTTTATTCCGATTTTTGGGATGCAGAATGAACAAAAACCAGCATTTCATGAATTTCTTTTTTTTGGGGGGGCGTTTACACCGTTCCGCGTGTGGTAAAATTGATAAAAAGGTTTTATTCTTCGGGTCAGTACGGAAAAGTGATATCTCATTTATGTCATTTTTTATGTTTTGTCGCTTTTATGCAATGAAAACAATTTAAAAAAAAATTATTTTTTCATCGCTTTATCCTGCGAGCTATAACTTTTTAATTTTTTCGCTGATGACGCTGTGTGGTGGCTCTTATTTATTGCGGGACAAGATGATGTTTTCAACGGTACCGTGGTAATTTATATCCGTCTTTTTGATGGCAGAAAGGGGTTAAAACTTGATACCAAATATCCAAAAGGTATGAATTCACGCAATGATTTGTTTTACATTAATTACGTGTTGTAAATTTATTCATATAAATTTATGCTTCTTTGTGCTTTCACTCAGTCACACCTTGAGCATATGTAATGAAATTTTGTACACATCATTGACTGGCTCTTCGTTTCTATTTATGTCTTGTCATTGTGTTTCACCATATCCTATGACTAAGGGTGCGTTTATCGCACCAGAAATGCGTCAGGTGTTTTCTGTTTTTAACTACGGCTTGACATGACTTAATAAAATTTTGTGATTTTATTTTATGAGTAGGAGTGCCGGATCGTTTTCCCACCATGGCTGCGCTCACCAGCGGAACGAGCACCCATCTGTCTGTCTTTAGATTACGTCGACAGCTCCCAGACCTCTCATTCCGTCACTGGAGTTCAGCAGCCCCCGGAGGAAGCCCACACAAAATGCGCGTTAGGGCTGCCTTTTTGCTGTGCTCTCTCACAAGGGTCACTATGGATAAGATGACTGCGTCATGACCTAATCCCCTATGTACCATTCTTAGTCGTGTGATACTCTTTTGCTTTTTTATTTTTTATATATTTTTTTGTACTGGGTTAATACAAATTACACTACAATATTTATATACTTTGTGGATACCACTTGATATGTGCAGAGTGTACCTAATACTATGAGACGGCTTAATAAACTACTGCTTGACGCCATCTGCTGTCCCTAGAGTTATTTGCTTACATTATGGATATCAGACTCCTGGCATACCCTGTCCATAAGGATACAAGGTCATTCTGACTTACCCATGCCCTACACTCTTCTGTGTGAGATTGCATTTTTGTGACATCCTGTGCCATCACCTTTTTTTGTGATATTTTCTGTGAAATAATTCGTTATATTTTTATATGAATGGTTTTTGGACTTTTTTGACTCCAAGTCGCTAAGGCCTCTTTCACACTTCAGTTTTTTGCATCAGTCAAAATCTGCCAAAAGGACGGATGGCGGATCCGTTTTAGTAGTGATGACAACGGATGTCACCCGTCCGTTTTTTTGACGGATACGACAAATGAAGAATTTTAAAGGAATCGCAGCCTGGAAAAAGAGAGAGAGAGAGAGAGAGAGAGAATTTCGGGTTAAATCAGTGTCTGGAGGATTCGCAAGAGAAACGTTGCAAGCTCCGTTTTGAAATCTTTGAGGATGGTGACGGACAGCAACTTTTGGCGGATCCTCAAAAAAAACGGATGCAACGGACGGCAATCCATCACAATCCGCCATTAATGGAAGTCAATGGGGAAAAAAACGGATCCTCAAAAGAAAATTGAGGATCCGTTTTTTTCAAAACCTGGCGGATTGTGACTGATTGTAAAAAACTGAAGTGTGAAAGAGGCCTTATAGGTTTCATGTATAGTAGAGTGTCCTTCATTACTTGCTGCCAATTTGGCTATCTCCAGTAATTGTTCTAATTGCTTAATTTTCTAAATATGCTTTTTGTTTGGATACTTTTCATTAGTAATTGGGAGGCGTCTATAAGGCACCTATCCATTACTAACCCCACAGTGATATTGTATGAAAACACAGACACCAGAATAAAGGCCTTTATTTGAAATAATGACAGACTCCTTTAATAATCTTAATTAAATCATACTTACCGAATGCCTAATCCACCGACGCCAACATCTCCTGCAACAAAACTAGTTGTGCTCAGTCTGTCTCAGCCCTTATCCAAATGCATGTCACTTACTAAAGCCACCTTCATCCTTTTATTGTGTGGTATAAAAGGGAATTCTCCTTGATATACCGTATACCAGCATTATCTGCTTGTGTCCACTGTCTCTGCACCTTGGCATTCTCACCTTTTTTAGCAAAGGCACTTTCGTGTCACTCGACCTCTTAGACTAAATTCAAAGTTAAATTTTAAACCTATTTTTTGCTATACCTCACACGAATGCAGACATATGGGCGGGCCGATACGCGGAGGCACAGACGCGAGCGGCCGACACACGGACGCAGACACGCGTGGGCGGGCCGACACATGGATGCAGACGCGCGGGCGGGCCGACACACTGACGAAGACGCACGGGCGGGCCGACACATGGATGCAGACGCGCGGGCCGACACATGGATGCAGACGTGCAGGCGGGCCGATACACGGACGCAGACGCACGGGCCGACACATGGATGCAGACGCGCGGGCGGGCCGACACATGGAAGCAGACGCGCAGGCGGGCCGATACACGGACGCAGACGCACGGGCCGACACACGGACGCAGACGCACGGGCGGGCCGACTCAGGGACGCAGACGCGCGGGCCGACACATGGACGCAGACACGCGTGGGCGGGCCGATACGCGGAGGCACAGACGCTAGCGGGCAGACACATTGACGCAGACACGCGTGGGCGGGCCGACACATGGATGCAGACGCGCGGGCGGGCCGATACACTGACGAAGACGCACGGGTGGGCCGACACATGGATGCAGACGCGCGGGCGGGCCGACACATGGATGCAGACGTGCAGGCGGGCCGATACACGGACGCAGACGCACGGGCCGACACATGGATGCAGACGCGCGGGCGGGCCGACACATGGAAGCAGACGCGCAGGCGGGCCGATACACGGACGCAGACGCACGGGCCGACACACGGACGCAGACGCACGGGCGGGCCGACTCAGGGACGCAGACGCGCGGGCCGACACATGGACGCAGACACGCGTGGGTGGGCCGATACGCGGAGGCACAGACGCGAGCGGGCCGACACATGGACGCAGACACGCGTGGGCGGGCCAACACATGGATGCAGACGCGCGGGCGGGCCGATACACTGATGAAGACGCACGGGCGGGCCGACACATGGATGCAGACGCGCGGGCGGGCCGACACATGGATGCAGACGCACGGGCGGGCCGACACACTGACGAAGACGCACGGGCGGGCCGACACATGGATGCAGATGCACGGGCGGGCCGACACATGGATGCAGACGCGCGGGCGGGCCGATACACGGACGCAGACGCACGGGCCGACACATGGACGCAGACGCACGGGCGGGCCGACACATGGATGCAGACGCGCGGGCGGGCCGACACATGGATGCAGACGCACGGGCGGGCCGACACATGGATGCAGACGCACGGGCGGGCCGACACACTGACGAAGACGCACGGGCGGGCCGACACATGGATGCAGAAGCACGGGCGGGCCGACACATGGATGCAGACGCGCGGGCGGGCCGATACATGGATGCAGACGCGCGGGCCGACACATGGATGCAGACACACGGGCGGGCCGACACACTGACGAAGACGCACGGGCGGGCCGACACATGGATGCAGATGCACGGGCGGGCCGACACATGGATGCAGACGCACGGGCGGGCCGACTCAGGGATGCAGACGCGCGGGCCGACACATGGACGCAGACACGCGTGGGCGGGCCGATACACGGAGGCACAGACGCGAGCGGGCCGACACATGGATGCAGACGCGCGGGCGGGCCGACACACTGACGAAGACGCACGGGCGGGCCGACACATGGACGCAGACACGCGTGGGCGGGCCGATACACTGAGGCACAGACGCGAGCGGGCCGACACATGGATGCAGACGCGCGGGCGGGCCGACACACTGACGAAGACGCACGGGCGGGCCGACACATGGACGCAGACACACGTGGGCGGGACGATACACGGACGCAGACGCGCGGTAGGGATGAAACACGGACGCGCACACACAGGCAGGCTTATACACTGACACACGTACTTACACAGTAACCGCACGTATCGGTCACACACCCACACATAGATACATACCATTAAGCCAGTGGCGCCTGAGAGCCGGCCTCAGCGGACAACGGGAGCAGGAAGTCAGGGGTCAGTACTTCCGTTGCTCTGCAGTGCCGCTCTATGCACCAATCACTGAGGGCCTTCCGCCTTCTGAGTCCCGCCCACAGGTTTCCTCTGGTGACTGCGGCCTCCGCAGCTCATTGTGTGTAACCGTGGGAGGCCTGCCCTGTGTCACGGCATTTAGACAAGTGAGGGGTTTGGCGGCCATGAACCTCCGGGAGTTCCGGGGCCCGTGCAGTCGCCAAAACCACCTCTATCACTCAGGCCCTTAAGACCAATGGAGGGCCCCGCCCAGGGAGCAAGTGCCTCCCGGCCCAGCATCAGACAGCGACAGCACTGTGTGCGGCGCAGTGACCGAGTCCGTGGGCGCACAGAGTATGTAGGAGACAAAGGGCTGGCACCGTGTAGTTGCTGCTGCAGCCCAGCAGGCGTTTGCCAATCCGCACCTGGCGAGTGCCATATGGCAATGACTAATGACTGCCCATTAACATCAATAGGAAAGGGCTTGAGACATTCTGAGTGAATTTATAGCAGAATTTCTTTACAATTCACTTAAAGAATATCTTTGTGACCGCGCCCTTAAAGGGAACCTGTCACCCCCCCAGGGCGTTTTTCAGTTAAAGGTGGCTCTTCTTTTTCTGACCCCCAGTAATGCCAAAATATTGACTTTTATAAATAGCTCCTCATGCCTGTAATGTGTCCCCCTCTATCAGCCGCCTACCATCCGCCAATCATGCCTGTGCAGCGCCTCGGCGCCGCCCACTATCTGTCCATCATGATGCCCCGTGCGTCGCTGCTTCTTGATTTGAATGCTGGCGCCTGCGCTGTGACAAGTTTTCGGGCATGCGCAGTGCGTGCTGACCGAGAACAACATCAGGCAATTGCGCCTGCGTGTTGTGGAGGCCCCAGCCCCGCAGTGTGAATACGTCATAACACACTGCGGGGCGGGATCTGGGGCTTCCACAACACGCAGGAGCAATAGCCTGATGTCCGAAAACACTTGTCACAGCGCAGGCGCCGGCATTCAAGTCAAGAGGAGGCAGCGACGCACGGGGCATCATGATGGACAGATGGTGGGCGGCGCCGAGGCGCTGCACAGGCATGATTGACGGATGGTAGGCGGCTGATAGAGGTGGGACACATCATACCTGTGGAACACATTACAGGCATGAGGAGCTAATTATAAAAGTCTATTTTGGCATTACTGGGGTTCAGAAAAAGAAGAGTCACCTTCAAGAATGCAGCCTTAGTGCTGCTGAAGGTGGCTCTTTAACTTAAAAACGCCCTGAGGAGGTGACAGGTTCCCTTTAAGGCTACTTTCACACATCAGGTTTTCGGCGTCAGGCGCGATCCGGCGTCGTGCCGGAATGCCGAATCCGGCAAATGTTTTGTAAAACCTGAAGTGCCGGATCCGGTTTTCTGCCGGATCCGTCTTGTTCTTGACAGACAAAACCGGATCCGTCTCATCCGGTTCATCCGTTTTACTATCCGTTTTTCTATCTGTTTTTCGACGGATTACGCCGGATCCGGTTTTTAAAATTGACCCTTGTGGCCTTCCGAACGGGATTGGATACTGGAAAACTAGATATAGCATGTTCCTACAGCCCTTCTTTGACAGGTTGTAGAGAAGAAAGTGCATGTTGGAGAGAAGAGCAAGTTACTGGCGAAGATGGATGTTGTCATTGGAAATATTACCACTAGAAGTTCTGTGACGGTTTCAGGGACAATTTTCCACTATACTTTATGTCACCTCAAGGCAGAGTACACTGGGATGACAGAGTGTGAAAGATTTGTGCCCTAAACTTGTGTACCTTCTGGACCAACAGTATATACCTTTGCCAACCAAAGTTGGCTATCTTGTCATGGTCTTACTATTTTTAGCTTTAGGCCACAGGTGTGTACCTGGTTGTGTTTTATGCAAAGTATTTCACCTTTTAACAAAAGTTGTGTACATTGGTAGGAAATCACCAACAATAAACACAACTTTTTAGGTGAAATACTTTGCTTCAAACACAACCAGGAACACAACTGTGGCAAAAAGCTAAAATTTACCCACAGTTATATACCTGGTTTTGAATACCTTTTTACCTTTGAAATACCCTGTATTTAACCTTTTTTTAAAACATAGTTCGCCACAGAAAGAAATGACAGACAACCATTGTGAAACGAATTTAACTTTTATTTAAATTTTTTTTTTTTTATGTTTTTAAAGTGCAAAAAACTTTTTTAATAAAGGTTTTAAACCCAATGGGCATTTTTATTACAACAAAAAAACATTACAAATCTGTGTACTGTGGGGTGGAAATACTGCTGGAGGGGCTGCGGGACACTTCGACACTGGGTGTGTGGAGAGAGGACTGGGATCGTGGTGGGGAAGGAACAGTTAGAGGTGAAGGTGTGGAAAAAGCTACAGAATGGGTGGACATGTGGGAGGCAGAAGAGGTGGTGGGCGGTGGAGTGGAGGGTTGGGCAGGGACTGTAGGAGCAGATGATGTTGATGGAAAGTTGTATGGGGAAGGAGTTTGGTACGGGGAAGGAGTTTGGGACGGGGAAGGAGTTTGGGACGGGGCAGGTTGCTGGAAGTGGGGAGATGTCTGGTACTGGTGAGGTTGCTGGTATGTAATAGGAGGGGGAGGATGGAAAGTGGCTGGAGGGGGTGCAGATGTAATAGAAGGGGGAGGATGGAAAGTGGCTGGAGGGGGTGCAGGTGGAGGAACTACAGTGGTGGGAGGTGGAGGTTGGGAGGTAACCTGCTGTAGAGCACCGTGGCACGAATGCATTACATGCATCTGCTGGGTAGGAGATAGTGTTGCCATGCGCTCCACAACAGACCTGAAAAAGGTGTGGTTTGGCGAAGATCTTGCTTCTGAATGCATGGTTTGCAGAAGTGTCTTCACCTCCAGAATGCTGGAGTTGATCTGCTGAAAGCCTGCGGCGATTTGCTCTGACAAGACTTTGAGACAGTTCTGGAAAGATGCATTCAGATGCAATAACTCTTGCGCATAACTCTTTTCCTGACCCCTCTGCCGCTGCCGCCCAGTACCCGCAGGTGTACTAGAGGCGGCAGAAGGGTGGGGTAAAGGGAAAGCGATCTCCTCACCAGCAGCTTCATGTAATGTAGGCGGCCACGATGCTCCTGTGCTGGTGGATGGGACAGATGGGTCGAATGTGTGGGAAGGCTGGGAAGGTGCAGATGTACCGGGGCGGTCGAAGTGTCCCTCGGTGCCGGTCTCCTCAGGGATCGCCTCAGAAGGGTCCAATCGTGCAGGCTCCCGAGTGCTGCTCACCGTGCTGTGTAATAAAGGAAAAAAAAACAAAATGCTGACATGGTATGGCCCTGGCTGAAAAAAAAAAGTTACATCTAACATTCTTTTCACATGTGGTGTGTAATATTTACCTTCTGGTGAGCATTGTTTCCCGGAGGAACGACAGGGCTTGTGCGTACTTGTACTTGCTCCTGCGTCCTCCAGATCCACTCGGGGCCCGCATCTCTTTATTGAACTCCTTCTTGAAACGATCCCTCACAGACCGCCACCGATTCACAATTCTGTTCCCTGAAACGAGAAAGGAGTGGTTAGTATACAACATCAGTGTTTCACAAACTCCAGTCCTCATGGTCCCCAGGGGTCATGTTTTCAGGATTTCCATAGTAAATAGAAATCCTGAACACATGATCCGTGGGGACCACGAGGACTGGAGTTCGGGAAACACTGGTTTACATCAAGCAACCGTTACTGTATATACTTACACTCTTTAATCTGGGCCCGAGCTTCGAGGTCCTCCCAGCGGCCCACAAGGAGAGAACAGATTTCCTCCCAGAGTCGTCGGGTAATGATCAGGTCAGCGTGGCGGCGGTCAGCCATATTCCAGAGCGGCTCCCTTTCTCTGACGAGATCGATGAGGCGGTCCACATCAATCCCTCCATCCTCACCGTCAGAGTCGGGAGCACGCTGTGAAGGCTGTTAAAGAAAAAGACAAAAATAACATAATTAGCCTCCACAAAAGAAATGAAATAAAAAGTGCAAAAAAACAAAGCAAAAATATTTATACTTACACGCTGGTGACCGCCGCGTTGCTGTCGCCGACGACCCTGGGAGGCACTGCGAGGACCTCTTGGCCGAGCACCAGATTGGGAAGACTAGAGAAGAAAACAAAAAATGTTATGTCTTTGGATGTAGGCATTTGTTTGCTGTGTGTGGTCTGCAGAACATTGTTTTCTATGTGTTGTGTGTAGTGTGATGTTGTGTTTCTGCGTTTGATGCAAAAAACTTACCAATTGTGAGCCCACTCCAGGTGTCTGTCCACCCCTTCCTTCTTCTTCTGGGAGCTCCTCTTCATCTTGTGATTCCTGTTTTGAAATAAAAGGCAATGAATAGACATATATTACAGAGATGATGGATTTTGGAAATAAAAACTTACCGTCAAACGCTGACGATGCGAGGGAGGGCTCCCAGAAGAAGATGTGCTGTCCTGTTGATGGCCAGACTCCATGGCTGTGGGTATTGCTGCTGCCAGTGATGCCATTTCTGCTGCTGCTGCATCTCTTTGGCGGCTGTTGAATAAAGAGAAACAAAGGGCCAATGAATATTTTGATATTCCATGGCCCTAGTTTGGAGGAATGGGGGATTTGATAATTACCGTCTCTCATCTGCTTCTGGACTCCCCTCCCGTTCAGCATGCTGCTCCATTTGGGGTGGTGCTGATGGTGCTGCTGCTGCATCTCTTTGGCGGCTGTTGAATAAAGAGAAACAAAGGGCCAATGAATATCTTGATATTCCATGGCCCTAGTTTGGAGGAATGGGGGATTTGATAATTACCGTCTCTCATCTGCTTCTGGACTCCCCTCCCGTTCAGCATGCTGCTCCATTTGGGGTGTTGCTGATGGTGCTGCTGCTGCAGATGTCTGCTGCCTTCTCCTGCTCCTGGTTCTTGGCTTGGGTGGCATGTTGGGTGTGGCTGAGGGTCCCATTGTCTTGCTTTTATATATCTCCTGTGGGCAGAGCTACTGAGCATGCTCAGACCAAAAAAACCGGATCCGGCGCATTGCGGCGCTCATAGGCTTTCATTGTGTGAAAAAGCCGGACGCGCCGGATCCGGCGTGTCCGGCTTTTTCGCCGGAGACAAAAAACGTTACAGTAGACGTTTTTTCCAGACGCCGGATCGCGACACATTGCGACACATTGCCGGATCCGGAGAAAACCGGATGAAACGCATGGCCATCCGGCGCGATCCGGCGCAAATGCAAGTCAATGGGGGGGAAACCGGATCCGGCATTGCATTTCGCCGGATCCGGTTTCTGTCAAAAGCGCCGGATCGCGCCTGACGGCGAAAACCTGATGTGTGAAAGAGGCCTAAGAGGAGCAGTCAGTAAATCTCTATTCGCCCAGTCAGATGATATTGTGTGTGCGTTGTGCTGCTCATCTATTCCTCCTGGAAAAATATGCATATATAACACCAGGGTATTATTATTTCCCTTGTCGTGGCAGTCTGTCAGACACTTCAGCTCTCGGACAGTGCAAGACTGCGGCGCCTTGCCGCCCCGACAGGAGGAATAGAAATGAAGATGATACCTGTGAAATAAAAAAAAATTTCTGTAATACAAGTATTTACTGTGACGTGTCAGGAAAGTCTTCTGCTGTTGTCTGGTTGCCTTGGTCTGTGTATACAGGTGCAGTTTTCTGTCTTAGGGCTCATACCCATATGTGAGAAAAAAAGGTCCGATTTCCGGACTGAAAAATCAGGCGTGCCATGTGATTGTCATGCGAGTGTAATGCGATTTCCAAGCGATTTTTACACGGTACATCCGTATGACATGCGATTTTAACATGAGCTTTTACATACAGCAGTTCTCTTTATGTAAAATGTTAAATTCGCATTGTAATACACAACTGTACACATCGTTTTAATAACAAATATTCTGTAAAACATATATATACAGTACAGACCAAAAGTTTGGACACACCTCATTCAAAGAGTTTTCTTTATTTTCATGACTTTGAAAATTGTAGATTCACTCTGAAGGCATCAAAACTATGAATTAACACGTGCAATTTTATATTGTAGGTTCTTCAAAGTAGCCACCTTTTGCTTTGATTACTGCTTTGCACACTCTTGGCATTCTCTTGATGAGCTTCAAGAGGTAGTCACTGGAAATGGTCTTCCAACAGTCTTGAAGGAGTTCCAAGAGATGCTTAGCACTTGTTGGCCTTTTTGCCTTTACTCTGCGGTCCAGCTCACCCCAAACCATCTCGATTGGGTTCAGGTCTGGTGACTATGGAGGCCAGGTCATCTGGCGTAGCACGCCATCACTCTCCTTCTTGGTCAAATAGCCCTTACACAGCCTGGAGGTGTGTTTGGGGTCCATTGTCCTGTTGAAAAATAAATGATGGTCAAACTAAATGCAAACCGGATGCCCTAGCAGCGGCCGGCACCACATCAGGGGCTTATCTACAGAATTCCTTAATGCTGTAGATAAGCTCCCGATGTAACCTGAAAGATGAAAAAAACACAGATTATACTCACCGGAGGGGGCGGTCCGGTCGGATGGATGTTGCGGTCTGGTCCAGCGCCTCCCATCTTCATACGATACCGTCCTCTTCTTTTCTTCCTGTCGTGGCTCCGGCGCATGTGCACTGCTCTGCCCTGTTGAGCAGAATATTGCAGTGCGCAGGCGCCAGACCTCTCCCGATGACTGCTCACTGCAGGACTCTGCGCTGCCCTCAGCAGGGCAGAGCAGTGCACCTGCGCCGGAGCCACGACAGGAAAGGAAGAAGAGGACGGCATCGTTTGAAGATCGGAAGAGCCGGACTGCGACACCCATCGGAGCTGACCGCCCCCTCCGGTGAGTATAATCTAACGTGTTTTTTTTATCTTTCAGGTTACATCGGGGGCTTATCTACACCATTATGGAATTCTGTAGATAAGCCCCTGAGGTCGGTGCCAGCCGCTGATAGGGCATAAAAAGGTGACAGATCCCTTTTAACAGTTGCTGTAGAGATGTGTCTGCTGCTAGAACTCTGTGTGGCATTGACCTGGGCTCTAATCTGAGCTGCTGTTAACCTGCGATTTCTGAGGCTGGTGACTCGGATGAACTTATCCTCCGCAGCAGAGGTGACTCTTGGTCTTCCTTTCCTGGGACGGTCCTCATGTGAGCCAGTTTCTTTGTAGCACTTGATGGCTTTTGCCACTGCACTTGGGGACACTTTCAAAGTTTTCCAAATTTTTCGGACTGACTGACCTTCATTTCTTAAAGTAATGATGGCCACTCATTTTTCTTTACTTAGAATTTGTATTATGGCAAGAAAAAAACAGCTAACAGTCTATTCAGTAGGACTATCAGCTGTGTATCCACCAGACTTCTGCACAACACATCTGATGGTCCCAACCAGGGCCGTATTTGCCACTAAGCACTCGTGGGCACGTGCCTAGGGTGGGACTCTGTGGGGGGGCGGCACCTGAGCAAGTTTTTTTTTTAGTCGGGTCGGCCTTCCCCCTTGTAACCCCTCCATCATACTCACCTCCTCCTGCTGCAGCTCAGATGGTCCTGCGCCGATATCTGTTCTTCCTGTGTGAGTGCACGGTCACACGTGGTACCGCTCATTAAGATCATGAATATAGACGCTACTCCACTCTCATAGGCGTGTCGCCCATATTCATGACCTTAATGAGCGATACCACGTGACCGTGCGCTCACACACAAACAGGAAGCACTAAGGAGACATACACGTGACATGCAGCAGCAGCACGGAACAGACCAAGCCACTACTCAGGTGAGCCGGGTGGAGAATGAGTATGAGGGGGGGGGGAATGAGCATCGTGGATAATGGGTGCCAGGGGGGGAGAATGAGCGGCAGGGGGGAATGAGCCGGGGGGAGAATGAGCGCCAGGGAGAGAGGAATGAGTCAGGTGAGAATGGGTACCAGGGAGGGAGAAGAGAATGAGCGGCGGGGGGGAGAATGGGGGCTGGAGGCAGAATGAGCCGGGGGGAGAAAGAGCGCCGGGGGAGGGGGGAATGAGCCGGGTGGAGAATGGGTGCCGGGGTGGAGAATGAGTGCCGGGGGAGGGGGGAATGAGCCAGGGGGAGAATGGGCGCCGGGGGGAGATTGGGTGCCAGGGGGGAGACTGAGCCGTGTGGAAAATGGGGGCTGGGGGGAGAATGAGCGGTGGGGGGAATGGGCCGGGGGAAGAATGTGCGCCGGGGAGGGAGGAATGAGCTGGGTGAAGAATGGGGGCCGGGGGGAGAATGAGCAGCGGGGTAAATGAGCCGGGGGAGGGGGGAATGAGCCGGGTGGAGAATGGGGGCCGGGAGGAGAATGCGGCGGTGGGGAATGAGCCAAGGGGAGAATGAGTGCCGGGGGAGGGGGGAATGAGCCAGGTGGAGAATGGGGACCGAGGGGGAGAATGAGCGGCGGGGGGAATGAGCGCCGAGGGAGAAGGGAATGAGCCGGGTGGAGAATAGGGCCAGGGGGAGAATGAGCGGCAGGGAGAATGAGTGTCGGGGGAGGGGAGAATGAGCCGGGTGGAGAAAGGGGTACGGGGGAGGGGGGAATGAGCCGGGTGGAGAATGGGGGCGAGGGAGAGAATGAGCGGCGGGGGGGAGAATGAGCGCCCAGGAGGGGGGAATGAGTCGGGTGGAGAATGTGGGCCGGGGGGGGAGAATGAGCGGTGGGGGGAGAATGAGGGCCGGGGGAGAGGGGAATAAGCCGAGTGGAGAATGGGGGTCGGGGGGGAGAATGAGCGGCGGGGGGAATGAGCCGGGGGGAGAATGTAACTTAACTCATCGGGGAGCTCTGTGCAGCATGTTAAAATTGTCATTTCCTTGCTGTGCGGCGATCCCCAGGATTGGGCCTTTTCTTTGACACCCAGAGATCCTATTCTGGCTAATGTGGATGCGTTTTTTCAAGCCTTGGGGTTGTTGTATGATGAACCTAATGCTATTGATCAAGCTGAGAAAACCTTATTGGCATTGAACCAGGGTCAGAAATTCCGAAAGTGGGCGGTCCTTACTAAATGGAATGACGATGCCCTAGCAGCTCTCTTTCGGAAGGGTTTGGCAGAAACCGTAAAAGATGTTATGGTGGGATTTCCTGTTCCCTCTGGTCTTGACGACTCTATGTGATTGGCCATTCAAGTTTATCGGCGTTTACGTGAACGTAAAACTACATGAGAGGCGTTGCCGCCTTTCGAACGATCTTCTGAACCCATGCAATGCGATAGGGTTTTGTCTAGGGCGCAACGTCAGGAGTTTAGAAAGCGTGTTTTTTCTGTGGGGACGCCTCTCATACTATTGCTGTCTGCCCTAAACGAGAAAAGCGTTTTGCTCACACATTAGTGGTGGGCAGTGTACAGCCTAAGTTCCTTTTGGCGATTACCCTGATCTGCTCCTTGTCTACATTTTCCGCTAAGGCTTTTGTTGATTCAGGAGCAGGGGTATTGATGCTACTCCTTTGGCGGAGAATAAACCCCAGTTTTGGACCCAGGTGATAATGCGGGTCGCCCCGGACCACCAAGAAAATTGTAAATTTTTGGTGTTGCATAATTTGCATGATACTATTGTTCTGGGTTTCCCTTGGGTGCAAACTCATAATCCTATTTTAGATTGGAAATCTGTGTCTGTGGTGAGTTGGGGTTGTCAATATGTTCTTAGGGACGCTCCTGTTTTCGCCACCTCTCATCAGTCTAAAGATATTCATGACTATTTGGCTGATTTTTCTGATGTATTCAGTGAGAGTAAGTCTGCGTCTTTGCCTCCTCATAGGAATTATGACTGTGCAATTGAGTTAATGCCCGGGTGTAAATTTCCCAAGGGTTGGCTTTTCAACTTATCGGTACCCGAACATGATGCTATGCGATCTTATATCGAGGAGTCATTTGAGAAGGGTCATATTAGACCATCCTCTTCACCTTTAGGTGCTGTGTTTTTTTTTGTGACCAAGAAAGATGGTTCATTAAGGCCATGTATTGTCTATCGTTCCCTTAACAAAATCACTGTTAAATATCAGTACCCGTTGCCCCTGATTTCTGATTTATTTTCCAGAGTTAAAATTGCCTGTTGGTTTACCAAGCTTGACCTCAGGGGGGCGTATAATCTTATTCGCATCAAGCACGGTGATGAATGGAAGACGGCGTTTAATACTCCGGAAGGACAATTTGAGTACCTGGTGATGCCTTCTGGGCTCACTAATGCCCCTTCTGTCTTCCATTCTTTTATGAACAATATTTTCCGGGACTTTGTGGATTAGTTTTTGATCATTTATCTGGATGATATTTTCCAGTGATTCCAGTGATTAGGATTCTCATGTGGAACATGTCCGGACTGTGTTCCGGATTTTAAGGGAAAATTCTCTGTATGTTAAGGGATCGAAGTGCCTCTTTGGTGTACAGAAGATTTTAATTTTGGGATTCATTTTGGCCCCGTCTGCTATTGAAATGGACCCGGCCAAGATACAGGCCATTTATGATTGGGTTCAGCCCACTTCTTTGAAGGCCCTCCAGACGTTTTTGGGTTTTGCTAATTTCTACCGTAAATTTATAAGTAATTTTTCTGGTATTGTTAAACCACTGACTGATTTGACCAAAAAGGGCACTGATGTGGTGAATTGGTCTCCAGAGGCAGTTTCGGCATTTCAGGAGCTTAAGCGGAGATTCACTTCTGCTCCGGTTCTACGGCAACCTGATGTCTCACTCCCATTTCAGGTGGAGGTAGATGCTTCTGAGATCGGTGCATGAGCTGTTTTATCCCAAAGAGATCCTGTGACTTCTAAGATGAATCCCAGTGCCTTCTTTTCTCAAAAATTCTCCCCATCTGAACGTAACTATGACGTGGGGAATCGGGAATTGTTGGACATGAAATGGGCATTTGAAGAGTGGAGACATTGGTTGGAGGGAGCTAGACATCAAGCTGTGGTCCTTACCGACCTCAAGAATTTGATTTATTTTGAATCAGCCAAACGCTTGAATCCTAGACAGGCTAGGTGGGCCTTGTTTTTCACGCGTTTTAATTTTGTGGTCTCTTTTCTTCCAGTCACTAAGAATGTTAAGGCGGACGCCCTTTTTAGTAGTTTCTTTGCAGATTCTCTTGATGTGACCGAGCCTACTACCATTCTAAATGAGGGTGTAGTTCTTTCCGACATCTCACCCGATTTGAGACGTGCAATGGAGGAATTTCAGGAGGACAAACCTAAACGTTGCCCTATGGGAAAATTGTATGTCCCTGACCAGTGGAGGGAAAGAGTAATGTTTGAAATTCATTGCTCCGCGTTGGCTCGTCATCCAGGTATTTTTGGTACCAGAGATTTGGTGAGTCTGTCTTTTTGGTGGCCTGCCTTATCTCGTGATGTCAGGAATTTTGTGCAGTCCTGTGGGACTTGTTCTCGGTCCAAGCCCTGTTCTCGTTCTAGTGGGTTGCTGATTCCCCCCGCCGGTGCCCAGGAGGTCATGGACTCATATCTCAATGGATTTTGTTTCTGATCTTCCTGTCTCTCAGAGGATGACTGTTATCTGGGTGATCTGTGATAGATTTTCTAAGATGGTCCATCTTGTACCACTCCCAAAGTTGCCATCTTCTCCTGAGTTGGTGCCCTTGTTTTTACAACAGGTGGGTTCGGTTGCATGGGATTCCTGAGAACATTGTGTCGGACAGAGGAGTCCAGTTTGTTTCCAGATTTTGGAGAGCTTTTTGTTCCAAACTGGGAATTCAGTTATCTTTCTCCTCTGCATTTCATCCTCAGACCAATGGGCAGACTGAGAGAACAGACCAGACTTTGGAGTCCTATTTGAGATGTTTCATATCTGCTGATCAGGATGACAGGGTCTCATTTTTGCCCTTGGCCGAATTTGCGCTAAACAATAGGGCTAGTTCTGCCACTTAGATGTAACCCTTTTTCTGTAACTTTGGGTTTCATCCTCGATTTTCTTCAGGGCAGGTGGAATCTTCGGCCTGCCCAAGTGTGGATTCTGTGGTAGAGAGAAAGCAGCAGATTTGGGACCAAGTGGTGGATAAGTTGTCCCACTCGCAGGAAAAAGTCCAACGGTTTTCCAACCGGCATAGGACCATTGGTCCCCGGTTTAAAGTGGGTGATATGGTTTGGTTGTCTTCAAAGAATATTCCTATGATGGCTGCATCTCCAAAATTCAAGCCAAGATTCATTGGACCTTATAAGATTTTGGAAATCCCTAATTCCGTTTCTTTCCATTTGGCTCTTCAAGTTACGTTTAAGATTCATAACGTGTTCCATAAATCCTTGTTGAAGAGGTTTGTAGAGCCAGTAGTTCCCATGGCGGTGTCTCCTGACCCTGTATTGGTTAAAAGTAATTTGGAGTATGAGGTAGAGAAAATATTGGATTCTCGTTTGGTTAGACGGAGACTCCAGTACTTGGTCAAATGGAAGGGATATGGCCAGGAGGATAATTCTTGGGTCTCTGCTTCTGACATTCATGTCGAAAGATTGGTTCGTGCTTTTCACCGGGCCCATACTGACCGGCCAGGTGGCATGGATGAGGGTTCGGTGACCCCTCCTCAAGCTGGTCAGATTGACAGAGGGGTTGCGAGTTCTCTTTCTGGGCTCCCTCTGGTGGTTACTGGAGGTAATGGAGCTGATCTGATTGACGGAGGCTTGCCACCTGATGATGAGGAAGACGATTGGAGATCTGGGGTTTCAGATTGGGATTTAAGACAGCCGACTCCCTCTATCCCTGCTGGTGATTTTCTTCCTGTGCATCCTAAGGTCAGATGTCTCCTGCTCTGCACCTGCATGTTCAGCTAAGTGGTTCATTTGCTACTCTGTTTGCATTTGATCTGGTTTTGTCTATCTCTGCTTTGTGCGGGTCAGCCAGCTCCGGCTGGAGCTGTGCTGAATCACCGCCCATGTGTTACTGCTTGTGCCAGTTTGTTTTGTCCCCTGTTATATTGGTCTCTTTTTGCTTTGCTTTCAGAATATACCAGAGTGCTGATATAGTGGGGGCGAAGTCGTGCGACTTCAGTGTTTTTTGTGCATCAGACGTTTTGGACTTTTGCAGTGTTTTTTGCATGATTGCAGACAGTGTCTTTCCTGTCCTGTCTAGTCAGCGTGGGCCCCATCGTTTGCGCAGTCTATTTTTCTGCCTGCGTTTTTGTTTTTATGTTGTCTCACCGACAGTATATGTTTGGGGGCTATCTATTCCTTTGGGGTCTGCTCCGGGGCAGTTTAGATTCCCCCTTTTTTGCTTTAGGCTTAGTTAGCTCTCCGGCTGTGACGAGGCGTCTAGGATCATCGTAGGTACGCTCCACGGCTACTGCTAGTTGGGTGGACAGGATCAGGGGTCTGCAATTCGCTTAGTTACCAACCTCTCTGGTTTTCTGTGGCTTAGCCGGGGCCTGCTATCCTCCTCGGTGACCCATTCATAACATGGGAGAATGAGCGGTGGGTGGAATGAGCCGGGGGGAGAATGAGCACCAGGGGAGGGGGGAATGAGCCGGGTGGAGAATGGGGGTTGGGGGGAGAATGAGCGGCGGGGGGAATGAGCTGAGTGGAGAATGGGGGCCGGGGGGGAAAATGAGCGGCGGGGGATTGAGCCGGGGGAGAATGAGTGCCGGGGGGAGGGGGGAATGAGCCGAGTGGAGAATGGGGGCCTGGGGGGAGAATGAGCGGTGGGGGAGAATGAGCGCCGGGGGAGAGGGGAATGAGCCGGGTGGAGAAAGGGGGCCGGGGGGGAATGAGCAGCAGGGGAGATTGAGCGCCGGGGGAGGGGGTAATGAGCCGGGTGGAGAATGGGGGCCGGGACAAGAATGAGCGCCCGGGAGGGGGGAATGAGTCGGGTGGGGAATGGGGGTCGGGGGGGAGAATGAGCGTCGGGGGGAGAATGAGCGTCGGGGGAAGGGAAAATGAGCTGGGGGGAGAATGGGAGCCAGGGGGGAGAATGAGCGGTGGGAGGAGAATGAGCGCTGGGGGAGAGGGAATGAGCCGGGTAGAGAATGGGAGCTGGGGGGGAGAATGAGCGGCGGGAGGAGGGAATGAGCGGGGGGGGAGAATGAGCGTTGGGCGAGGGGGGAATGAGCCGGGTGGAGAATGGGGGCCGGGGGGGAGAATGAGCACCGTGGGAGGGGGGAAATGGGCCGGGGGGGAAATGAGCACCAGGGGAGGAGGGATCGAGCCGGGGGGAGAATGGGGGAGGGGGGAATGAGCTGGGGGGAGAATGGGGGCTGGGGGGGAGAATGAGCGGCGCGGGGAGAATGATCGCCGGGGGGAGGGGGGAATGAGCCAGGGGGAGAATGAGCGCCGGGGAGGGGGGAATGAGCTGCAGGGCAGCGGGGGGATTGAGTTGGGTGGAGAATGGGTGCCGGGGGAGAATGAGCTGCGGGGGGAAGGAAAATGAGCTGCGGGGGGGGAATGAGCCCAGCGCGGAGAGAGGGAGGGGTGAATGAGCCCGGGGGAGGGGGGAGATGAAATTGAGCCCAGTGGGGAGGGAGGGGGAGGTGAGAATGAACCCGGGGGAGGGGGGAATGAGCCCAGCGGGGAGGGGGAGGTGAGAATGAGCCCGGGGAGGGGGGGAGATGAAAATGAGCCCAGTGGGGAGAGAGGGAGGGGGAGGTGAGAATGAGCCCGTGGGAGGGGGGGAATGAGCCCAGTGGGGAGGGGGAGGAGAGAATGAGCCCGGGGGAGGGGGGAGATGAGAATGAGCCCAGTGAAGAGGGAGGGAGGGGGGTGGTGAGAATAGGCCCGGTGGAGGGGGGAGATGAGAATGAGCCAAGCGGGGAGGGAGGTGGGAGGTGAGAATGAGCCCAGCGGGGAGAGAGGGAGGGGGGAGCTGAGAATGAGCCCAGCGGGGAGAGAGGGAGTGGGGAGGTGAGAATGAGCCCAGCGGGGAGGGGGGAGGTGAGAATGAGCCCAGCAGGGAGCGAGGGAGGGGGGAGGTGAGAATGAGCCCAGCAGGGGGAGGGGGAGGTGATAATGAGCCCAGCGGGGAGAGGGGGAGGTGAGAATGAACCCAGTGGGGGGAGGGGGAGGTGAGAATGAGCCCAGCGGGGAGAGAGGGAGGTGAGATTGAGCCCAGCAGAGAGAGGGGGAGGTGAGAATGATCCCAGCGGGGAGAGGGGGAGGGGGGAGGTGAGAATGAGCCCAGCGGGGAGAGGGGGAGGTGAGAATGAGCCCAGCGGGAAGAGGGGGAGGTGAGAATGAGCCCAGCGGGGGGAGGGGGGAGGTGAGAATGAGCCCAGCAGGGGGAGGGGGGAGGTGAGAATGAGCCCAGGGGAGAGAGGGGGAAGGGGAGGTGAGAATGATCCCAGCGGGGAGAGGGGGAGGGGGGAGGTGAGAATGAGCCCAGCGGGGAGAAGGGGGAGGTGAGAATGAGCCCGAGGGGGAGGGGGGAGGTGAGAATGAGCCCACCCGGGAGATGAGAATGAACCCAGCGGGGAGGGGGGGATGAGAATGAGCCCAGCCACGCATACAACGGGGGGATGAGACCAGCCACGCATACAATGGGGGGAAGAGCCCAGCCATGCATACAAGGGGGGATGAGCCCAGCCATGCACACAAGGTGGGGGATGAGCTCAGCCATGCATACAAGGGGGGACCGGAGTGTGCGGCTGCATGAATTTCCACGTAGCTGATCACCGCGGTCCTGAGTGCCGGCGGCAGTGTCGGGTATTGAGGTACGATTCTCATGCGAGTTTGTCACAAGTGTGACCCCGGTCTAACGCAGATTTTATGTGTGTGTCTTTATTTAACTCTCTATGTACCATTTTAGTATAAATATTACTAAACATCGGGCTTGGTATTATCTTGAGTAGATGCGAAAACCCCCAGTGGCATGCACAGTGCCGATTGGTGAGATACCGATAATCCCACACAAGGGAAAAGAAACACCCGCTCCATGAAGATGTGTATAAGGCTACTTTCATAGCGTTCTGAGGCGCAGCGCAGGGCCACCGCTAAGCACTGCCCCCGGCCGCACCTCCTCCGGTCAGCTCCTCCTATGATCGCATAATGCTGCATGCGATCAGCGTACCCTATATTTAGCGTTGGGTACGCTGGCCGTGCGCTGGTATGATTTTGCCGGCGCTTGCGCCCTTTTGACGCTGCACCAAGCGCAAAAAAATGCAACACGGTGCGCGTTCTCAAGGGGAACCTCTTTTGGTCCTTAACTATTGATGGACATTTTAGTCCAGGTTTGACTATTACTATGGATCTTTCTTGGAGCTTTCCTATATGCATGGAACAGTTTGGCACTAGCATTTTACCTAAATGTTTTTACGCTTTCCATGCATGAACGGGCACTGTGGCTTACCTGCGGTATCTGTGGGTTATCCTGCCGTAGTCTTGTGACACTTGTATTTATTGCTACCTGGTATGATGTATTTTTTATATGAATTTTCGAATAAAATAATATATTTTACCATATCCACCTAGTTGCTCTTTTTCCCTCTTATACACTTGGTATTAGATATCTACAGTATAGATAGATAGATATATCGATAGATATATAGATAGATGATAGATCTATCATCTTTCTATCATCTATCTATTATTAATCTATAATCTATCATCTATCTATCTACTGGACATGGTATGGGGATAGTTTATAGTTCAGTTAGTACAGACACCAGACTTCTTGTTGTTAACCAGTTAATGCTCTCTTGTCCACCACACTGCAGTGTCAAAAGAGGAAGACAGCGAGACAGGCAGCAACATCGTATCAGAGAGCTTGTGACCTCGAAACAGTGAACATCATCAGATCCTGGTATTGTGACATAATATTAAGAATAATATTTATTCATTGATATTGCGCTATTAACTCCACAGCTCTTTACATACATAATCAACACTGTCCCCACTGGGGCTCACAATCAAAACATCCTATTAGTAGGTCTTGTGAGTGTGGTAGGAAACCCACACAAACACGGGGAGAACATATAAACTCTTTGCAGATGTCATCCTTGTTGGGATTTGAACCCCAGACCCCAGTGCTACAAAGCTGTTGCACTGACTACTGAGCCACTATATACAGTGCTAAGCAGTAAGCCATCATATACAGTGCTAACCACTGAGCCACCGTGCTGCCATAATAGCTATGCAAGAATATTTTTGCTGACAGCATTTTGTATTAGCTCTTTCTATGCACATCATATGCACTAGACATCTGTTTTTATTGATTTATTTGAGGATGTAATATTGATATCCTATCCTTATAATAGGCCATCAATATTGACACCAGCACTGATCAGTTGACTGAAGGAGTTGTAGCGCTTCATGGAATAATGACTGCTATTTTACCATACTTATACACTATGTTCCAATGGTCATTTGTTGATTTTGCAGCATTAAGGCTGGAAACACGGATCGAGAGGCAGGCGAGATCCCTATGGGACTTACGGACATGTACGGCACTTGCGGTTTTGCACTTACGGTGAGACAAAAAAACACAGCAGCGTTTTTTTCCGTTGCTGCAAGTACTGCATTTGCGTGATCACGGCAAAACCGCAAGTGCCGCACATGTCCGCAAGTCCCATAGGGAATGTATGAGGCCGAGCACAGTGTTGCCAGAAGTGATCCGTTACGTGGCAGATGTGGAAAAACGGCCGGATGTCATGTCGGACGCTGTTCACACCACAGCGTCCGGCAGGCAGAGGTAGTTCCACCTCCAGCCACTATAGCCTCAGTGGCGCCGGCTTGATCTTCAGGCTCTCGGGGGTTAATCCTGCTGGAGACCAGGTTGGAAGGTTAGTCACGCCCACGGTCTTTAAATAGTCATACTGGCATATGGGCGTCGCCGATTATAGCTTGTGTTTTCATACCAAGTGGTTCCGGTCTGGAGTGGAGGTGTTGCAGAGAGAGAGATTCGTATCTGGTGTCGTATGATCCGTCGTTATCCTTTCTCCTTCCCATATTTGTGTTTAGTTGTGCCCTGTTCACATTACTGTATATTCCTCTGTGTGTGCGGCGCAGTGCAGTTTAAGTTCTCCCTGTCTGTCTTATTTGTGTGGGAGCTTTGGTGGTGTGTCTCCTCACTGGGTGGAGGGTTAAGTGCAGGGCTGAGCAGGAGATAAGGAAAGGGTGGAGGCTCAGGCATTTGCACCTTCAGCAAAAACCCTGGGTTGAGGGTCAGACAGGGTTTCCCCTAGTGAAAGGGACACCACAGGGGCCCCGGGTATTTCTGCCTTAGTTGTCCGAAGCCCCGCGTGACATTATAATCGGCCCACATTTTTTCAGGAGTCCATGGATCCCATGGATTCCATAACCCACCAGTTGGCGGCGCTGTCCTTACAGGTCTCCGAGTTGAAAGGGGCAGTTCAGCAGCAGGGCCTAGTAGTAGCAAAGGTGCAAACGGCATCTGCAGGTATCGGTGCAGAGCCGAAGTTTCCGCTGCCAGAACGATTTTCAGGCGATCGCAGCAAATTTGTCGTATTTCGGGAGGCCTGCAAATTATACTTCCGCATGCGGCCAATCTCCTCAGGTAATGAGGCCCAGCGAGTAGGGCTGGTGTTGTCATTACTGAGTGGTGACCCCCAAGCATGGGCATTTTCCTTACCAGCTGACTCTGCTACATTTCATTCAGTCGATAATGTTTTTTCTGCCCTCGGGCTCATTTACGATGACCCTGACCGACTGGCTCTAGCGGAATCTAAAATCCGCGCCCTCCGCCAGGGGGAGCGCTTGGCAGAGGACTATTGTTCGGAATTTCGCCGCTGGGCTGTAGACACACAGTGGAATGACCCAGCACTGCGGAGCCAGTTTATTCATGGGGTATCAGGGAGGGTGAAACAAGCCCTCCTGATGTATGAGACTCCGGCATCTTTGGAGTCTGCCATGAGTTTGGTGATACGTATTGATCGCCGTTTTCGCCAGGGGGCACAGGAGACGCTACCTCTGGGGGAAAGCAGAGGTGCAGGTGTGGTTGAAGTAGATGAGTCCCCTGAACCTATGCAGATTGCTGGCGTGGCACAGGTTCAGCCTCGCGCTCCGGGATTCCGGAAGCCCGGAGCATGTTTCTACTGTGGTAAAAGAGGTCATTATGTTAACGTTTGCCCGGTACTACCTAAGAGGGTCACATCGGCGGAAAACTGTTAAGCTCAGAGGGTATGGAGGAGACCCAACTGAGCGTATGCATATCCTCCATGATGATATCTCAATGTATGCTCCCTGCCAAGGTTATTATCGCCGGCAGAGAGCTACCTATATCAGTGTTTGTGGATAGCGGTTCCGCTACCAATCTCATAGATGAGGAGTTTGCACACACCGCCGGGTTTAAGATCGAAAAACTTCCTCACCCCATACAGGTGGTGACCATTAATGCTGTTCCCCTCCCTCAAGGGGAGATTACTGAGTTTGTGGCAGAGGTGAAACTCCACATTGGGGTCCTACATTCTGAGTCGGTTACATGTAGGGTCCTCCGTAATCTCCCAGCTCAAATGGTCCTGGGTTTTCCATGGCTGTCCAGGCACAACCCGGTAATTGATTGGAAAACTCAGGACATAGTGCAATGGAGTGGTTTCTGCCAAGACAATTGCTTGGCCACATGTGTGTCCGCCGTGACTCCCAGCCTGCCGGAGGCTTTGCAGGATTTCGCGGATGTTTTCTCTGAGAAGGGTTGCTCAGAACTGCCTCCACATAGAGCCTATGACTGTGCGATTAGGTTAAAACCCGGGGCCAAATTACCTAAGGCCAGGATGTTTAATATTTCTGGTCCTGAGAGGCAAGCTCTGAAAGACTGCATCGCGGAGAGTCTGAGCAAAGGACACATCCGGCCTTCGTCCTCGCCTGTAGCCGCGGGGTTTTTCTTCATTAAGAAGAAAGATGGGGGGTTACGCCCGTGTCTGGATTTCCGAGAGTTAAACCAGATTACTATCCGTGATCCCTACCCAATGCCGTTGATCCCGGATTTGTTCAACCAGGTAGCGGGGGCGAAATGGTTTTCCAAGCTGGACCTCAGGGGGGCGTATAACCTCATAAGGGTCCGTCAGGGGGATGAGTGGAAGACGGCGTTTAACACTCCTGAGGGTCATTTTGAGAGTCTGGTTATGCCGTTTGGGTTGACCACCGCGCCTGCCGTTTTCCAACATTTTATTAATGATGTATTTGCTCATGTCCTGGGGAGATTTGTGATTGTATACCTGGATGATATCCTCATTTATTCTAGCGATCGGGACACTCATTTGGAGCATGTTAGGCAGGTGTTACAGTTGCTCCGGGAGAACCAGCTCTATGCTAAGCTGGAAAAATGTTTATTTTTTGTCCAGGAGTTGCCCTTTTTGGGATATATTGTGTCCGCAGCCGGTTTTAAAATGGACACCGCTAAGGTGCAAGCGGTGCTGCAATGGGAGAGGCCGGAGAGTCTGAAAGCACTCCAGCGGTTCCTTGGGTTTGCGAATTATTATAGGAAATTCATAAAACACTTTTCGACTGTCGCCAAACCGCTCACGGACATGACAAAAAAGGGTGCCGATCTGGCGAACTGGCCTGAGGTGGCTATACGTGCATTTGAGCGTCTGAAGAATAGTTTTGCTTCAGCCCCCATTCTGGTGCAACCAGACGTGTCTAAACCTTTTGTGGTAGAGGTTGATGCGTCGGAGGTGGGAGTGGGGGCAGTACTGTCTCAAGGCTCGTCCTTGAGCGAGATGCATCCATGCGCCTACTTCTCCAAGAAGCTGTCGCCAGCCGAACGGAATTATGATATCGGCAACAGGGAGTTGTTGGCCATCAAACTGGCTTTTGAGGAATGGCGACACTTCTTGGAGGGGGCGGCTCACCAGGTCACAGTTATCACCGACCATAAGAATCTGCTCTATCTGGAGTCGGCCAAGCGTCTGTCTCCTAGGCAGGCTCGCTGGGCATTGTTTTTTACTCGTTTCAATTTTCTTGTGACGTACCGTCCCGGGGCTAAAAACACCAAGGCGGATGCTTTGTCTAGGTGTTTTCCGGGGGGAGAACCTCGGGAAGAGCCGGTACCCATCCTCCAGAAAGGGGTAGTGGTCTCGGCTCTCACGACGGAGGTAGAGGCGGAGATTGCCGAGGCCCAAGAGGAGGTACCACCAGGACTTCCCGCCAACAAATCATTTGTACCCCTGCATCTTCGGCTTAAGGTGTTGAAGGAACACCACGATTCGGTACTGGCTGGTCATCCAGGGGTGAAGGGCACCTTAGAGCTGGTATCGCGTCGTTTCTGGTGGCCCAAAATCCGGCAGGACGTGGTCTCGTACGTGGCAGCTTGCATCACGTGTGCTAGGGCTAAGTCACCCCGAACCCGTCCTGCTGGCATGCTACAGCCTCTGGGGGTACCCAATAGGCCATGGACAGAAATCTCCATGGATTTTATCACTGACTTGCCAGCCTCGGCAGGGAACACGGTCATCCTGGTGGTGGTTGACCGTTTTTCAAAGATGGCGCATTTTGTGGCGTTGTCTTCTTTGCCCAATGCTAAGACGTTGGCTCAGGTATTTGTGAAGGAGGTGGTCAGACTCCACGGAGTACCATCTGACATAGTATCTGATAGGGGTACGCAATTTGTGGCGAGGTTTTGGAAAGCTTTTTGCTCAAGGTTGGGGATCAAGTTGTCACATTCATCGGCGTTTCATCCACAGTCTAATGGACAAACTGAGCGCATGAACCAAAATCTAGAACAGTATTTACGATGTTTTGTGTCCGACAACCAGGAGGAGTGGTCTACTTTCCTTCCTCTGGCCGAATTCGCGTTAAATAATCACCGCCAAGAGTCATCAGGAGAGTCTCCATTCTTTTGTGTGTACGGTCAACATCCTCAGTTTTGTACCTTACGTCAGGGTGACTCCGGGGGTGTCCCGGAGGAGGATAAGCTAGGAGCCCAATTGTCATCAGTCTGGAGGCGGGTGAAACAGCGTTTGTTGAACATGAGTGCCAGGTACAAACGGGTGGCTGACAGTAGACACGTGCCAGGTCCGGACCTGTGTGTGGGTGAATGGGTGTGGTTAGCTACGAAGAACATAAAACTAAAAATTCCATCTTTAAAACTGGGTCCAAGGTTTATTGGGCCTTTTAGGATTTCTGCCATCATTAACCCAGTGGCTTATCGGCTGGAACTTCCTGCGGTGTACAAAATACATAACGTTTTTCACAGGGCTTTATTGAAAAAGGTGGTAGGCTTGGTGGACCCGACGCCGATGCCACCTCCAGTCATGGTGGATGGCGATTTAGAGTTCGAGGTCGCCAAGGTAGTGGACTCTCGAGTAGTACGCCGTACTCTTCAGTATTTGGTGCACTGGCGGGGGTATGGTCTGGAGGAGAGGTCTTGGGTTCCAGCCTCAGACATACATGCGGATCGGCTGGTCAGTTCTTTTCACCGTCGTCATCCGGACAAGCCGGGTCCTAGGAGTCTTGAGGGCCCTGGGGTCCCTCGTAGAAGACGGGGTACTGTCATGTCGGACGCTGTTCACACCACAGCGTCCGGCAGGCAGAGGTAGTTCCACCTCCAGCCACTATAGCCTCAGTGGCGCCGGCTTGATCTTCAGGCTCTCGGGGGGTTAATCCTGCTGGAGACCAGGTTGGAAGGTTAGTCACGCCCACGGTCTTTAAATAGTCATACTGGCATATGGGCGTCGCCGATTATAGCTTGTGTTTTCATACCAAGTGGTTCTGGAGTGGAGGTGTTGCAGAGAGAGAGATTCGTATCTGGTGTCGTATGATCCGTCGTTATCCTTTCTCCTTCCCATATTTGTGTTTAGTTGTGCCCTGTTCACATTACTGTATATTCCTGTGTGTGTGCAGCGCAGTGCAGTTTAAGTTCTCCCTGTCTGTCTTATTTGTGTGGGAGCTTTGGTGGTGTGTCTCCTCACTGGGTGGAGGGTGGAGGGTTAAGTGCAGGGCTGAGCAGGAGATAAGGAAAGGGTGGAGGCTCAGGCATTTGCACCTTCAGCAAAAACCCTGGGTTGAGGGTCAGACAGGGTTTCCCCTAGTGAAAGGGACACCACAGGGGCCCCGGGTATTTCTGCCTTAGTTGTCCGAAGCCCCGCGTGACACCGGATCTGCCACGAATGACGAAAATCGCTGATGTTAAAGTAGCCTAAGTCACTGCCAACAGTGTCTGCCTAGGGCAGCACAAACTCTAAATATGGCCCTGGCCATAAGTGATCCATTACATGGCAGATGCAGCAAAACTGCCGGATCTGCCGTGAATGGAGAAAATTGCTGATGTGAAAGTAGCCTAAGTCACTGCCAACAGTTTCTGCAGTAGTCATACTCACCAATGGGGGGGAGGCAGCACGAAAAGTGCCTAGGGCAGCACAAACTCTAAATATGGCCCTGGCCATAAGTGATCCATTACGTGGCAGATGCGGCAAAACTGCCGATTCTGTCGTGAATGGCGAAAATCGCTGATGTGAAAGTAGCCTAAGTCACTGCTGACAGTGTCTGCATTAGTCATACTCACCAATGGGGGGGAGGCAGCACGAAAAGTGCCTAGGGCAGCACAACCTCTAAATGCAGCCCTGGTATATATATATTTATGTACATCACCATGGCAAGTACCTCACTGCACATGAATAATGACTAGTGCAACTCATTTTGTTGGGTGATAATTACCCATGAGGATTTTTATATTGTTTATTAATTAGCCTGTGGCTATTTTATCCTAACATAGTAAAAGTTATATTTTAATACTTCTACCCTTCTGAATCCTTACCTGTGTTGATCATTTTTTTCATATACTTATTCTCTCGTGCCTTTTTTTTTTTTTTTTTTTTATTATTTTTTCTAACATATTATTTATCCTTACCTATACTTATACTTTTTTTTATTGAATTTTAAATATACTTATACTCTATACTATATCCTTACTTAACTATACTTATCTAAACAGAGTGTTTATGAAGGAGGCAATCTTGGCCCTTGCTCATCTCATCACCAGTCTTGCGTGAATGCGGGGCTAGGTGAAGCAGGTGGTTTCCTCCTCCTCCTCTACTTGCGCTGCCTTCTTCTGAGACACGTTCTTCCTCCACTACAGTAGTGACATCTTCTTCTGGAATCTGCTCTATCTCTGGTTCCTATAGACATAATGAAGTAAAACTTAATATCATGGCCCGATTCATCTTATGCATTTTTATCTCACTTTCCGTTTTTGCTTGTGGTATTAGTTGCATTAACCCCTTCCTGACATGAGACGTACTATCCCGTCCATGGGACCTGGGCCCCTATGCCCATGGACGGGATAGTACGTCTACCGCGATCAGCGGCCGGGTCTCAGCTGATTATCACAGCTGACACCCAGCACAATGTGTCAGGGGCGGTCACGGACCGCCCCCGACACGTTAACCCCTTGCACACCGCGATCAAACATGATCGCAGTGTATCGGGGGTTAAAGGGAAGCATCGGCAGGGAGGGGGCTCCCTCCGTGCTTCCCTGAGCCCCCCACGGCAGCGCAATGTGCAGCGCTGCTGCCGGGGGCTCCTTTCCTGCAGGCCCCCGAATCCAAGATGGCGACGGGGGCCTTCGGGGGCCTGCAGGAAGCTGGCTTCCTCAGTGCCTGCAAAGCGCAGGCATGAGGAAGCCTTCTGTAGTGCCTGTGACAGATTGCTGATCTGTCACAGTGATCTGTGATGTGACAGATCAGCGATCTGTCACAGGACAGTGATGTCCCACCTGGGACTATTTAATAAAGTAAAAAAAAAAATTAAAAAAAGTGTTAAAATAAATTAAAAAAAATCGCCAAATAAATTAGAAAAAAAAATAAATATTCCCCCAAATCCATTTTTTAGAAATAAAACAAAACAAAACAATAAAAGTACACATATTAGGTATCGCCGCGTCCGTAATGACCCGCCCTATAAAACTGTCCCATTAGTTAACCCCTTTAGCGAACCCCTTAAAAAATAAAAATAAAAAACGAAGCAAAAAAATAATGATTTATCATACCGCCAAACAAAAAGTGTAATAACGCGCGATCAAAAAGACACATATAAATGTCCATGGTACCGCTGAAAACGTCATCTTGTCCCGCAAAAAACAAGCTGCCACACAGCATCATCCGCACAAAAATAAACAAGTTATAGCTTGCAGAATAAAGCGATGCAAAAATAATTATTTTTTATATAAAATAGTTTTCATTGCATAAAACCGACAAAACATAAAAAAACGACCTAAATGAGGTATCGCTGTAACCGTACTGACCCGAAGAATAAAAACGCTTTATCAATTTTATCGCACACGGAACGGTGTAAACGCACCCCCCCAAAAGAAATTCATGAAACGCTGGTTTTTGTTCATTCTGCATCCCAAAAATCGGAATAAAAAGCGATCAAAAAATGTCACGTGCCCGAAAATGGTACCAATAAAAACGTCAAATCGTCCCGCAAAAAATACGACCTCACATGACTCGGTGGGTCAAAATACGGAAAAATTAGAGCTCTCAATATGTGGTGATGCAAAAACTATTTTTACAATAAAAAGCGTCTTTTAGCGTGTGACAGCCGCCAAACATAAAAACCGCCATAAATAGTAAATCAAACCCCCCGTTATCATCCCCTTAGTTAGGGAAAAATAATAAAATAATAAAAATGTATTTATTTCCATTTTTCCGTTAGGGTTAGGGTTAGGGTTAGGGCTAGGGTTAGGGCTGAGATTAGGGTTAGGCGTGTGTTGGGGTTCGGGTTGGAGTTAGAATTGGGGGTTTTCACTGTTTGGGCACATCAGGGGCTCTCCAAATGCAACATGGCGTCTGATCTCAATTCCAGCCAATTCTGAGTTGAAAAAGTCAAATGGTGCTCCTTCCCTTCCAAGCTCTGCCATGCGCCCAAACAGTGTTTTACCCCCACATGTAGGGTATCAGCCTACTCAGGTCAAATTGCAAAACAATTTTTGGGGTCCAATTTCTCCTGTTACCCTTAGCAAAATAAAAAATTGGGGGCAAAATTATCATTTTTGTAGAAAAAAATGATTTTTTTTATTTTCACGCCCGAGCGTTATAAACTTCTGTGAAGCACTTGGGGGTTCAAAGTGCTCACCACACATCTAGATAAGTTCCGTGGGGGGCCTAGTGTCAAAAATGGGGTCACTTGTGGGGAGTTTCAATAGTTTAGGTACATCAGGGGCTCTCCAAACGTACATGACACCCGCAGACCATTCCATCAAAGTCTGCATTCCAAAATGTCACTGCTTCCCTTCCGAGCCCCGACGTGTGTCCATACAGTAGTTTTCTCCCACATATGGGGTGTCAGCGTACTCATGACAAATTGGACAACAACTTTTGGGGACCAATTTCTCCTGTTACCCTTGGGAAAATAAAAAAATTGGGGACTAATTGATCATGTTTGTGGAAAAAAATACGATTTTTTTATTTTCATGCCCGGGCATTATAAACTTCTGTGAAGCCCTTGGGGGTTCAAAGTGCTCACCACACATCTAGATAAGTTCCTTAGGGGGTCTCGTTTCCAATATGGGGTCATTTGTGGGGGTTTCCACTGTTTAGGTACATTAGGGGCTCTGCAAAGGCAACATGACACCCGCAGACCATTCCATCAAAGTCTGCATTCCAAAACGTCACTACTTCCCTTCCGAGCCCCGACGTGTGCCCATACAGTAGTTTTCTCCCACATATGGGGTATCAGCATACTCAGGACAAATTGGACAACAACTTTTGGGGTCCAATTTCTCCTGGTACCCTTGGGAAAATAAAAAAAAATGGTCACTAAAATATCATGTTTGTGGAAAAAACACCAATTTTTTATTTTCACGCCCGGGCATTATAAACTTCTGTGAAGCACTGGGGGGTTCAAAGTGCTCACCACACATCTAGATAAGTTCCTTGGGGGGTCTAGTTTACAAAATGGTGTCATTTGTGGGGGGTTTCCACTGTTTAGGTACATCAGGGGTTTTCCAATCGCGACATGGTGACCGATCTCAATTCCAGCCAAAAACGTCAAATGGCGCTGCTTCCCTTCCGAGCTCTGCCATGCGCCCAAATAGTGGTTTACCCCCACATGTGGGGTATCAGCGTACTCAGAACAAATTGCACAATAACTTTTAGGGTCCTGTTACCCTTGGAAAAATAAGAATTGAGGGTGAAAAGATCATTTTCGTGGAAAAAATATGATTTTTTAATTGCACGGCTTTATGTTATAAACTTCTGTGAAGCCCTTGGGGGTTCAAAGTTCTCACCACACATCTAGATAAGTTCCTTAGGGGGTCTAGTTTCCAAAATGTTGTCATTTGTGGGGGGTTTCCACTGTTTTGGTACATCAGGGGTTTTCCAATCGCGACAAGATGTCCGATCTCAATTCCAGCCAAAAACGTCAAATGGCGCTGCTTCCCTTCTGAGCTCTGCCATGTGCCCAAATAGTGGTTTACTCCCACATGTGGGGTATCAGCGTACTCAGGACAAATTGCACAATAACTTTTAGGGTCCTGTTACCCTTGGGAATATAAAAATTGGGGTGAAAAGATCATTTTTGTGGAAAAAATATGATTTTTAAATTGTACCGCTGTACATTATAAACTTCTGTAAAGCCCTTGTGGGTTCAAAGTTCTCACCACATATCTAGATAAGTTCCTTGGGGGGTCTAGTTTCCAAAATGGGGTCACTTGTAGGGGGTTTCCACTGTTTAGGTACATCAGGGACTCTCCAAACGTGACATGGCGTCCGATCTGAATTCCAGCCAATTTTGCATTGAAAAAGTCAAACGACGCTCCTTCCATTCTGAGCTCTGCCATGCGCCGAAACAGTCGTTCCCCCCCACATATCAGGTATCAGCGTACTCAGGACAAATTGCACAATAACTTTTGCAGTCCAATTTCTCCTGTTACCCTTGGTAAAATAAAAAAAATTGAACCTGAAGTATTTTTTTTGTGAAAAAAAGTTAGATGTTCATTTTTTGTTAAATATTCAAAAAAATTCCTGTGACGCACCTAAAGGGTTAATAAACTTCTTGAATGTGGTTTTGAGCACCTTAAGGGGTGCAGTTTTTAGAATGGTGTCACTTTTGGGTATTTTCTATCATATAGACCCCTCAAAGTGACCTCAAATGTGATGTGGTCCTAAAAATAAAATGGTGCTGTAAAAATGAGAAATCGCTGGTCAACTTTTAACCCTTATAACTTCCTAACAAAAAAAAATTTTAGTTTCAAAATTGTGCTGATGTAAAGTAAACATGTGGGAAATGTTAGTTATCAAGTTTTTTATGTGCTGTATCTCTGTGATTTAGGGGCATAAAAATTCAAAGTTGGAAAATTTCGAAATTTTCGAAATTGTCGCAAAATTTCCGTTTTTCTCACAAATAAATGCAAGTTATTTGAATGAAATTTTACCACTAACATGAAGTACAATATGTCACGAGAAAACAATGTCAGAATCACCGGGATCCATGGAAGCGTTCCAGAGTTATGACCTCATAAAGGTACAGTGGTCAGAATTGTAAAAATTGTCCCGGTCATGAACGTTCAAACCACCCTTGGGGGTGAAGGGGTTAAAATTGCACACGAGATTCATGAATTTAGCTTTGTCTTGAACAGTTTTTTTGTAACTTTTGACCCGAAAACTCGCAAAAATTGCCCCAAATACTGGCTTACTCAAAAATACAGCAGGGTTTGCCTGGAGTAAGGTTGTGGCAAATTTAGAAATTGATGAATCAGGATAAAATATCTGGAAATATTAGACTCCATCCACAAAGCGGAAAACAAAATAAAAAAACAGGCAATAACATACAGAACAGAGTTCAAAAAGCCACAAATAAAATAATGAATTATGTGAAAACAAAAAAGTCACTGAACACACAAAACTAGGCCAAAAACAGGTGCAAAGGCAATGATGAATGTTACCTGGAGCCGATCCCTATGTGTAATAATCCGAGAGGCTAAGAAGCATCAGCTGAGAGATGGGGGTGACACTGACATATAGCTGCGTGTGAGTAGAAATGCTGCGTAGTGATGGTGACCTGTATTATTATTATTATTTATTTATAAAGCACCATTGACTCCATGGTGCTGTACATGAGAAGGGGTTACATACAAATTACAGATATCACTTACAGTTAACAAACTACAATAACAGACTGATATAGAGGGGAGAGAGGACCCTGACCTTGCGGGCTTACATTCTACAGGATGGTGGGGAAGGAGACAGTAGGTTGGGGGTTTCAGGAGTTCTGGTGTTGGTTGAGGTGATATCTCCAGTAGTGGTGAGAAGGTAACGGGGTCATTGCAGGCTGTAGGCTTTCTTGAAGAGGTGGGTTTTCAGGTTCCGCCTGAAAGATCCGAGTGTGGTTGATAGTCGGACGTGTTGGGGCAAAGAATTCAAGAGGATGGGGGCTATTCAGGAGAAGTCTTGGAGGCGGTTGGGTGAGGAACGAATAAGTGTGGAGGAGAGAAGGAGGTCTTTGGAGGACTGGAGATTACATGAGGGAAGATATCGGGAGATTAGTTCATAGATATATGGAGGAGACGGGTTATTGATGGCCTTGTAAGTCAGTATTGGTAATTTGAATTGGATACGCTGAGGGAATGGGAGCCAGTGAAGAGATTTGCAGAGGGGAAAAGCGGAGGAGTAGCAAGGAGAGGGATGAATTAGTCGGGCGGCAGAGTTAAGGATGGACTGTAGAGGTGTGAGGGTGTTAGCAGGGAGGCCACAGAAAAGGATGTTGCAATAGTCAAGGCGGGAGATGATGAGGGCATGCACAAGTATTTTAGTAGATTGAGGGTTGAGGAAGGGACGGATTCTGGAAATTTTTTTGAGCTGTGGCGATGGGAGGTGGAGAGAGCTTGGATGTGCGGTTTGAAGGACAGAGCAAAGTCAAGGGTTTCTCCGAGGCAGCGGACCTCTGGTACGGGGGAAAGCGTGATGTCGTCAATTGTTATAGAAAGGTCAGGTAAGGAAGATCTGTGAGATGGGGGAAAGCTGATCAGTTCAGATTTGTCCACATTGAGTTTGAGGAAGCGAGAGGAGAAGAAGGAGGATATGGCTGATAGACACTCTGGGATTCTGGACAGCAGAGAGGTGACGTCTGGGCAAGAGAGTTAGATCTGAGTATTATCTGTATAAATGTGGTACTGGAATCCATGGGACTTTATGAGTTGCCCTGGCCAAGTGTATAGATTCTACAATTGTATAGATTCTACAAGTGTATAGATTCTAGTAGTTCTACAACTACTAGAACTAAACAGAAGGACTTTTCCAGTTTTTTCCTCTACATAATGCTAAAGTAAATCATGTCCCGTCAGTTCAGTATTAAGATGATCACTACCATCACTTACGTTGTCTTCTCGGATCCTGATGCCTTCGTCCAGCTTCATGTAGATCGGCTGCAATACAACAGGTAAGAGTTACTTTGCTTGTATCTATTTTTTAACCATATAAAGGGGTTGTGTAGCCTTGGTGGGATTTTCATAAATCATGGCATCCTAACACACTGTCAGAATTTGTGCCGGGTCCAGCATTTGTCATGTGACCAAAAGTCAGTGATTTACATACAAGTGATCAGGTCAGTAGAACATCAGGTACTGTTCACATTCTGCATTCTGCCGAAAATTACACCATGGCTGAACAACCCCATTCATGTCAGTCATTTTATGAATTCCCCATATTATTGCACACTATGAGTTATAGTTTAGAGATGCCTGCAGGTAAGGGAGCACTTATATAGACCATGGTGCCAATGAGGCTCTTATCCCGTCATCATCATATCTGTCCACATCCTGATCCTTATAGAAGAAGAGAGGAAAATTAGAAATTGTATTGGGAAATGTTTGGGCTCTCATATCTGTACGATGATATTATTGGTGTTTTTCTCTGTGTGCCTGGGATTGTGTGCCTCTCCACTCTTCCTCCAAACTCTGGGACCTTGATTTCCAAGGTTTAGTGTGAAGTATCCAGAATCAATGATGGTTTCAGGAGCCATGTCATCTGCTGGTGTAGGTCTACTGTGTTTTATCAAGACCAAAGTCAGCACAGCCATCTACTAGGAAATTTTTGAGCACTTCATGCTTCCCTCTGCCGACATGCTTTTTGGAGATGGAAATTCCATTCTCCAGCAGGACGTGGTACCTGTCCACACTGCTAAAAGGACCGAAAACAACAGTATCACTGTGCTTGATTGGCCAGCAAACTCTTCTGACCTTAACCCCATAGAGAATCTATGGGGTATTGTCAAGAGGAAGATGAGAGACAACAGACCAAACAATGCAGACGAGCTGAAGGCTGCTATCAAAGCAACTTGGGCTTCCATAACATCTCAGCAGTGCCACAGGCTGATCGCCTACATGCCACTCCACATTGATGCAGTAATTGGTGCAAAAGGAGCCCCGACCAAGTATTGAGTGCATTTACTGAACATGCATTTCAGTAGGCCAACATTTCGAATTTTAAAATCATTTTTTCAAGCTGGTGTTATAAAGTATTCTAATTTACTGAGATAATTACTTTTGGGTTTTCATTGGCTGTAAGCCATAATCATCAACATTAACAGAAATAAACACTTGAAATACATCACTCTGTTTGTAATGACTCTATATAATATATGAGTTTCACTTTTTGTATTGAAGAACTGAAATAAATTAACTTTTTGATGATATTCTAATTTTGTAAGATGCTCCTGTAGCTATGTATAATTAAGGTTTTCTCCTTCATGTCCTCTTTTCCTGCAGCCTAGTATACTTTTCTTTCATTTTTTATATTATGTTTTTATGTGTTTATTATGCGATTGTCACAATCCATTTTTGGATCTGTGTCAATTTGGGCTTCTCAGATATAAACTTTTTTCCTTTCTGGTCATCGGGGGTTAATGTCAGTTTTGCCCCCGGTGGCCGCTGGTGTTACTATATGTTTAGTTAGTCTGCTGGTGGTGACCACTCCTACCTTCCTATATAAGGTCACCTGGTGCATCAGCTGACTGTTGGTTATGACAGGTCCTTTTTGGATACCAATCGTGGTGAAGACTGGAGCTACCTGGTGCAGTGGTGGTTCAGCTTGTCAGGTGCAATGGTGATTCTGCTGAAAGCTGAGTTCAGGAGCCTTACTCTGTTGCATGGTGCATTGGCAGCAGAGAAAGCTAAGTGTTTTGTTTAACCTTGTCTGTCGTATCTCCCCTTGGTGTTTTATTAGTGCAGCAGTGGGACCAGTGTCCGCACTTACCAATTCCCTAGTGAGGGATAGGTGCAGGGTAAGTGAGGGCTGAGGTATCCTTCTCGGTGACAGTTTGAAAGAAGCTGTATAGGGACGTCAGGTTAGTCCAGGAGGTGTCCCTTTCCCCGTTCCCTATAGCAGGGCCCACCGTTGTAATTGCTTCCCCGGTGTTCCCTTGTTTGCTGTTTAATGACCGACCACTTGCTGGGTCGTGTCACACATGGCCAGTCACACATCGTGACAGCGATTCACTCATCATTCAGATTACTTTAGTGTTCATGTGGCTTGGCACCCAGTGACTTTGTGTCCTTAGTTTTTGGCAGTGACTGCGATGTATTGTCACATCATTCTCATCGTCATTCACTGCCCCTCTGAACCATCTGATATTTGCATTTTTACCACCTATGTAGATAAACAAATTTTATAACATGATTAGTATTTTAGCTATATATTACAGTGTATTTAAACAATGTCCTGTTTGGTTTTTACACCATTTATTCTGGTTTTAATTTGTGAGACCCCTATACTCATTTATTTTCATATGTGTTCTATTTGTACTTAGTTTTTCTTTTCCCACCCCCATCCATCCATCTCTCCTTCCCTTTCCCCCCCTCTTTCCCACCCCCATTACTCCCCCTTATTTATGTACACAGGTTACATTGTGGACTCACTGATATTCCTATATTTACTCTAATGCAATGACATCATGCCATTTTGTGGTCGCTTATCCACATTCACTCATCATTGCTTGTTTGGATAAATAAAAATTATATATATATTATTTTTCTCTCTTCACCTTTTATCACATACATTTATAAATTACTCACTTTTTATCATATTCAATTCATTATTTATATTATATTTTTATTTTATTTAATGCATCATTTATTTTCCATTTCATGTTGTTTTTCAGCATTTGGCTCTATTGATATTATCATTAATATGTGTCTTATTTGTGGCAATATTGATATCCTTCCTTATGTCATAATATCGCACATTGTGGTCCCTCCACTGTGCTGTATACAGTTACTATGATGCTTTTCTCCACCTTCTTGTGACGTTTTTTGAGTATTACACTCGTGTGGGAGGAAGGGCCCCCGCCGAGTGTCCGGGCTGCAACCAAGGGGACCGTCATCTAGGTTCTGGGGGAGTCTGTTTCCAGGGAGCAGAGTTAAGGGACGGACCGCTGAGACTGACAGGTTGGTTGGGGGAGGAGCCTATATAAAAGAGGATGCTGGTCAGAGTGAGTCAGCAGAACAGGAGAGGTGGAGGAAGGAAGCCAGGAAGCGCCAGAGAGCCAGAGCAAAAGCCAGAGCCAGAGCAGAGCGGGGAGAGAAGCGACCAGAGAGACTGCAGGGAGACTCACCACAGGCAGAAAGTAGACGGCACCTAGCAGTCCAGGAGGGAGACACCAACCGTTCAGCCGCGCTCCTAGTGGCCGCCACCGCCTGACTCCACCCCGCGGGTGCGGCCCGTCCGCTCCCGCCTCCGGCAGCCGGCGCCCGACTCTGCCCCGTGGGTGCGGCCCGTCCGCTCCTGCCCGCGGCAGCCATCGCCCGACTCCACCCCGCGGGTGTGGCCCGTCAGCTCCCACCCGCAGCAAACGCCGCCCCGCTCCAGTTCGCGGCTGCAGCCTACCTGCTGCCACCCGCGGCCGATGCCGCCTCACTCCAGTTCGCGGCTGCGGCCTGTCCGCTGCCGCCCGTGGTCGCCGCACCACCACTCCAGCCTGCAGCCTGCTCACTGCCAGCCGCGGTCCCTGCAGCACTGTTCGGGGCTGCGGCCTCCATTCTCCAGCCCCCAAGCGGCACCGCACCGCCTCCACTGGGGAGCGCCGCCTTGCGGAACTCTTCCAGGGTCTGTTGTGCCCCCACCTTGCCTGGGCACAGGAACGCCCGAAGTCTTCATCAGATCCTTGTCAGCGGGGCCCAGCTGCTGCAACGCCAAAGCATAATCGTTCAGGACTCTGCTGGATGTCAGAGAGGATAAGTGACACTTTTATAACTAAGAACCCGTAGTCGGCCATACCGCGGCCCTATAGTGACCGGCCTTCACCGGATTAGTCGTGTTCGCATTACCGTGTATTTCTTGTATATTATTAGCTTGTTCGGTTGCTCAAAACAGCCCCAAAGGCATCTATAGATATAAAAGTTACACCTTAAAGCTCAAACCGTCTCACGCCTCGTCACTGCATCCCCCGAACCTGCGAGTACCACATTTGGCGTAGTCGGCAGGATGCAGTCTCCGAGCGGACATGGTATGGGCCAGGGGGGCAACGGTGAGCCCCGGCCCAGCCTATCCTTGGGAGCTATGCTGAGCAATCTACCCAGGTTCTCCGGAAGCAATACTATGCTGTGGAACTGGACAGAGTGAATGCGGGGGCTATTTAAGATGCATCCGCTGACACCTGACCTAGAGGCAGAAGTGGCCCTAATGGCATCGGATGGGGAGGTCCGGGATTCTGTAATGTTGAGGCCCCCGGGGCAGCAAAACACCTTCGTCAGGGTGTTACAGATATTAGAGGAGACTCATAGGGACCCGACTGATGTGGGAGAACTGAGAACCAGGATGTTTAGTCGCATGCAGAACGAGGGGGAAACAGTGACGCAATATATGAATGTTTTGCAGGAGTTGTTTGCAGCCATTGAAAGGAAGGATGGGGTTGGCGTGGGGACCGTGGACATAACATTACGTGACCTTTTAGTGACCGGGCTACGAGACACCCCGACGAAACAGGCTCTGCGAGAGTGGGTGCGAGTGGACCTGCATCTGACCTTTTCAGAGATAGGAAAGGAGGCACGTGTTCGGGAACAGGAGCAAGGGATGACGGTCCTTGTGGGGATGGCTCGGAGTATCGAAGCATCCGTAAGTGCCCTGGGTGAACCCCACTGGGTGCAAGAGATACAAAGTATAAAAGGCGAATTGGCCGAAGCGAAAAAAGAGGCCACAAGAAGTCGGCTAGGGCCGGGCAGAGAAGACATGAACCATCGCGACCCTCACCAGAGCCGGTTCCCACGACCACTCGCCTGTTACGATTGTGGAGGATTGGGACACTCCGCCCGAGAGTGCCCACGTTGCAGGAGGAACCTGCCCACTGGCCAATAAAATCAGAGGACCCTGAGCTGGGGGGACGCCGCTCGGGCCAAAGTCCATCACACGGGGAGGTGAAAGTCACGAAGGCCTGGTCGCGCAGTGTCCAGTGGTATGGGCGGAGGTCCAAGGCCGTGCCGTACGATGTCTAGTAGATACGGGGTCGCAAGTAACGACCATGCCAGAGACTTATTTTCGGCAGTATTTTCCCGAAGCAGCCAGACCTCAGTGGGGGTCCGTGATAAAGTTGGTAGCTGCCAACCAGCTACCTGTTCCCGTCGTCGGAGTAGTCTGGATGCAGATTTCGCTAAGCGGGAAATCACTTTGCCGCCGGGGAGTGATCCTGACCCAGGGAGACGCAAACATAAACATCCGGTCACCCTGGGTATGAACATATTGCGAGAGTTCGGCAACCTCCTCCTCAATGAGCGCAAGCAAGAGACTGAGTCAGTGGGGCTCCCGCACGCCCCAAGGGCAGGTCTTCCAGCAGTTGGTGCGGGGAGCGTGAGTCCTCCAGGTCTGCCAGGAGGGCGAGGTACTGGGGAAGGTGATCGCGCCAGCAGCTCCTCCACTCGTCCTGCCGCCGGGGCAGACAGTAGTTGCCTTGCCTATCTGAGCCCCTGTGCCCCTGGAGGGAGTAGAGATGCAGGTGGAGCCGTGCTTCTCAGAGCGTCTACCCTCTGGAGTCGTAGTGGCCCGCACCCTAGCCACTGTACGGAAAGGGACCGTCCTGGTACGCTGCGTCAACCTAGAAGACCAAGACATCATCCTGAAGCCCCGTGCCGAAATGGCAAAGCTGGTGAGACCTTTGGAAGAGGTGCTTCTGACCCCTGCGTTCCAACTAAAAGTGCAGGCAGGGGATCCTTGGTCGGTGTCTATCCTGCCTCTTCAGACCACCGGGACCTCGACCGAAGAAAAGGGCCGAGCCATCCTGGAGAGAATGCGAGCAGAACTCTCTGGCCTTACCCCGGCCCAAATTGTCTAGGTAGAAGAGCTTTTGGGCCAGTACCAGGAGGTATTTGCCAACCATGAGGATGATTTTGGATGTACCACAGCCATTACACACAGCATTCCCATGGCAAGAACGGCTCCCATCAGAGAGCGGTATCGGCAGATTCCTCCACAACTGTATCAGGAGGTGAAAACTTTACAGGGCCAAATGCTGCGGAAAGGAGTTATCCGGGAAAGCCAGAGTCCCTGGGTGGCTCCCATCGTGTTGGTTCGCAAAAACGATGGCACCCTGCGGTTTTGTGTGGACTATCGGAAACCAAACGCCTGTACCATAAAAGACTTGTACCCGCTGCCCCGCTTAGAAGAGTAACTGTCCGCCTTGGGAAAAGCAACACACTTCTCAACTTTGGACCTGGCCAGTGGGTACTGGCAAGTGCCAATGTCGGAGGAAGACAGGGCCAAGACGGCGTTCATTCTCCCTATGGGACTGTTCGAGTTCAATCGGATGCCGTTTGGGCTGACCAACGCCCCGGGGACCTTCCAACGGCTGATGGAGAGGTGTCTGGGAGATCTCAACTTTGAAGCCACGCTGATATACCTGGACGACATCATCATCTATGCCGCCACGTTTGAGGATCACCTGCGGCGGTTGGGGCAGGTGCTCGGCCGGCTGCAGAAGTACGGATTGAAGGTAAAGCCCCAGAAATGCCACCTGTTTCGCACCCAGATCGAATATCTGGGGCATACCGTCTCGGCCGAAGGCGTTGGACCATCCCTGGAAAAGGTTGCCGCAATCCAGGGGTGGCCTACCCCCGAGACTGTAAAAGATGTGCGGGCCCGAGCCCTGCAAGACCTGCTAAAGGGGGCTCCTGCAGGGGCAAACGGGCGGACGATTCAGTGGCAAGAACCGCAAGAAGAGGCCTTCCAAGACCTTAAGGCCGCACTCTCGGGTGCCCCGGTGTTGGCTTATGCGGATTTCTCGCAGCCGTTCATACTGCACACCGTCGGGAGCCTCCACGGGCTAGGGGCTGTATTGTCACAAGTCCAAGATGGCAGGGAGAGAGTGATCGCTTATGGCAGCCGATCACTTCATGACTCTGAACGAAATCCCGACAATTACAGCTCCTTTAAGCTCGAGCTCCTCGCGGTAGTGTGGGCCATGACGGAGCGGTTCGCAGAGTACCTGGCGGGCTCCGAGGTAGTCGTGCGGACTGACAACAACCCGCTGGCCCATTTGGAAAATGCTAAACTAGGGGCTCTGGAGCAGCGATGGGTGGCCCGGATGGCCAAGTTCAACTATAAGATCATCTATAAGGCTGTGTTCACACACAGCGTTTTTTTAGTGATATTTTTAGCGGTTTTTCCTATACAACCGCTACAAACCCACTAAAAATAAGCTTTCCATTCATTTCTATGCATTTTGCACTTTTTGTGCATACTGATGCGTTTTTTACCGCGAAAAAACCGCATCGCGGTAAAAAACGCAGCATGCTCATTAATTTCGCAGATTTTTCCGCGTTTCTGGCTATTTCTATGCATTTTGAAAACGCGTGGAAAAAAACCGCATAAAAACCGCGCGTTTTCTACACAAAAAACGCGCAGAAAAATCGCGCGGTTTCTGGGAAGGGAGTCAGGTTTTTCAGCAGAAATTTTCTGCTACGTGTGCACTTAGCCCTAAAGGGGAGCAGGAAATGTACACGCTGACGCCCTCTCCATACAACCCCAGGGAAAAGTCGGGACGACAAATTTGAATGGGAAGAGACGCCGTTCGCCCTCACCACCGCCGTGCTCACAGCTGCCACACAGGAGGAATCCCATTCAGAACCCTCACGGGGTATCCTGGAACAGTCACGGGACAGATGGATCCAACAGCAGCAGGAAGATGGAGAAATTGGACTCCTGCACCGATGGGTGACCACCGGCAGACTGCCCACCGACTCTCAGAGACAGACTTTGACTCAGGATATGCTGTAGATGGTTGCGCCACAGGGAGAAACTAGTCATCAAGAAAGGACTATTGTATCGTAAGGCGGTGTCACGTCTGCAACAGCTTGGCAGGTAGTCGTGCCCGGAGCCCAACTCAGTGAACTGGCTCAGGAAGCCCACGAAAAAGGGGCTCACTTCGGAGCTCAAAAGACTTTGCAATGGTTGCAGCAGATAGTTTACCATCCGCGCTTGCACGCTGCTTTGGAAGAAGTTTGCCGGGCCTGCCGCCTATGCGAGCTAGCTAAACCACCCGCACAACGGGCCCCGGAGCAAACGATAGTGACATCAGCGCCCCTCGAGCTCTTAACGGTGGACTATTTAACCATTGGTCCCGCATACCAGGGGTATGAACATTGTCTCGTTATGGTGGATCATTTCACCAAATTTGCCGTGGTAACCCCCACCCGAGATCAAACTGTGGAGTCGGCCGCCTATGCAATCTGTAAAAACTTTATCCAAGTGTACGGCTGCGTGCAACGGATACATTCTGACCAGGCAGCATGCTTCCTGGGGAAAGTCATGGTGACAATGAATTACATTGTCTCTATGGTATCGATAAATCCCGGACTACGCCATACCACCCGCAGGGAAACGGGGCCTGCGAACGATTTAATCGGACACTAATTCAAATGTTGCATACCATGGAGAGTGACCGGAAGGCCCACTAGCCTGAGTGTGTCCCTGAACTAGTGTGGGTCTATAACAACCGGGTGCACCGGGTTACCGGTTATTCCCCCTACTCACTGCTATTTAGACGGGGAGGCAAAGGGATCACAGAAGTAGAATTGAACCCGGAGGAACCCCAACTCTGGACCGGGGTATCATCATGGGTTCGAAACCACCGGCTACAAACCCTCCACCGAATCGTCCATACAAAACTCCAGGACCTAGAACACCCAGGGGGGACTCTGCCTCCGCCCACTGACTTCCAAACTGGGGATCAAGTACTCGTACTAGACCAGCGCCCCAGAACAAGTTAGAACCTCGGTGGGAAGAAAGCCCTTACCGAGTATTGCGCCGAATAAGCCCCGATGGGCCTGTGTATGAGATACAACCTGAAAAAGACGGGACACTTCCCACTCGTACTGTGCACCGTAATATGTTGCGGCCCTGTACATCCGCCGACCCTATGCAACCTGAGCCTATCCCTCAGGTCCCCGACCCCGCCAGCGGTCTGGGACCTGGATGAGGAAGAAGACTTCCCAGCCATATCCGTGGGCCCTCCAAGAAATGACCTCTCAGTAAGCCCAGTCAGCCCGCCAGAATCGACCAGCCCATCACCATCCACAACCCAAGAAAGCTCCACCACAGTCGAACTCAGACGCTCCGAGCGGTCAACAGCTGGCAAACCCCCGAGCGTTACGAACAGGAACTGTCGCCTCCAAAGACTAACCCGAGCCTACTAAAGCCCTCGCCCGAGGACTGGTGAGCATACAGGATGGGGGAGTGTGGGAGGAAGGGCCCCCGCCGAGTGTCCGGGCCGGAACCGTCATCTAGGTTCCAGGGGAGTCTGTTTCCAGGGAGCAGAGTTAAGGGATGGACCGCTGAGACTGACAGGTTGGTTGGGGGAGGAGCGTATATAAAAGGGGTGGAGGACGCTGGTCAGAGTGAGTCAGCAGAACAGGAGAGGTGGAGGAAGGAAGCCAGGAAGTGCAAGAGAGCCAGAGCAAGAGCCAGAGCAGAGCGGGGAGAGCAGTGACCAGAGAGACTGCAGGGAGACTCACCACAGGCAGAAGGTAGACGGCACCTAGCTGTCCAGGATGGAGACGCCGACCGTTCAGCCGCGCTCCTAGTGGCCGCCACCGCCCGACTCCACCCCTCATCCTAGTGACCGCCACCGCCCGACTCCACCCCGCAGGTGCTGCCTATCCGCTCCCGCCCATGGCTTCTGCCTGACTCCGCCTCGCGGGTGCGGCCCGTCCGATCCCGCCCACGGCAGCTGACGCCCGACTCCACCCCGCGGGTGCGGCCCATCCGCTCCCACCCGCGGCAGCCGCCGCCCGCTCCAGTTTGCGGCTGCAGCCTACCTGCTGCCACCCGCGGCCGATGCCGCCTCCAGTTCGCGGCTGCGGCCTGTCTGCTGCCACACACTGCCACCGCACCACTCCAGCCTGCGGCTGCGGCCTGCCCGCTGCCAACCGTGGTCCCTGCAGCATCGTTCGGGGCTGTGACCTCCATTCTCCAGCCCCCATCCGGCACCGCACCGCCTCCGCCGGGGGGGCGCCGTCTTGTGGAACTCTTCCCGGGGCCTGTTGTGCCCCCACCTTGCCTGGGCACAGGAACACCCGAAGTCTTCTTCAGATCCTCGTCGGCGGGGCCCAGCTGCTGCAACGCCGAAGCATCATCGTTCAGGACCCTGCCGGACGTCAGAGAGGATAAGTGACACTTTTATAACTAAGGACCCGTAGTCGGCCATACCGCGGCCCTATAGTGACCAGCCTTCGCTGGGTTAGTCGTGTTCGCATTACCGTGTGTTTCTTGTATTGATCCCCTGCGTGGGCAGTTATTGTTAGCTTGTTCGGTTGCTCAAGATAGCCCCAAAGGCATCTATAGATATAAAAGTTACACCTTAAAGCTCAAACCGTTTCACGACTCGTCACTGCATCCCCCGTACCTGCGAGTACCACATTCCAACCATGCATAGTGTTGATTTCTATGAATGCTAGGCTACTGTTGCAGATCGGCCCGGCGGCGCATTTGTGGATCTGGTGCCCGGCCGGCTCTCCTATCCTGTATCATGTGTGCCCTTAGGTGTCACAACCCAGTTTGTGACACGATTGGTCACGTGACGCCGGTCGGGGCAAGCTCCCAGACTTAACCAGTTCAAGCCTGTGGCCTTATACGTTATGTCCCTCTATTGGCTCGCGCTGCACTGTTATACTCACTCTTCTTGCGATGACCCCTATTATGCAGTAAACTCATTGTCTTCGCATCCATCCTGAGTATACGCTGAATATTTGACCGTGCTATATATGGGAATATATTTACCTTTAGGCTATGTGCACACGTAGCATTTTAAAACGCTTACTAAAAACCGGACTCCTTCCCAGAAATCGCCTATGCGGCATCAATAGTAAAAGATAGGATGTTAAAATGCTAAAAAAAAAATAAAAAAATCGGGGTATATTTACCTTCCGGCGTCCCGCGCTGCATTCCCGGGCCTCAGCGTTCCCAGTAATGCCTTGCGAGACCTGTGATGAGGTAGTCTCGCGTTGCTATAGCGATCTCGCGAGACTACGTCATTACAGGGCCTTGCCGCAAGGCATTACTGGGAACGCTTAGGCCGGGAATGCATCGCGGGACGCCGGAAGGTAAATATACCCCGATTTTTTTATTTTTTATTCTTTTTTTTACAGGGGTATGGTACCCAGGGCCTGGAGGACAGTCTCCTCTCCTCCACACCGTGGGTACCAACCGCACATGAGATGCTTAACTTCCCGCATGGTGGGCATAGCCACATGCGGGAAGTAAGCGATTCTCATGCATTCCTATGGGTGCGGAATCGCGGCAATTCTTTGCGATTCCGCACAAAGAATGAGCATGCTGCGATTTTTTCCGCGATGCGATTCCGCCGCGGAAAAAAGCGCAGCATTAGCACAGCATGTGCGGAATGCATGGGGGGCGTTCTGTACACGATTTTTAAGCGTTTTCGCGCCAAAAATCGCGGCAAAAACGCTTAAAAATCGCTACGTGTGCACACAGCCTTAACCCCAACTCTGTACACTTGAGCATTATTTACTCATCATACCCCCATATATTCTGATTACATCATAAATATTATATACGTATATTTATACAGATTTGCTTATATATATTTCTGATGATGGTTACATTCTATCTCTATATAAATCTGAATGTGTGTGTGTGTGTGTGTGTGTGTGTGTGTGTGTGTGTATCACCAACCAATCACGAAGCAGCAGGGTGGGACACCAACCAATCACGAAGCAGCAGAGCGGGGCTGAGGATGGATACAGCAGGACAGTGCATGGAGAGCAGGGATGTGGAGGAAAGAAGACAGCGGGGCTGTAGAGGGAGAGGGCGGGAGAGTAGGGCTGTGGAAGAAGAGACCGGGGCTGTGGAGGGACACCGGGACACGGATGTAGAGCGCGGCTGCGGAGGGATAGAACGGGACGGCGGGTGGAGAGCGGAGCTGCGGAAGGAGAGAGCGTGATGGCGGGTGGAAGACAGCGGGACCCACAGTTAAGTACTTTGCCCGGGCAATGCCGGGCTCTTCAGCTAGTATACTATATTTGTGACTTTGTACTAATTAGTGAACAGGGGCGTAACACCCGCGGTCGTAGGGGTCGCAGCTGCAACGGGGCCCCTGAGCGCTTAGGGGCCCGAGCCCCAGGGCCGCCAGTCAGGGCATTAATGCTCTGACTGGCGTATGGAGCCCGATGAGCAGAGGGGGCCCTCATCGGGCCCCAGCGGCAGGGCAGGCTGGGTGGGGGGGGGTCAGAGAGGCACCATGTCAGCGCCGACTCCCCCCGCCGCATTGAGCTATACCGGCGTCTATGACGCCGGTACAGTTCAAAGAAATGATGGAGGAGAGAGCGTCAGCTGACGCTCTCTCCCATCATTCCCCGCTCTGCCTCTGACACACAGCGGGTGCGTGATGATGTCATCGTGCACTCACTGTGTATCAGGCAGAGCAGGAGACAGGAGTCAGGAGCATCGCAGGCATGAGGAGAAGGTGAGGAGTGTGTTTTTTTTTTTTTTTTTATGCAACAGTACAGCTAGGACTGTGGGGCCATTCTCAGTGGGGGCTGTATAGCATGTGGGGCTGTACCATTCAGTGCTCTATACCATGGGGGGTGCTGTGCTGTATACCATGGGGGGTGCTGTATACCATGCGGCGTTGTATACCATGGGGGGTGCTGTGTTGTATACTATGGGGGGTGCTGTGCTGTATACCATGGAGGGTGCTGTGCTGTGTACCATGCAGGGCTGTATACCATGCAATGCTGTATACCATGGGGGGTGCTGTGCTCTATACCATGGGGGGGTGCTGTGCTGTATACCATGGGGGGCTGTATACCATGCAGTCCTGTATAACATGTGGTGCTATATACCATGGGGAGTGCTGTGCTGTATAACATGCGATGCTGTATACCATGGGGGTGATGTGCTGTTTACCATGGGAGGCTGTAAACCATGCAGTGCTGTGCTGTATACCATGTAGTGCTGTGCTGTATACCACGTGATGCTGTGCTATATACCATGTGGTGCTGTGCTCTATACTATGCGACTGTGTTATATCCCATGGGGGTACATTATATTCTATGGGGGAGGTTGTGTTATATAATATAGGGGGTGACATTATATTCTATGGTGTAGCAAGTCAGACACCTGCCCTCCGCTCCTTTCATTCTCTATGTGGGGGTGGAGTTATGGGAGCAGTGGGGCTGTGGACAGTTCGAGGGATGGAGCCTGGGCTGATCTCAAGGGGGGCCCCAAAAATTTTGCCAGTATGGGGCCCCAAAATTCCTAGTGGCAGCCCGGGGTGGGGGGGGGGACCCCATTTGAAAGTTTGCACCGGGGCCCATAACTTTGTAGTTACACCACTGGCAGTGAGCCTAATTTATTTTTGCATACACTATTTTACCAGTTATATTTATTATTATTATTATCATGCATTTATATAGCGCTATTTATTCCATGGCGCTTTACATGTGAAAAGAGGAAATATAGACAAGTATAATAAACATGTGTAAGACAAGGGACACACAAGTACATAAGGAGAGGGGACCCTGCCCGCGAGGGCTCACAGTCTACAGGGATGGGTGAGGATACAGTAGGAGAGCGTAGAGCAGGTCGTGCGGTGGTTCAGTAGACCGAGGATCATTGCAGGCTGTAGGCTTCTCGGAACAGGTGGGTCTTCAGGTTCTTCTTGAAGATTTCCGTTGATGATGAGAGTCTGATGTGTTGCGGCAGAGAGTTCCAGAGTATGGGGGAAGCACGGGAGAAGTCTTGTATGCGGTTGTGGTAAGAAGAGATAAGGGGGGAGTAGAGAAGGAGATCTTGAGATGATCGAAGGTTGCGTGCAAGTAGGTACCTAGAGACCATGTCACAGATGTATGGAGGAGACAGGTTGTGGATGGCTTTGTATGTCATGGTTAGGGTTTTGAATTGGAGCCTCTGGGCAATAGGAAGCCAGTGAAGGACCTGGCATAGGAGGGAGGCTGGGGAATAGCGGGGAGACAGGTGGATTAGTCGGGCAGCAGAGTGTAGGATGGATTGGAGCGGAGCCAGAGTGCTAGAGGGGAGGCCAGAGAGTAGGAGGTTGCAGTAGTCGAGGCGGGAGATGATAAGAGCATGCACTAGTGTTTTTGTGGTTTCATGATTGAGGAATGAGCGGATCCGGGAAATATTTTTGAGTTTGAGGCGGCAGGAGGAGGCGAGGGCTTGGATATGTGGTTTGAAAGAGAGCGCAGAGTCGAGGATCACCCCAAGGCACCGAGCGTGCGGGACTGGGGAAAGAAAGCAGCCATTGACATTGATGGATAGGTCTGGTGGAGGGGTAGAGTGAGATGGGGGAAAGATGATGAATTTTGTTTTGTCAATGTTCAGTTTGAGAAAGCGAGCAGAGAAGAAGGCTGAGATAGCAGACAGACATTGTGGGATTTCAGTCAGTAAGGAGGCGAGGTTGGGTCCAGATAGGTAGATCTGCGTGTCATCGGCATAGAGGTGATACTGCAAACCATAGGATTCTATGAGCTGTCCCAAGCCAAAGGTGTAGATGGAGAATAGTAGGGGTCCTAGGACAGAGCCTTGAGGAACACCAACAGACAGGGGGCGAGGTGAGGAGGTGGTGTGTGAGAGGGAGACACTAAGTGATCGGTCTGTTGGGTATGATGAGATCCAGGATAGGGCCAAGTCTGTGATGCCAAGAGATGAGAGAGTCTGTAGCAGGAGGGAATGGTCTATGGTGTCGAAGGCAGAGGACAGGTCCAGGAGAAGGACAGTAGTGTCGCTTGCTCTTGGCAGTTAGTAAGTCGTTAGTGACTTTAGTTAGGGCAGTTTCAGTTGAGTGATGCGGTCGGAAGCCAGATTGTAACCGGTCAAAGAGGGAACAGGAGGAGAGGTGGGAGGACAGTTCAAGATATACTTGCTGTTCCAGTAGTTTTGAGGCGTAAGGGAGCAGAGATATCGGGCGATAGTTAGACACAGAGGATGGATCAAGGGAGGGCTTTTTGAGGATGGGTGTGATTGAGGCATGTTTGAAGGATGAGGGAAAGACACCATTTGTAAGTGAAAGGTTGAAGAGGTGTGTTAGAGATGGGATGAAGACTGTGGCCAAGTTAGGGATGAGGTGAGAAGGGAGTGGGTCGATGGCACAAGTGGTGAGGTGTGATCTTGACAGAAGGGTGGAGAGCTGATCTTCTGTCATGGTGGAGAAGCTGGCTTTTGCAGAACAGGGCTGAGCGGCTAAGAGGGGCATTGGGGGCTGCGGGCCAAAGTTTTGTCTGATCTTGTTGATCTTCTGCTTAAAGAAGGAGGCAAAGTCTTCAGCAGAAATGAGAGGAGAGGTAGGAGGTGCTGTGGGACAGAGTAGAGACTTGAAAGTGTTGAAGAGTTGTTTAGGGTTGTGAGACAGGGAGGATATGAGAGATGCGAAGTAAGTTTGTTTAGCAGCAGAGAGTGTGGACTTAAAGCTGGCAAGGGACTGCTTGTATGCGCTGAAGTGCTCAGTAGAATGGGTTCTCTTCCATCTCCGCTCAGTGGCCCTGGAAACCCGTCTCAGTTCTTTGGTCAGGCTGGTCAGCCAGGGCTGCCTGTTGATTGTACGAGTTTTGCTCTGCGTGAGGGGGGCAGCTGAATCAAGTAGTGCTGTTATTGTGGTGTTATAAAAAGTGGCAGCAGCATCTGTGTCATGAAGGGAAGCTATGTCTGTTAGAGGGAGAAGGGACTCAGAGAGTGATTGCAAATTGAGTTGTTTGAGATTCCTGCGAGGGTGAGTGAGTTTATGGAGCGGGGGTTGCGCAGTAGGAGAGGAGAGGGAAGAGAATGTCAGTAGGTTGTGGTCAGACAGGGGGAGGGGTGAGTTATTGAAATTAGTCAGGGAACAGAGACGGGTGAAGATAAGGTCCAGCGTGTGACCATCTTTGTGAGTGGCCGCAGAGGACCATTGAGTGAGGCCAAGGGAAGCCGTGAGCGATAGAAGTTTAGAGGCAGATGGGGTGGAAGTGTCAATGGGGATGTTGAAGTCACCCATGATGATGGTGAGGATGTCAGCAGAAAGGAAATGGAGTAGCCAGGTGGTGAAGTGGTCGAGAAAGGTGGAGATGGCTAGTTCTGGGGGGCGGTAGATGACAGCCAGTTGGAGGTTGGAGGGGGAATAGATGCGGACGGAGTGCACCTCGAACAAGGGAAGAGTAGCGGAGGGTGGCAAAGGAATTGGGATAAAGGAGCAGGTATTGGAGAGGAGCAAGCCAACTCCTCCACCACGTTTGTTGCTAGGGCGAGGGGTGTGAGAGAGATGGAATTCGCCATGGGAAAGCGCAGCTGGAGATGCTGTGTCAGAAGGAGTGAGCCAGGTTTCAGTGATGGCAAGGAAGGAGAGTTTGTTGGTGATAAAGAGGTCATGGATAAACGATAGCTTGTTGCAGACAGAGTGTGCGTTCCATAGTGCTCCAGGTAGGGGGACCGGGGGAGTGGGGGCTGGATGAATAGGTATGAGGTTGTCATGGTTGCAAAAAAGTATAGAGGATCATGGCAGGATGTTAGAAATGAGTGTGGGGATGTGTTGAGGGCCAGGATTTGGGAATACATCGCCAGCAATGAGGAGTAGTAGACAGAGCGTTAGAAGGTGGGAGCGGGATAGGACATGATGTGGCCGTGTGTGTCTGGAGAAAAAGGATTGTATGTGGAGGAACAGTTGTGACGAAGAGGTGAGATGGCTCGGAAGGATGGGGTGGGAAATGTCTAGTTCCTTACTGGGTGGAGGGTTTGCAGGAGTTAGGGAGAAATAGAGTAGTATGGGGGTGATAGTAAAAAGAAGGTGAAACATTGTTGTGGTGTTATAGTCCGTTACCTTACAGTCAATTCCAGTAAATTCTAGTACTTAGAAATATGTACTTTGAAATATGGATTTTGAAGTAGATGGAGCCGACTAAGTCTGGAGAAGATCCATGGTGCTGAATATATGTGCAGCTAAATACAATCAGTTGTGAGTGAAAGTGGGGTGTGACTGCCCAGGTCAAATGCACAGAGTTAAGCAAAGGTCATAAAAGGGGGAAGGGGCTATACAGACCACTTTGATGTGTGGTAGAGATAACAAGAATGGAGTACAATTATGGATACAAGAAGATGGGTAAGCAATGCATACCATATAAAAATACAATGCAGTTCACATGGGGCATTCAGGAGCATGGGAGAGAGGGGTGTAATTCAGCAATGCATACCATATAAAAATACAATGCATTTCACATGGGGCATTCAGGAGCATGGGAGAGAGGGGTGGAATTCAGCAATGCATACCATATAAAACTACAATGCAGTTCACATGGGGCATTCAGGAGCATGGGAGGGAGGGGTGGAATTCAGCAATGCATACCATATAAAAATACAAAGCATTTCACATGGGGCATTCAGGAGTATGGGAGAGAGGGGTGAAATTCAGCAATGCATACCATATAAAAATACAATGCAGTTCACATGATGATTATGATGTGTGCCCTCTTTCTGTAAATCCATCTTTTATGACATATTGTTAGTGATGGGCGAGCATGCTCGGGTCCCTGTAATAAGCTCATATGAATCCACTGAGCCACACGCAGCACTGAAGCCGGGAATACCCTTGCTGGGAGCACAGGGACTCCTCTGTCAGCCGGACTCAGTGAGCTCTCTCATCTACATCAACCAATCATATGTACACTGCCTCCTCCAAAGGCCCTGCCACAGCAGCACAGAGGGTGTCAGGAGAGGCCCTGCCACAGCAGTACAGAGGATGCCAGGAGAGATTGAAAGAGATCACACAGGGTCCGGCTGACAGAGGAGTACCTTTGCTCACAGCAGCGGAATTCCCGGCTTCAGTGCTGCAAGCTTATTATGGGAACTGGAGAATCTCTCTCTCCTGTCCGGCCTTCGAGTACAGGTCTCCTGGAAAACTTCTCAACTGACTTCATTAGGCTCGGTATTCGAGTTGAGCACAGGAGCAGTTCGACCGGCTCAATTTGAGTACCCGTACAGTTTACTGCTCGCTCATCACTAATTTTTATGACTTGCTATATTGAATAAATGATCAGTTTTTTTTTGTGTCTTTTCTATCAATTTTGTTATCCAATAGTCTGTTGGCGCCGATGTTCGAGATATACGTACAGAGAAAGAGCGACTTGCCCATAGAAAGGGAACACCACATAGCTAATGTATGTAATTATCAAGAAATGTTTTTATTAAGCAGAAAAAACACACGATACAACACTGGACCCGTAAAAACAATAAAAAACATGCAAGAGCATAAACTAGTCATGTCATGTGGTTATGATACAATGACCCTCCACAGCAAAACCCCACAAATAAAGACAAAATATGTTCAAACAAACGTGAACCACGCACATAGAGTATATATAAGAGATTATCAATAATTTTATCATACCGGTTTATATGTGCAAAGATAAGGCTCCGAGGCAGCAGAGTAAGGCACCCGAACTCAGCTTTCAGTAGAAACACCACTGCTCCAGATAAGCTGCAAAAAGCACTGCTCTAAATAGCTCCTTTCTTCTCAAAGGTTGGTTTGCAAAGAACCTGCTATTACCAACAGTCAGCTGGTGTACCAGGTGACTTTATATAGGAAGGCGGGAGTGGTCTCCACCAGCAGACTAAACATGTAGTAACACCAGTGACCACCGGGGGCAAAAACTGATATTAACCCCCGAGGGCCAGAAAGGAAAAAAGTTTATATCAGAGAATCCAGAATCTGACAGATCCAAAAATGGATCGTGACACTCACTGCATCCAGCACATTTCTTAAATGAGGACCGTACAAGTAAAGAATTCACCTCGATTCCCCAAGACTGGCAGTTTCCATGTTTTTTTTTTCTTTTCAGCACCAAAACTCACATAAGTCACAGAAATTCGTCACATTGAAAATTCCTCCAGAAATCTTACTCCAGGTAGGGACTAGACAGAGATGTGCCAAAGAATGTGATATTTGGTATAAGCTGCAATTCGGGAGTCTAAAACATTTGGATAAGCAAAGTTGTCAAGAAAAAATATTAAAAAAAGACTTGAAAAAGAAAGAAAACTTAAAAATAAGGCGTAAATACTATTGCCTCCAAAAAAGGACTAATTACTCAAGAAAAATTGAGAAAAGGCAATGATGAATTAGGGTGTCATGGTCCAGTCCGAAGTTTATTTTCTGCTGTCTTCACTCTGGACTGGTCATGCGGGAGTTAATCTCCTCAGCCTCGTTCTGGAGCTAGCTGGTCTATTTCAGTCTCACAGCCTGCTGACCAGTGTTAGTGATAGCTCAAGCTTCCAGTTTAGAGCCTCTGACCCTTGTACCTTGGTGTTCCTGTGGAGATCCCGGACATTGGAAAAAAGACTGCCCCTCCTGTCCTCCGACTAACAAGCGGCTGAGTCTGGGTGATAATCGTGGAGGTCACCCAGACTCTCAGGTACCTTTTTCTTCTTTTTCAAAGATACTGCTAAAGGTGGAACATGGTGTTGAGAATGGCTTTTTCCATACTTCGGCTTTTGTAGACTGTGGGTCATCCCTGAACCTGATTGACTCTAAGCTGGTGGCTCACTGTAGATTAGGGACAGTTAGGTTGGGGACTCCCTTAAAAATTGTGACTATTGACTCTACACCTCTCACTAAGGATGGTCTCCATTTCATTTCTAAAGAATTCACCCTCAGGGTGGGGGCCCTACCCCAGGAGCGCATGTCATGCTTTGTTTTGGATAACCTCCCTGCTGGTTGCAACGGCATAACCCGGTTATTGACTGGGGGTCCCGGGATATTGTCAAATGGGGACCTGTGTCTATGTCATCCGTCAGTCTGGAGGGTATTCCGGAGTACCTGAAGGATTTTGAGGATGTGTTCTCCGAAAAGGAGGCTGAGGTTCTACCACCACACCGCCCATTCGATTGTGCTGTGGATCTTGTTCCCGGTGCCAAATTGCCCAAAGCCCGGCTGTGCAATCTCTCCGTCCCTGAGCGGGCTGCTATGAAGGAGTATATCTCTGAGAGCCTCCGTAAAGAGCATATACGGCCATCTGTCTCTCCTGTGGCAGCGGGGTTCTTGTTTGTGAAAAAAAAGGATGGTGGTTTACGCCCATGCCTCGATTTTCGAGAACTGAATAAAATAACCATAAGAAACGCTTACCCTCTCCCACTGATACCTGATTTGTACAATCAATTGTCGGGGGCCAGGTGGTTCTCTAAGTTGGACCTCAGGGGAGCATACAATCTCATCTGTATGTGGGAGGGGGATGAATGGAAAACTGCGTTTCTCACCTCTGAGGGTCTGTTTGAAAATTTGGTTATGCCCTTCGGTTTGACTACTGCACCAGCGGTATTCCAGAATTTCATTAACCATGTTTTTTCTGATTTTATTGGACGCTTTGTAGTTGTTTATCTTGACGATATACTCATAATTCTTCTGATAGACAAAGTCATATGGGTCATCTTCATGCGATTCTCCAGAGGCTCAGGGAGAACTCACTCTTTGCCAAATTGGAGAAATGTTCATTTTTTACTCAAGAATTGTCCTTTCTAGGGGTCATCCTGTCTGCTGAGGGGTTTTGTGTGGACCCTAGGAAGGTACAGGCCATTGTAGATTGGGTGCAACCCAGAGATCTCAAGGGTCTGCAGCGATTTCTGGGTTTCGCCAATTATTATAGAAAATTCATCAAGGGGTTCTCTCAAGTGGTCAAACCCCTCACTGATCTCACCCAAAAGGGGGCGGATCTCAAAAACTGGTCAGCTCCAGCTATGGCGGCGTTTTCTTTGTTCAAAGAACGTTTCTTGACTGCTCCGGTACTGGTGCAACCTGACTTGTCTAAACCATTCATCATAGAAGTGGATGCCTCTGAGGTGGGAGTGGAGGCTGTGTTGTCCCAGGGGCCCACCACATTAACTAACTTAAGACCCTGTGCCTTCTTTTCTAAAAAATTTTCCTCTGCTGAAAGGAATTATGATGTGGGTAACCGAGAGTTGTTGGCCATTAAATTGGCTTTTGAAGAATGGAGGCATTTTTTGGAGGGGGCTGTCCATCGTATCACTGTCATTACAGATCACAAGAACCTGTCTTACATCGAATCCGCCAAACGTCTGACACCGAGACAGGCAAGGTGGTCACTTTTCTTTTTCCCGATTTCAGTTTTCCATCACTTTCAGACCAGGTTCCAAGAATGTGAAGGCGGATGCCTTGTCTCGCAGCCTAGATCCGGTATTGCTTCCTGAGCCTCCTTCCTCCATTCTTCAACGCGAGGTGGTGGTGGCTGTGGTGTCCCCGAGATTGGAGCAGGAGATTCGTGAGGCCCAATCTCTTGCTCCTCCATCCATACCTGAAAATAAGCTCTTTGTGCCTGTCCAGTATCGGTTAAGGGTGCTTCGGGAGTTCCACGACTCAGCTCTGAGTGGGCATCCTGGAATCTCGGCCACTCGTAAAGCCATCACTAGGCTGTTCTGGTGGCCCTCGTTGACTTCTGACGTCACTGGTTTTGTGTCCTCCTGTGAAACTTGTGCCCGCGCTAAAGCCTCCCACAACCGGCCGGCCAGGGAATTGGTGCCACTGCCAATTCCGGATAGACCGTGGACTCACCTGTCCATGGATTTTATCACCGATCTCCCACCCTCTAATGGCAAAACCGTGATCTGGGTAGTTGTGGATAGGTTCAGTAAAAAAGCACATTTTGTACCCTTAAGGGCCTTCCTAATGCTGAGACTCTATCTAAGCTATTCATTGAGCATGTGATTCGGTTGCATGGTGTGCCTGTCAGTGTGGTGTCTGATAGAGGGGTGCAATTCGTGGCAAAATTCTGGAGAGCTTTTTGTAAAAGGCTGGACATCAGTCTGACCTTTTCATCGGCCTACCATCCCGAGACCAATGGTCAGACTGAAAGGACCAATCAGTCTTTGGAGCAGATCCTGCGGTGTCTTGTCACATCCAGACAGGATGATTGGTGCTCTGTGATACCTATAGCGGAATTCGCCTTCAATAATCATGTCAATCAGTCTACTGGTACTTCTCCTTTCTTCTGCAACTATGAGTTTCACCCTCATTTTGGTGAATTCTACAGACTAGATTCAGAGTGTCCAGGGGCTGATTCAGCCTTTTTGCGGTTGGAGGTTTGGAGAGAGGTTCAGAGAAACATTGGGGAGGCTCAGGGCAAATATAATTTTTTTGCGGACAAACGACGCTCAGTGGGGCCGACTTATCAGGTGAGGGATAAGGTATGGTTATCCACCAAAAACATAAGGCTGAGAATTCCCTCTGCTAAGTTGGGTCCCAAGTTTATTGGTCCGTATGAGATTTTAGAGGTGATTAATCCTGTGGCCTTTCGCCTGCGTTTGCCTCCGTCATTGCGGATTCCTAATGTGTTCCCTAAAGCGCTTCTGAAGTCGTCGGTGCCTTCCTCTGATGAGTCTCCCTCGCACCCGCCGCCTGTTATGGTAGATGGTCTGACCGAGTATGAGGTGGAACAGGTGGTGGATGCTCCGTCGTTCACTTCATTACTTGGTCCATTGGAAAGGATACGGTCCTGAGGATCGGTCATGGGTGCCGGCGCGTTCGGTCCATGCGGATCGGTTGGTCCGGGCCTTTCACGCTCGTTGTCCAGTGGCCCCCCATTGAGAGGGGGGTACTGTCATGGTCCAGTCCAGAGTTTATTTTCTGCTGTCTTCACTCTGGACTGGTCATGCGAGAGTTAATCTCCTCAGCCTCGTTCTGGAGCTAGCTGGGCTATTTCAGTCTCTCACAGCCTGCTGACCAGTGTTAGTGATAGCTCAAGCTTCCAGTTTAGAGCCTCTGACCCTTGTACCTTGGTGTTCCTCCTGCCTTTGACTGATATTCACGTGTATGACCCGGACTGATTTCTGACCCCGTCTCTTGGTATTTGTCTCTGCTGTTACGTTCCCTCTCTGGCATCTGACTCCCTGGCTTGTACCCCGACCACGTATTTCGTCTCACGTTTTGGACCCCGTGCTCATGTTCTGGCTTTCTGACTCTCGGCTTGGTATTTTGACTACGTGTATTGCTGCTCCTTCTGGTACGTCTGCTCCTGCTAGTTTCTGACTCGGTTCATCTGACTATTCTCTCTCGTTACCTGTGGCACCTGTACTGTTGCTCAGGGTTGCTGCTCTTAGTGTGTAACCTCTCTTCCCTCACGAGCTCCCCCTGGTGGAGGTTTCACTACATTGGGCTTATGTGATTTCTGCCAAAGGCAAGTACTGTCAGGAGGGGGCTTATTGGGGAAGGGTCAGCAATTATAAGCAGGGGTGTAGCCACAATAGGGGCAGGGGTTGTAATTGCACCCAGGCTCTGGAGCCTAGATGGCCCAAAAAGTCCATTTGGTTTGTATGAAAAAGACCAATATTATTATAAACTTGCCATAATTGGGGGTCCTGTTGGAGTTTTTTGCATTGGGGCGCATGATCTTCAAGTTACCTCACTGATTATAGGAAGTATTGAGAAAGTGCAAGTTCAGCAAAAGTTTGAGTGAGTCAAAAAAAGGCCAAGCCATGTGGATCAGTCAGATTGTCTGCAGAGGTAAAGTTCTTATCTAGTGTGAAAGCAGGCAGCAGAGAAGCTCAGAAAGGAAACCTGTATGGTGGAAGAACACTATTAACCTGCAGATAGCTGGCTACTCTGCAGATTAATAGTGCTATGAAAGTGCCCGGCCGCTGTACTGAAAGTGACGCACTTGGGAGAAGATGAACTTTAGTCATTGAATGTTTTGGGGCGTGCTTATATCAGCTGGTCACAGTATTGTGAGTGGTGACTGCATCGAAAGTAAATTCCAGCTGATTGATGGAGGTGCACAGTCGGCTGGGGTTGAGCAGATCTGCCAGCGCTCTGCCCAGTCCCCCGTGTCAGTATGTTGGGCAGTACAGAGTGTGACAGTAAAATGGGTGTGAATTGGGATCTCGTTTGTACTTGACTTTGAAGAAAGGAAATACACAGGGCAGGACTATAGCACTTTAGGGAGTGTTACTTGATCTCAGCAGCTCCAGATCAAGGCCGCTGCTAGTCAACACTGAATTTATTGCAGGCAGCAGATGTTCTACCTTCTAATGGATTTTTGCACTCAAGGGCAAACTATCAGCAAGTAGTGCAGCTAGAAAAATAGTAACAGTGCGTAATAGTCTGCAGAACAACCTCACTTAATAGAATATCAAGGGAAACGAATGAAAATCTAGCTGACATGTGACAGCAAGTATGCAAACCACATGGAGGACCTGTCAAACTGGCTAGCAGAGCCGAATCCTGACATTGTTTATATTACACACTCTTAGTATTCTGCAAGATACATGGAAAGCTGAAAGTCTGTCCTGGGGTCAAAGACCCCATTACTTGTGTTTTAGTTAATCCAGAATTTTTCTGATCCTACAAAACAGAATTTGCATCATTTTTGTAAACTTAGAGTGATCACTGATAGGCATTGTTGCCACCACTATTACAAAAAAAAATTGCCTTTATTAATTTGGCTATTAAACATGTTAATAAAACAATTTAGTGAATACTCATATAGTAAATGTATGAAATCCCCCACATATGCATATGCAGATCTGGTTTCCTTTCTTTCAACGTTCTTTTCATTGAGAAATTTGCAAATAACAAACAGTGATCGAGAACTCAATCAAATCAGTGCTAAAAACAGTAATATAAATATTCAAAAAACAGAGCAGAAGTTTTTTTTGTGTGTCAGATTCTCAAACACTGCAAACAAAGGAATAATAGACAGTTTCACATTTCATTTTTTGTTGACGAGAAGACAACAAGAGACTAGGAAAGGGAAGACAGGGTGGGATCAACAGGGCAGGTGGGCGTGTGGTGAAGAAGGGAGATGGGAATGGGGGTAGCACCTTGGGATATGTGTCTAATGAAAAAGAAAAAAAACATTTCAGAGTAATTACTGAGTGAAAGGATGATTGTGTCCTAAATTGGGACCAATATCTCCAGATATTAGTAAATTTAGTAGAACTATGATTAACTCTCGCTGCTAATTCTTCTGTGATCAATTTTTGAGTAAAGTTGCTGTGTAGTAGGTGTGACTGCGGTATTCCAATTGATAGGGATCAAGATTTCCCGGCTGCCAGGATAAATTGAGCTAGTTTGTTCGCTACTTTATCTTTCTGCCAGAGTGGAAATTTTAATAAAACATTTTCTGGATTCAAAATGGCGTGTTTGCCCAGTACTTTGCCTATGGTTGTGGATACTTCTTTCCAAAAGGGTTAAAGCGCAGAACAAGACCACCATAAGTGTATATAGCTGCCATCGTTCTCTCCACATCTCCAACAATTTGTCTCTGCAGTATGTTGCCATTTTTGAATTTGATTGGGTGTAATATACCATTTAGTAATAATTTTAAATGAGTTTTCCTGAATTCGTACACACTGTGAAGGGCCGTGGTAGTTCCTATACATATGATTAATTTGTGAGTTAGAAAAGGAGGTACCCAAGTCCCTCTCCCAGTGTGCTATGTATGCCCGTTTTAGAGGTACATCAATCTTAAGTAGAGATTGATGCAGATCTGGTTTCCAACCACTATCTGGCTGCAGGTTTCATTGCTGCTACAATGTGTACAATCACTAACCGCAGTGAGGCTACTACGCTTGTCCACTGTGCCCATCGATTGCTACGAAAAGGTCCTGTGCTGATATGGCACATCATTGCTACTACAATGAATTCCTACTGGTGGTGGATATTATACCAGCAGAGTTGAATTACTGGAGATCATACACAGCTGTAATCCACTGTAGATTAATTAAGAATATGAGCGGGCTGGTTTAGGGATAAGTTACTGGGCATTTGCCCATGGCCCCCACTCACCAGAGGCATTACATTCACATGACCGGTCATGGTGATGTCACCAAAGGTCCTGTATTGTACAGAGGAAGAGCAACCTGGTAAGTGTATGTGTGTGTGTGTGTGTGTATATATATATATATATATATATATATATATATATATATATATATATATATATATACAGTCATATGTAAAAGTTTGGGCACCCCTATTAATGTTAACCTTTTTTCTTTATAACAATTTTGGTTTTTGCAACAGGTATTTCAGTTTCATATATCTAATAACTGATGGACTCAGTTATATTTCTGGATTCAAATGAGGTTTATTGTTCTAACAGAAAATGTGCAATCTGCATTTAAACAAAATTTGACCGGTGCAAAAGTATGGGCACCCTTATCATTTTCTTGATTTGAACACTCCTAACTACTTTTTACTGACTTCCTGAAGCACTAAATTGGTTTTGTAACCTCATTGAGCTTTGAACTTCATAGCCAGGTGTATCAAATCATGAGAAAAGGTTTTTAAAGTGGCCACTTGCAAGTAGTTCTCCTATTTGATTCTCCTATGAAGAGTGGCATCATGGGCTCCTCAAAACAACTCTCAAATTATCTGAAAACAAAGATTATTCAACATAGCTTTTCAGGGGAAGGATACAAAAAGTTGTCTCAGAGATTTAACCTGTCAGTTTCCACTGTGAGGAACATAGTAAGGAAATGGAAGAACACAGGTACAGTTCTTGTTAAGCCCAGAAGTGGCAGGCCAAGAAAAATATCCGAAAGGCAGAGAAGAAGAATGGTGAGAACAGTCAAGGACAATCCACAGACCACCTCCAAAGACCTGCAGCATCATCTTGCTGCAGATGGTGTCACTGTGCATCGGTCAACAATACAGCACATGCATAACGCCTTTTTGTATGACCAAACAACTCAATCTTTGTTTTATCAGTCCACAGGACCTTCTTCCAAAATGTAACTGGCTTGTCCCAATGTGCTTTTGCATACCTCAGGCGACTCTGTTTATGGCGTGCTTGCAGAAACGGCTTCTTTCGCATCACTCTCCCATACAGCTTCTCCTTGTGCAAAGTGCGCTGTATTGTTGACCGATGCACAGTGACACCATCTGCAGCAAGATGATGCTGCAGGTCTTTGGAGGTGGTCTGTGGATTGTCCTTGACTGTTCTCACCATTCTTCTTCTCTGCCTTTCTGATATTTTTCTTGGTCTGCCACTTCTGGGCTTAACAAGAACTGTACCTGTGTTCTTCCATTTCCTTACTATGTTCCTCACAGTGGAAACTGACAGGTTAAATCTCTGAGACAACTTTTTGTATCCTTCCCCTGAAAAGCTATGTTGAATAATCTTTGTTTTCAGATCATTTGAGAGTTGTTTTGAGGAGCCCATGATGCCACTCTTCATAGGAGAATCAAATAGGAGAACTACTTGCAAGTGGCCACTTTAAATACCTTTTCTCATGATTTGATACACCTGGCTATGAAGTTCAAAGCTCAATGAGGTTACAAAACCAATTTAGTGCTTCAGGAAGTCAGTAAAAAGTAGTTAGGAGTGTTCAAATCAAGAAAATGATAAGGGTGCCCATACTTTTGCACCTGTCAAATTTTGTTTAAATGCAGATTGCACATTTTCTGTTAGTACAATAAACCTCATTTGAATCCAGAAATATAACTGAGTCCATCAGTTATTAGATATATGAAACTGAAATAGCTGTTGCAAAAACCAAAAGTGTTATAAAGAAAAAAGGTTAACATTAATAGGGGTGCCCAAACTTTTACATATGACTGTGTATGTGTGTATATATATATATATATATATATATATATATATATATATATATATATATATATATATATATATATATATATATATATATATATATATATATATATATATATATATACACACACACACACAGTGGGACCGGAAAGTATTCAGACCCCTTTAAATTTTTCACTTTGTTTCATTGCAGCCATTTGGTAAAATCAAAAAAGTTCATTTTTTTTACTCATTAACCCCTTAAACCCCAAGGGTGGTTTGCACGTTAATGACGGGGCCATTTTTTACAATTCTGACCACTGTCCCTTTATGAGGTAATAACTCTGAAACGCATCCATGGATCCGTGTGATTCTAACATTGTTTTCTCGTGACATATTGTACTTCATGATAGTGGTAAAATTTCATTCAAATAACTTGCGTTTATTTGTGAAAAAAACGGAAATTTGGCGAAAATTTTGAAAATTTCGCAATTTTCCAACTTTGAATTTTTATGCCCTTAAATCACAGAGATACGGCACACAAAAAACTTGATAAGTAACATTTCCCACATGTTTACTTTACATCAGCACAATTTTGGAACCAAAATTTTTTTTTGTTAGGAAGTTATAAGGGTTAAAAATTGACCAGCGATTTCTCATTTTTACAACACCATTTTATGGACCACATCTCATTTGAAGCCATTTTGAGGGGTCTATATGATAGAAAATACCCAAAAGTGACACCATTATAAAAACTGCACCCCTTCAGGTGCTCAAAACCACATTCAAAAAGTTTATTAACCCTTTAGGTGCGTCACAGGAATTTTTTGAATATTTAAAAAAAAATGAGCATTTAAAAATTAATTCAGGTTCAATCTTTTTATTTTACCAAGGGTAACAGGAGAAATTGGACTGCAAAATTTATTGTGCAATTTGTCCTGAGCACGCTGATACCTGATATGTGGGGGGGAACCACTGTTTCGGCGCATGGCTGAGCTCAGAAGGGAAGGAGCGCCGTTTGACTTTTTCAGTGCAAAATTGGCAGGAATTCTGATCGGACGCCATGTCACGTTTGGAGAGCCCCTGATGTACCTAAACAGTGGAAACCCCCCACAAGTGACCCCATTTTGGAAACTAGACCCCCCAAGGAACCTATCTCGATATGTGGTGAGAACTTGGAACCCACAAGGGCTTCACAGAAGTTTATAACGTACAGCGGTACAATTAAAAAATCATATTTTTCCACAAAAATGATCTTTTCACCCCCAATTTTTATCTTCCCAAGGGTAACAGGAACCTAAAAGTTATTGTGCAATTTGTGCTGAGTACGCTGATACCCCACATGTGGGGGTAAACCACTATTTGGGCGCATGGCAGAGCTCGGAAGGGAAGCAGCGCCATTTGACGTTTTTGGCTGGAATTGAGATCGGACACCAGGTCGCGTTTGGAGAGCCCCTGATGTACCAAAACAGTGGAAACCCCCCACAAATGACACCATTTTGGAAACTAGACCCCCTAAGGAACTTATCTAGATGTGTGGTGAGAACTTTGAACCCCCAAGGGCTTCACAGAAGTTTATAACATAAAGCCGTACAATTAAAAAATCATATTTTTTCCACGAAAATGATCTTTTCACCCTCAATTCTTATTTTTCCAAGGGTAACAGGACCCTAAAAGTTATTGTGCAATTTGTTCTGAGTACGCTGATACCCCACATGTGGGAGTAGTCCACTATTTGGGCGCATGGCTGAGTTCGGAAGGGAAGCAGCGCCATTTGACGTTTTTGGCTGGAATTGAGATCGGACACCATGTCGCTTTTGGAGAGCCCCTGATGTACCAAAACAGTAGAAACCCCCCACAAATGACACCATTTTGGAAACTAGACCCCCCAAGGAACTTATCTAGATGTGTGGTGAGCACTTTGACCCCTCCAGTGCTTCACAGAAGTTTATAATGCCTGGGCGTGAAAATAAAAAAATCGTATTTTTTCCACTAACATGATCTTTTATTCACCAATTTTTTTATTTTCCCAAGGGTACCAGGAGAAATTGGACCCCAAAAGTTGTTGTCCAATTTGTCCTGAGTACGCTGATACCCCATATGTGGGAGAAAACTACTGTATGGGTACACGTCGGGTCTCAGAAGGGAAATAGTGACGTTTTGGAATGCAGACTTTGATGGAATGGTCTGCGGGTGTCATGTTGCTTTTGGAGGGCCCCTGATGTACCTAAACAGTGGAAACCCCCCACAAATGACCCCATTTTGGAAACTAGTCCCCCTATGGAACTTATCTAGATGTGTGTTGAGCACTTCGAACCCCCAAGGGCTTCACAGAAGTTTATAATGCCCGGGCAAGAAAATAAAAAAATCGTATTTTTTCCACAAACATGATCAATTAGTCCCCAATTTTGTTATTTTCCCAAGGGTAACAGGAGAAATTGGACCCCAAAAGTTGTTGTCCAATTTGTCCTGAGTACGCTGATACCCCATATGTGGGAGAAAACTACTGTATGGGCACACGTCGGGTCTCGGAAGGGAAGTAGTGACGTTTTGGAATGCAGACTTTGATGGAATGGTCTGCGGGTGTCATGTGCGTTTTGAGAGCCCCTGATGTGCCAAAACCCCCCACAAATGACCCCATTTTTGAAACTAGATCCCCTAAGGAACTTATCTAGATGTGTGGTGAGCACTTTGAACCCCCAACTGCTTCGCAGAAGTTTATAACGCCCGGGCGTGAAAATAAAAAAATCATATTTTTTCCACAAACATGATCTTTTAGTCCCCAATTTTTTTATGTTACCAGGGGTAACAGGAGAAATTAGACCCCAAAAGTTGTTGTCCAATTTGTCCTGAGCATGCTGATATCCTATATGTGGGAGAAAACTACTGTATGGGCACACATCGGGGCTCAGAAGGGAAGTGTTAGGCGTCGAGTTTCCCCCACTGCACAGGGGGAATCTCAAGCCATATCCTCTGCGGTCACAGAGATTCCTGCTCAGCAGAGACGTCGCTCCAGGCGTCTTGCCCAGGCTGATGCTAGGCATCTGGTTGCTCATTCTGGCTCTGCTAAAGCTCCATGCTTGAGTCAGCAGCAAGTAGACGCTTCTGGGACTAAGTCCTGTCCTTTGCTTACTGAGCATGCCCGTGGGACGACCTCTCATTGGAGGTCGGAGGTCATATGCGCAGGTCCCGTTCCTGCTCAGATTGGTCCACTACGGGGAAGGTCCCGGAAGGACGCCGCTATAAGAGTCGCATGGCCAATTAGCCATGCGCTAGTATGGACTCTTATGCTTAAGGTGTGTATGATGATGGATGCATGTATCTGGTGACTGACTCATTTGAAACCATACCCTTTGTTGTGCCTGTTAGGGTCTTGGTGTTAGAGTCAGCGCCCGTCAGTGGCTAGGCTTTAGGCCACAGGGCGTCCAGGTCAGCATCTCACGTAGCGTCATATTGTGCCATCCAGCACAAGGTACATAGTACCACATCTACTGCGGTGCCGAGTGCTGGTGAGTCTAGAGGAACTCCGACCCTGTGTCTTGGGGCAGAGTCCTGTGACTTTACACCAGCGCTCACCTCGCCGAGCTCTGTGAGCTTAACAGGCTTCGGCATTTATGTTCAGCGGTGGTGCGGCTCTGTGAGGCAACAGAGTCCGCCTCGTACACACCAGGTGATGTTAATCCACGTGTGTTCACCTATTATACCGCTATATAGAATCTGCCATTACCGAGCAGCAGTTACCATCTCTGCACGGTGGACCCCGGGCTGCGAATGCACCTAAATACCTTCTATTTTATTTGGTGCGTTCCGCCAGCCCCTAACAGGAAGTAGTGACGTTTTGGAATGCAGACTTTGATGGAATGATCTGCGGGTGATATGTTGCATTTGGAGAGCCCCGATGGCCTAAACTGTGGAAACCACCCACAAGTGACCCTATTTTGGAAACTAGACCCCCCCCAAGGAACTTATCTAGATGTGTGATAAGCACTTTGAACCCCCTAGTGCTTCACAGAAGTTTATAACACCTGGGCGTGAAAATAAAAAAATCATATTTTTTCCACAAACATGATCTTTTAGTCCCCAATTTTTTTATGTTACCAAGAGTAACAGGAGAAATTGGACCCCGAAAGTTGTTGTCCAATTTGTCTTGAGTATGCTGATACCCTATATGTGGGATAAAACTACTGTATGGGCACACGTCGGGGCTCGGAAGGGAAGTAGTGACCTTTTGGAATGCAGACTTTGATGGAATGGTCTGCTGGTGTCATGTTGCCTTTGGAGAGCCCCTGATGTGCCTAAACTGTAGAAACCCCCCACATGTGACCCCATTTTGGAAACTAGTCCCCCCCAAGGAACTTCTCTAGATGTGTGGTGAACCCCCAAATGCTTCATAGAAGTTTATAACGTAGACCCATAAACATAAAAAAATCATATTTTTTTCCACAAAAATGATATTTTTGCCCCCAATTTTTTATTTTCCCAAGGGTAATAGGAGAAATTTGACCCCAAAATTTGTTGTGCAATTTGTCCTGAGTAGGCTGATACCCCATATGTGGGGGTAAACCACAGTTTGGGCACATGGCAGAGCTTGGAAGGGAAGGAGCACCGTTTGACTTTTTGAACGCAGAATTGGCTGGAATTGAGATCAGAAGCCATGTTACATTTGGAGACCCCCTAATGTGTCCAAACAGTGGAAACCCCCCCAATTCTAACTTCAACCCTAACCCCAACACACCCCTAACCCTAATCTCAGCACTAACCCTAGCCCTAACCCTAAGGATGTGTGCACATGTTGCGGATTCTGCTGCGGATCCACAACTGATTTTGCCCTGCGGATTCACAGCAGTTTCTGCTGCATTGTACAGTATCTTTATATTCAATGGCAAATGAAAAATGCAGTGCACATGCTGTGGATTTTTCCATGTGGATTTGCTGCGGTTTTAAATCCGCAGCATGTCACTTCTTTGTGCAGAATCCGCAGCGATTTGACACCTGCTCCATTACCAGGTGTCAAAACGCAAGGGAAAACCGCAGGCTAATCCGCAATAAATCCGCAGGTAAAATGCAGGCCATTTGACCTGCGGATTTACCTTTGGATTTAGCCAAATCTGCACGGAAAAATCCGCAGCAGAATCCACATCGTGTGCACACAGCCTTACCCTAGCCCCTACCCTAACCCTAGCTCTAACTCTAGCCCTAACCCTAGCCGTAGCCCTAGCCCTAACCCTAACCCTAAGCCTAATGGGAAAATGGTAATAAATACATTTTTTTTTCTATTTTATTATTTTTCACTAACTTAGGACGTGATAAAGGGGGGTTTGATTTACTATTTATAGAGGATTTTTATGTTTGGCAGCTGTCGCACGCTAAAAGACGTTTTTTATTGTAAAAATAGTTTTTAGATCACCATATTTTGAGAGCTATAATTTTTCCATATTTTGACCCACCGAGTCACGTGAGGACTTATTTTTTGCGGGACGAGTAGACATTTTTATTGGTACCATTTTCGGGCACGTGACAATTTTTGATCGCCTTTTATTCTGATTTTTGGGAAGTAGAATGAACAAAAACCAGCATTTCATGAATTTGTTTTGGGGGGTGCGTTTACACCGTTCCGTGTGTGGTAAAATTAAATAAGCAATTTTATTCTTCGGGTCAGTACGATTACAGCGATACCTCATTTATGTCTTTTTTTATGTTTTGGCGCTTTTTATGCAATGAAAACAATTTTATATAAAAAATAATTATTTTTGCATCGCTTTATTCTGCGAGCTATAACTTTTATATTTTTTCACTGATGACACTGTATGGTGGCTAGTTTTTTGCGGGACAAGATGACGTTTTCAACGGTACCATGGTTAATTATAATATCCGTCTTTTTGATCGCGCGTTATTGCACTTTTTGTCCGGCGGTATGATGATAAAGCATTGCTTTTTGCTTTGTTTTTTTATTTTTTAAGGGGATCGCTAAAGGGGTTAACTAGTGGGACAGTTTTATAGGGTGGGCCGTTACGGATGCGGCGATGATAAATATGTGTACTTTTATTATTTTTATATATATATATATATATATATCCAAAAAATGAATTTATAAGGCTGGTTTCACATTCGCGCTTTTTAAGCGCACGCACGGCCGGGGGTAGCTCCGCCCCGAGCCGGCTCTCTGCCCGGCGTGCCCGCCCCTTCCTTGTAGCGCCGCCTCCTAGCGCACAGCGGCGCCTGCGATCGGCGCACCCTATCTTTAGCATAGGGTGCGCAGATCGTGCGCAGGCCGTGCGCTAGTTGCGCTTTGACCTGCGCTGCGCACTTTTGACGGTGCGCCGTGCGCGCCAAAATCAAACTTTTCGGATTTTGGCGCGCACGGCGCACCGTCAATAGTGCGCAGCGCAGGTCAAAGCGCAACTAGCGCACGGCCTGCGCACGATCTGCGCACCCTATGCTAAAGATAGGGTGCGCCGATCGCAGGCGCCGCTGTGCGCTAGGAGGCGGCGCTACAAGGAAGGGGCGGGCACGCCGGGCAGAGAGCCGGCTCGGGGGCGGAGCTACCCCCGGCCGTGCGTGCGCTTAAAAAGCGCGAATGTGAAACCAGCCTTAGGGAATTTCTTTTTTAATTTATTTAGCAATTTTTTATCAATTATTTTTACACTTTTTTTTCTTTACTTTATTACATTGTCCCGGGGGGGGTCATCACTGTCGTGAGTCAGATCGCTGATTTGACACATTACACAGCGCTATGTCAGATCAGCGATCTGACAGGCGCTGCAGCAGACTTCCTCGTGCCTGCTCTCTGCAGGCACTGAGGAAGCTGCCTCCCTGCAGGACCCCGAAGGAGGCCCCCAGAGCAGCGCAGCACATCACGCTGCGCTGGGGTCTCAGGGAAGCACGCAGGGAGCCCCCTCCCTGCCGATGTTTCTCTAAACCCCCGGTACATAGCGATCATGTTTGATCGCAGTGTGCCAGGGGTTAACGTGCCGGGGGCGGTCCGTGACCGCCCCTGACATAGTGCCGGGTGTCAGCTGTGATAATCAGCTGACACCCAGCCGCGATCAGCTGCTGATCGTTATAACGTACTATCCCGTCCTTGGGAATTAAGTCCCAGGGCACTTGGATGGGATAGTACTTCATATGTCAGAAAGGGTTTAAAAAGTTTATCCAGGAACCTTAGATGGCCTTTATTAGGGGCATATGTATTAACAATCATACAGGCTTGATTATTCAGGTGGCATATTAGAATATGAAATCTCCCTTGAGTGTCCTTGTGTTCTTTGATGATTTTGAAGGACATGCTGTTCTTTTTGATGGTAATAACTCCAGCTTTTTTCTTAATATTTTCCGATTCAAAGATGTGGGGGAAATTTTTATGGGAAAATTTTGGGCGATTGTCTTTTTTGAATTTAGATTCTTGGATGCATATTAAATCTGCATGGGAGTGTATGATTTCGTTCCAAAGAGTAAATCTTTTTTTGTGGACTATTCAAACCTCTAACATTATAGGTCAATAATTTAATGCTCATAGCTGTATTCTGAAATATGGCAAGAGGTCGAGAATATGCTTACAGAATGAAAATCGGTTTAATGAACACAAAAGAACCTGCAATAAAACTAACTGTCAACAAGACTTAAAAGTTAAGACAAACAACAAAGTACTTAGAAGTACTACCAAAAAGAGTCCGATGGAAAGAATCTTGCCCACTTGTGAGTTCTTCAACCTTCCTTTTTTTTGCCGAAAAGTTCATACTTGGCCCTCTGTTTGGAGAATACATCTTTAAAGGGAATCTGTCACCCCATTTTTCATCTATGAGCTGCTTGCACCGACATCAGGGGCTTATCTACAGCATTCTGTAATTCTGTAAATAAGCCCCCGATGTAACCTGAAAGAGAAGAAAAAGGAGTTATATTATTCTCCCCCAGGGGCGGTCCCGGTCCAGTTCGGGTCCGATGTGTGTCGCGGTCCGGTTCGGCGCCTCCCAACTTCTAACGGTGACGTCCTGCACCGGAGCCACGACAGGCGGCAAAGAAGAGGACGTCACCGTTAGAAAAAGGGAGGCGCCGGCAGGGACTGGCTGGCACTTTTCAGCCTGGGGGGGCAATCACAAGGCAGTGGCTCTCCAGTTTCGGTGCTTTTGCCCTGCTTATCTCTGGCCGCTGCATTAAAGCAGTAGAGATAACAGGCTTTAAAAACAGGCTGGTACATAGATATGGGAACAGAATAAAGTTAGCTGCATACTGTAGATATGGAAGCAGAAACAAGCTTGCTGACTACATGGGTACTGTAACAGAAGCAAACTGACTACATAGACACAAGACCGAAACCAGGATTGCTGACTGGAGCTTACTACAGAGATATGGGAGCAGAACCAAGCTTACTACAGATATATCTGAGCAGAACCGAGCTTACTACAGAGGTAAGGGAGCAGAACATAGCTTACTCCAGACATAAGGGAGCAGAACTGAGCTTACTCCAGAGATATGGGAGCAGAACAGAGCTTACCACAGAGATATGGGAGCAGAACTGAGCTTACTCCAGAGATATGGAAGCAGAACTGAGCTTACCACAGAGAAATGGTAGCAGAACTGAGCTTACTACAGAGATATGGGAGCAGAACCAAGCTTACTAGAGATATATCTGAGCAGAACCAAGCTTACTACAGAGGTAAGGGAAAAGAACAGAGCTTACTACAGAGATAAGGGAGAAGAACTGAGCTTACTACAGAGATAAGGCAGCAGAACAGAGCTTGCTACAGAGATAAGGGAGCAGAACAGAGCTTACCACAGATATATGGGAGCTGAACCAAGCTTACTGCAGAGCTATGGGAGCAGAACTGAGCTTACACCAGAGATAAGGAAGCAGAACAGAGCTTACTATGTGTACTACAAGATACAGAAACAGAACCAAGCTTATGGCATGCATATTGTATCAGAATCTAGATTACTACATCGATACAGTACCAGAACCAAGGTTACTGCTTAGATATGGTACCAAAACTGAGCTTACTTACAAACATACATACAATATATCTCTAGAAACACGGACATGTAAATCCACCGTACAGCAGGCACATTGCTAGAGTCCTTAAAGATCAAGGGCCCAAACCCCAAAGTGCATGTCGCCCCATACGACCAACCTTTAGCCATTTAAAATATCATGTATATATAATTACAGTGCTATCAAAAACACACAATGCAAAGACCAATATTATCAATATTACTACTAAAAAAGGCAAAAATACGGCTGCACAATGTCCACTACCATCACCACCACATCGCGAATACATAGCATAATATGACCAGAACCTCTACATAACAAAACACTATATACAAAGACCAATGACTAGTGTTGAGCATTCCGATACCGCAAGTATCGGGTATCGGCCGATACTTGCTGTATCGGAATTCCGATACCGACTTCCGATATTTTTTCAATATCGGAATTCGGCATCGGAATCGGAAGTTCAGTTGATTGACGGCCTGACGTCATCATGATGCGCGGTGTGTGCGCATCATGATGCGCCGTCATTTCGGGCCTTCCGGGGGTCTCTGCCGGCCTGCCGGGGGGCTGTGCCGGCCTGCCGGGGGGCTGTGTGGACTGCCCGGGGTCTGTACCGGCCTGCCGGGGGGCTGTGCCGGCCTGCCGGTGGTCTGTGCACCCTGTGGGGGTCTGTACCGGCCTGCCGGGGGGCTGTGCCGGCCTGCCGGGGGGCTGTGCTGATGTCCGGGGGTCTGTGCAAGCATCGTCCGATGGGACTACAAGTCCCATCGGGCGATGCCTGCTACCATGACAGTGATTGACACATTAGCCAATGATGGGACAGTAGTAGTCCCATCATCCGGCTAATGTGTTAAATGTTAAAAAAAAATAAAAAAAAAATACTACATACATACTACATGCATGCTACATACATACTACATGCTACATACATACTACATATATACTACATATATACTACATACATACTACATACATGCTACATACATACTACATGCATGCTACATACATACTACATGCTACATACATACTACATGCATGCTACATACATACTACATATATACTACATACATGCTACATACCTACTGCATGCTACATACATACTACATACATACTACATACATACTACATACATACTACATACATACTACATGCATGCTACATACATACTACATATATACTACATGCATGCTACATACATACTACATGCTACATACATACTACATATATACTACATACATACTACATACATGCTACATACATACTGCATGCTACATACATACTACATACATACTACATACATACTACATGCATACTACATGCATGCTACATACATACTACATGCATGCTACATACATACTACATGCATGCTACATGCATGCTACATACATACTACATGCTACATACATACCACATACATACTACATACATACTACATACTACATATATACTACATGCATGCTACATACATACTACATGCTACATACATACCACATACATACTACATACATACTACATACATACTACATGCTACATACATACTACATATATACTACATGCATGCTACATACATACTACATGCTACATACATACCACATACATACTACATACATACTACATACATACTACATGCTACATACATACTACATATATACTACATGCATGCTACATACATACTACATGCTACATACATACCACATACATACTACATACATGCTACATATATACTACATGCATGCTACATACATACTACATATATACTACATGCATGCTACATACATACTACATGCTACATGCATGCTACATACATACTACATACATACTACATGCTACATACATACCACATATATACTACATACATACAATACATTCATACAATACATACATAGACATACAGTACATATAACATAGAGTAACATACTTACCAATACTTGTCACATTGTTCCCCGAAGCCATTGTCTTTTCCGGAATAAATATTAACATAACAAACCACAAAAATACTCACCCACGATCCGAAGCAGTCCACGAGTGTGTCCCACGACGATCTTGGGTAGAGAACTGCAGCTTCAGATGATGCTGCCGTTCTCTACGGGCTGCAGGAATCCAATGACGGAAGGTAGGTATCCTTCCGCACTGTATTCCTCCGCCACTTAAAAAAAAAAAAGTCCCTAGTCTCACTTTATGCCATTGCTGCGTGGGAATTTCCCACACAGCAATGGCATAAAGTGAGACTAGGGACTTTTTTTTTTTTTAAGTGGCGGAGGAATACAGTGCGGAAGGATACCTACCTTCCGTCATTGGATTCCTGCAGCCCGTAGAGAACGGCAGCATCATCTGATGCTGCAGTTCTCTACCCAAGATCGTCGTGGGACACACTCGTGGACTGCTTCGGATCGTGGGTGAGTATTTTTGTGGTTTGTTATGTTAATATTTATTCCGGAAAAGACAATGGCTTCGGGGAACAATGTGACAAGTATTGGTAAGTATGTTACTCTATGTTATATGTACTGTATGTCTATGTATGTATTGTATGAATGTATTGTATGTATGTAGTATATATGTGGTATGTATGTAGCATGTAGTATGTATGTAGTATGTATGTAGCATGCATGTAGCATGCAGTATGTATGTAGTATGTATGTAGCATGCATGTAGTATGTATGTAGCATGCATGTAGTATATATGTAGTATGTATGTAGCATGTAGTATGTAGCATGCATGTAGTATATATGTAGTATGTATGTAGCATGTAGTATGTATGTAGCATGCATGTAGTATATATGTAGTATGTATGTAGCATGTAGTATGTATGTAGCATGCATGTAGTATGTATATGGTATGTATGTAGCATGTAGTATGTATGTAGCATGCATGTAGTATATATGTGTTATGTATGTGGTATGTATGTAGCATGCATGTAGCATGCATGTAGTATGTATGTAGTATGTATGTAGTATATATGTAGTATGTATGTAGCATGTAGTATGTATGTAGCATGCATGTAGCATGCAGTATGTATGTAGCATGCATGTAGTATATATGTAGTATGTATGTAGCATGTAGTATGTAGCATGCATGTAGTATATATGTAGTATGTAGCATGTAGTATGTATGTAGCATGCATGTAGTATATATGTGTTATGTATGTAGCATGTAGCATGCATGTAGCATGCATGTAGTATGTATGTAGTATATATGTGGTATGTATGTAGCATGCAGTATGTATGTAGCATGCATGTAGTATATATGTAGTATGTATGTTGCATGTAGTATTTATGTAGTATGAATGTAGCATGTATGTAGTATGTAGTATGAATGTAGCATGTATGTAGTATGCATGTTGTATGTATGTAGCATGTAATTTTTTTTTTTTTTTTTTACATTTAACACATTAGCCGGATGATGGGACTACTACTGTCCCATCATTGGCTAATGTGTCAATCACTGTCATGGTAGCAGGCATCGCCCGATGGGACTTGTAGTCCCATCGGACGATGCCTGCACAGACCCCCGGAGCCTGCACAGACCACCGGCAGGCCGGCACAGCCCCCCGGCAGGCCGGCAAAGCCCCCCGGAGCCTGCACAGCCCCCCGGCAGGCCGGCACAGCCCCCCGGCATGCCGGCACAGCCCCCCGGAGCCTGCACAGACCACCGGCAGGCCGGCACAGACCACCGGAGCCTGCACAGACCCCCTGGCAGGCCGGCACAGCCCCCCGAAAGGCCCGTACAGACCCCAGAGAGGCTGTACAAGGGCAGGAAAGGGTTTTTCTTATTCCGATACCGGAAGTCCCATAGACTTGAATGGGACTTCCGGTATCGGAATCGGCGATACCGATACTTTTTTTAAAGATCGGCCGATACCATCCGATACGATACTTTGAAGTATCGGACGGTATCGCTCAACTCTACCAATGACACCACCATACACCTTCTACTACATAATGACCGAAACACATTAAGCTGTTACTAAATAAAAAAAAAAGATACTAAAAAGAGCAATATTCTCACCTTACAGGAACCATACATAGTAGATACCAGTCCTGCAGAACACACACATGATTACAGTACAGTTATATATACTAACTTACAGCGGACGTTCTTTCTGATTTGGGTCGCTCACTTTTCCCGTCTTTTCCATCTGGCCCAGACCTCCATTACCACTTCTCCAGCCATAACTCATCTGCACAGATTACAACAAAAACACATCTGACATCTCACATTTCCATCGACGTCTCCTTCTATTACCAACCTACAAAAACTCCCCACTCTGCGTGCACTTGAGGAGAGGAACAGTGACCCCAATATTTAAAAAACTGTGTCATTACTAAGATTAATCCCAGCCCCCCAAAATTAAAGTGTCCCATATAAAGTATTAATGCCCCCACTGTGCTACATAGAAAAGCCCTGTGTGTTCCTTTGAAGAAGATAATATCCCAAATGCCCCCTTCTAGCAACATATACCCTTGAGTGTTCACTTAAAGATAACAATGCCCCCCCCAGAAAAAAATAATGGAACCTGAGTGCCCCTATCAAAACTAATAATGTCCCCATTTATAACAAATAATGTCCTCTGAGTGCCCACACCGCTCTGACTATACAGAATGATGGTCCTACATACCACAAAACACAATATGATGGTCCACAAAGCCCTTTATTATACATGTATTTATTATACATTGAGGACCCCAGAGCTCCCTATATATCGTAAAATGGATACATAGCCCCTATATAATATATGATGTCCCCACTGCCCCCTATATATAGTATGAAGGTCCCCTGCCCCCTATATACAGCATGAAGGTCCCCACTGCCCACTGTATATAGTAAGAAGGTCCCCCTGCCCCCTGTATATAGCATGAAGGTCCCCACTGCCCCCTGCATATAGTATGAAGGTCCCCCTGCCCCCAGTATATAGCATGAAGGTCCCCACTGCCCCCTGCATATAGTATGAAGGTCCCCACTGCCCCCTGTATATAGTATGAAGGTCCCCACTACTCCCTGTGTATAGTATGAAAGTCCCCAATGCCCCCTATGTATATACAGTTGAAACCAGAAGTTTACATCCACTATATATATATATACACTCACTGGCCACTTTATTAGGTACACCATGCTAGTAACGGGTTGGACCCCCTTTTGCCTTCAGAACTGCCTCAATTCTTCGTGGCAGAGATTCAACAAGGTGCTGGAAGCATTCCTCAGAGATTTTGGACCATATTGACATGATGGCATCACACAGTTGGCGCAGATTTGTCGGCTGCACATCCCTGATGCGAATCTCCCGTTCCACCACATCCCAAAGATGCTCTATTGGATTGAGATCTGGTGACTGAGGAGGCCATTTGAGTACAGTAAACTCATTGTCATGTTCAAGAAACCAATCTGAGATGATTCGAGCTTTATGACATGGCGCATTATCCTGCTGAAAGTAGCCATCAGATGTTGGGTACATTGTGGTCATAAAGGGATGGACATGGTCAGCAACAATACTCAGGTAGGCTGTGGCATTGCAACGATGCTCAATTGGTACCAAGGGGCCCAAAGAGTGGCAAGAAAAAATTCCCCACACCATGACACCACCACCACCAGCCTGAACCGTTGATACAAGGCTGGATGGATCCATGCTTTCATGTTGTTTACGCCAAATTCTGACCCTACCATCCGAATGTCGCAGCAGAAATCGAGACTCATCAGACCAAGCAACGTTTTTCCAATCTTCTACTGTCCAATTTCGATGAGCTTGTGCAAATTGTAGCCTCAGTTTCCTGTTCTTAGCTGAGAGGAGTGGTACCCAGTGTGGTCTTCTGCTGCTGTAGCCCATCTGCCTCAAAATTCGACGCACTGTGCGTTCAGAGATGCTCTTCTGCCTACCTTGGTTGTAACGGGTGGCAATTTGAGTCACTGTTGCCTTTCTATCAGCTCGAACCAGTATGCCCATTCTCCTCTGACCTCTGGCATCAACAAGGCATTTCCGGCCACAGAACTGCCGCTCACTGGATTTTTTTTCTTTTTCGGACCATTCTCTGTAAACCCTAGAGATGGTTGTGCGTGAAAATCCCAGTAGATCAGCAGTTTCTGAAATACTCAGACCAGCCCTTCTGGCACCAACAATCTTGCCACGTTCAAAGGCACTCAAATCACCTTTCTTCCCCATACTGATGCTCGGTTTGAACTGCAGGAGATTGTCTTGACCATGTCTACATGCCTAAATGCACTGAGTTGCCGCCATGTGATTGGCTGATTAGAAATTAAGTCTTAACACACAGTTGGACAGGTGTACCTAATAAAGTGGCCAGTGAGTGTGTGTGTATATATATATATATATATATATATATATATATATATATATATATATATATATATATATATATATATATATATATATATACATGTGTGTATATATATATATATATAGACACATCTGCATGTTTTTCTCAACATCTGGCTTGAAATCGGAATAAAACGTTCCCGTTTTAGGTTAATTAGGATTACCTTAATTATTAATATTTGCCAAATGCCATAATAATGAGAGATAGAGAATGTTTTAAGGTATTTTTATTACTTTCTGCAAAGTCAAAAGTTTAGATACATTTCATTAGTATTTCATTAGTATTTTGTACCATTGCCCTTAAACTGAATGACTTGGGTCAAATGTTTGGGATCTCCTTCCACAAGCTTCTCAAAATAGTTGGTCTGAATTTGGGCCCATTCCTTCTGACAAAACTGGTGTAACTGATCCAGGTTTGTAAGTCGCCTTGATCACACCTGCCTTATCAGCTTTGCCCATAAATTTTCAATAGGATTGAGGTCAGGGCTTTGTGATGCCACTCAAAAACATTGACTTTGTTATCATTAAGCCACTTTCTGACAATGTTGTCAGTATGCTTCAGGTCACTGTCCATTTGGAAGACCCATTTCCGCCCAAGCTTTAACTTCCTGGCTGATACCTTGAGATGTTGCTTCAGCATTGCCACATAATCTTCTTTTCTCATGATGCCATCTATTTTATGAAGTGCACCAGTCCCTCCTGCAGCAAAAAAAACACAGAATATGATGCTGCTGCCACCACCATGTTTCACAGTTTGGATGGTGTTCTTAGGCTTCTAAGCTTCTCCCTTTTTCCTCCAAACGTAACAATGGTCATTATGCCCCAAAAGTTCAATTTTAGTTTCATCAGACCAGAGGACATGTCTCCAAAAATTAAGGTCTTTGCTCCTGTGTGCATTTGCAAACATTAATCTGGCTATTTAATGTTTCTTTTGGAGTAATGGCTTCCTTCTGGCAGAGTGGCCTTTCAGCCCATATTGAAACAGTACTCGCTTCACTGTAGGAATTGACACAATCTTACCAGCTTCCACAAGATCTTTTGCTTTTGTCCTTGGGTTGATATGCACGTCGGACCAAAGCACGTTCATCTCTGGGACACAGAACCCATCTCCTTCCTGAGCGGTATGATGGCTGGACATTCCCATCTTGTTTGTACTTGCGTATAATTGTTTGTACAGATAAAACGAGGCACCTCCAGGTATCTTGAAATTGTACCCAAGGATAAGCCAGACTTGTGCAAGTCCACAATTCTCTTCCTGATATCTTGGCTGATTTCTTGAGACTTTTTCCCATGATGCTACACAAGAAGCTGTGTGTTTCAGGTGTGCATTAGAGTACATCCACAGGTGTGTCTCTAATAACTCACATGTCAAAAAAAGTCTATCAGGAGCTTCCAAACACATGACATAATCATATGGGCAGTCCAAAATTGTGTAAAGGCATAGTCATCTTAGTATATGTAAACTTTTGACTTTGCAGTAAGTAATAAAAATGCCTTAAAACAAATATTAATATTAATAATTATGGTAATGCTAATTGACCTAAAGCAGGAAAGGTTTATACTGATGTCATGTCAGATAATGAGAAAAACATGCATATGTGTCTTTTTATATAGTGTATGTAAACTTCTGGTTTCAACTGTATAGTATGATGGCCCCACTGCCCTGTATATAGATCCCCACTGCACCAAATAAATAGTTTGATGGCTCCAGTTGCCCCCATGTATATAGTAGGATGGTCCCAGTTCCCCCATATATATATAGTATAGTGACCCCAGTTCTCCCCATATGTATAGTAAGATATCCCCAGCTCATCCCATATATATGATGACCCCAGTTCCCTCATATATATAGTAGAATGGCTCCAGTTCCCTAATATATATAGTATGATGACCCCAGTTCCCCCCTTGTATATAGTAAGTTGGCCACAGTTCCCCCATATACTGTATATAGTAGGATGGTCCCAGTTCCCCCATGTGTACTATGATGGCCCCAGTTCCCCTCCTGTATATAGTATGATGGCTCCAGTTCCCCCATATATAGTAGGATGGCCCCAGTTCTCCCCACATATCTATTATGATGGCCCCAGTTCCTCTATATATCTAGTAGGATGGCCCCAGTTCCCCCATATATCTAGTAGGATGGCCCCAGTTCCCCCATATATCTAGTAGGATGGCCCCAACCCCATATATGCAGTATGAAGGCCGCTGTTTCCCCATATATAGAGTATGATGGCCCAAGCCTCCATATATACGGTATGATGGCCCCAATCCCCATATATACAGTATGATGGTCCCAACTCCATATATACAGTATGATGGCCCCAGTTTTCCCCCATATATACAGTATGATGGCATCAACCCCCATATATACAGTATGATGGCCCCAACCCCTTATATACAGTATGATGGCCCCAGTTTTCCCCCATATATACAGTATGATGGCCCCAACTCCCATATATACAGTATGATGGCCCCAGTTTTCCCCCATATATACAGTATGATGGCAGCAGTTTTCCCCCATATATACAGTATGATGGCCCCAACCCCCATATATACAGTATGATGGCCCCAACCCCCATATATACAGTATGATGACCCCAGTTTCCCCCATATATACAGTATGATGGCCTCAACCCCATATATATAGTATGATGGCCCCAGTTCCCCCCTTGTGTATAGTAAGATGTCCCCAGTTCCCCCATAAATATAGTATGATGGTGTCATGCTCGCCATGTCTGTCATGTCCGCCATGTCTGTTTTGCCTCATTGCTGCACGCGCAGGCCTCCGTCCTGTATCTCTCCCTGGCGTGTCTCTTCGCACGCGCAAGCCACCATCCCTGTACCTGTCCCTGGCATGCCCCTTGGCATGCGCAGGCCTCCGTCCTGTAAATCTGACCCGGGCGTGTTCGTTGACACGCATCCTGTTTCTAATTTTGTCTTGTCTCCTTGCATGGAACCCTGGTTTGCTTACCGGATGTCCGGAACCTGCCGATCACCTTCAGAGCTACAGAACCTGATGTCCCGGTTGATCGTTGCCTGCTGTCCGGAGTCCGATGTCCTCATGCCTCTGTCTACCATCAGCACGTACCATGCTTTGGACCTCGGCGTGCTCTTACACTCACCTTGCTCTATGTACTCTGTGTGTTCACGTTTTGCACCTGTTATACCCTGAAGTGTTCCTCATGCCTTGGACCTCGGCGTGCCCTTGCACGCATCTTGCTTTATGTACTTTGTGTGTTCACGTTTTGCACCTGTTGTACCCAGAAGTGTTCCTTAATGAAGTTTCCTTGAACTAACGTCTTGTCTCGCCTTGTCTTGTTTCCCTGAGCCGGCCGTCTGTTCCAGCTGCTGCGGTGGCTCACCCCCTTGGTCTTGCCCCTGACACTCCCTGTGTAGGGGGTGGATTCTCACTAGGTCAGCTCGCCCTAGGTGGGTGGGTGCCACGGCCCAGAGGGTCCACTCATTCAAAAGGAAAACGACTCAGCGCAAGCTGACGCTCGTCACAGATGGCCCCAGTTCCCCCCTGTATATAGTATGATGGCCCCAGTTCCCCCATATATATAGTAGGATGGCCCCAGCCCCCATACATACAGTATATTGGCCCCAGTTTTCCCCATATATGGAATATGATGGCCACAATTTTTCCCCATGTATAGAGTATGATGGCCCAAGCCTCCATATATACGGTATGATGGCCGCAGTTTTCCCCCATATAGTAGGATGGCCCAAGCCCCCATATATGCAGTAGGATGGCCCCAACCCCATATATACAGTATGATGGCCCCAGTTTTCCCCCATATATGCAGTATGATGGCTGCAGTTTTCCCCCATATATCGAGTATGATGGCCCAAGCCTCCATATATACGGTATGATGGCCCCAACCCCCATATATACAGTATGATGGCCCCAACCCCATATACTGTATACAGTATGATGGCAGCAGTTTTCCCCCATATATACAGTATGATGGCCCTAACCCCCATATATACAGTATAATTGCCCCAACCCCATATATACAGTATGATGGCCTCAGTTTTCCCCCATATATACAGTATGATGGCCCCAACCCCATATATACAGTATGATGGCCTCTAAACTGTGGATGTGGGTGACATCATCCACATTTTAGAGGGTCACAGCCACATTACAGACTCTGTAATCACATCCACATTACAGACTCTGTAATGTGGATGTGGCCCTCTAAAATGTGGATGATGTCACCCACATCCACATTTTAGAGGTTCACAGACATCCCCATTACAAAGGGTCACATCCACATTATTGATGTTGTTAAAACGTTTTCCCATACTTGCTGCTGGAGGAGCCTGCCTGGAGGATATACGGGACCCCTGGGGCTGGTGTGTGAGCACTCAGCACTGAGTGGACTGTGGCTGGCTGTGGGAACAATGACGGCCGCTGCCTGTCTTCAGACTCAGACCTGGCTCCAATCCCAGCACGCCGCCGGTAACAATGGCAAAGCGGTCTCAGCCTGCAGTCAGTGCAATGACTGAGTCCCGCCCACCTGCCCCACTGTCTGGTCTCCTCTGCTCTGTGTTTGGCCGGTGGCCGCTGTCACTCCCCTCTCCACTACTGCAGCCATGTTTTCTGTCATGTGTACACGTGCTGCAGCTGCGGGGCGGTCGGGAGAGCGAGCGGCGTGGCCCCTGCCTGATGCTAATTAACCGGCCTGGGGGCAAATGCCTCTCTGCCACCCGGCCCAGCCCGGCACAGCCCTGCCCTTGTTTTTCTTCTCTTTCAGGTTACATTGGGGGGGGGCTTATCTACAGCATTAATGCTGTAGATAAACCCCTGATGTCGGTGCCGGCAGCTCATAGTTGAAAAATGGAGTGACAGATTCCCTTTAAAGTCCTGATAGGAAGCAGTAAAATTGGAGGCAGTGAATGCAGAGCAGAGTTTCAGAGGAGGTGGCTGAGGTAGAGCTTTGAGGCAGTTGCAAAAACAAGACGGACCACACTGGGTAATCTGGACAGTTGACCAGCCAATGACTGGAGCATGAAGCCGTAGCCAAGGAAATCCCAAAAGCACCTATGCGTCAGAAAGTGGCCAAATAAAAAACAAATATGTCATGAACCTGTAGAGCATCAATCTGGAGCGAGACCTGTCTGAAATTGGATACGAGCAACAGGGATCGCAGAGCTATTTGCGGAGATTAGCTTTAGAGACGTTTGCAAGGAAACAAAAGGAATTTTCAGCCTTTTGGCCAAGGAGAAGTCCATGAAATTCACTGCTGCTGCAGAATCAATGAATGTTTGTCCTGTGAACACGTAAAAACCAAAGTAAACAGACATACATTAGTCACAAGTAATTTATCTTTAGTGGAGGGCAGAGTTAAGGCCCCATTACACATAACGATGTCCCATCGATCCCACCAACGATCCGACATGGATGGGATCGCTGGGACATCGTTAGGCTGATCGCTGGTGAGCTGTCACATATGGACAGCCCCTCCAGCGCTCAGGACTAGCGAGCAAGCTGGTATCTAAGGTAAACAGCGGGTTCCTAAGAGCCACGTGGCTCTTGGATACCTGCTGTTTACCCTGGAAACCAGCGTGCACGCTGGTATCTAAGGTAAACAGCGGGTTTCTAAGAGCCGCGGGGCTCTTAGAAACCTTCTGTTTACCTTAGATACCAGCGTGCAGCGTCGCTGATCGTTCGTCTCCCGCTGCCACAAGCAGCGATACGTGCTGGCCAGCGGGAGACCAACGATCAAAAAATGGCCCAAGACGATCAAGCGCAATCAGCGCTACCGGGCGGGGGGGCCGGTCGCTGATCCCTGTCACACACAGCAATGTCGCTGGCGAGATTGCTGATGCGTCACAAAATCAGCGATCTCGCTAGCGATCTCGCTGTGTGTGACGGGGCCTTTACTCCCAGGGCAATTCCTCCCTCCTCACCTAGGGGTTGAAATTTCTGTTTGGCCTTCAGTTTAGAAACGTTTGTACGAGAGTCATCCCTACAATATAAACAGTCCTTGTGAGAGTCGATGGGATATTTTCGTCTTTGAAAATCTTTTCCGACTAATTTGCATAGTGCCGATGCGGCCAGGCTGGGAGAAGATTTTGATGAAGCTCTTGAAAGTGAAACACGAGAATCCAGAGTTTTTTTTCCCTAGATCGTTTCTTAAAACATAAGTCCATACAAGTAGCGAGATAAATTAAACTAAGTGAAGAATGCAAATCTCTACCCTCAAATTCATCTTTGACATGACAGGACAGGACGGCGTAGAAGTCAGCCAGGAGCGTGCGTCATTGTTTCAGGCCAATTCAGCAGGGTACGGAACTGTATGGCATAATGTTTACTCCGTGTCTTGGCCGTCCTATGGAATCAGCAGTTGAGGCAGCGCAACATGGTTCAGCGTCCCCAACCCAAACCCAAAATACAGAGGCATGTATATAACATACTGACTTCTACAAGAAACTCCTGCATTAGATAGAGTAAATCCATTTTCTCGTGGCCAATTTTCGCACTTGTTCTTTTTTTTTTCTGGCCTTTCTTCAAAGAGTCCATTTTACGAAACAATACACTCAAAAATGGAAAAAACATTCCAACTGCGCAATTGTTTTCAGGTCTTTTTTGTGTTAATTGTGCAGTAAGAGACCTGGATACATGATTTTCTAAGTCAATACGATTATGGAGCTTCCAGGCTCATAAATTTTTTTTACAGTGGTTTAAAATAATTCCTGAAATTTGTACGAAAAAAGAGTATGTTGCCATATTTTGAGACCCCAAACTTTTAATTTTCTTATCAATTGGGGGCTGGGTTTTGCTTGGCCGCCTGATGTTTTTAATGATAGTATTTGGGGTACATATGATACATTTCAATGTGAAGCGAAAAAAGGAGAAATATATTATTTTTTGTCCATGCGGTTATTTTTATATTGGAAAAACTATAAGACCACTTACGATACGTTTTGGTGAACACTATAGATCTATCACCTCAGGAAAGGGCTCACTGCGAATAATCAAGCATATTCAAGATATGCATAAAGCTAACACAGAAAGTTTGAGTTTTGCAGGGATTGAAAAGGTCAATTTTCCACCTCAAGGATGCAATCATGACAAAGCTTTATTGCAACAAGAAGCAAAATGGATCCTGAAAGCGAACGCACAAGGTCCTTTGGGACTAAATGACTGGATCGATCTATCAGTATTTTTATAAAAAATGTTATGTAAAAAAATTGTATGTAAAGTTATTTAGATTATAATCTTCCTATGATATTGTAAAAATACAGATTATCTTGTAAATCGATATGGAAAGATTTATTCTTTACTAGTATCTTGCACTCTGTATATTGCATAACTATATTTTTTTGTAAATGTTTGTCTCACAACTCGTTATGTATGTTAATTAGTAAGGTCTGTGGTCTTATAAAGGGAATGACCTTTAGCTAATCCCCTCACCTGGACCCGTAGAAGCGAGTAATCGCGAAACTGCCGTTGTCCGGCACCTCCCTCCCCTAGCATTCCTCTAACGTCCTGCATGTCCACATATCTATTCATGTGAAATAAAGATGCACAGTTTTTCAGCTATATTGGTGAGTGCTGCATATTTCTCCTTTTTTCGCTTCACATTGAACTACTCATGTTTTTTCTTGCAAGCACCTCCAGTTTTTGACTGAAATATATACCGCAATAATTCAGATAAATAGCTCCGTCTGTTAATGTGGTGATTTGTGTGCCCTAGTATGCCGTTCATCTGTTTGTTCTTTGCTGGGTACATATGATACATTTAACCTTTTTACTCACTTTTTATTGTATTTTTTATGAAGGTGCAGCAACCAAGAAAAGGCAGTTCTTGTGTTTCAACTTTTCTTCTCCTTACGATGTTTAATGTACAAGTTAATTACTTTTAGAATTTGATTGCATTGACATTTAGAGAAGAGGTGATACAAAATATGCTTATTTTTCATTTCTTTATTTTAAACTGAGTCAATGGGGGAGGGGAGATTCAAATTTTGATATATAAATATATATATATATATATATATATATATATATATATTTTTAACTTTTTTTTGTTTTTGTTCCTTTTATGGACAGGAACCTGCAAGCTATTACTGTATTGTAGTCTGTTTATAAAATGACATTTTTCCATGAAGCCCAGCCAGAAGCAAACTCTGGTCGCTAAGGTTTCAGGTAGATGCCGATTGGGTGACACAATTGGGATCTGCCGGGTTTGGTGCATCCTCAGTTCCGGAGCACTCTCCATACATGGAAACTGGACGTAGGACTATGATGTTTTATGTTGAGAACTCGTTAAATGGGAAATTCATCAAGACTATCTTGGTACGTGCGAAATTTTCGCACATTGGTCGTCGGGGGCGCAGGCAATTTCAGAAAAAGCAAGCTGGTCAAAGGTAAATGTATTTCATGCGATGATGAACACAGACAGGTATTTATATATGTAGATTGGTAATACAATAAATTGGTTTGATAAGTAGAGGCCAAAAATGACTTCCGGTTGAGGTGCCACCTGCATGTCATTGTGTCTTTCTGCAAGTTTATGAAAATTAATGTTTAAACTGTATTTAGTGATAAAATCGTGAAAGTGTGGTTTGTTTGGCCCTTTTCTTGCTGAAGGGAGCAAGTTTACCTTTCAAATGGTGTATCATGTGTGTTTGTGGGGCGAAGTAATCACCGAAAAAGCAGTGCATGTTTGCATATGTGACTCACCTGCAGTGAACTGTGCAATCCTCCAATGTGCCTGAAATAGGCTGGGCAAGCACTTGAGCAAGCTGGAAAGACCCCAATGCAAATGTTTGGATTTGTTTGTGATGTCTGTAAGCAGCTTTGTGGTAGTGTGCTTTGGGGTAGTGTGCTGCCACCTGCAGGTAATTTGACCATTCAAATCGCATATCATTTGTTTGTGTGGGTGGAGTATGAACAGAGCAAGTGTGCAATTGAATAGCAGTGCATGTTTACAAATGTGTTTGCATATGTGACTCATCTGCAGTGAAGTGTGCAATCCTCCAATTTGGCTAAAATAGGCTGGGCAAGCAGTTCGGCAAGCTGGAAAGCCCCCAAGGCAAATGTTTGGATTTGTTTGTGATGTCTATAAGCAACTGTGTGGTCAGGGCCGTATTTGCCACTAGGCACCCGCGGGCACGTGCCTAGTGTGGGACAATACGGGGGGGTGGCACCTGGGCAAAGATTTTTTTTTAAAATAGAAGTCCGGGTCGCATCTTCTCCTCTGCTCCCCTCTCCTCCCCTCCCCTCTTGAAGACATCATACTCACCTCCTCGGCTCCAGCGGTGCCTGCAGCTCCAATGGTCTCCGGCGCCGGCATTCTTCCTGTGTGTGTGAGCGGTCACGTGATACCGACCATTACAATAATGAATATGGACGCCACTCCTTTCCCATAGGCGTGGCGTCCGTATTCATGACCTTAATGAGCGGTATCACGTGACCGCTCACACACACAGGAAGAATGCCGGCGCCTGGAGCGGTAAATGTGATACATGCAGGAAGCGCGAGGTGAGCCCAGCTATGCATACATGGAGGGGGAGATGAGTATGAGCCCGGGGGGAGGTGAGTATGAGCGAGGGGGGAGATGAGTATGAGCCCGGGGGGATGAGTATGAGCCCAAGGGGGGGATGAGTATGAGCAGGGAGATGAGTATGAGCCCGGGGGGAAGATGAGTATGAGTGGGGGGAGATGAGTATGAGCCCAGAGGGGAGGGAGGGGGGAGATGAGAATGAGCCCAGCAGGGAGGGAGGTGGGAGAGATGAGAATGAGCCCACCTGGGAGTGAGGGGGGAGATGAGAATGAGCCCACCTGGGAGTGAGGGGGGAGATGAGAATGAGCCCAGCGGGGAGGGAGGGGGGAGATGAGAAGAGAGGGGGGTGATGGGTGCACTGTGGACACGGGTGCGCTGAGGAGATGGGTGCGCTGGGGAGATGGGTGCGCTGGGGAGATGGCTGCACTAGGGAGATGGCTGCACTAGGGAGATGGCTGCACTAGGGAGATGGCTGCACTAGGGAGATGGGTGCACTGAAGAGATGGCTGCACTGAAGAGATGGCTGCACTGGGGAAACGGGTGCACTGAGAAGATGGCTGCACTAGGGAGACGGGTGCACTAGGGAGACGGGTGCACTGAGGAGATGGGTGCACTAGGGAAATGGCTGCACTAGGGAGATGGCTGCACTGAGCAGATGGCTGAACTAGGGATATGGCTGCATTGGAGAGATGGCTGCATTAGGGAGATGGCTGCACTGATGAGATGGCTGCACTGGAGAGATGGCTACATTGGGGAAATGGATGCATTGAGGAGATGGGTGCACTGAGGAGATGGCTGCACTGGAGAGATGGCTACATTGGGGAAATGGGTGCATTGAGGAGATGGGTGCATTGAGGAGATGGGTGCATTGAGGAGATGGGTGCACTGAGGAGATGGCTGCACTAGGGAGATGGCTACACTGAGGAGATGGCTGCACTGGGGAGATGGCTGCACTGGGAAAACGGCTGCACTTGAGAGATGGCTGCACTGGGGAGATGGCTGCACCGGGGAGACGGGTGCATTGGGAAAAGGGTGCACTGAGGAGACGGCCACCAGAAAATCAGAAAGGTTGGTAACTAAGCGGATTGCAGACCCCTGATCCTATCCACACAGCTAGCAGTAGCCGTGGAGCGTACCTATGATGCCCTAGATGCCTCGGCACAGCCAGAGAACTAACTCAGCCTAAAGCAAGAAAGGTGAAATCTAAACTGCCCCGGAGCAGACCCCAAAGGAATAGACAGCCCCCAAACATATATTGTCGATGAGACAAGATGAAAACACAAACGCAGGCAGAAAAATAGACTGAGCAAATGATGGGGCCCAAACTGACTAGGTAGGACAGGACAGGAAAGACACTGTCTGCAATCACACAAAAACCCCTGAAAAATCCAACACTTCTGATGCACAAAAAAAAAACTGAAGTCACACGACTTCACCCCCACTATATCAGCACTCTGGTATATACTGAAAGCAAAGCAAAAACAGACCAATATAACAGAGGACAGAACAAACTGACACAAGCAGTAACATATGGGCGGTGATCCAGCACAGCCCCAGCAGGAGCAAGCTGACCTGCACAAAGCAGAGATAGACAAAACCAGATCAAATGCAAAAAGATTAGCAAATGAACCACTTAGCTGAACCATGCAGGAACAGAGCAGGAGACATCAGACCTCAGAAGGCACAGGAAGAAAATCACCAGCAGGGACTGAAGGAAGTCAGCTGTCTTAAATAATCCAGTCAGAAACCCCAGATCTCCAATCATCATCATCATTATCAGGTGGCAAGCCTCTGTCAATCTGACCAGCTCCACTACCTCCAGTAACCACCAGAGGGAGCCCAGAAAGAGAACTCACAACACCACTGTCAATCTGATCAGCTCCACTACCTTCAGTAACCACCAGAGGGAGCCCAGAAAGGGAATTCACAACAGTACCCCCCCCTTGAGGAGGGGGTCACCAAACCCTCATACACGCCACCAGGCCGGTCAGGATGGGCCCGATGAAAAGCACGAACAAATCTTTCGGCATGAATGTCAGAAGCAGAGACCCAAGAATTATCCTCCTGGCCATAACCCTTCCACTTGACCAAGTACTGGAGTCTCCGTCTAGCCAAACGAGAATCCAATATCTTCCCTACCTCATACTCCAAATTACCTTTAACCAATACAGGGTCAGGAGGCATCGCTATGGGAACTACTGGCTACACAAACCTCTTCAACAAAGATTTATGAAAAACGTTATGAATCTTAAACGTAACTGGAAGAGCCAAACGGAAAGAAACGGGGTTAAGGATTTTTCAAAATCTTATAAGGTCCAATGAATCTTGGCTTGAATTTTGGAGATGCAACCTTCATAGGAATATTTTTTGAAGACAACCAAACCATATCACCCACTTTAAACCAGGGACAAATGGTCCTATGCCGGTTGGAAAACCGTTGGGCCTTTCCCTGAAGAAAATCGAGGATGAAACCCAAAGTTACAGAAAAAAGACGACATCAAAGTGGCAGAACTAGACCTATTGTTTAGCACGAATTCGGCCAAGGGCAAAAATGAGACCCAGTCATCCTGATCAGCAGATATGAAACATCTCAAATAGGATTCCAAAGTCTGGTTTGTTCTCTCAGTCTGCCCATTGGTCTGAGGATGAAGTGCAGAGGAGAAAGATAACTGAATTCCCAGTTTGGAACAAAAAGCTCACCAAAATCTGGAAACAAATTGGACTCCTCTGTCCGACACAATGTTCTCAGGAATCCATCCCGTGCAAACAAACCACATGTTGTAAAAACAAAGGCACCAACTCAGAAGAAGATGGCAACTTTGGGAGTGGTACAAGATGGACCATCTTAGAAAATCTATCACAGATCACCAGGCCCGGATTGGCAATATAACCAACCGGGCATTTTCCCGCTGGGCCGCTGTCACGTGGGCCGCAGGCGGCAGCGCCCGATCATCTGGCCGCTTGCCAGCTGCTGTGGGCACTGTTGCTCCTGCCGCCGGCCCTCTGCGGCACGGCAGTGATAGTTTCAAGTTCCTCCCACACTGCAGGGAGATAAACCGCCACGCCCCCCCCTCGCACCCCATCCTCGCCTTAGCATAAGACCCCCTCCCCCGCAGCCACTCACAGCGTCGCACTTGCTTGCCTGCTCGCTCTGTTCGCAGGACCTGTGATGAGGTCACAGGAGGGGAGGAGTCAGGGGGTCACATGATCAGGAGCCTTTGTCCAGACCCCCGACATGTCACCCCTGACTCCGCCCCTCCTGTGACCTCATCACAGGCCCTGTGCGCTCAGCCTTGCCTCTACCGTCTGCAAGACTCTGCTTTGCTGTTGTCATGGTGCTGGTTGAGGTATGTATGTGTGGGGTCAGGATTTACAGTGTGGATGTAGCAGAGCCGTGTGTGTACGAGGTGTACGGAGCGGAGCCGTGTGTGTACGGAGCGGAGCCGTGTGTGTACGAGGTGTAAGGAGCGGAGCCGTGTGTGTACGAGGTGTACGGAGCGGAGCCGTGTGTGTACGAGGTGTACGGAGCCGAGGTGTACGGAGCGGAGCCGTGGGTGTACGAGGTGTACGGAGCGGAGCCGTGGGTGTACGGAGCGGAGCCGTGGGTGTACGAGGTGTACGGAGCGGAGCCGTGGGTGTACGAGGTGTACGGAGCGGAGCCGTGGGTGTACGAGGGGTATGGAGCGGAGCCGTGGGTGTACGAGGTGTACGGAGCGGAGCCGTGGGTGTACGGAGCGGAGCCGTGGGTGTACGAGGTGTACGGAGCGGAGCCGTGGGTGTACGAGGTGTACGGAGCGGAGCCGTGGGTGTACGAGGTGTACGGAGCGGAGCCGTGGGTGTACGAGGGGTACGGAGCGGAGCCGTGGGTGTACGAGGTGTACGGAGCGGAGCCGTGGGTGTACGAGGGGTACGGAGCGGAGCCGTGGGTGTACGGAGCGGAGCCGTGGGTGTACGGAGCGGAGCCGTGGGTGTACGAGGTGTACGGAGCGGAGCCGTGTGTGTACGAGGTGTACGGAGCCGAGGTGTACGGAGCCGAGGTGTACGGAGCGGAGCCGTGGGTGTACGAGGTGTACGGAGCGGAGCCGTGGGTGTACGAGGTGTACGGAGCGGAGCCGTGGGTGTACGGAGCGGAGCCGTGGGTGTACGAGGTGTACGGAGCGGAGCCGTGTGTGTACGAGGTGTACGGAGCGGAGCCGTGTGTGTACGAGGTGTACGGAGAGGAGCCGTGTGTGTACGAGGTGTACGGAGCGGAGCCGTGTGTATGAGGTGTACGGAGCGGAGCCACGCGTGTACGGAGCGGAGCCGTGTGTACGAGGTGTACGGAGCGGAGCCGCGCGTGTACGAGGTGTACGGAGAGGAGCCACGCGTGTACGAGGTGGACGGAGTGGAGCCGTGTGTGTATGGAGTGGAGCCATATGTGTACGGGATGTACGGAGCGGAGCCAAGTGTGTACAAAGCATACAAAGCGGGCTTTTCCCACGGACACAGGAGTACACGGCAGAGCCCCGAGGAGCATTTTAAAACACACACATGACGTTCCACCGGAAGTGATGTGCTGGAAGCTGACCGGAAATGAGATAATTTCTTGAGGAGATTGTGACGGAACCAGGAATGTTTCAGATCCATCACCGTGTCCTCCTCCGACAGCGCAGACAGCAGGATCGCCTTGGAATCGGGGATGCCGGCCATGTGAGCGGATCATGATATGTCCAGCATCGGGAGGCTCAGGTGGGCACTACAATGGGAGCCGGGCTGCTATAGTATCTTTGTAGAATCTTTCTCTCTTTTTCTTTCTCTGTTCTTTCATTCTCTGTTCTGTCTTTCCCTCATTTTCTTTCTCTCTGTTCTTTCATTCTCTCTCTAATCTTTCTTTTTTCTCTCTCTGTTCTTTCTTCCCCTCTTTCTTTCTTTTTCTTTCCTCTCTCTCTGTTCTTTCTTTCTTTTTTTTACTTCTTTCTTTCTCTCTCTGTTCTTTCTCTGTCTCTCTCTGTTCTTTCTTTGTCTCTCACTGTTCTTTCTTTCTTTCCCCTTTCTTTCTCGCTCTCTCTGTTTTCTTTTTTCTCTCTCTCTCTCTGTTTTCTCTCTTCCTTAGTGCCAGTCAGTGTGCCCATAATGCCAGCCACTGTGCCCTCAGTACCAGTCAGTGTGATCAGCAGTGCTAAATGGGTGCGATTAGGTGTGGACATGGGTGTGACTAGTTGTGAAATGGGTGTGGCTGGGCGTGGCCAAAATTTGCAGCGGCGCGCGCGCCACAGTCTTTGTCCATCTTTCCCTTCTTCATAAGTTGGGAGGTATGATAGGGGCGGCTATGACCAGGGGGTCTGGTTGCCCAATAGAGAGCAGTTCTGCCAGGAATTCTGTAATCATGCATACAAAAGGGTACAGAGATTTGGGAGGAGTACTGTACCTAAAAGCAATAAATAGGACTGAGCTGAAATACTGGGCACAGCTGTGACTACATGTTATATAGTCGTGTTAATCTCCTCTCACTTCTTGTAAACTACAAGTGTACAAAGATATTATATAGTCACCACTAGTGACTAGTGCGCCTGTGTAACTTCAAATGCCAGGGCTGAATTTTAGTCCCAGTCCGGCCCTGCAGATCACCCAGATTACAGTCATTCTCTGAGAGACAGGAAGATCAGAAATAAAATCCATTGAGATATGGGTCCATGGCCTCCTGGGCACCGGCAGGGGCATCAACAAACCACTAGAATGAGAACAGGGCTTGGACCGAGAAAAAGTCCCACAGGACTGCACAAAATTCCTGACATCACGAGATAAGGCAGGCCACCAAAAAGACTGACTCACCAAATCTCTGGTACCAAAAATACCTGGATGACCAACCAACGTGGAGCAATGAATTTCAGACATTACTCTTTTCCTCCACTGGTCAGGGACATACAATTTTCCCATAGGGCAACATTCAAGTTTGTCCTCCTGAAATTCCTCCAGGGCACGTCTCAAATCGGGTGAGATGGCGGAAAGAACTACACCTTCATTTAGAATGGTAGTAGGCTCGGTCACATCAAGAGAATTCGTAAAGAAACTCCTAGAAAGGGCGTCCGTCTTAACATTCTTAGTGCCCGGAAGAAAAGAGACCACAAAATTAAAACGTGAGAAAAACAAGGCCCACCTAACCTGTCTAGGATTCAAGCGTTTAGCTGATTCAAGATAAATCAAATTCTTGTGGTCGGTGAGGACCACAACTTGATGTCTAGCTCCCTCCAACCAATGTCTCCACTCTTCAAATGCCCATTTCATGGCCAACAATTCCCGATTCCCCACGTCATAGTTACGTTCAGATGGGGAAGATTTTCGAGAAAAGAAGGCACAGGGATTCATCTTAGAAGTCACCAGATCTCTTTTGGACAAAACGGCTCCTGCACCAACCTCAGAAGCATCTACTTCCACCTGAAATGGGAGTGAGACATCAGGTTGCCGTAGAACCGGAGCAGAAGTGAATCTCCGCTTAAGCTCCTGAAATGCCGAGGCTGCCTCTGGAGACCAATTCACCACATCAGCGCCCTTTTTGGTCAAATCAGTCAGTGTTTTAACAATAACAGAAAAATTACTTATAAATTTACGGTAGAAATTAGCAAAACCCAAAAACTTCTGGAGAGCCTTCAAAGAAGTGGGCTGAACCCAATCATAAATGGCCTGTACCTTGGCCGGGTCCATTTCAATAGTAGATGGGGACAAAATGAATCCCAAAAATGAAATCCTCTGTACACCAAAGAGACCCTTCGATCCCTTAACATACAGAGAATTTTCCCTCAAAATCCGAAACACAGTCCGGACATGTTCCACATGAGAATCCCAATCACTGGAAAAGATCAAAATATCATCCAGATAAATGATCAAAAACTTATCCAGAAAGTCCCGGAAAATATTGTTCATAAAAGATTGGAAGACAGAAGGGGCTTTAGTTGTTAGGCGTCGGGTTCCTGCAACTGCACAGCAGGGATCCAGAGCCTCACATTCAGTGGTCTCCCATTCTCCATCGACCGCAGAGGAGCCTACTCAGCAGTCCCGTCGTTCCCAACGCTCTGCAGGTCTGGTTGTTGCTGCCACCTCTGGACCAGCAATAGCGACACAGGCTGCTCAGCAGCAAGCCACTCCAGAGGCTAAGTCCTTCCGTCGCTCCACTGAGCATGCTCACGAGACGATCTCCCATTCGAGATCGGGAGTCACATGCGCAGGTCCTTCTCCAGGTCTGGTTGGTCCATCTCAGGGATCTGGAAGCTTCTGGAAAATTCCCATCTATAAAAGGTTTGCATGGCCGCTCGGTCATGCGCTAGTATAGACTCTAGTTGCTACCTGTGTGAATGATGACGGATGCATGGACTTGCAAATGACTCATTAAGATTCCCCTCCCTCTGATATTACGTGTGTGGATAGGGAACTAGTGAGAGTCAGCGCCAGTCAGTGGCAAGCTACAGGCCACAGTGTATATCATCCATGGTACTAGCGTCCGACAATTTGCCTGCTACCGGGCATTGTCGTCTTGCGGCAGTGTCTGTCGCTGCGCTGCAGTCAGCAGCACTTATTGGCGTCCGCGGTTGCGACGCCGTACGCACGGTAGGTCTAGAAGGACGCTAACCCTGTTTCTGGGTCCGGGTCCTGTGACCATATACCGTGCGTGCATTGCGCTGAGTCCTGTGAGTTCAACAGGCCCAGCATTTGTGGTTAACGTCTCGGCGTCTCTGTGAATTAACAGAGTCCACCCAGCGCACATCGGGTGACGTTCAACCCGCGTGCAAAATACTGCCATATCGAGCGTCTGCCATTACATAGCAGCAGTGTAACACCTCTGCACGGTGGACCCTGGGCGGCGAACGCACTTTCTATCATTTATTATTTAGTGCGTTCCGCCGTCCCTAAAATTATACTAGCGCCAGGGTCTGGATAGTGATGGCGGACAAGCAGCAGCTACTGCAGTACATTCGGCAGCTGGAGGGCAGGTTGGAGGCTCTCGAGAGTCCCACCTCAGCTGCGAACGCTACTACGGCCGCTGTTCAGGCAGTCGCAGAGGCTGTCTCTCGTATGCCCACATCCACGCCTGCGCCGACATTATTCCGTCTCCCGCTGCCCAACAAGTTTTCGGGTGACAACACCACCTGTAGGGGTTTCGTGAGCCAGTTCTCTATCCAGCTTGAGTTACTGGCCGCACGATTCCCTACAGAGCGGGCTAAGGTGGGGTTTATTATCTCCCTCCTGTCGGGCAGGGCGTTAGAATGGGCCACGCCACTGTGGGAGCGTGATGACCCCGTGGTTCTGAGCGCTGCTCAGTTTCTAATGTCCCTAAAGCAGGTCTTTTTGGGACCACGGGTCACTCACGACACCTCTTTCCAGTTATTAGCTCTAACACAAGGATCCCTCTCGGTCAGCCATTATGCCATCCGTTTCCGGACACTGGCTTCCGAGCTGGAGTGGCCTGATAAGTCCCTGTGTTCTGGAGGGGTTTGGCGGAGCATGTCAAGGATGCTCTAGCTACCAGGGAGGTTCCCGTAAGTCTGGAGGAGCTGATTGCTATCTCCACCCGCATTGATCTCCGTTTTACTGAGCGCGGGCTGGAGCGAGCTCAATCCAGACAGGTTAAGTTGGCTCCCACCTTCTCTGAACCTCTTGAACCCATGGAGGAGTCTCGCACCGGTTCCAAGCCGCACCCGATGCGAAGCTCCTCACGCTGTTACCAGTGTCGACAGTTTGGTCACCCGGCTAACAGGTGTCCGCAGCGGTCAAAAAAACGATCATGTCCAGTGGTAGTAGGTGTGGGTCTATCTGATATGAAACCTTTCTCCCCCTAACCAGTATTCCGAGGGATGTTAGATAGCGGTGCTTCCACATGGGAGGTAGAGGTCACGGTGGACTCTGGGGCAGAAGGAAACTTTATGTCCTCGGCCTTCGCCCAAAAGCACGCAATCCCGCTGGTGCTACTGCCTCACCCCGTGACCGTCAGGGTGGTCAATGGTTCGGCCTTACCATCCCAGGTTACCCACCAGACAGCACCCCTTGGACTCTCAATCCCACCATCTCACCACGAGACGTTGTCCTTGCTCATTATGCCAGAGGGAATCGACCAGGTGCTTCTCGGAGTTCCGTGGCTCCGTTGCCATTCCCCTCATATAGACTGGTCTTTGGGGAATATACTGGGTTGGAGCAAGGACTGTGAGGGAAGGTGCATGAGGGGCAGCGTTCAAGTAGCCTCCACGGAGGTGCCTGCGGATCTCTCCGTGCTTCCCAGACACTACCAGCCGTACGCGGACATCTTCTCCAAAAAATCAGCAGAGACGGTTCCACCACAGCGCCCTTACGACTTTCCGATAGACCGCGTGTATCCTCTATCTTTCCCAGAGACGGAGGCCATGTCACAATATATCCGGGAGAACCTGGCAAGAGGGTTTATCAGAAAGTCAGTGTCGCCAACTGGGGCAGGGTTCTTCTTCGTGCAGAAGAGAGGAGAGCTGCATCCCTGCATTGACTACAGAGGTCTCAATGCTATTGCAGTAAAAAACAAATACCCTCTTCCTTTGATCTCTGAGTTGTTTGACAGGTTGCGAGGGGCCCGGATCTTCACTAAGTTGGATCTACGGGGGGCTTACAACCTGATCCGCATATGCGAAGGAGACGAGTGGAAGACAGCCTTTAATACCAGGGATGGCCACTAGGAGTACCTGGTCATGCCCTTCGGCCTCTGTAATGCACCTGCTGTCTTCCAAGACTTCGTAAACAACGTCTTTCGTGACATGCTCTCCACCTCGGTGGTGGTCTATCTGGATGACATTCTCATCTTTTCTCCAGATTTGGCCTCCCACCGGAGAGACGCCTGCAAGGTCTTCGACCATTTGCGGGCGAACTCTCTCTTCGCCAAGTTGGAGAAGTGCCAATTTGAGCAGGAGTCCTTGCAGTTCCTGGGCTATATCATCTCGGCCCAGGGGTTTGCTATGGATCCTGCCAAACTGCAGGCGGTAATGGACTGGCAGGAGACCCATTCTCTTAAAGCGGTGCAGCGCTTTTTGGGGTTCGTTAATTACTACCGTCAGTTCATTCCCCACTTCGCCACACTGGTAGGTCCTTTGGTCGCCCTCACCAAAAAAAGTGCTAATCCCAAGGTTTGGTCAGAACAGGTCTCCATGACCTTCTCGTCTCTGAAAACCCATTTTGCTGGTGCTCCTATCCTACACCGTCTCGATGTGGATAAACCTTTTATCCTAGAGGTGGATGCCTCATCCGTCGGTGCAGGAGCAGTCCTTTTCCCGACGGATGCTCAAGGTCGGAAGCATCCCTGCTTCTTCTTCTCAAAGACCTTCTCACCGGCGGAGAAAAACTACTTCATCGGGGACAGGGAGTTGCTGGCAATGAAGTTGGCCTTTTCCAAGTGGAGACATCTCCTGGAAGGAGCCCGGTTTCCTTTTCAGGTGTACACTGATCATAAAAACCTGGTCTATTTACAAACGGCCCAGCGCTTGAACTCTCGTCAAGCTAGGTGGTCGCTCTTCTTCTCTCGCTTCCGCTTCACCTTGCACTACCTGTCCGGTGAGAAGAACGTCCGTGCTGATGCTCTCTCTCACTCGGTGGTCTCGGCGGAGGAGGAGGAGGCTGAGCCTTGGCTAATTGTCCCCACTGAGAGTCTGGGGACCGTGGCCCCGGTTGCTCTCGAGTCAGTGCCTCCGGGCAAGACCTTTGTTCCTCCTCGCCTGCGGCCGGACGTTCTCGCGTGGGCACACACATCCAGGGTGGGTAGTCACGTTGGCAATAAGCGAACCACAGAACTCCTGGCAAGGTCTTATTGGTGGCCCCACATGGCGCGGGACAGGGGACACAAAAGATTACATTCAGGCATGCGTCTCTTGTGCTCGGAACAGGTCCTCTAGGCAGAGATCGGCTAGGTTACTGTATCCCCTGCCGGTGGCATACAGACCCTGGGAGATGGTTGGCATGGAATTTGTGGTCGGCCTGCCCAAGTCCGGTGGCAGCACGGTCATCTGGGTGGTCACCGATCATTTTTCTAAAATGGTGCATCTGGTGCCACTCGCGCGGCTGCCTTCCGCTCGAGGTCTCGCCGCACTGTTCATAAAGCACGTATTTCATTTGCACGGTATGCCGGACAAAATAGTTAGTGACCGAGGTCCCCAATTTGCGTCTTGGTTTTGGAGGGAGCTCTGCAGTCTACTCAGTATCAAGCTAAACTTGTCCTCCACCTATCATCCCGAGACAAACGGGTTGGTTGAGAGAGCCAACCAAACTCTGGTCACGTACCTGCGACATTTTGTCTCTGCCAGGCAGGATGACTGGGCATCCTTACTACCGTGGGCTGAATTTGCCCTGAATAATGCAGTGGCTGATTCCACTGGTCAGACGCCATTCCATCTTAATTACGGCCAGCATCCGCGCGTCCCTGTCCCGATTCCAGTGTCTTCCACTGACTCCAGGGAGGCAGACTGGGCAGTGGAGGCTTGCGACATTTGGGATCGCACCCAGGATGCCATTCAAGCCTCTAAGGAGAGAATGAGGTTGTCTGCCGACACACATCGGCGCCCCACTCCAACTTTTGCCCCTGGCGACTTGGTGTGGCTCACTGCCCGAAATATCAGGCTGCGGGCCGAGTCTACCAAGTTCGCGCCGCGATACATTGGTCCCTTCAAAATCCTCAAGCGGATCAGCTCGGTGGTCTATCGTCTGGCCCTTCCACCACACTTGGCCATCTCTGACGTCTTCCACATGTCCCTTCTCACAGCTGTTCACATGTCCCGGTTTTCCGAGTCATCTGTTGGGACATCAGACTTGTCTTCGGATGAGTTTGAGGTCAACACTAGAGTTGAGCGACTTTGGTCGGATCGGGTTTCGTGAAACCCGAATGAAACAAAATAAGTTTCAGATGAAACTCGTCCGACTAGAGCAAAACAAAGTCGGAGTTTCGTCCGAAACCCGACCCCAATGCAAGTCAATGGGAAATAAAAGTCGGACGAAACTCCGACTTTTTTTTGCTCTAGTCGGACGAGTTTCATCTGAAACTTATTTTGTTTCATTCGGGTTTCACGAAACCCGATCCGACCAAAGTCGCTCAACTCTAGTCAACACCATTGTGGGACGCAGGGTGGTGCATGGTAAAAAGTTTTATTTGGTGGATTGGAAGGGTCATGGTCCAGAGGCCCGGACCTGGGAACCAGTGGAGAACATCCACGCCCCGCTCCTTATCGCGGCATTTGAGCATAGCAAGGTTTAGAGGGGAGGGGGCCCTAGGAGGGGGGGTAATGTTAGGCGTCGGGTTCCTGCAACTGCACAGCAGGGATCCAGAGCCTCACATTCAGCGGTCTCCCATTCTCCATCGACCGCAGAGGAGCCTGCTCAGCAGTCCCGTCATTCCCGACGCTCTGCTCAGACCAGCTCTGTAGGTCTGGTTGTTGCTGCCACCTCTGGGCCAGCAATAGCAACGCAGGCTGCTCAGCAGCAAGCCACTCCAGAGGCTAAGTCCTTCCGTCGCTCCACTGTGCATGCTCACGAGATGATCTCCCATTGGAGATCGGGAGTCACATGCGCAGGTCCTTCTCCAGATCTGATTGGTCCATCTCAGAGATCTGGAAGCTTCCGGAAGGTCCCGGCTATAAAAGGTTTGCATGGCCGCTCGGCCATGCGCTAGTATAGACTCTAGTTGCTACCTGTGTGAATGATGACGGATGCATGGACTTGCATATGACTCATTAAGATTCACCTCCCACTAATATTACATTTGTGGATAGGGAACTAGTGATAGAGTCAGCGCCAGTCAGTGGCAAACTACAGGCCACAGTGCATATCATCCACAGTACTAGCGTCCGACAGTGTGCCTGCTACAGGGCATTGTAGTCTTGCGGCAGTGTCTGTCACCGCGCTGCAGTCAGCAGCACTTATAGGCATCCGCGGTTGTGACGCCGTACGCACGATAGCTTTAGAAGGACGCTGACCCTGTGTCTGGGTCCTGTGACCATATACCGTGCGTGCATTGCTCTGAGTCCTCTGAGTTCAACAGGCTCAGCATTTGTGGTTAACGCCTCGATGTCTTTGTGAATTAACAGAGTCCGCCCAGCGCACACCAGGTGACGTTCATCCCGCGTGCGCAATACCGCCATATCGAGCGTCTGCCATTACATAGCAGCAGTGTAACACCTCTGCACGGTGGACCCTGGGTGGCGAACGCACTTTCTATTATTTATTATTTAGTGCATTCTGCCGTCCCTAATATTAGTGAGCCAAAAAGGCATCACCAGGTATTCAAAATGTCCCTCCGGGGTATTAAACGCCATCTTCCATTCATCCCCGTGCTTGATGCGAATAAGATTATATGCCCCCCTTAGGTCAAGTTTGGTAAACCAACAGGCTCTTTTAACTCTGGAAAATAAATCAGAAATCAGGGGTAACGGGTACTGATATTTAACAGTGATATTGTTAAGGGAACGATAGTCAATACATGGCCTTAATGAGCCATCTTTCTTGACCACAAAAAAAACCCAGCACCTAAAGGTGAAGAGGATGGTCTAATATGACCCTTCTCCAACGATTCCTTGATATAAGATCGCATAGCATCATGTTCGGGTACCGATAAGTTGAAAAGCCGACCCTTGGGAAATTTACACCCAGGCATTAACTCAATTGCACAGTCATAACTCCTATGAGGAGGCAAAGACGCAGACTTACTCTCACTAAATACATCAGAAAAATCAGCCAAATAGTCAGGAATATCATGAGACTGGGGAGAGGTGGAGAAAACTGGAAAGTCACTAAGAACACATTGAGAACCCCAACTCACCACAGACACAGATTTCCAATCCAAAACAGGATTATGAGTTTGCAACCAAGGAAAACCCAGAACAATAGTATCATGCAAATTGTGCAACACTAAAAATCTACAATTCTCTTGGTGGTCCGGGGCGACCCGCATTATCACCTGGGTCCAAAACTGGGGTTTATTCTCCGCCAAAGGAGTAGCATCAATACCCCTCAAAGGGATAGGAGTCCACAGGGGTATCATGGGGTATCATGGGAAAACCACAATGTTTGGGAAAGTCAAAATCCATCAGATTCAAAGCTGCTCCTGAATCAACAAAAGCCTTAGCGCAAAATGTAGACAAGGAGCAGATCAAGGTAATAGCCAAAAGGAACTTAGGCTGTACACTGCCCACCGCAAATGCGTGAGCAAAACGCTTTTCACGTTTAGGGCAGACAGAAATAGTATGAGAGGTGTCCCCGCAGAAAAAACACAACTTATTACGCCTGCTAAACTCCTGACGTTGCGCCCTAGACAAAACCCTATCGCATTGCATGGGTTCAGAAGTTCGTTCGAAAGGCAACGCCCCTCGTGTAGTTTTACATTCACGTAATCGCCGATCAATTTGAATGGCCAATGACATAGAGTCGTCAAGACCAGAGGGGACAGGAAATCCCACCATAACATCTTTTACGGTTTCTGCCAAACCCTTCCGAAAGAGAGTGCATCGTCATTCCATTTAGTAAGGACCGCCCACGTTCGGAATTTTTGACAATATAACTCTGCAGAATCCGGACCCTGGTTCAATGCCAATAAAGTTTTCTCAGCTTGATCAATAGCATTAGGTTCATCATACAACAAACTCAAGGCTTGAAAAAACGCGTCCACATTAGCCAGAATAGAATCTTCGGGTGTCAAAGGCCCAATCCTGGGGTTCGCCACGCAGCAGGGAGATGACAATTTTAACCTGCTGCACAGAGCTCCCCGATGAGTTAGGTTTCAAAGCAAAAAATAGTTTACAATTATTCTTAAAATTCAAAAATTTAGACCAATCCCCAGAAAACACATCAGGAGTAGGGATCTTTGGTTCAACAGCAGATGATTGAGCGAGATAGGCAGAAATTCCCCGCACTTCAGCGAGCTGCTCAACACGATCAGACAATTGCTTAGTCTCCATTTAGACAAAAAAATATCCTCCTACGGCCCCAGAAAAAAAGAGGAAAAAATATACCAAAAAAATTCTGACACTTTTTTTTTTTTATATTCTTTCCTTCTTTAGAGTACCCTAGAGTCTACAGAAAGGCTGCTGATTCTGTTATGAATGGGTCACCGAGGAGGATGGCAGGACCAGGCTAAGCCACCAGAAAACCAGAGAGGTTGGTAACTAAGCGGATTGCAGACCCCTGATCCTATCCACACAACTAGCAGTAGACGTGGAGCATACCTACGATGCCCTAGACGCCTCGGCACACCTGGAGAACTAACTCAGCCTAAAGCAAGAAAGTGAAATCTAAACTGCCCCGGAGCAGACCCCAAAGGAATAGACAGCCCCCAAAAATATATTGTCGGTGAGACAAGATGAAAACACAAACGCAGGCAGAAAAATAGACTGAGCAAATGATGGGGCCCAAACTGACTAGACAGGACAGGAAAGGAAAGACACTGTCGGCAATCACGCAAAAAACCCTGAAAAATCCAACACGTCTGATGCACAAAAAACACTGAAGTCACACGACTTTGCCCCCACTATATCAGCACTCTGGTATATACTGAAATCAAAGCAAAAAGAGACCAATATAACAGAGGACAGAACAAACTGACACAAGCAGTAACATATGGGCGGTGATCCATCACAGCCCCAGCAGGAGCAAGCTGACCCGCACAAAGCAGAGATAGACAAAAAAAAGATCAAATGCAAAAAGATTAGCAAATGAACCACTTAGCTGAACCATGCAGAAACAGAGCAGAAGACATCAGACATCAGACCTCAGAAGGCACAGGAAGAAAATCACCAGCAGGGATTGAAGGAAGTCAGCTGTCTTAAATAATCCAGTCAGAAACCCCAGATCTCCAATTGTCATCATCATTATCAGGTGGCAAGCCTCTGTCAATCTGACCAGCTCCAGTACCTCCAGTAACCACCAGAGGGAGCCCAGAAAGAGAACTCGCAACACCTCTGTCAATCTGACCAGCTCCACTACCTTCAGTAACCACCAGAGGGAGCCCAGAAAGGGAATTCACAACAGAGATGGCTGCACTGGGGAGATGGCTGCACTGTGGAGACGGCTGCACTGGGGAGACGGCTGCACTAGGGAGATGGGTACACTGAGATGGCTGCACTAGGGAGATGGCTGCACTGGGGAGATGGCTGCACTGTGGAGACGGCTGCACTGGGGAGACGGCTGCTCTAGGGAGACGGCTGCACTAGGGAGACGGCTGCACTGGGGAGATGGGTGCATTGGGGAGATGGCTGCACTGAGATGTCTGCACTAGGGAGGTGGGTGCACTGAGGAGATGGCTGCACTGGGGAGATGACTGCACTAGGGAGAAAGGCTACTTTCACATCAGCGATTTTTGCCAAAGTGTCTGTGTGTCGCCCTCCCAGGGCTGTGGGGTACTCGGTACCGGGCCGGTCTCTCAGAGGGGAATGTCACAGCAGCGGTAACCCGGTCCGTGGCCCTGGGCGCCCATGTAAAAGGGGTTGAGTTGGGAATAAAGTTTATAAGTGATTCGTGATGCCACCTGTGGTGTTCGGCAAGGAAGATATTAAGCCGATGCTGCGGACAGATCCTCTGGGACAGATGGTGTGGTGCAGCAATGATGTTATAGCCCTCCACAGGCAGGGCTGTAGTCCCAGGGCAGAGTAGGTGAATGTTTAGGAAGAGGGTGCAGTGCTTGGCACAGAGATGTAGCAGTACTGAGGATGTTGCAGGAAGGAGGCAAGGACACAACAGGGTGCAGTTTCTTTACCTTTACTTGGCAAACGCAGTCCAGGGTCCTGGTTACAGATGGCACAGGAGCAGGCTAGCCGGGAAGCAACTCAGGGATCTATCAGATGGGTTGGGTTGTGCCTGCCGGCGCTCACCTGGGGTCCTCCTCCAGCCGGCGCCCCTCCTCTCCGCTCTCGCGCCGTCCCCTCTCTGGCTTTGCAGGGGTTCGGCGCGTCGGAGGCCCGCGCATGCGTGCTCGCTCTTCCTCGGCCTCTGTGCATCATGGGGGCACGTGACCGGGTGGCTCCGCCCCCATCATGGCGGCGCCCACCGGGTATTTCAGCCGGGCGTCGGGACAGGTAAGACGCCTGTTTGTCTTAGTCCGTGGCGCCGCTATCCTTGTGCAGCGTCACCCCTGGCCATCAGGTCCCCACGCACCCTCTGTGCTGCGCTCTCCTGTATCTCAGCCTTTGTCCTCGTCTGTAGCCTGCTCCCGTGTCTCCCTGTCTCTGCCTACCGTCCTCCTTGGTTCCTCTGCTCTGTGTTCCCGTGCCGGTCCCTGTACCTCTGCCCTATTGTTACCTCCCTCCTGTATTTTACGCTCCTTCCCCTGTCTCATTCCTTGTCTCATTTCCCAGGCCCAGCCTTTCCTAATCCCCTTTCCCTCATCTTCCTTTCAGCTTCTGGTCCCAGTTCCGTCCTGACCCTTCGGGCTTCCACAGCCTGCCTCCTGCTCGTTGGATCTACGCTACCCCTCGTATACCTTTCTCCACTCTGATCTGCTCTCCTGTATTTACCCCGGGTCGTCCCTTTGGTTCCGGCTGTCGTGGTTCCATCTCCCTTGGGCCTGCCCCTAACACTCCCTGTATAGGGGGTGGTCATCACCTGGTCCGCTCGCCCTCGGGGGCTCTGGACCCACGACCCAGAGGTTTTCTACCTAGAAACCCTAACAGGTTGCGTGGTCTCCTTCCTAGCGCTGGCTTGAGGTACATTCAGTACGTGTTGCACTGAAGTTCCTCCTTCTTATCTTCTCTTAGAACTACCTCGTATGGCAGACAGCTGTAGCCCTCTATCTCTCTTGGCTCACCCGTCGCTGTTGTGCCTCCGAGTCTTAGGTGGGAATAGAGCATTGACAGATTCCTATTCCTCTGGTTTCTGTTGCAGGACCTTCAGTATCCATACAACCGTGGAGACCAGGCTCCAGATCATGCGCTACCACTGGGAGGGAGCTCTATCCTCAGCTCAACCTCCAGCTTCTCTCCTCATGTCTACACACATTGCCCTCCTCACACTAACTCCTCATTTCCCCTTCCTGGCCCTCAGAGAGCACTCCTCCCCCAATTCTGGTTCAGAGCTCCCTCTGCTGGCCTGGAGTGGGAACTGTGTTGCATGAAAATGATTAACTGCTAGAGAAACCCTTCATTGCTTCCAAGCCTGACATCACCCTCCCTGGAGGACGGCAATGCCACTGTGGCGACCATACCCCTGGGGGTGCCACATTCCCCCCTAGTGCAAGTCAGTACTCCTGGACTGATGAAAAACATGAAAAACAAATAACAAGTAACAAATAAACAATATGAAGGTTACAAGATTTAAGAAAAATGAAAAATTTTACAAAAACCAAAAGCTCCAAAAATAGTCCTATGATGATAAGTCCAAGCATCAATGTCCATGGTCCATTCCTGGGCAAATGGTGAACTATTTACAAGGTTAGTGACCACACCTAGTCCAGTGGTCCAAATGTCCATCAAACAAAACTGGAAAAATTCAAAAAGGAAAATTCTTACAGATTATCTGTAGGCACAAAACTTAAACAGTTACATTACTTTAACTTGGTTATATGCGGAATCTAATGGGTGGTATACCTTGGGTTGTATGGGTAGACCTGTGTAACTCTGATGTGGGTAAACTGGGTAGTAGTCTGCAACCTCATAGACTCACCATGGGTATGACAGATTCACCACTGGCAGGGCGAGGGTTCTCTGGCTCCACTGCTGGTGTGGCTTCTGCTACCTGAACTTCCTGATTTTCAGAGTTCTCTTGAGTCATGTCTTCTTGTACTACCAGTTGGGGAAATGTTAACACTGGCATCACTATGGCATCATTTACTTTAGTCCAATTGGCAGGGAATTCCCCAAGTATAGTGCTGACCTTTTCTTCTTCTTCTATGGGTTGGATGTTACTTTGCTCTTCCAATCTTTCCTTTAACTGGTCAGGGCATAACTTCAAATGATCTCTTGATATTGCTGTTGAGGTTTCTCCTCCATCTTTACTAATAAGGCACACCTAGGTATTGTCAAAGTTTGAGGGTAGAATGGTGTAGGGTTCAGCTTCCCATTGGTCATCCAATTTATGCAGTCTTCTTTTCCTCTTGAGGACTTGTTCTCCTGGTGACAAGGGAACTGCAGGTGCATATTGGTTGTAGTGCCTTTCTTGTTTTTGTCTCGCCTGAGCTAGACTCTTCTCTACACACTCTTGTACTCTACGGTACTGTTGCTGCCGTTCTGTATCCCAGTCAGCATCTGGGGATGTCCCTTCAGGTGTAAGGACTCCCATGTCCAAATCAATAGGCAGCTTGCCAGGTCTCGCTCTCATTAGGTAGGCTGGAGTGCAATTGGTGGAATTCACAGGAATGTGGTTGTAGAGATCTACCAGGTCTGGCAACTTTTCTGGCCACAGATTCATCTCCTCCAAAGGCAAGGTCTTCAGTAGGTCAATCACTACCTGGTTCATATTTTCACACACGCCATTGGTCTGTGGATGGTACGGTGTTGTCCTGATCTTCTTGCAACCGTACAAGTTACAGAATTCCTGGAACACTTCTGCCTCAAAAGCTGGACCTTGAACTGTAAGCACTCGCTCTGGGTATCCATGTGGCCTACAGAAGTGCTGTTGGAACCCTCTGGCTGCTGTCCTGGCCGTTTGATCCTTGACAGGCACAACTATCAGGAATCTTGAGTAGTGGTCCACGATGGTAAGAGCATAGATGTAGCCTGAACGGCTTGGGACCAGCTTCACATGGTCGAGGGCGACCAACTCGAGTGGCTGTTTGGCTATTATTGGCTGTAGAGGAGCTCTCTTGCTGTTTCGATCCTTTCTGCGCAGGTTACATTGTCCACACTCCTGGCACCAACTTTCAATGGCTTTCCTCATACCAGCCCAGTGGAATCTCTCCCGGAGCAATGCTTCCAACTTCTTCCATCCAAAGTGGCCAGCTCCATTGTGGTGTGCTTCCAAGACCATTGATGCCTCTCTCTTTGGGACTACCACCTGCCAGACCAGCTCATGAGTGCGGGCATTGATACTCCTCCAGCTTTCCTTCAAAGATGAACAGCCGGCCTCTTTCCTTCCACTGTCAGCTTGTGACAGTAGCTCCTTCACCATGCGGACTGCGGGGTCACTATCCTGCGTTTCTGCCCAATCGTGATGGGGCAATGGATTTAGGGTGACCTCTTTCAAGCCAGACTGTCTGTTTCTCACTCCTTGAGCCCGTTGGGCCTCAATTGGCCGGTGGAAGGGAGGTAACTATTTCTTCAAGAGCCTCAGGGTCTTCTCCTGCATCTGGCAGATTAGGCATCTGGACAGCACATCAGCATTGGCATTCTTGTGCCCTGCTCGGTACTTGATGGTAAACTCATAGTTAGACAGCCGAGCCATCCATCGCTGCTCCAGTCACCTAGTTTTGCAGTCTCCAAGTGAGCCAACGGGTTGATATCTGTGAAGATGGTAAACTTGGCTGAAGCTAGGTAATGCTTGAATCTTTCAGTCACAGACTATGGCCAGGAACTCCAGCTTGAAGGAACTGTAGTTGTCTGGGTTCCTTTCAGTGGGACGAAGCTTCCTGCTGGCGTAGGAGATCACTCTTTCTTTGCCATTCTGTACCTGTGACAGTACTGCTCCAAGTCCCACATTGCTGGCATCAGTATACAAGACAAATGGTTTGTCGTAATCTGGGTAGGCCAGAACTTCATCCCATGTGAGAGCCATCTTCAGTCGAGTGAAGGATCTCTCCAACTCCTCAGTCCATTCAAAGGTGGAACTTTTCTGTTTGGCCTTCTTGGACTGCCCCACCAGAAGATTTTGCATAGGGGTGGCTATCTCCGTGAAGCCTTTGATGAACCTTCGGTAGTAGCCTACCAACCCAAGGAATTGACGTACTTCATGGAGGTTGCTGGGCTTCGGCCAGTCCTGGATGACTGTGACTTTGTCCGGATCTGGTGCCACACCTTCTGCACTCACTACATGACCGAGGTACTGTACCTTGGGCTTAAGGAGGTGGCATTTGGAAGGCTTCACCTTCAGGCCAAAGTTGGACAGGGCTTCGAACACCTCAGCCAGGTGCTCCAGATGGTCTTCATAAGTCTTGGAGAAAACAATGACATCATCAAGGTACAACAGGACTGTCTCAAAGTTCTTGTGTCCCAGGCAGCACTCCATCAGCCGTTGAAATGTTCCTGGGGCGGTGCAGAGCCCAAATGGCATATAGTTGAACTCACAGAGACCCATAGGGGTGGTAAATGCGGTTTTCTCCTTGTCTGCCTCTGCCACGGGAACCTGCCAATACCCACTAGTGAGATCCAAGGTGGAAAAGTAGTTAGCAGTTTCAAGTGCGGCTAATGACTCCTCAATTCTAGGTATTGGGTAGGCATCTTTATGTGTAAGGCCTCTTTCACACTTCAGTTTTTAGCATCAGCTAAAATCCGCCAAAATGGCGGAAAGCGGATCTGTTGCTGTACTGATGACAACAGATGCTACCGGACCAGTTTTTTAACGGATCCGATGGAAGAATTTTAAAGGAACCGTAGCCCGGGGTGGGGGGGGGGTGAGAGAGAGAGAACTTTTGCGGCCGCCAGAAATGATTTCAGGGTTAAATTTACGGCTGACTTCTTTCCCCCGGGCATGCGCACTATAAAATGCGGATCCTGCAGCAGAAAAAACGTTGCATGCTCTGTCCGGGCATGTCTGCGGACAGCAAAAATTTGGCGGATCCGCAAAATAACGGAGGGGGGGGGGGAGAGAGAGAGAATTTTTGCGGCCGCCAGAAATTATTTCAGAATTAAATTTACGGCTGACTTCTTTCCCCCGGGCATGTGCACTATAAAATGCGGATCCTGCAGCAGAAAAAACTTTGCATGCTCCGTCCGGGCATGTCGGCGGACAGCAAAAATTTGGCGGATCCGCAAAATAACGTATCCAACGGATGGCTATCCGTCAAGATCCGCCGGTAATGCAACTCAATGGGGAAAAAAACGGATCCGTCAAGCAAAATGGCGGATCCGTTTTTTTTTGCAAAACGGCGGATTTTGATGGATACTGACAAACGGAAGTGTGAAACAGGCCTAATGCTGTTAATTTTTCTGTAATAAATACACATTCTCATGCTACCATCCTTTTTCTTTACAAAAACTATTGGAGCTGCCCAGGGGCTACAACTGTCTCTGATAACCCCAGCTTCCTTCATCTCTCTCAACATACCTTTAGCACATTGGTATTGTGTTGGGGGTATAGGCCGGTACCTTTCTTTAATGGGTGGATGATCTCCAGTGGGGATATAGTGTTGAACCCCTTTTGCCTTCCCAAAATCTAGGGGGTGTTTACTGAATACCCGCTCATATTCCTGGGTCACTCTGTAAACCCCATTTTTCTGGTATGAAGGTGTAGAGTCAGTCCCCACCTGCAGTTGCTGGCACCACTCCTCCAGCTGCTTGACAGAGCCATTGTCCTCCACCTGGTCGGATGAGACCAAGGGCTCTACTGCCTGCATTGCATTGTTACTGACAGTGAGCAGCTTAGCAACTGTGGCATACCGAGGTATTGTGGCCTCCTCCTCCCCACAATTCAAGAGGCGTACAGGTACTCTCCCTTTACGGACATCAACTACCCCTCTGGCTGTCAGGACAGTGGGCCTGCTATCAGAGTATACTGGCTCTACCAATGCCTGGTAATCCTTTCCTCTGAGACCTATAGCTGCCTGACACCAAATCAACATTTCATATCTGGGGGGTATTGCAATGGGGAAATCATCACTCTGACGCTGCCGATTTCTCTGCCAGAGAGTTCTACCTGTTGTCTTTGCATCAGGGCCTTGAGCTCCTTCTGCAGGACTCGTTGTTCACTGGAACCAGCAGTCTTAGCCACCTGTTGCAACAAGACAATAACCTCGGAAAGACAGTTTTCAATTACATTGGTACCAAGAGTCATCATTGGATTACATTCTCGTCGATCAATATCCACAACTATCAGACCTTGAGATTTTAGCTCTACCTGACCCACTTTAACAGTAATTTCTTTACATCCTACTTGTGGTAAAGACTGACCCTTGCTGGCCACTACTGTCAGTTCATCACTTAGGCCACGAGCAAGTTCAGAATCAGCCCAATACTGCTTGTAAAGGATATAGGGCATAGTTGTCACCTGGGAGCCAGTGTCCAGCAAAGCGTTCATGGGAATACCGTCAATCACCACTGGAAGGATTGGTCTCCCTCCAACATACTTGGCTCGCCAGTTCTTTGGGCCTTGTGGTCCTACTCTTGGGGGTTGGCCCTCTGCCCCAGGGGTTGCTCATTTAAATAACAAAATCTTGCAAGGTGGCCTGCCTTGTGGCAGTGACAACAGATGGGACGTCCGTCCTGGTCATAGCGATCGTTGTTCCTTCCTCGGAGTGGCGGGATCCTCTTCTTCCGTAGCCACAGGACATCCTCTGGACTGGAGGCGAGCTGGATCTTCTCCTTGGAGGATTCCTGCAGGGACTGCACAGTTTTAGGAAGTGCAGCCATACCTTTGGTCAACTTCTGGACCTGAAGGCGCAGGTCTGCCGAAGGATCTTTGTCCAGAGTTTGTGCATCAGCCTCCACAGGGATGGAAGGGAAGGATGTTGCTTCCTGGTGGTAGGTGATCGCTGGGCGCCTAGGGGGCGCTGGACGGCTGACAGTTGGTTCTTGCAATACTTGGATAGCCCTGTCCTTGAAATCAGCAAAGTCCAGTTCAGGGTTCTGTAGGGCTATAATGCGCAGCTGTGCTCGGTGGGTGCTGGATAGGAGTCCCTCAATGAATTGCTCCTTTAACAGTCCATCTCCATCTTTCACACTGTCCGGGTCAATCTGGTTGACGGCTCGCAGCGCCTCCTGCAAGTTAAGAGCATAGTCCCGTATACCAGTGGTCCCCAACCTTTTTTGCACCATGGACCGGCTTCAAGCAAGACCATTCTTCCATGGCCCGGCAGGGAGGGGATGGAGGTGTGACAGGGGCGGGGCTTTGGTCATAAGAGGGTGGGGCTATGGACTTGGTTGTAGTTTAGCAGTGCATACTTATCATTTAATTATAACATTTATAATGTGACTCAACTCACCATAGGTTTTGAATGAGTGGGAGCACCTGGCTTGTTTCTCTGTTTCAGTGGGAGCACTGGGCTACTTCTACTGATGACCGTCACTGCTAATGATGATTGGAACCTACAAGGAAATGGAGCATTGAGCACTTAAGAAAAATTGTACTGGAGTACTGTACATGCTGATTATTTTCTAATCATCAGAAAATGTATGTGTGTTTCTCCCTGTCCTGTCCAGCTCCCCCTGTTGTATGCATGGCTCCACTGTCCCATCCTTGTATACATGGCTCTGCTCCCACTCTCCCATCCTGTATACATGGCTCCTCTCCCACTCTCCCTCCCTTGTATATATGGCTCCGCTCCCATTCTCCCTCCCCTGTAAATATGGCTCCGCTCCCACCCTCACTCCTGTTAGGTGTCGGATTCCTGGCATTGCACAGCGGGAATCCAGAGCCAGACATCCTGCGGTCTCCCATTCTCCTCCGACCGCTTAGACTCCTGCTCAGCAATCACGGCAAGCCAGGCTCGCTACTCAGACTCGCTCTGACAGCCTGGATGTTGCTGACAGCCTGGATGTTGCTGCCACCTCTGGTGCAGCAATAGCAGCGCAACCTGCTCTGCAGGGAACTGCTCCTGAGGCTAAGTCCTCATGCCGTGCTACTGGGCATGCCCGCAACTTGACCTCTCACTGGAGAGCAGGGGTCACATGCTCAGGTCCTATGTCGGATCTGATTGGTCCTTCCCAAGCTAATGGAAGGTCCCGGAAGCGAATCGCTATAAAAAGCCCGCATGGCGGCTCGGCGATGCGCTAGTGTAGCATATTATTATGTGTGTGTATGGTGATGGATGTATGGACTGGTGTCTGACTCATTTGAAACCCCTACCCTCTGATATTACGAGTGGTGACCGAGTGTGAATAGTCAGCTCCAGGGTTGTGGCAAGCTACACGCCACTTGCTCCACACCTACACTAGCGTCTGCCAGCGCCCGGTCCTCGGCGCCGACGCTTGCGGCTTTTCTCTGCCGCTGCGCTGTAGCAACAGCAACTATTGGTGTTCGCGGCTGCGACGCCACACGCAGGTCTCTGTGACGCTAACAGGGCCTGTGCCTTTGCTTTAGCGTTTGGGTGACGTTAACCCGAGCGCAGTCCTGCACCTATTAGGTGCATCTGCCATTGTTCAGCAGCGGTCTTGTCATCTACCGCACGGTGGACCCCAGGCGGCGAACGCACCTACTATTATTTATATTTGGTGCGTTCTGTCGACCCTAACATTACACTAGCGCCAGGGTCTGGCTGGCAATGGCAGACGTGCAGCAGCTGCAGCGCTACATTCGGCAGCTGGAGAGCAGGTTGGCGGCTATTGAGAGCACCAACTCAGCTGCGAATGCTGCGCTAGCTGCTGCTCAGACAGTCGCTGAGGCTGTCTCACGTGCGCCCACACTTTTGCCCTCGCCGACAATGTCTCGCCTCCCGCTCCCCGATAAGTTTTCGGGTGATAGTACCTCCTGTAGGGGATTCGTTAGTCAGTGCTCCATTCAGCTGGAGTTGCTGGCTGCACGGTTTCCTACAGAGCGGGCTAAGGTGGGATTTATTGTCTCCCTGTTGTCTGGCCGGGCATTACAGTGGGCCACGCCATTGTGGGAACGTGATGATCCCGTGGTACAGGGAGCTGCTCAGTTCCTCGCGGCTCTGAAGCAAGTCTTCTTGGGACCACGGGTCACACACGATACGGCTCTCCAACTGTTATCCTTAACACAAGGGTCACTCTAGGTTAGCCATCATGCTGTCCAGTTTCGGACACTGGCTTCCGAGTTAGAGTGGCCGGACAAAGTGTTGGTCCCGGTATTTTGGAGAGGCCTGGCTGAGCACGTAAAAGATGCTCTAGCTACTAGGGAAATTCCCACAAGTCTGGAGGAGTTGATCGCCGTTTCCACCCGCATTGATCTCCGCTTCACGGAGCGCGGGTTGGAACGAGCGCAATCCAGACGTATGGTTAATTTGGCTCCCACCTTTAACGAGCCGCTGATATATCACGCACAGGAGCTCCCTTCCTCTGAGCCTATGGAGGTGTCTCGCACCGGCACTGTCGCGTCCGATGCGAAGCTCTGTGCGCTGTTATCAGTGCCGACAGTTTGGCCACTCGGCTGGCACATGCCCTCAGCGGCCGAAAAGACGACCACGTTCAGTGGCCGTAGGTGGTGGTCAATCCAAGGTGGGACCCTTTTCACCCAAACCGGTGTTCCGGGGTACGTTAGATAGTGGGTCCTCCACCTGGGAGGCAGAGGTCACCCTGGATTCTGGGGCCGAGGGGAACTTTATGTCCTCGACTTTTGCCCAGAGACACGCTATCCCTCTGGTGTTACTCCCCCAACCTCTGACCATTAGGGTGGTAAATGGGGCGCCGTTACCATCTCAGGTGACCCATCAGACAGTCCCACTCAGACTCTCTATTTCACCCTCACATCAGGAGACTCTGTCCCTGCTTATTATGCCCAATGGCATCGATCAGGTGCTCCTCGGAGTTCCCTGGCTTCGTTGCCACTCCCCTCATATTGACTGGGCTTCGGGGAGGATACTGGGCTGGGGCAAGGACTGTGAGGGAAGGTGCCTGAGGGGCAGTGTTCAGGTGGCTTCCACTGAAGTGCCTGCGGATCTCTCCGCGCTCCCCAAACCCTACCACCAGTACGCGGACGTCTTCTCTAAGAAGTCTGCGGAGACGCTCCCGCCGCACCGTTCCTATGATTGCCCGATTGATCTCCTGCCAGGCACAGAGCCTCCCCGAGGCTGTGTTTACCCCTTATCACTCCCTGAGACGGAGGCTATGTCCCAATATATCCGGGAGAACCTGGCTAGGGGTTTCAACAGAAAATCGGTGTCGCCGGCTGGTGCAGGGTTCTTCTTCGTACAGAAGAAGAACGGAGAGTTACGCCCCTGCATTGACTACCGGGGTGTCAATGCTATCACGGTTAAAAACAAATACCCTCTACCGTTGATCTCGGAGTTATTTGACAGGTTGCGGGGGGCCCGGATCTTTACTAAATTAGATCTGCGGGGTGCATACAACCTGATCCGCATTCGCGAAGGAGACGAATGGAAGACAGCTTTTAATACCAGGGATTGCCATTACGAATACCTGGTTATGCCCTTTGGCCTTTGTAATGCGCCAGCTGTCTTCCAAGATTTTGTCAATGACGTCTTCCGCGACATGCTCTCTACCTCGGTGGTGGTCTATCTGGATGACATACTCATCTTTTCGCCAGATTTGACCACCCACCGGAGAGACGTCTGCAGGGTCTTCGACCGTCTGCGGGCGAACTCGCTATTTGCCAAGCTGGAGAAGTGCCAGTTTGAGGAGTCCTTGCCGTTCCTGGGCTATATCATCTCGGCCCAGGGGCTGGCCATGGATCCTGCCAAACTACAAGTGGTAATGGACTGGCAGGAACCCCATTCCCTCAAAGCGGTGCAGCGCTTTTTGGGGTTCGTGAATTACTACCGCCAGTTCATACCACACTTTTCCACACTGGTGGCTCCTTTGGTTGCTCTCACCAAGAAGGGAGCTAACCCCAATGCTTGGTCAGAACATGTCTCCAAGGCCTTCTCGGCTATAAAATCACATTTTGCTGGCGCTCCCATATTACATCGTCCTGATGTGGATAAGCCGTTTATCCTTGAGGTAGACGCTTCTTCCGTCGGTGCAGGAGCAGTCCTTTATCACAAGGATGCTCAAGGTCGGAAGCATCCCTGCTTCTTCTATTCCAAAACCTTCTCACCGGCGGAGAAAAATTACTCCATCGGCGACAGGGAGCTGCTAGCCATGAAGATGGCTTTCTCTGAGTGGAGACATCTCCTGGAGGGAGCCCGGTTTCCCTTTCAGGTATATACGGACCATAAAAACCTGGTCTATCTACAGACGGCCCAACGCCTGAATTCCCGTCAGGCCAGGTGGTCGCTCTTCTTTTCCCGATTCCGCTTCACCCTCCACTACCTCTCTGGAGAGAAGAACGTCCGTGCGGATGCTCTCTCACGTTCAGTGGTCTCAGCGGAAGAAATGGAACCGAAGCTGAGCCTCGGTTAATTCTCCCGCCGGAGAGTTTTACGACCGTGGCTCCAGTTGCTCTCGAGTCTGTACCACCGGGCAAGACCTTGGTGCCTCCTCGGCTACGGCCGGAGGTCCTCGCCTGGGCACATGCCTCCAGGGTGGGTGGCCATTTTGGTAATAAACGGACCGCCGAACTCCTGGCAAGGTCATATTGGTGGCCACATATGGCTCGAGATGTCAAGGAATACGTGCAAGCATGTCTTTCGTGTGCTCGGAACAGACCCTCTAGACAGAGGCCGGCGGGGCTGTTGTTTCCCCTGCCAGTGGCGGATAGACCGTGGGAGATGGTTGGCATGGATTTCATAGTTGGCCTGCCCAAGTCTGGTGGCAGTACGGTCATCTGGGTGGTCACCGACCATTTTTCCAAAATGGTGCACCTGGTGCCACTCGCACGCCTGCCTTCCGCTCGAGGTCTGGCCACTTTGTTTATTAAGCACGTATTCCGTTTGCATGGCATGCCGGACAAAATCGTGAGTGACCGAGGTCCCCAGTTTGCGTCTCGGTTTTGGAGGGAGCTCTGCAGCCTACTCAGCATCGAGCTAAATCTGTCCTCCGCCTACCATCCCGAGACGAATGGCTTGGTCGAGAGAGCCAATCAAACCTTGGTCACCTATCTACGGCATTTTGTCTCTGCCAGGCAGGATGACTGGGCATCCTTGCTACCTTGGGCTGAATTTGCCCTAAACAATGCGGTGGCTGATTCCACTGGACAGACGCCCTTCCTCTTAAACTACGGTCAACATCCACGCGTCCCTGTCCCGATGCCAGTGTCCTCCACTGACTCCAGGGTGGCAGACTGGGCAGTGGAGGCCCGGGACATTTGGGATCGCACTCAGGATGCTATCCGGGCATCTAAAGAAAGGATGAGGGCGTCCGCCGACACGCATCGGCGGCCCGCGCCAAGCTTCTCCCCTGGCGACATGGTATGGCTCTCTACCCGAAATATTAAACTGCGGGTCGAGTCTCCCAAGTTTGCACCGCGATACATTGGACCATTCAAGGTCCTTGAGCGACTTAGCTCGGTGGTCTACCGCCTGGCTCTTCCTCCACATTTGGCCATTTCGGACGTGTTCCATGTGTCCCTCCTCAAACCAGTTCACATGATCCGGTTTCCTGAGTCACCTGCCGGGTCATCAGACTTATCGTCTGACGAGTTTGAGGTTAACGCCATCGTGGGGCGTAGGTTTGTCCGTGGCAAAAAATTTTATTTGGTGGACTGGAAGGGTCATGGTCCCGAGGCTCGGACCTGGGAGCCGGTGGAAAACATTCATGCACCGCTCCTGATCGCGGCCTTTGAGCGCAGTGAGGCTCGGGGGGGGGGGGGTGCCCTAGGAGGGGGGGTAATGTTAGGAGTCGGATTCCTGGCATTGCACAGCGGGAATCCAGAGCCAGACATCCTGCGGTCTCCCATTCTCCTCCGACCGCTTAGACTCCTGCTCAGCAATCACGGCAAGCCAGGCTTGCTACTCAGACTCGCTCTGACAGCCTGGATGTTGCTGACAGCCTGGATGTTGCTGCCACCTCTGGTGCAGCAATAGCAGCGCAACCTGCTCTGCAGGGAACTGCTCCTGAGGCTAAGTCCTCATGCCGTGCTACTGGGCATGCCCGCAACTTGACCTCTCACTGGAGAGCAGGGGTCACATGCTCAGGTCCTATGTCGGATCTGATTGGTCCTTCCCAAGCTAATGGAAGGTCCCGGAAGCGCATCGCTATAAAAAGCCCGCATGGCGGCTCGGCGATGCGCTAGTGTAGCATATTATTCTGTGTGTGTATGGTGATGGATGTATGGACTGGTGTCTGACTCATTTGAAACCCCTACCCTCTGATATTACGAGTGGTGACCGAGTGTGAATAGTCAGTTCCAGGGTTGTGGCAAGCTACACGCCACTTGCTCCACACCTACACTAGCGTCCGCCGGCGCCCGGTCCTCGGCGCCGACGCTTGCGGCTTTTCTCTGCCGCTGCGCTGTAGCAACTATTGGTGTTCGCGGCTGCGACGCCACACGCAGGTCTCTGTGAAGCCAACAGGGCCTATGCCTTTGCTTTAGCGTTTGGGTGACGTTAACCCGAGCGCAGTCCTGCACCTATTAGGTGCATCTGCCATTGTTCAGCAGCGGTCTTGTCATCTACCGCACGGTGGACCCCAGGCGGCAAACGCACCTATTATTTATATTTGGTGCGTTCCGCCGACCCTAACAACTCCGCTGTATATATGGCTCCGCTCCCACTCTCCCTCCCTTGTATATATGGCTCCGCTCCCACCCTCCCTCCTTTGTATATATGGCTCCGCTCCCACTCTCCCTCCCTTGTATATATGGCTCCGCTCCCACTCTCCCTCCCTTGTTTATATGGCTCTGCTCCCACTCTCCCTCCCTTGTATATATGGCTCCGCTCCCATTCTCCCTCCCTTGTATATATGGCTCCGCTCCCACCCTCCCTCCTTTGTATACAGTCATATGTTAAAGTTTGGGCACCCCTATTAATGTTAACCTTTTTTCTTTATAACAATTTTGGTTTTTGCAACAGCTATTTCAGTTTCATATATCTAATAACTGATGGACTCAGTTATATTTCTGGATTCAAATGAGGTTTATTGTACTAACAGAAAATGTGCAATCTGCATTTAAACAAAATTTCACTGGTGCAAAAGTATGGGCACCTCAACATAAAAGTGACATTAATATTTTGTAGATCCTCCTTTTGCAAAAATAACAGCCTCTAGTCGCTTCCTGTAGCTATTAATGAGTTCCTGGATGAAGGTATTTGTGACCATTCCTGTTTACAAAACAATTCCAGTTCAGTTAAGTTTGATGGTCGCCGAGCATGGACAGCCCGCTTCAAATCATCCCACAGATGTTAAATGATATTCAGGTCTGGGGACTGGGATGGCCATTCCAGAACATTGTAATTGTTCCTCTGCATGAATGCCTGAGTAGATTTGGAGCGGTGTTTTGGATCATTGTCTTGCTGACATATCCATCCCCTGCGTAACTTCAACTTCGTCACTGATTCTTGCACATTATTGTCAAGAATCTGCTGATACTGAGTTGAATCCATGCGACCCTCAACTTTAACAAGATTCCCGGTGCCGGCATTGGCCACACAGCCCCAAAGCATGATGGAACCTCCACCAAATTTTACTGTGGGTTAGTAGCAAGTGTTTTTCTTGGAATGCTGTGTTTTTTAGCCTCCATGCATAACGCCTTTTTGTATGACCAAACAACTCAATCTTTGTTTCATCAGTCCACAGGACCTTCTTCCAAAATGTAACTGGCTTGTCCAAATGTGCTTTTGCATACCTCAGGCGACTCTGCTTGTGGCGTGCTTGCAGAAACGGCTTCTTTCGCATCACTCTCCCATACAGCTTCTCCTTGTGGAAAGTGCGCTGCATTGTTGACCGATGCACAGTGAAACCATCTGCAGCAAGATGATGCTGCAGGTCTTTGGAGGTGGTCTGTGGATTGTCCTTGACTGTTCTCACCATTCTTCTTCTCTGCCTTTCTGATATTTTTCTTGGCCTGCCACTTCTGGGCTTAACAAGAACTGTATCTGTGTTCTTCCATTTCCTTACTATGTTCCTCACAGTGGAAACTGACAGGTTAAATCTCTGAGACAACTTTTTGCATCCTTCCCCTGAAAAGCTATGTTGAATAATCTTTGTTTTCAGATCATTTGAGAGTTGTTATGAGGAGCCCATGATGCCACTCTTCATAGGAGAATCAAATAGGAGAACTACTTGCAAGTGGCCACCTTAAATACCTTTTCTCATGATTTGATACACCTGGCTATGAAGTTCAATGAGGTTACAAAACCAATTTAGTGCTTCAGGAAGTCAGTAAAAAGTAGTTAGGAGTGTTGAAATCAAGAAAATGATAACGGTGCCCATACTTTTGCACCGGTCAAATTTTGTTTAAATGCAGAGTGCACATTTTCTGTTAGTACAATAAACCTCATTTGAATCCAGAAATATAACTGAGTCCATCAGTTATTAGATACATGAAACTGAAAAAGCTGTTGCAAAAACCAAAATTGTTATAAAGAAAAAAGGTTAACATTAATAGGGGTGCCCAAACTTTAACATATAACTGTATATGGCTCCGCTTCCACTCTCCCTCCCCTGTATAAATGGCTCCGCTCCCACTCTCCCTCCCTTATATATATATACGGTTCCGCTCCAACTCTCTCTCCCTTATATATATGGCTCCGCTCCCACCCTCCCCTGTATATATGGCTCCGCTCCCTCTCCCTCCCTTGTATATGTGGCTCCGCTCCCACTCTCCCTCCCCTGAATATATGGCTCCGCTCCCATTCTCCCTCCCCTGTATATATGGCTCTGCTCCCACTCTCCTTCCCTTGTATTTATGGCTCCGCTCCCACTCTCCCTCCTTTGTATATATTGCTCCGCTCCCACTCTCCCTCCCTTATATATATAGCTCCGCTCCCACTCTCCCTCCCTTGTATATATGGCTCCACTCGGCTCCCCCCTCATGCTGACCTTCCTTCCCGTCGCTGAACTTCCCTCCCTGTATCTCGTGGTGCTTCAGCTCCTGTGCGGAGCGGTCACATGCTACCGCTCATTAAGGTCTATGAATATGGACGCCACGCCTATGGGAGATGAGTGGTGTCCATATTCATGACCTTAAATGAGCGGTACATTTGACTGCTCAGAGCTGGATGAAGCCGCCGCGCCGACAGGGACCGCTAGGTGAGTATCAGCTGCTGCACCGCCGCCGGCTCCCTTTGCGTCCACGGACCAGCAAGGGCACTGCAACGGCCCGGTGGTTGGGGACCCCTGCCGTATACTGTCCTGCGCTTTCTGCTTACACCCAAAGAACCTCATTTTGATTTCAGCTGCAGTGCGGGTGTCAAAGGTGCTTCTCAGCTTGGCCAGAATCTTTTTAAGTCTCTTTGTCAGTGTCCTGCCAGGCTTTTACTTCCCTCTGTGCTGCACCTGTTAGCTGCCCAATTAGGATATTCACTTTCTGGCTTTCAGATAGAGGATACACCTCAAACAAACTGCACAGTCTCTCTTTAAATTCACTCAGGGTATGTGACTCCCCTGAATACTGCGGTAGCCAGGCGGCTCCAGGTATGTAGGGCATAGACAGCAGCATTATGGGGACCACTGCGGGCACTGATTCTTGCGGTGCCCTGGAGGCAACACTGGCTGCTGGATTCAGCGGTGCTATCAGAGCCGCAGCCAAGTTGAGCCCTGCACCTTGCGGCGCTAAGGGGTTTGCGGGGGCGTCCGCTGCTGCATCGGCGCTTGCCTCAGACATTCTCTTCTCCCCCCTAGTTAACGTTAGCCAGGGCCTGGGGTTGAGCAGGCTTACCGGCTGCCACGTTACAGGCTGGATGATCGGGCCGCAGGCCTCTGCTTCTCACGCACTGTCCTCTCTTCCCGTGCGGTACTTCACTGCTTCGCGCTCTCCGGCAGGCTCCGCCCACGAAGGCCCGCCTCTTTGGTTTCCCGCACGCCAAGCAGCGGGATAATGGCGGCAATGGCGCCAACAGTCCACAGTACACAAAACAGTCTCTGGCACACAGGACCCGGGGATACCAGGCTCCGAAATCCTGTTTGTGACGCCAAAATAGGTCGCCCTCCCAGGGCTGTGGGGTACTCGGCACCGGGCCGGTCTCTCAGAGGGGAATGTCACAGCAGCAGTGACCCGGTCCGTGGCCCTGGGCGCCCATGTAAAAGGGGTTGAGTTGGGAATAAAGTTTATAAGTGATTCGTGACGCCACCTGTGGTGTTCGGCAAGGAAGATGTTATGCCGACGCTGCGGACAGATCCTCTGGGACAGATGGTGTGGTGCAGCAATGATGTTATAGCCCTCCACAGGCAGGGCTGTAGTCCCAGGGCAGAGTAGGTGAATGTTTAGGAAGAGGGTGCAGTGCTTGGAACAGAGATGTAGCAGTGCTGAGGATGTTGCAGGATGGAGGCAAGGACACAACAGGGTGCAGTTTCTTTACCTTTACTTGTCAAACGCAGTCCAGGGTCCTGGTTACAGATGGCACAGGAGCAGGCTAGCCTGGAAGCAACTCAGGGATCTCTCAGATGGGTTGTGTAGTCTCCTTCCTAGCGCTGGCTTGAGGTACATTCAGTACATGTTAGGGTGGTTTCACACTAGCATTACAGGGCGCAGCGACGGCCTGCGCACGGTCGCTGCTAAGCCCCGCCCCTCCTCCGGTAGCTCCGCCTACGGGCACATGACGCTGCATGCATCCTGCGTCCCCTATCTTTATCACTGGGGATGCAGGCCGTGCGCAGTATGCGTTTGGCGGCGCATGCGTCCTTTTGACGGTGCGTCGACCAGCGCCAAACGCAACCTGTTGCAAACCACCCTTACACAGAAGTTCCTCCTTATCTTCTCTTAGAACTACCTCGTATGGCAAACAGCTGTAGCCCTCTATCTCTCTTGGCTCACCCGTCGCCGTTGTGCCTCCGAGTCTTAGGTGGGAATAGAGCATTGACAGATTCCTATTCCTCTGGTTTCTGTTGCAGGACCTTCAGTATCCATACAACCGTGGAGACCAGGCTCCAGATCATGCGCTATCACTGGGAGGGAGCTCTTTATCCTCAGCTCAACCTCCAGCTTCTCTCCTCACACTAACTCCTCATTTCCCCTTCCTGGCCCTCAGAGAGCACTCCTCCCCCAATTCTTGTTCAGAGCTCCCTCTGCTGGCCTGAAGTGGGAACTGTGTTGTATTAAAATGATTAACTGCTGGAGAGACCCTTCATTGCTTCCAAGCCTGACATCACCCTTCCTGGAGGAAGGCAATGCCATTATGGCGACCATACCCCTCGGGGGCGCAACATCTGCATTAGGCCAGTTTCACATTTGCGTTAAAGGCCGCAGCGTCGGCCTGCACACGGCCGCCTAATCCCGCCCCCTGTCGCGCCTCCACCGGTAGCTCCGCCTCGGGTGCATGACGCTGCATGCGTCCCCTATTTTATCACTGAGGATGCAGGCCCGGAGGCGGAGCTACTGGTGGAGGCACGGCAGGAGGCGGGGCTTAGCGGCAGCCGTGCGCAGGCCGACGCTGCGGCCTTTAACGCAAATGTAAAACCGGCCTTAGTCGTACTCACCAATGGGGGAGGCAGCAGGGATTGAAGGAAGTCAGCTGTCTAATCCAGTCAGAAACCCCAGATCTCCAATCGTCATCATCATTATCAGGTGGCAAGCCTCTGTCAATCTGGCCAGCTCCACTACCTCCAGTAACCACCAGAGGGAGCCTAGAAAGAGAACTTGCAACACCTCTGTCAATCTGACCAGCTCCACTACCTTCAGTAACCCACCAGAGGGAGCCTAGAAAGGGAATTCACAACAGAGATGGCTGCACAGAGGAGATGGCTGCACTGGGGAGATGGGTACACTGAGGAGATGGGTACACTGAGGAGATGGCTGCACTGGGGAGATGGCTGCACTGGGGAGAAGGGTGCACTGGGGAGAAGGGTGCACTGGGGAGACGGGTGCAATAGGGAGACGGCTACACTAGGGAGATGGGTGCATTGGGGAGATGGCTGCACTGAGATGTCTGCACTATGGAGATGGGTGCACTGAGGAGATGGCTGCACTGAGATATTTGCACTGGGGAGATGGCTGCACTAGGGAGAAAGGCTACTTTCACATCAGCGATTTTTGCCAAAGTGTCTGCATTAGTCGTACTCACCAATGGGGGAGGCAGCACTAAAAGTGCCTAGGGCAGCATGAACTCTAAATACGGCCCTGTGTTGGTAGTGTGCTTTGGGGTAGTGTGGTGCCACCTGCAGGTCATTTGTCCTTACTGCAGGTTTATGAAAATTAATGTTTAAACTGTATTTTGTGATCAAATCGTGGATGTGTGGTTTGTTTGGCTATTTTCTTGCTGAAGGGGGCAAGTTTACCTTTCAAATGGTGTATCGTGTGTGTGGGTGCAGTATGAACGGAGATAGAGTGATCACCGAAAAAGAGTGTTTAGAAACAACAGAATAGATTGGCACTCGGTCCGCCATTCTTGATTCTGACTCTATTGGAGTAAGATCCATCACAATCATTAAGAGGTGTGCTTTCCTAAGACATTTGGCTCATTTCTCGGCTGCCTGGTCGCCATAGTCAGGAGATGTGCAGCACTTCATCCATGGACTGGAGCACAGTACTGCTAGAAATTTAAGCTATTATTACAACATAAATGAGAGTGGGCACAACATGACCTCAGAGTTGTACGACAATGCTTTGGGTATATAAAGTGTGCCCCCGAGGGGAGTGTGAGCCCCCTGCTAGCACGGCCTGTGGTGGCCCCATGCACAGCGTCACCACATGTCACAATTCAGGGGCTGACGCTAATTTGTCCTGGTATGTACGCGCCTTTTGAGGATATACGGGCACGGTCTGTGGTGGGACTAAGGCCTGTTTCACACTTCCGTATTTTACCATCAGTCAAAATCTGCCGTTTTGCAAAAAAAAAAAGGAACCGCCATTTTGCTTGGCGGATCCGTTTTTTTACCATTGAGTTGCATTACCGGCGGATCTTGACGGATGGCCATCCGCTGGATCCATTTATTTGCAGATCCGCCAAAATTTTGACGTCCGCCGACATGCCCAAACGGAACATGCAACGTTTTTTCGGGCGGCTGGATCCGCATTTGTCACTGCGCATGCCTGAAAGACTTCTCAACTGCAAATTTAACCCTAAACTCTGTTCTGGTGACTGAAAAATTCTCTCTCTCCTTCCCCAGCAGCGGTTCCTTTAAAATTCTTCCTTTGACGGATCCGTTAAAACAACGGTCCGGTGCCAAACGTTGTGGTCAGTACAGGAACGGATACGTTATCCGCCATTTTAGCAGATTTTGACTGACCAAAAAAACTGATGTCTGAATCAGGCCTAAGGCCTCGTTCACACGTCAGTTCTTCAGGTACGAGTGCTGCTATTTTCCCTGTTCCTGTGGCAGGCTATGGTGCCCTTCATGTCAGGGATTTTTGCGGACCGAGTGATCAGTGCAAAACTGCGTGTCCGCTACAGTCCACTCAGATGGCAGCCACGTGCTGTCCGGTTTTTCACTGACTGACAGGAAAAAGTGGAGAAAGTTTTTTTTCTCATCTGTGAAAGAACTGCTGACAATCAGCCCTTTTCTCTTGTATGTCAAAAGAACCTGACGTGTGAATGCGGCCAAGGCAGGTGAATCCGTGCTGGCTGTCACCCTCTGCGGCTCTCGGGATCGTTTCACCCTCGCACCAACCAGGTGTCTCGGCGCCTCCTCAGTGCGGCGCTCCTCCTGCTCCCAGGATTGCCGGACACTGAGTTGCACGGTGTGTGGGCTCTTCTGGCCCGGGGAGACTGCTGACGGGTGCAGTGGCCATGTGCCAGTCCTGGAGGTGAGGGCTGAGAACGAGCTCGCCCCGCAACAACGGCGGAACTGCACAGTGTCTGTGATCCCCGCCTCAGGAGTTCCCTGGCACCGGAGAGCCGCCCTCACGTGAGTGTGTGTCATGTACAGACGTCTGCGCCTGATGGGCGGATCCGTCTCCTCCTCTCACAGACTCAGGTCAGAGACGCTGGGAGGACACGGAAACACGGGCGGAGGAGCGGGACAGGACACAACTAGCAGGTACGTGGGCATGTTTTGCTCTTACCACACACGGGACACTGGCATTACTACTACACGCCCTGCTCTTACCACACACGGGACACTGGCATTACTACTACACTCCCTGCTCTTACCACACACGGGACACTGGCATTACTACTACACTCCCTGCTCTTACCACACACGGGACACTGGCATTACTACTACACTCCCTGCTCTAACCACACACGGGACACTGGCATTACTACTACACGCCCTGCTCTTACCACACACGGGTCACTGGCATTACTGCTACACTCCCTGCTCTTACCACACACGGGTCACTGGCATTACTACTACACTCCCTGCTCTTACCACACATGGGACACTGGCATTACTACTACACTCCCTGCTCTTACCACACACAGGACACTGGCATTACTACTACACGTCCTGCTCTTACCACACACGGGACACTGGCATTACTACTACACTCCCTGCTCTTACCACACACGGGACACTGGCATTACTGCTACACTCCCTGCTCTTACCACACACGGGACACTGGCATTACTGCTACACTCCCTGCTCTTACCACACATGGGACACTGGCATTACTACTACACTCCCTGCTCTTACCACACACGGGACACTGGCATTACTGCTACACTCCCTGCTCTTACCACACACGGGACACTGGCATTACTGCTACACTCCCTGCTCTTACCACACACGGGACACTGGCATTACTACTACACTCCCTGCTCTTACCACACATGGGACACTGGCATTACTACTACACTCCCTGCTCTTACCACACATGGGACACTGGCATTACTACTACACTCCCTGCTCTTACCACACACGGGACACTGGCATTACTGCTACACTCCCTGCTCTTACCACACACGGGACACTGGCATTACTACTACACTCCCTGCTCTTACCACACACGGGACACTGGCATTACTACTACACTCCCTGCTCTTACCACACACAGGACACTGGCATTACTACTACACGCCCTGCTCTTACCACACATGGGACACTGGCATTACTACTACACTCCCTGCTCTTACCACACACGGGATACTGGCATTACTACTACACTCCCTGCTCTTACCACACACAGGACACTGGCATTACTACTACACGTCCTGCTCTTACCACACACGGGACACTGGCATTACTACTACACGCCCTGCTCTTACCACACACGGGACACTGGCATTACTACTACACGTCCTGCTCTTACCACACACGGGACACTGGCATTACTGCTACACTCCCTGCTCTTACCACACACGGGACACTGGCATTACTACTACACTCCCTGCTCTTACCACACGCGGGTCACTGGCATTACTACTACACTCCCTGCTCTTACCACACGCGGGACACTGGCATTACTACTACACGTCCTGCTCTAACCACACGCGGGTCACTGGCATTACTACTACACTCCCTGCTCTTACCACACACGGGACACTGGCATTACTACTACACGTCCTGCTCTAACCACACGCGGGTCACTGGCATTACTACTACACTCCCTGCTCTTACCACACACGGGACACTGGCATTACTACTACACTCCCTGCTCTAACCACACACGGGACACTGGCATTACTACTACACGCCCTGCTCTTACCACACACGGGTCACTGGCATTACTGCTACACTCCCTGCTCTTACCACACACGGGTCACTGGCATTACTACTACACTCCCTGCTCTTACCACACATGGGACACTGGCATTACTACTACACTCCCTGCTCTTACCACACACAGGACACTGGCATTACTACTACACGTCCTGCTCTTACCACACACGGGACACTGGCATTACTACTACACTCCCTGCTCTTACCACACACGGGACACTGGCATTACTACTACACTCCCTGCTCTTACCACACGCGGGACACTGGCATTACTACTACACTCCCTGCTCTAACCACACACGGGACACTGGCATTACTACTACACGCCCTGCTCTTACCACACACGGGTCACTGGCATTACTGCTACACTCCCTGCTCTTACCACACACGGGTCACTGGCATTACTACTACACTCCCTGCTCTTACCACACATGGGACACTGGCATTACTACTACACTCCCTGCTCTTACCACACACAGGACACTGGCATTACTACTACACGTCCTGCTCTTACCACACACGGGACACTGGCATTACTACTACACTCCCTGCTCTTACCACACACGGGACACTGGCATTACTGCTACACTCCCTGCTCTTACCACACACGGGACACTGGCATTACTGCTACACTCCCTGCTCTTACCACACATGGGACACTGGCATTACTACTACACTCCCTGCTCTTACCACACACGGGACACTGGCATTACTGCTACACTCCCTGCTCTTACCACACACGGGACACTGGCATTACTGCTACACTCCCTGCTCTTACCACACACGGGACACTGGCATTACTACTACACTCCCTGCTCTTACCACACATGGGACACTGGCATTACTACTACACTCCCTGCTCTTACCACACATGGGACACTGGCATTACTACTACACTCCCTGCTCTTACCACACACGGGACACTGGCATTACTGCTACACTCCCTGCTCTTACCACACACGGGACACTGGCATTACTACTACACTCCCTGCTCTTACCACACACGGGACACTGGCATTACTACTACACTCCCTGCTCTTACCACACACGGGACACTGGCATTACTACTACACGCCCTGCTCTTACCACACATGGGACACTGGCATTACTACTACACTCCCTGCTCTTACCACACACGGGATACTGGCATTACTACTACACTCCCTGCTCTTACCACACACAGGACACTGGCATTACTACTACACGTCCTGCTCTTACCACACACGGGACACTGGCATTACTACTACACGCCCTGCTCTTACCACACACGGGACACTGGCATTACTACTACACGTCCTGCTCTTACCACACACGGGACACTGGCATTACTGCTACACTCCCTGCTCTTACCACACACGGGACACTGGCATTACTACTACACTCCCTGCTCTTACCACACGCGGGTCACTGGCATTACTACTACACTCCCTGCTCTTACCACACGCGGGACACTGGCATTACTACTACACGTCCTGCTCTAACCACACGCGGGTCACTGGCATTACTACTACACTCCCTGCTCTTACCACACACGGGACACTGGCATTACTACTACACGTCCTGCTCTAACCACACACGGGTCACTGGCATTACTACTACACTCCCTGCTCTTACCACACATGGGACACTGGCATTACTGCTACACTCCCTGCTCTTACCACACGCGGGACACTGGCATTACTACTACACTCCCTGCTCTTACCACACGCGGGACACTGGCATTACTACTACACGTCCTGCTCTAACCACACACGGGTCACTGGCATTACTACTACACTCCCTGCTCTTACCACACACGGGACACTGGCATTACTACTACACTCCCTGCTCTTACCCCACGCGGGACACTGACATTACTACTACACTCCCTGCTCTTACCACACATGGGACACTGGCATTACTACTACACGTCCTGCTCTAACCACACACGGGTCACTGGCATTACTACTACACTCCCAGCTCTTACCACACGCGGGACACTGGCATTACTACTACACGTCCTGCTCTAACCACACACGGGTCACTGGCATTACTACTACACTCCCAGCTCTTACCACACGCGGGACACTGGCATTACTACTACACGTCCTGCTCTAACCACACACGGGTCACTGGCATTACTACTACACTCCCTGCTCTTACCACACACGGGACACTGGCATTACTGCTACACTCCCTGCTCTTACCACACGCGGGACACTGGCATTACTACTACACTCCCTGCTCTTACCACACGCGGGACACTGGCATTACTACTACACGTCCTGCTCTAACCACACACGGGTCACTGGCATTACTACTACACTCCCTGCTCTTACCACACACGGGACACTGGCATTACTACTACACTCCCTGCTCTAACCACACACGGGTCACTGGCATTACTACTACACTCCCTGCTCTTACCACACACGGGACACTGGCATTACTACTACACTCCCTGCTCTTACCCCACGCGGGACACTGACATTACTACTACACTCCCTGCTCTTACCACACATGGGACACTGGCATTACTACTACACGTCCTGCTCTAACCACACACGGGTCACTGGCATTACTACTACACTCCCAGCTCTTACCACACGCGGGACACTGGCATTACTACTACACGTCCTGCTCTAACCACACACGGGTCACTGGCATTACTACTACACTCCCAGCTCTTACCACACGCGGGACACTGGCATTACTACTACACGTCCTGCTCTAACCACACACGGGTCACTGGCATTACTACTACACTCCCTGCTCTTACCACACACGGGACACTGGCATTACTACTACACTCCCTGCTCTTACCACACGCGGGACACTGGCATTACTACTACATTCCCTGCTCTTACCACACACTGGACACTGGCATTACTACTACACTCCCTGCTCTTAACACACACGGGACACTGGCATTACTACTACACGCCCTGCTCTTACCACACACGGGACACTGGCATTACTGCTACACTCCCTGCTCTTACCACACACGGGTCACTGGCATTACTGCTACACTCCCTGCTCTTACCACACACGGGTCACTGGCATTACTGCTACACTCCCTGCTCTAACCACACACGGGTCACTGGCATTACTACTACACTCCCTGCTCTTACCACACGCGGGACACTGGCATTACTACTACACTCCCTGCTCTTACCACACACGGGACACTGGCATTACTACTACACGTCCTGCTCTAACCACACACGGGTCACTGGCATTACTACTACACTCCCAGCTCTTACCACACGCGGGACACTGGCATTACTACTACACGTCCTGCTCTAACCACACACGGGTCACTGGCATTACTACTACACTCCCTGCTCTTACCACACACGGGACACTGGCATTACTACTACATTCCCTGCTCTTACCACACGCGGGACACTGGCATTACTACTACACTCCCTGCTCTTACCACACACGGGACACTGGCATTACTACTACACTCCCTGCTCTTAGCACACACGGGACACTGGCATTACTACTACACGTCCTGCTCTTACCACACGCGGGACACTGGCATTACTACTACATTCCCTGCTCTTACCACACATGGGACACTGGCATTACTGCTACACTCCCTGCTCTTACCACACGCGGGACACTGGCATTACTACTACATTCCCTGCTCTTACCACACACGGGACACTGGCATTACTACTACACGTCCTGCTCTTACCACACGCGGGACACTGGCATTACTACTACACTCCCTGCTCTTACCACACATGGGACACTGGCATTACTGCTACACTCCCTGCTCTTACCACACGCGGGACACTGGCATTACTACTACACTCCCTGCTCTTACCACACGCGGGACACTGGCATTACTACTACACGTCCTGCTCTAACCACACACGGGTCACTGGCATTACTACTACACTCCCTGCTCTTACCACACGCGGGACACTGGCATTACTACTACACTCCCTGCTCTTACCACACACGGGACACTGGCATTACTACTACATTCCCTGCTGTTACCACACGCGGGACACTGACATTACTACTACACTCCCTGCTCTTACCACACATGGGACACTGGCATTACTACTACACGTCCTGCTCTAACCACACACTGGTCACTGGCATTACTACTACACTCCCAGCTCTTACCACACGCGGGACACTGGCATTACTACTACACGTCCTGCTCTAACCACACACGGGTCACTGGCATTACTACTACACTCCCTGCTCTTACCACACACGGGACACTGGCATTACTACTACACTCCCTGCTCTTACCACACGCGGGACACTGGCATTACTACTACATTCCCTGCTCTTACCACACACGGGACACTGGCATTACTACTACACTCCCTGCTCTTACCACACACGGGACACTGGCATTACTACTACACGCCCTGCTCTTACCACACACGGGACACTGGCATTACTGCTACACTCCCTGCTCTTACCACACACGGGTCACTGGCATTACTGCTACACTCCCTGCTCTAACCACACACGGGTCACTGGCATTACTACTACACTCCCTGCTCTTACCACACGCGGGACACTGGCATTACTACTACACTCCCTGCTCTTACCACACATGGGACACTAGCATTACTGCTACACTCCCTGCTCTTACCACACGCGGGACACTGGCATTACTACTACACGTCCTGCTCTAACCACACACGGGTCACTGGCATTACTACTACACTCCCTGCTCTTACCACACACGGGACACTGGCATTACTACTACATTCCCTGCTCTTACCCCACGCGGGACACTGACATTACTACTACGCTCCCTGCTCTTACCACACATGGGACACTGGCATTACTACTACACGTCCTGCTCTAACCACACACGGGTCACTGGCATTACTACTACACTCCCAGCTCTTACCACACGCGGGACACTGGCATTACTACTACACGTCCTGCTCTAACCACACACGGGTCACTGGCATTACTACTACACTCCCTGCTCTTACCACACACGGGACACTGGCATTACTACTACACTCCCTGCTCTTACCACACACGGGACACTGGCATTACTGCTACACTCCCTGCTCTTACCACACACGGGTCACTGGCATTACTGCTACACTCCCTGCTCTTACCACACACGGGTCACTGGCATTACTGCTACACTCCCTGCTCTAACCACACACGGGTCACTGGCATTACTACTACACTCCCTGCTCTTACCACACGCGGGACACTGGCATTACTACTACACTCCCTGCTCTTACCACACACGGGACACTGGCATTACTACTACACGTCCTGCTCTAACCACACACGGGTCACTGGCATTACTACTACACTCCCAGCTCTTACCACACATGGGACACTGGCATTACTGCTACACTCCCTGCTCTTACCACACGCGGGACACTGGCATTACTACTACACTCCCTGCTCTTACCACACGCGGGACACTGGCATTACTACTACACGTCCTGCTCTAACCACACACGGGTCACTGGCATTACTACTACACTCCCTGCTCTTACCACACGCGGGACACTGGCATTACTACTACACTCCCTGCTCTTACCACACACGGGACACTGGCATTACTACTACATTCCCTGCTGTTACCACACGCGGGACACTGACATTACTACTACACTCCCTGCTCTTACCACACATGGGACACTGGCATTACTACTACACGTCCTGCTCTAACCACACACGGGTCACTGGCATTACTACTACACTCCCAGCTCTTACCACACGCGGGACACTGGCATTACTACTACACGTCCTGCTCTAACCACACACGGGTCACTGGCATTACTACTACACTGCCTGCTCTTACCACACACGGGACACTGGCATTACTACTACACTCCCTGCTCTTACCACACGCGGGACACTGGCATTACTACTACATTCCCTGCTCTTACCACACACGGGACACTGGCATTACTACTACACTCCCTGCTCTTACCACACACGGGACACTGGCATTACTACTACACGCCCTGCTCTTACCACACACGGGACACTGGCATTACTGCTACACTCCCTGCTCTTACCACACACGGGTCACTGGCATTACTGCTACACTCCCTGCTCTAACCACACACGGGTCACTGGCATTACTACTACACTCCCTGCTCTTACCACACGCGGGACACTGGCATTACTACTACACTCCCTGCTCTTACCACACACGGGACACTGGCATTACTACTACATTCCCTGCTCTTACCACACGCGGGACACTGACATTACTACTACACTCCCTGCTCTTACCACACACGGGACACTGGCATTACTACTACACGTCCTGCTCTAACCACACACGGGTCACTGGCATTACTACTACACTCCCAGCTCTTACCACACGCGGGACACTGGCATTACTACTACACGTCCTGCTCTAACCACACACGGGTCACTGGCATTACTACTACATTCCCTGCTCTTACCACACGCGGGACACTGGCATTACTACTACACTCCCTGCTCTTACCACACACGGGACACTGGCATTACTACTACACTCCCTGCTCTTACCACACACGGGACACTGGCATTACTACTACACGTCCTGCTCTTACCACACGCGGGACACTGGCATTACTACTACATTCCCTGCTCTTACCACACATGGGACACTGGCATTACTGCTACACTCCCTGCTCTTACCACACGCGGGACACTGGCATTACTACTACATTCCCTGCTCTTACCACACACGGGACACTGGCATTACTACTACACGTCCTGCTCTTACCACACGCGGGACACTGGCATTACTACTACACGCCCTGCTCTTACCACACACGGGACACTGGCATTACTGCTACACTCCCTGCTCTTACCACACACGGGTCACTGGCATTACTGCTACACTCCCTGCTCTAACCACACACGGGTCACTGGCATTACTACTACACTCCCTGCTCTTACCACACGCGGGACACTGGCATTACTACTACACTCCCTGCTCTTACCACACACGGGACACTGGCATTACTACTACATTCCCTGCTCTTACCACACGCGGGACACTGACATTACTACTACACTCCCTGCTCTTACCACACACGGGTCACTGGCATTACTACTACACGTCCTGCTCTAACCACACACGGGTCACTGGCATTACTACTACACTCCCAGCTCTTACCACACGCGGGACACTGGCATTACTACTACACGTCCTGCTCTAACCACACACGGGTCACTGGCATTACTACTACACTCCCTGCTCTTACCACACACGGGACACTGGCATTACTACTACATTCCCTGCTCTTACCACACGCGGGACACTGGCATTACTACTACACTCCCTGCTCTTACCACACACGGGACACTGGCATTACTACTACACTCCCTGCTCTTACCACACACGGGACACTGGCATTACTACTACACTCCCTGCTCTTACCACACACGGGACACTGGCATTACTACTACACGTCCTGCTCTTACCACACGCGGGACACTGGCATTACTACTACATTCCCTGCTCTTACCACACATGGGACACTGGCATTACTGCTACACTCCCTGCTCTTACCACACGCGGGACACTGGCATTACTACTACATTCCCTGCTCTTACCACACACGGGACACTGGCATTACTACTACACGTCCTGCTCTTACCACACGCGGGACACTGGCATTACTACTACACTCCCTGCTCTTACCACACATGGGACACTGGCATTACTGCTACACTCCCTGCTCTTACCACACGCGGGACACTGGCATTACTACTACACTCCCTGCTCTTACCACACGCGGGACACTGGCATACTACTACACGTCCTGCTCTAACCACACACGGGTCACTGGCATTACTACTACACTCCCTGCTCTTACCACACGCGGGACACTGGCATTACTACTACACTCCCTGCTCTTACCACACACGGGACACTGGCATTACTACTACATTCCCTGCTCTTACCACACGCGGGACACTGACATTACTACTACACTCCCTGCTCTTACCACACACGGGACACTGGCATTACTACTACACGTCCTGCTCTAACCACACACGGGTCACTGGCATTACTACTACACTCCCAGCTCTTACCACACGCGGGACACTGGCATTACTACTACACGTCCTGCTCTAACCACACACGGGTCACTGGCATTACTACTACACTCCCTGCTCTTACCACACACGGGACACTGGCATTACTACTACACTCCCTGCTCTTACCACACGCGGGACACTGGCATTACTACTACATTCCCTGCTCTTACCACACACGGGACACTGGCATTACTACTACACTCCCTGCTCTTACCACACACGGGACACTGGCATTACTACTACATTCCCTGCTCTTACCACACACGGGTCACTGGCATTACTACTACACGTCCTGCTCTTACCACACGCGGGACACTGGCATTACTACTACATTCCCTGCTCTTACCACACATGGGACACTGGCATTACTGCTACACTCCCTGCTCTTACCACACGCGGGACACTGGCATTACTACTACATTCCCTGCTCTTACCACACACGGGACACTGGCATTACTACTACACGTCCTGCTCTAACCACACACGGGTCACTGGCATTACTACTACACTCCCTGCTCTTACCACACGCGGGACACTGGCATTACTACTACACTCCCTGCTCTTACCACACACGGGACACTGGCATTACTACTACATTCCCTGCTCTTACCACACGCGGGACACTGACATTACTACTACACTCCCTGCTCTTACCACACACGGGACACTGGCATTACTACTACACGTCCTGCTCTAACCACACACGGGTCACTGGCATTACTACTACACTCCCAGCTCTTACCACACGCGGGACACTGGCATTACTACTACACGTCCTGCTCTAACCACACACGGGTCACTGGCATTACTACTACACTCCCTGCTCTTACCACACACGGGACACTGGCATTACTACTACATTCCCTGCTCTTACCACACACGGGACACTGGCATTACTACTACACTCCCTGCTCTTACCACACACGGGACACTGGCATTACTACTACATTCCCTGCTCTTACCACACACGGGTCACTGGCATTACTACTACACGTCCTGCTCTAACCACACACGGGTCACTGGCATTACTACTACACTCCCAGCTCTTACCACACGCGGGACACTGGCATTACTACTACACGTCCTGCTCTAACCACACACGGGTCACTGGCATTACTACTACACTCCCTGCTCTTACCACACACGGGACACTGGCATTACTACTACATTCCCTGCTCTTACCACACGCGGGACACTGGCATTACTACTACACGTCCTGCTCTTACCACACGCGGGTCACTGGCATTACTACTACACTCCCTGCTCTTACCACACGCGGGACACTGGCATTACTACTACACTCCCTGCTCTTACCACACACGGGACACTGGCATTACTACGACATTCCCTGCTCTTACCACACGCGGGACACTGACATTACTACTACACTCCCTGCTCTTACCACACACGGGACACTGGCATTACTACTACACGTCCTGCTCTAACCACACACGGGTCACTGGCATTACTACTACACTCCCAGCTCTTACCACACGCGGGACACTGGCATTACTACTACACGTCCTGCTCTAACCACACACGGGTCACTGGCATTACTACTACACTCCCTGCTCTTACCACACACGGGACACTGGCATTACTACTACACTCCCTGCTCTTACCACACACGGGACACTGGCATTACTACTACATTCCCTGCTCTTACCACACACGGGTCACTGGCATTACTACTACACGTCCTGCTCTAACCACACACGGGTCACTGGCATTACTACTACACTCCCTGCTCTTACCACACGCGGGACACTGGCATTACTACTACACTCCCTGCTCTTACCACACGCGGGACACTGGCATTACTACTACATTCCCTGCTCTTACCACACGCGGGACACTGGCATTACTACTACATTCCCTGCTCTTACCACACGCGGGACACTGGCATTACTACTACATTCCCTGCTCTTACCACACGCGGGACACTGGCATTACTACTACATTCCCTGCTCTTACCACACGCGGGACACTGGCATTACTACTACACTCCCTGCTCTTACCACACGCGGGACACTGGCATTACTACTACACTCCCTGCTCTTACCACACGCGGGACACTGGCATTACTACTACATTCCCTGCTCTTACCACACGCGGGACACTGGCATTACTACTACACTCCTTGCTCTTACCACACGCGGGACACTGGCATTACTACTTCACGTCCTGCTCTAACCACACACGGGTCACTGGCATTACTACTACACGTCCTGCTCTAACCACACACGGGTCACTGGCATTACTACTACACGTCCTGCTCTAACCACACACGGGTCACTGGCATTACTACTACACTCCCTGCTCTTACCACACACGGGACACTGGCATTACTACTACATTCCCTGCTCTTACCACACGCGGGACACTGGCATTACTACTACATTCCCTGCTCTTACCACACGCGGGACACTGGCATTACTACTACACTCCCTGCTCTTACCACACGTGGGACACTGGCATTACTACTAAACTCCCTGCTCTTACCACACACGGGACACTGGCATTACTACTACACTCCCTGCTCTTACCACACACGGGACACTGGCATTACTACTACATTCCCTGCTCTTACCACACGCGGGACACTGGCATTACTACTACACTCCCTGCTCTAACCACACACGGGACACTGGCATTACTACTACACGTCCTGCTCTAACCACACACGGGTCACTGGCATTACTACTACACGTCCTGCTCTAACCACACACGGGTCACTGGCATTACTACTACACGTCCTGCTCTAACCACACACGGGTCACTGGCATTACTACTACACGTCCTGCTCTAACCACACACGGGTCACTGGCATTACTACTACACTCCCTGCTCTTACCACACGCGGGACACTGGCATTACTACTACACTCCCTGCTCTTACCACACGCGGGACACTGGCATTACTACTACATTCCCTGCTCTTACCACACGCGGGACACTGGCATTACTACTACACTCCCTGCTCTTACCACACGTGGGACACTGGCATTACTACTAAACTCCCTGCTCTTACCACACACGGGACACTGGCATTACTACTACACTCCCTGCTCTTACCACACACGGGACACTGGCATTACTACTACATTCCCTGCTCTTACCACACGCGGGACACTGGCATTACTACTACACTCCCTGCTCTAACCACACACGGGACACTGGCATTACTACTACACGTCCTGCTCTAACCACACACGGGTCACTGGCATTACTACTACACGTCCTGCTCTAACCACACACGGGTCACTGGCATTACTACTACACTCCCTGCTCTTACCACACGCGGGACACTGGCATTACTACTACACTCCCTGCTCTTACCACACACGGGACACTGGCATTACTACTACACTCCCTTCTCTTACCACACAGGGACACTGGCATTACTACTACACGTCCTGCTCTTACCACACACGGGACACTGGCATTACTACTACACGTCCTGCTCTAACCACACGCGGGTCACTGGCATTACTACTACACTCCCTGCTCTTACCACACGCGGGACACTGGCATTACTACTACACTCCCTGCTCTTACCACACGCGGGACACTGGCATTACTACTACATTCCCTGCTCTTACCACACGCGGGACACTGGCATTACTACTACACTCCCTGCTCTTACCACACGCGGGACACTGGCATTACTACTACACTCCCTGCTCTTACCACACGTGGGACACTGGCATTACTACTAAACTCCCTGCTCTTACCACACACGGGACACTGGCATTACTACTACACTCCCTGCTCTTACCACACACGGGACACTGGCATTACTACTACATTCCCTGCTCTTACCACACGCGGGACACTGGCATTACTACTACACTCCCTGCTCTAACCACACGCGGGACACTGGCATTACTACTACACGTCCTGCTCTAACCACACACGGGTCACTGGCATTACTACTACACGTCCTGCTCTAACCACACACGGGTCACTGGCATTACTACTACACTCCCTGCTCTTACCACACGCGGGACACTGGCATTACTACTACACTCCCTGCTCTTACCACACACGGGACACTGGCATTACTACTACACTCCCTTCTCTTACCACACAGGGACACTGGCATTACTACTACACGTCCTGCTCTTACCACACACGGGACACTGGCATTACTACTACACGTCCTGCTCTAACCACACGCGGGTCACTGGCATTACTACTACACTCCCTGCTCTTACCACACGCGGGACACTGGCATTACTACTACACTCCCTGCTCTTACCACACGCGGGACACTGGCATTACTACTACACTCCCTGCTCTTACCACACAGGGACACTGGCATTACTACTACACGCCCTGCTCTTACCACACACGGGACACTGGCATTACTACTACACGTCCTGCTCTAACCACACACGGGTCACTGGCATTACTACTACACTCCCTGCTCTTACCACACGCGGGACACTGGCATTACTACTACACTCCCTGCTCTAACCACACGCGGGACACTGGCATTACTGCTACACGTCCTGCTCTAACCACACACGGGACACTGGCATTACTGCTACACGTCCTGCTCTAACCACACACGGGACACTGGCATTACTGCTACACGTCCTGCTCTAACCACATACGGGGCACTGGCATTACTGCTACACGCCCTGCTCTAACCACACACGGGGCACTGGCATTACTGCTACACGCCCTGCTCTAACCACACGCGGGGCACTGGCATTACTGCTACACGCCCTGCTCTTACCACACGCGGGGCACTGGCATTACTGCTACACGTCCTGCTCTAACCACACACGGGAGGATGCTATGAAATAGGGGGCGGTGCTATACTTGGCAAGGGACTACACTATATACTATACTAATATACTGTTCTATCCATAAAAAGGCTACATTTGCACATTTTTCTTGAATAAGTCATAGGCTATCTTAATACCGTATTAGGCGGTTTTCAACTTTTTTCAAATTTTCAGCCACATCTTACAGTACCAGCAACGCCTGAGATTCCGGAAATCTCATGTACACTCATTGTTTATTTTTTGCCATCAGTATTTTGTACTTTGCATGATTTTTTTGCACAATAGAGCATGTGTTACTTCTTTCAGCGTTTTTTCAGCATTTTTCACCTATTGAAAGTAATCGCTGGTGAAAAAATGCTGAAAATCTGCACCAAAAAACGCAGGTATCAGGTTTTGCAGCTGTTTTTGTGCTAAAATCTCATTAAATAGAATGAGATTTTTATTTTTTTGCCTTAAAATTAATCAGCATGACAAAAAAATACAAGAAAACCAGCTTCTTTCCTGGCAAGACAGAAGGTTTTGCTGCAGAAAAAAGCACTGCCAGTTTGGGATCGTGGTAACAGATGTCGCAGGGCAAGGTGTCAGTGCACAGATCTGGCTACACTGTAGAAGGCACACACACAGTGCCATGACACTTACCCCTAGAAAGGAGCCCGGCTTAAAAAGGGTTATATTCATAAAATGACGATATTATTACTGACACCATCCTCTCCCAAAGAGGTTACAATTCTGCTAGAATTTCCATTTGGGGATAATGTCTTTATAGTGATTGGTGCAGTGTTACAAACCTTGCAGACTGCATGCCTTACTACACGCACATTGGTGAGTGTTGTACACCCGCCACTTCCATGGTATATGTTGGATCGATAGTCTGTGTTGCATCGAGATGCTGCTGCTTTCTGTGTGCTTGGCCTGCACTATAGCTGGCACCGCTTCTACATAAATGGAGTGATTCTAGTAATAGAAGTATTACAGGAATGTGACTATGGCTAGGTCACGAAGGTCAGCAATGGGAAACGTGCATATTGTTTTAGTAAACGTGTTGGGCACCAGATTTTGCAATGTTTACTAATATGTAAGTATTACGTTTCTTCTCAGTTGCACGTTTTCATTACCAGCCATGAAATACAAGTCATATCCCATGTATATTATAGAATATATCACTTATGAAATTTTTATTTAAAGCAAATCTGTCATTGGATTTCACTGTTCAATCTATGTAAATTATTAAATAGATCTCGTAGACCCAATGAGGCTGGTGTTCTTATTTTGAGAACCCATGGCAGTACGGTTGTATAATCCTCATATTAAGATGATTTTGTTTGTCTCTAGATAGCAATATTTGCATTTTATGACAGAAACCGGAAATTTCTGACATGAATATGGATTTTTAAAGGGAAGTACACCAGCCTCATTGTGTCTGGGAGATCTATTTAATGGTGTATGCAGTTAGTAATGTGAGATTGGGTGACTGAAATGCTTTAGGGGCTAGTATTGGGATGGGGGGTCTTTCGGGACCCGTGTGGATTATTAGATTGTTTCTTAGGAGGAACAATTCCTATAAAAGACTCATACCCTGTATGGTCAAGGTGCTTTGGACAATGTTGGTGTAAATGAGAGCGTATGCATTAAAGGGGTGGTTACATTATGGGTGAATGGACCTTATATAATGGACAGCTCACTTTGGACCCCATTCTATTAGCAGAGAGAAGAGCTCCTAATACTTTCGATCCCCAGAATCCTCATAATTAGCTGATGTCTCTTACAGAGCGCTGTCCTAATGGGGCTCTCCCGTTACGTGGGGTCACCTGTCATCCGTCACCATAAGTGTAGATCTATAGCTAGCCATACACGCCCCAGCAGAGGTGCAGCTTTTCTGACGTTGTTCTGAGAGATGTTGTTAGTTATGTGTATGGAACGTTTTATGCCAGAAATAAAGGTACTGTCACACTTAGCGATGCACCAGCGATCCCGACAACGATATGACCCGGTCAGGATCGCTGGTACATCGCTATGTGGTCGCTAGTGAGCTGCGAAACAGGCAGATCTCGCCAGCGATGCAGCAGCGGTCGTTACTTACCTGTCAGACGCAGCGATGAAGACGACCTCCCGCCCGCGTCCACACGTCGCTCGTCGGCGCCAGCAGGAAGCCAACGACAAGAAATGGCCCAGGCCGTTCTCGCGTGATCAGCAATAAACAGCGGGGGAGCCGGTCGGAGGTAAGTATCACACACAGCGATATCGCTTAGTGTGACGGGCCCTTAAGATTTGTGCTGTACAGATAGGATTCTTAATCTTTATTTCCCTCTCTGCTGGGTGCAGATGTAGTCAGATTAAATCGGGGCAGGGATTTCAGAAACTGGCCGTACAGGTTATAGTAATATGAAGAAGAGTCTCCTAAAGCCCGTCTTGGCATTGCAGCTCGGGCACGGCCCCCGGTGATGCGTGGGTTAAACGTGCGCTCCGTTCTTTACAGGTCGTCTTATTGCTTGTAATGCAAATAGCGTGTTTGCAGCGCTAGGAGCATAAAATGGTGGCATTGTGATGTCAGAACACTACTCTCCTGAGCGGGTGGAAAGTAATATTGGAGCCAAATGTTAATGTTTTTGAAGTTTCCCGTTTCCTACAATCTTGTAAATACAGTCCTGACAGAGGTCGCTTTATTCTAGCTCATGACGACTATTTTCCTGGGGCTTCATGGCTATGTCCCTGCATGTTGCAGAAAGAGTTGGTAGTTTCCAGTCATGGCAGGTATGACGCTGCCTTCAGACTGCAGAATGTGTCCACTATTCAGGATGTAACACAACCTTCTCCATTATACTTATCACAGATTGTACAGGAGATATTGTATAGCAGGGGTGTATAGGGACCATAGGTAGGTCTGAGAGCTAACTGCAGAAAAAGAGACTTTAGACCTGAAGCATGTATAGACATTGATAGTGACATGCACTTTGGGACAATACCTTCCCTCAGGAATTACTAATCTATTTGTTACTGATGCACACAATATGCCGAAAATGGCGTCCGTATACGTTAGTTGGACATCCTGTTTTGTCAATAATAAGCTGGACCCCTTCTCACAACATAATATCCTCCACTCTTCTGGGGGTCTGTCAGGCGCTGATGTTGGGTGAGACGATCGGCTTCCCAGTTAGTATTGTAATTAAACATAAAGGCGTTTGATGGGGTTGAAGTCTTGACTCTGTGCAGGCCTCTCGAGCTCTGCCAGGAAAGCTTGTCATACCAGGTCTTCATGGACCTGGCTTTGTGTGTGTTGAAGGGTCTTCTGTAAACTAGTTCCACAATGTTGGGACGACAGACTAGAGATCCGCAGTGTTTGTTACACTATAGAATACCTGGAAGAAATGCAAACGTGATTTCCCTGTAAGGCTGTGTGCACACGCTGCGGATTAGGTGCGGATTCTGTAAAATCCGCAGGTCAAAATACCTGCGGATTGCTCTGCGGTTTTGCCCTGCGGTTTTTCATCTCCTCAATGGAGGAGATGGCAAACCGCAGCAGAATCCGCAGAAAGAATTGACATGTCAATTCTTTCTGCGGATTGAAAACCGCAGATAATCCGCGCAGAAAATTCCGCACAGTCTGCATTGCGGTTTTTGATTCCCATAGGGAATCATGGTACTGTACACCGCAGCAAAATCCGCAGCGTGTGCACACAGCCTCAGACTAAAGGGCCTGTCACACTAAGCGATATTGTTAGTAATATCGCTATAACGTCACTGGTTTTTGTGACGCAGCAGCGATATTGCTATGTCTGAGGCTGTGTGCACACGCTGCGGATTATGTGCGGATTCATCCGCGCGGATTTTGTAAAATCCGCAGGTGAAACCGCAGGTCAAAAGACCTGCGGTTTTACCTGCGGATTGCTCTGCGGTTTTGCCCTGCGGTTTTTCATCTCCTCAATGGAGGAGATGGCAAACCGCAGGAGAATCCGCAGAAAGAATTGACATGTCAATTCTTTCTGCGGATTGAAAACCGCAGATAATCCGCGCGGAAAATTCCGCACCGTCTGCACTGCGGTTTTTGATTCCCATAGGGAATCATGGTACTGTACACCGCAGCAAAAACTGCTGCGAGTCCGCAGCAGCCAAAACCGCTGCGGAACCGCAGCAAAATCCGCAGCGTGTGCACACAGCCTTATACTTACCTCCGACCGCTCCCCCGCTGGTTATCGCTGATCGCGCGAGAACGTCCTGGGCCGTTTCTCGTCGGCAGCTTCCTGCTGTGGCGACGAGCGACGCGTGGACGCGGGCGGGAGGACGTCTTCATCGCCTCGTCTGACAGGTAAGTAGCGACCTCTGCTATGTCGCTGATGAGATCTGCCTGTGTGGCAGCTCACTAGCGACCACTTAGCGATGCACCAGCGATCCTGACCGGGTCATATTGTTGTTGGGATCGCTGGTGCATCGCTAAATGTGACAGTACCTTAATTGTAAGCTGAGCTTTGCTAGTGGATTAAAAATGGAATTGGAACAAGGGTTGTATGCAAACAGACTGGAGAGTAGCTCATTAGCAGTCCTATGTGATCATTACACCATGGTATTTCAGGGAATACTTGTAAATCTTGCCTGTAATTTCCTCGCCACGTATACCTGTGGGTAGGGCTCTTTTTGACAGTGACGTGTTATGACAAGAGGAAAAGTTAGATAGATGTGTCTTCCAGCAGCAGAAAGAAGTGCGTCTCTTGGCAAACCAATATAGGATCATTGAGTATCCAAACCGTATACTCTACTCATAGTTTGGGATTGCAGCATTTACTAAATGGGTTTTATGCTGAAGCGAGGTCTGAAATTCAGCTAAACTGTATCAGAAGTATGAAAACTTTAAGACAGTGTAGACCCATCCAGATTTCAGGCCCATAACGAGCATCGATCAAGTATACAGTTAGGTCCATATATATTTGGACAGAGACAACATTTTTCTAATTTTGATTCTAGACATTACCACAATGAATTTTAAACAAAACAATTCAGATGTAGTTGAAGTTCAGACTTTCAGCTTTCATTTGAGGGTATCCACATTAAAATTGGATGAAGGGTTTAGGAGTTTCAGCTCCTTAACATGTGCCTCCCTGTTTTTAATGGGACCAAAAGTAATTGGACAGATTAAATAAAATGTTCATTTCTAGTACTTGGTTGAAAACCCTTTGTTGGCATTGACTGCCTGAAGTCTTGAACTCATGGACATCACCAGACATTGTGTTTCCTCCTTTTTGATGCTCTGCCAGGCCTTCACTGCGGTGGTTTTCAGTTGCTGTTTGTTTGTGGGCCTTTCTGTCTGAAGTTTAGTCTTTAACAAGTGAAATGCATGCTCAATTGGGTTGAGATCAGGTGACTGACTTGGCCATTCAAGAATATTCCACTTCTTTGCTTTAATAAACTCCTGGGTTGCTTTAGCTTTATGTTTTGGGTCATTGTCCATCTGTAGTTTGATATGACGACCAATCAGTTTGGCTGGATCTGAGCACACAGTGTGGCTCTGAATACCTCAGAATTCATTCGGCTGCTTCTGTCCTGTATCACATCATCAATAAACACTAGTGACCCAGTGCCACTGGCAGCCATGCATGTCCAAGCCATCACACTGCCTCCACCGTGTTTTACAGATGATGTGGTATGCTTTGAATCATGAGCTGTACCACGCCTTCGCCATACTTTTCTCTTTCCATCATTCTGGTAGAGGTTGATCTTGGTTTCATCTGTGCAAAGAATGTTCTTCCAGAACTGTGCTGGCTTTTTTAGAGGTTTTTTAGCAAAGTCCAGTCTAGCCTTTTTATTCTTGATGCTTATGAGTGGCTTGCACCGTGCAGTGAACCCTCTGTATTTACTTTCATGCAGTCTTCTCTTTATGGTAGATCTGGATATTGATACGCCTACCTCCTGGAGAGTGTTGTTCACTTGGTTGGCTGTTGTGAAGGGGTTTCTCTTCACCATTGAGATTATTCTGCGATCATCCACCACTGTTGTCTTCTGTGGGTGCCCAGGTCTCTTTGCATTGATGAGTTCACCAGTGCATCCTTTCTCAGGATATACCAAACTATAGATTTTACCACTCCTAATGTTGTAGCAATTTCTCAGATGGGTTTTTTCTGTTTTTGCAGCTTAAGGATGGCTTGTTTCACCTGCATGGAGAGCTCCTCTGACCGCATGTTTCCTTCACAGCAAAACCTTCCAAATGCAAGCACCACACCTCAAATCAACTCCAGGCTTTTTATCTGCTTAATTGAGAATGACAAAACAAAGGGATTGCCCACACCTGTCCATGATAAAGCCTTGGAGTCAATTGTACAATTACTTTTGGTCCCTTTAAAAACAGGGTGGCACATGTTAAGGAGCTGAAACTCTTAAACCCTTCATCTAATTTTAATGTGGATACCCTCAAATGAAAGCTGAAAGTCTGAACTTCAACTGCATCTGAATTGTTTTGTTTAAAATTCATTGTGGTAATGTCTAGAAACAAAATTAGAAAAATGTTGTGTCTGTCCAAATATATATGGACCTAACTGTACATGCAGCCGCACACTCCAGTCCTGAGTGCCGGCGGCAGTGCCAGGTATTGAGGTGCAAGACTTGTGCGAGTTTCTTGCAAGAGTGACCACGGCCTTAAATGCAATATCTGTTTAATTAAAGCAAAATGGAAAAAAAAATGATGTGGTGTCTCCCTATAATTAGTAGCCAGGAAAGGCAATGCAAACAGCTGCAGGCTGATGTTAATAGCCTAGGAAGGGACCATGTATATTACCCCCCCTTTGGCTAAAAACCCCAGCTCACAGCCCCCCCAGAAATGGCGCATTTCTAAGATGTGCCAATGGCGGCACTTAGCCTCTCTCTTCCCACTGCCCTGTAGTGGTGGCATATGGGGTAATAGTTGTGGGGCTGATGTCACCTTTGCATTGTAAGGTGACATCAAGCCCGGCTTAGTAATGGACACGCGTGTATAAGATACCTATCCATTACTAATCCTATAGTTAAGGGGTTAAATAAAGACACCGCCAGAATAAAGTATTTTAATGAAATAAAACACTACAGTTTCCCATATTTATTATATGCCTAATTCCCCGAAGCCATCAATCTGCAAAAAAATAAAATAAACCAAAATAATAAACCAACACAAATACTCCCTGTTCCGTTGTAGTCCTTTTAATAACGTGTCCCACGACTATCTCCCGTGTAGAGTTGTCACATCAGGAGATGTGACCACACTACAGGGTCTCCAGTGACACACTGACAGGAGATAATGGCTCCTGCAGTGTTATCACTGAAGGTTCACTGGAGTTCATTCTCTCACTGAACGGCACTGCTGCAAGAGAATTTTCCCAAGCAGCGGTGCCACAAGTGACAGGACGAACTCCAGTGACCTCTAGGCGGCGGAGTGATACACCTTCCGCCATTGTATCATTGGAGGTTCCTGGAGAGCCGTCACATCTCCCAGTGTGACAGCTCTACATGGGAGATCGTCGTGGGACACTCGTCATTAAATGGATTACGTCGGAACAGTATACTGTTGGTTTATTTTTTTTGCAGGCGATTGATGGCTTCGGGGATTAGCTGTTTGAGTATGTGAATGTTTTTGTTTTTTTTTTACACTTGAACACAGAAGCCGAATGATGGGACTACTATCCCATTATCGGCTAATGCCGTCACTGTTCTATGTGACAGCAGACATAATCGGAAGGGATAGTAGTCCTATCGGACGATGCCTGCACACAGACACCCGCACGAACACACCCGCAGACACCTACATACACACACACATGCGCATAGTTTCCGCCCACACACTCTTCCTCCTCCCGATCTGCAGCGTTTTTCGCATGCAACTGCACAGCAAAACCGCAAATCTTTTTACACCTGTGGTTTTGCTGCGGATTTGCCTGAGTTAGTGGTAGTCAATGGGTGCAGAAATCTGCAGATCTATCTGCAAAAAGAATTGACATTCTGCGGAAAATAAAACGCTGCAAATCCGCATGTATTTTTCCACAGCATGTGCACAACAAATTCAGGATTCCCATAGACTAACATTGTTTGTGCATTTAATTGCGGATTTTGTGCAATTCCGCACGTCCAAAAATACTGCGGATCTGTGTCAAAATCCGCAATGTGTGCAGAAGGCCTAAAGAAGAAAATGTGAACAGAGCCCTCCCCCGGAGAATCCTGTGACCTTGCCTCCTTATGAGACCATAAAAACTAGCAATAAATAAAATGCCCTGGAACCCCTATGCCAGAGTTTAAAAAAAAAAAAAAAAAAGCTAAATACTCTGAAGAGCAGTGGGAATAAAGAAAGAGGAAATACTGGTCACAATTGATCTGGCTATGTTCACATGTTGCTTTTTTTGCTGTGTTTTTTTTTTCTTTTCTACAGCCAAAACCTGATCTCATGGCAGTGAAAAAAAAAAAAAAAAAAAGGCTACAGACAAAGAAGGTTTTGCTGACTTTTTTGCTGCATTTTTTATGCCTTATTCAGGATCCCAAAGTTCAGCTTTGCTTTTGCCGTACAAGTATGAACAATGTAAGGTGTTAGGACACCAATACAAGACATGTGAAACCATAAAACATTTTTGGGGAAAAAAGGAAAATTTGATTTGAATGACATTTCTGAAATCTCATAGCTTTTGCTGGTACTGTAAAATGCAGCTTTTAACTTGCATAAAAAAGCAGCAAAATTGCAACATAGCCTTTAGGTCCAGCAACATTGCAAGGTTATCGTTTCACAGTCTACACAAGCTGCTGATTCCAAACACTGTGTAAAACCCAATTTTAAGCACGAAAAATACTGTAAAAGCTCTTATAGTGACATTCACCCTGTGTGATAACGTCTGTAAGGGAATACCATGGTGCTACAGTTCATAACCTCCTGTACATTGAGCAGGGCATGTAGCGCAGTGCTAGTTACTAGGCAGGCTGAAGTGTTAGCAAATACTGTGTGGGTGGGTCTGCAGGGTATGGCAGCTGCTGCTGGAGCTATTTTCATAGCTAGCACTCCCTAAGTGCATTAGGTGCATGGCTCCAGGCCTTGTAGATAGCTGTGTGAGGAGTACGCCCTTCTCAACAAATCACCATATCCAGGAAGCTTGTATGTATCTACAGCAGTTCTCTGGCCGCTCTAGTCTTCACTAGGTAAATGCTGCATGCCCACTTCTTACCATCCACATAGAGCATTACTAGGTTTCTGCGAAGTCACAGCTTGCAAGTGTGCCAACAATAGATACTGGTGAGTAGGAAACAAACAGAGCTCCAGCTGTCATAATTTATTACCCGAATACCATAGTAAAGCCAGCCATACATATTAGATGGCCGTCGGCTGAAAAATACTCATGCAGCTGACAGCCGTCTCGTCCGACTCTCCCATATACAGGAGTGCCCACTCGGCGGAGAGCTTCTGTGTTCTCTGTAAGAAAGCCGCTGGCACATTGGGTGGAGGCTTATCTCTGAGCGATCAGCAGTCTGAAATCAGACATACACAATTGACATCTCTCCCAGTCATCAGTTGGCTGGAGCCATTATACTCATTAGATCCGTGTCTGATGAACCTGTCAATATCGACACTTAAGAAACTTGCTGTTTAGAAAAAAAAAAGCAGGTTTTGCTTAGTTTTTGTTGCGTTTTTGCTTTTTTGGTGCCTTTTTTTCCTCCATTTTTTATCATAGTACAGTTGTCTCTTGTGGATGCTGATAAAGTTTAGTGCATAAAAAAGGTATTCTACTTTGAGTTTTGGCACCAAAAACTGATACATCTGTGCATAACATTTCTGAAATCTCATAGACTTTGCTGGTACGTAAAACGCATGTAAAAATTTGCCTTCGGGTATGTGCACACGATCAGTAAACACTTCGAGTTGGGCCCTGTGTACTTGTGCTGCGTCCAACCTGCAACGTCCAGAGAAATCCTCTGTCCACTATGCGTCCAGAGATGCCTGCAGCTCATCCGCAGAGATTGACATGCAGCCACATCTCCAGACCACAGCATGTCAGTTTCTAGCGTCTCCACAAGAGAAATGTCACCCATAGAATATATTGGACGCAGTGATTCCGCATGGTTCAATGATAACATGAGGATTCACCTGCGTTCAATAGCCGGCAGCGCTTTGGACGCAGCAAAATTGCGCTGCGTCCAAAGCGCTGCCATTTCCAGATTGTCTGCACGTACCCTTAGGCTAGGTCCACATTGCCTTAGGGGCATCCGTTTAATGCGCTAACGCTGATGTCATTTTTTACATCTTTTGTTCCCTTAGCGCCAGCGTATGCGCTAACACATGGTAGCATTTTGTTACCATGCGTTAGCCATACAGGTCTATGCACAGTGAACGCGTCTGTGCGTTAGACCCGACGCACCCGAAACCACGAACTACAGCGTTCTCGGGTGCGTCACAAAGTATCGCATCATCGCTTACGCATGCCGAATCTGACATGCGTTACGATGCGTTACAAGAATGGCGGCCAATGGGTGCGTTAACGCATCCGTTACATAGTGTTAGTGCCGCTGTGTACCGGATGCGTTAAACGCAGGGCCATAACGCAATGTGGACATAGCCTTGCACTAAAAAATGAGGTAAACGGGTCAGGACTACCACTCTGGATCCAGATGGACCACGACCACTTGGAGGGGGAATAATCAATCCCCACATAGCTTCATTTCCTGCTTCATGAGGTTAAGTAATTGGATTGCATTAGTCATATTAACATTATATAAACCTTTCTATTAATTTAGTTTTATTCTTGAATTGTTACTTAAGGGTCATTGAAGGGATTCTGTCATTAAAGGGGCCAACCTCTGCGGCCCCTATAATGGGATAAAGATCAAAACATGGCTATAATAGGGACATTATATATAGGTCCTCCTATATTTTCTGCCTGATTTCTCATTGGTGTGGTGTCCTCTCTACACATTATGGTTGGGACGTCACCATTTTCCTGCATTTGTATTCACTTTATTGGAGTCTTATGATCCCATGAGGGTTGTCTATTCATAATTATCTTTAATTTTTTACTTATTTCGACATGGGGTATTTTTACTTATACTAATACTGATTTATACTTTTATGGAAGGGTATTTTCTGACATTTGCATTGACCTATGATGCCCAGAAGTTCTCCAAGCCCAGTCTGATGTTTTCACTGGACATGCAAACGCCCGGTTTTATTTGCCAAGCATTACTTAATCTCAGTAATTTCTCTAATTGCTCTGTATATGCTATATCCTGGAGGCACCAAATAACAATAAGGAAACCTGAGTGTCCAACACGTGGACCACAATGTAATGATTTTTTCTGCTGGAGTGGATATAGAGGAAGACACTCCACTCTAATAAAGGGTTATTAACATAAAGATCATGTTATATCTTAGTCATGAGATAGGAGATAACTTACTGATCGTTAGAGGTCTGAAAGCTCGCAAGATCGGTGCTCTGGAATTCTGAGAACAGTGCTTTGCTTCCTCATGTTGACTGTAGCGGAGGTGCATGTGTTCGACCTCTGCTCTTAGATTGCCATTTTTCACCAGAAGCCCAAATAGGTAATGGAGCGGAGGCCAAGCATGTCAACATCTGCTCCATTCAAGGGGGGGCTGCAGAGCCTTTTTCTTGGCTCCCAGCAGTTGTACAGTCCAGAATTGGGTATAACTGAATTTTTGAGGAGTACCAGGCCCAGGGCTTGTGCTCTATCATGGGCTTTACTAGGAGGCAACTGATCAGTGTGTATTGTGTATGTATTATATCATACATGATTCACTTACCAATTAACCTGATAATTGCTTTCATTTTCATACCGGCTTTGAAAATGAATATATTCCATTCTTGTTTGCACATTTCATGTTGTACTGTTTGACTAGCAGGAGCAATTAAAGAAGACCACAAACACTTAGGCTATGTGCACACGTATGCGGAAAATTTCTGCATAAAAACAGGACTCCTTCCCAGAAAACACGCGTTTTTCGCGCAAAAAAAGTGCGTTTCTTATGCGTTTTTTTCCACGCGTCCCCAGACACAAAGAAAATAGCAAGAAATGCGGAATTTTCTGCGAAATTAATGAGCATGATGCTTTTTTTTTTACCGCAAAGCGTTTTTTGCGGGGAAAAAAACGCATCAATATGCACACAGTGCAAAATGCGTTAAAATGAATGGGAAGCTTCTTTTAAGCGTTTTTTTAAGCGTATTTTTTGGTGAATCCCCGAAAAAAAAAATGCAACCTGTAAACACCACCATAGGGTATGTGCACATGATCAGTAAACACTGTGGGTTGGATGCTGCGTACTTGCGCAGCATCCATCCCACAGCGTCCAGATGTTACAGCATAGTGCTGAGTCCAAAGCGCTGCTAATTCCTGAACTTGTGCACATACCCTTATGAGGGGGGAATTTTATCATTTTTACTCTTTAGGTAGATTTATAAAAGTTGTACTCCATTTTTAGTACACTTTGCACCAAGTCTGTTATTTTTACTTTTAACTTGTCCAAAGGATCACGTCCCCCAGCATTTTACCTGTTATAGCTATATTTGACTTATGATTTTGCTTTTTTTAAATTAGAGTAGGAGGATGGAGTAATTTCTTGACACAGTAGTGTAATATCTTAAATGCCCAAAATGTATGAAACATGGATCAATAATTTGATACACTTGTTGCAAATAACTGCAATGCATCCACAAGCAAATCTGACTTCATGAATTCCTCTCATTGCCTCTTGTGAGTTTGCTATAGCCATGAAGGTTGACCGCTTTCGCTCCCTACTAGAGATGAGCGGATCAATAATTTGATACACTTGTTGCAAATAACTGCAATGCATCCACAAGCAAATCTGACTTCATGAATTCCTCTCATTGCCTCTTGTGAGTTTGCTATAGCCATGAAGGTTGACCGCTTTCGCTCCCTACTAGAGATGAGCGGATCAATAATTTGATACACTTGTTGCAAATAACTGCAATGCATCCACAAGCAAATCTGACTTCATGAATTCCTCTCATTGCCTCTTGTGAGTTTGCTATAGCCATGAAGGTTGACCGCTTTCGCTCCCTACTAGAGATGAGCGGATCGATTTGCAGGACTCCGATCCAGCATTCAGGTCTGTGGTACCTGGCAGCTAGACGAGAGGCCGGTGAATCTTTCGCCATCCGGCATCCTTGATGCAAAGTGATGCACAGATGACCTCGCACCAGCACTGGCTAATCAAAAGCCACACCGGGAGTGCCAGAAAGTTAAGGCCCCGTCACACACAGCGAGATCGCTAGCAAGATCGCTGATTTTGTGACGCATCAGCGATCTCGCCAGCGAGATCGCTGTGTGTGACGGGGATCAGCGACCAGCCCCCCTGCTGGGTATCGCTGATCGCGCTTGATCGTCCTGGGCCATTTTTTGATTGTTGGTCTCCCGCTGGCCAGCACGCATCGCTGCGTGTGGCAGCGGGAGACGAACGATCAGCGACGCTGCACGCTGGTATCTAAGGTAAACAGCAGGTTTCTAAGAGCTGCACGGCTCTTAGAAATCTGCTGTTTACCTTAGATACCAGCTTGCTCGCTGGTCCTGATAGCTGGAGGGGCTGTCTAACTATGTTCCAGCGGATCGTTGGTGGGGATCGCTGGGACATCGTTATGTGTGACGGGGCCTTTAGAGATTCGCAGGCCTCCTGTCTAGCAGCCATGTACCACTGACCTGGACACAGGGCCTGGAATCCTGCAGATACTTCTGCTCGTCGCTAGTCCTTCTCTTTAATTCAGTGACTGATGAGCCGCTCTATAAACAGGCACAATGGCCAGCTGTCTGTCACCTCCATGTCGGGTGAGCACTCTTGTCATGAATATCTCAAAGTATTGTAGAAATATTAGCTTGTTAGGGTTTTTTACATATTTGTCTACTTTATGCAGTAGAAAATGCAGTCGGTGTAATAGGTATTTATAATGAGATTTGCTCCATGTTAATCATAGCCTTTGTCTATGCCATAAGTCTGTGATGGGAATATATTTTAAGGGTGTGTTCACACTGAGCACTTTTGCTGCTTTTCTATGCTAATATTCAACTGCTTTTTGCAGTACCCGCAAAGCCTATGAGATTTATGCGATTTCAGAAATCTCACGCACACACATTGTTTTTGTCATCAGTATTTTGTGCTTTGCTACTTTTTTTTACATAGAGCATGTCCCTTTTTTCAACATTTTTGCAGCATTTTTCACACATTGACTTGAATGGATGGTGAAAAACACTGTAAGACCACAGGTTGATTTTCTTGCAGCGTATTTGCTGCAGAAAAGTCAACGACAGCAGGATGTGACTTCACAGTCAGCTCTGCTACATCTAGACGGCAGGCTGCATGTTGCGACCATACAGCCTGTCATCCAGCAGAGACACTGAGCAGCGGACCCGAACCCCATTCACTTGAATGAGGGCCCGAACATAGTGTTTGCCACGCTGTCATGTGCAAGTCAGCGCTGCAAACGCTGCTTCTGACCAGTAAAATCGTCCCCGCCAGTCAGACAGCCGCGGTTCCCATGCTGTCAAGACAGTGAGAGCAGAAGCGGATGATGGCTGCACTGTAAATAAAGAACTAAAAAAACCTGCATGGGTTCCCATGTATTTTTGATAACCATCCTTGCAAAACTCACAGCTGGGGGCTGCAACCCTCAGCTGTCAGCAAGGCTGGTTATCAAGAATAGAGGGGTCCCCACGTGGTATTTTTTTATTTAATTTAAAGAAATGGCGTGGGGCCCCCTCATTTTTGACAACCAGCTTTGCTAAAGCAGACAGCTGGGGTCCTGGTATTCTCGGGCTGGTAAGGGGCCATGGATATTGGTATACCCACAGCTGCCCAGAAAAGGCGCATCTATTTCATGTGTCAATTCTGGTGCTTTGCCTGGCTCTTCCCTCTTGCCCTGTAGTTTTGGCAAGTGGGGTTCATATTTGTGGGGTTGATGTCACCTTTTGTATTGTCCGGTGACATCAAGCCCATGGATTAATACTAAAGTCTTTTTTATTTGAAACAAAACAAAAGGCACTTTTATTATTAAAAAAATAACAAACACAGTTATAGTCACTTAACGCCTAATTCCACCAAAGCCCTCGTCTCTTGTAATGAAACAGAAATAAAAAAAAACAATATCCCTCACCTGTTCATCATTCTGTCCCACGCTGTAAGCCATGTCTGTGTGATAAAGTTTTCAACCTTGACAGTGCCAAGATGCGACCGTCCAGACTGAGAACCACTGGGAAATGAGCTGCTGCGAGCGCAGCATCAGTGACTAGCAGTGATGTAATTGAGGTTTCCGCTGGTCACTGAGGCTGCGTTCCTAGCAGGGCTGAACTTTGGTGAGATCCCCACTAGCACAGTGAGAAAGTCACACGGTGCAGAACAGAGTTTACCCGACTTCAAATTCACTGCAGTGAAATTCTCCCGGTGAACTCTCTGCACCGTTTGACTTTCTCACTGTACTAGCAGGAATCTCACCAAGGTCACCGCAGTTCAGCCCGGCTGAGAATGCAGCCTCAGTGACCCGTAGTAACCTCGATGACTTCACTGTTAGACACTGACGCTGGCATGGTCGCATCTTGGCACCATCCAGGTTGAAAACTGTCTATCCCCCAGACATGGATTACAGCGTGGGACAGAATGATGAAGTGAGGGATATTGTTTTTATTTTAATTCTCTTGCAGGGGACAATGGCGTAACTGGAATGAGCGATGCAGTAAGTATGATATAAATAAGATTTATTAAAGGAGTCATTCTTTCAATTAAAGGAATTTGTTCTTGGGGGGTGTGTTTTTATACAATGACTATGAGGTTAGTAATTGGGGAGTCTTATTGACGCCTCTCCTTTACTAACCTCTGGGCTTGATATCACCTGACAATACAAAGGTGACATCAACCCTCCCAACTATCACCCCACTTGCCACCGCTACAGGGCAAGTGGGAAGAGCGAGGCTAAGTGCCAGAATTGGCACATCTTATAGATGTGCCTATTCTGGGGCGGCAGGCAATATTCATATCCCCTTATTAGGCTATTAACCCCTTCCCGACATGCGCTGTACTGCACTGCAGGAGCTGCGTTACCGCAAAGAGCAGTACAGGTACAGTGCACCGATCGTGCGGCCTCACGATGAGCGCCGCGGCGATTGGGTCAGTGTGTCAGCTCTATGTGAGAGCTGACATCCCGCAGCAACGCGCACCATCTGTGCTAGCACCAATCGCAGGCATTTAACCCCTCTGATGGTGCTGTCACTAGTCACAGCAGTGGGCTCCCTGTGCGCCTCCATCAGTACAACACGATGCGATCATGTTGTCCTGATGGTCTCCATGGAGACCCCTGGCCGCAAGTTGGTTTTGCAAATTTTGTTGGAAAAAGGAGAAATTGCTGGTCAACTTTTAACTCTTATAACTTACACTCACTGGCCACTTTATTAGGTACACCTGTCCAACTGTGTGTTAAGACTTAATTTCTAATCAGCCAATCACATGGCGGCAACTCAGTGCATTTAGGCATGTAGACATGGTCAAGACAATCTCCTGCAGTTCAAACCGAGCATCAGTATGGGGAAGAAAGGTGATTTGAGTGCCTTTGAACGTGGCATGATTGTTGGTGCCAGAAGGGCTGGTCTGAGTATTTCAGAAACTGCTGATCTACTGGGATTTTCACGCACAACCATCTCTAGGGTTTACAGAGAATGGTCCGAAAAAGAAAAAAAATCCAGTGAGCGGCAGTTCTGTAGCCGGAAATGCCTTGTTGATGCCAGAGGTCAGAGGAGAATGGGCATACTGGTTCGAGCTGATAGAAAGGCAACAGTGACTCAAATTGCCACCCGTTACAACCAAGGTAGGCAGAAGAGCATCTCTGAACGCACAGTGCGTCGAACTTTGAGGCAGATGGGCTACAGCAGCAGAAGACCACACCGGGTACCACTCCTCTCAGCTAAGAACAGGAAACTGAGGCTACAATTTGCACAAGCTCATCGAAATTGGACAGTAGAAGATTGGAAAAACGTTGCCTGGTCTGATGAGTCTCGATTTCTGCTGCGACATTCGGATGGTAGGGTCAGAATTTGGCGTAAACAACATGAAAGCATGGATCCATCCTGCCTTGTATCAACGGTTCAGGCTGGTGGTGGTGGTGTCATGGTGTGGGGAATTTTTTCTTGGCACTCTTTGGGCCCCTTGGTACCAATTGAGCATCGTTGCAACGCCACAGCCTACCTGAGTATTGTTGCTGACCATGTCCATCCCTTTATGACCACAATGTACCCAACATCTGATGGCTACTTTCAGCAGGATTATGCGCCATGTCATAAAGCTCGAATCATCTCAGATTGGTTTCTTGAACATGACAATGAGTTCACTGTACTCAAATGGCCTCCTCAGTCACCAGATCTCAATCCAATAGAGCATCTTTGGGATGTGGTGGAACGGGAGATTCGCATCAGGGATGTGCAGCCGACAAATCTGCGCCAACTGTGTGATGCCATCATGTCAATATGGTCCAAAATCTCTGAGGAATGCTTCCAGCACCTTGTTGAATCTCTGCCACGAAGAATTGAGGCAGTTCTGAAGGCAAAAGGGGGTCCAACCCGTTACTAGCATGGTGTACCTAATAAAGTGGCCAGTGAGTGTACTTTTTTTTGTTATGTTTCAAAAATTTTGCTGATGTAAAGTAGACATGTGGGAAATGTTATTTATTAGCTATTTTGTGCAATAATACTCTCTGATTTAAATGGAATCAGTCACCCTTTTTTTCGAATATGAGTTGCGGCCACCGCCATCAGGGGCTTATCCACAGCATTCTGTAATGCTGTAGATAAGCAAGCGATGTAAACCTGAAAGATAAGAAAAAAGAGTTAGATTATACTCACCCTGGCGTCCGGTCCGGCGCCTCCCATCTTCATACGATGCCGTCCTCTTTTCTTCCTATCTTGGCGCAGGCGCACTGCTCTGCCCTGTTGAGAGGGCAGAAAAGAATCCTGCAGTGTGCAGGCGCCGGGAGAGGTCTGCGCACTGCAGTATTCTGCTCTGCCCTGATGTCGGTGCCGGCAGCTCATATTCGAAAAAAGGGGTGACCGATTCCCTTAAAGGGCATAAAAATTAAAAGTTTGAAACTTGCCAAATTTCCTTTTTTTTTTTTCTTTTTAATATTAATAAACAATATATCACGAGGAAACATTCTCAGAATCAGTTGGATCCATTGAAGCGTTCCAGAGTTATGAGTTAAGGTGACACTGTTCAGGATTGTAAAAATTGGCCTTGTCAGGAAGGTGAAAACAGGCTTCGGGGGGAAGGGGTTAATATCAGCCCACAGCTGTCTGCATAGCCTTTGCTGGTTATTAATTATAGGGGGACCCTACTTCAGTTTTAGGGGGAGTCCCCAGTTTTAATAGCCAGTAAAGGCTAATTATACAGCTGTGAGCTGTTAATAGCCTGGGAAGCTCCATGGGTATTACCCCCTTCCCAGGCTATAAACATCGGCCCCCAGCCATCTGCTTTCTCTCTGCTGTTTAAGAAAATTGCACGGGAGCCCACACCATTATTTTCAGAAAGATAATCTTTTAATAATTAAATACATGTACGGTAAGCTGCACACACACTGTACTAATTGTATTTGTCACTGACATCTATTATCTATTTTGTGTATATACACTGTATGTAATCCATCTATTCTATCCTGTTGGGTCCTGCTGTGATTTTACTGTACGCGGCTGCTGAATTGCCGGCTTTTCAAAGGATCTAGAGGTATGGTTCTACAGGAAGTAGTTTTTTTTTTTTTTTTTTTTCTTCCCCCCCTCTGGAGGCACTCAACTTATTAGCATGCACAAAAAGACAAGTTAGCCACCAAAACGCAGGTAAAAAACGTACCAAAACTGCATTTTTGCCCCAGCTTCTTTCCTGCCAAGAAATCATGGTTTGCTGCTGGGAAAAAAAACGCGGCAAAAACGCCCAGTGTAAACTTAGCCTTAGGAGATTTTCACATAGCGTAGAAATTCCAGCAACTGAAAATCAGGTCTATTTATCTGAATAGGGCTGCATTGGTGACAACTGTATGTATGGATTTCTACAATCGGAAGCCACTGCAATACAACTGTGTTGTAAATGTGCTGAGATAAAAAATAAACATTGATTTTTAACACACAACCTCTCATTTTAGGTGTAGACAATCAGAATAAACAATGAGTTATCCCGGTTATCCTCCGATGGGCGGGTTTCCTCCTGTTCCTACAGGTAAGAAATTTTTAATCCTTCCTTTATACACTATTACTACTATATGTCAAAATGAATCGCGTATGCCGTTACCAGTTCTTCATTGCATCATTTTACTCACATTGCTCATTGTCTCCATAGGGGGGAAAGAATCGTATTCTCTTACTTATTTCATTCAGAAAGTTTTGATATTATTTATTTATTTTTTTTTTTGTGTTGCATTTGTATCCCCTTTAAGGGAGGCCTCAGTTCTTTTTACATAGTGGGTATTGTTTGATTTCAGATATTGCTTTAGAATATCTGATTGTGGTATTACTTCCCGTTTTATTTTTATGCACACACAAGAGGCTATGCTTATTCTTGGGTATAGAATGGTTGTTTTGCTTGTTTTTCTACTACAGGCAGTAATCCATGGGGTGCACCCAGTAACCCACCTTCCATAGGATTGGATATGCAAGCGGGCTTCTCTCAGCAGTACAATCCACAGCAATATATGGTGAGTACTGTTTGTCATTGGAACAATAAACTAGTTAATATTAGCCTTTAACGGAAACCTGGCATTATAGTATATTCCCATCTTAGCATTTCATGTATGAGATGGGAATACTTGTCTGTGTGGCCAGTGGAGGCCTGCTTTGCGGGGACAGCCATGCAGGCTGCGCTTTGCTGTTTCTGTAATTCCTATAATAGTGAATTGGAGAATACCCATGTAAAGATCAAAAAAGGTATTTGAGTATAAAGAAATATTTTTGTCGAGTGTGGAGGCAACAATGAGCAGACTTCTACTCATAGGTCTAGTAGGTCCAGTGCTGTGTCCACTGCTGCACTAGTCTGTTTGGCTGCAGAAGTGATATGACGTAGACGGTGCTGCCAATGACTGAAATCTGTGTCTTTGCCGATCTAGACAGCGCCACACTTTTGAGGCCAGTGATGGCTGCAGTGCTGTTGACATGATTTCACCGCTGCAGTCAAACAGAGACCGGACTGGCGGTGGAAACAGTGCTGGATCCTGGAAGGAAGTAAAGCAAAGTTGCTATTTTTACACATAACTGAGTGTGTGGGAAGAAGTTTGTTAAATGGTGACATCCTCTTCAAATCTGTTAGCAGAATACAATCTGTAACCCAAAACACAGAAATTTCAACCCCCAGTAACTAATATAGGATCAAGCACTGTAATGTAATTACTATGCTAGCAGTTCTCTGTTTAACCCCGCCACACCTGTGATTGGCAGCTTTCTGCTCACATACAATGTACAGACAGCTGCCAATCGGGGGTGAGGTGGGGTTTAATCTGCTACTCTGAAAACAGTGATTTTATGAAAACTACAGCAAGCAGCTCAGTAAGTGACACACTGCTGGCTGGAATCAGGGAACCTGCCCCTACATCACACTGCTCTTAAATGGGGTAGCAAAAACCTGCTGACAGATTCCATTTAACAAATAGTTTGCTGTCAGATTTGTGCTACCGTTTCCTGTTGATTTGATGAGTGTTGTAAAGAATTTAGAGATAAAGTCTGCATATACAGGAGTTGTAGAACTTCTATGTAACTTACATTGTATTGATTAAATGTATTCTATTTGTCATAGCCAGGATCAGGCTACCCATTTGGAGGAATGAACCCTGCCCAAGGAATGTATCCACCAGCAGGTGGTGGTTATCCACCAGCAGCTGGTGCTTATCCACCAGCAGGTGGTGGTTATCCACCAGCAGGTGGTGGTTATCCACCTGCACCTGGCTTTGGGGCACCACAACAACCTCAAGGGCCTGGTTATGGTATGTATCCTGCTCCAGATGGTGGACCTCAACCAGGGATGCCGGGGTATAATGCAGGATACCCAGGTCAGCTTCCAGGACAACCACTTCCAACACCAGGACAGGCACCAGTGCCAGCACCAGGACAGCCCCCAATGGCGTTCCCTGGCCAGCAACCAATGCCAGGCTATCCACAAGCTCCAGCAGTAAACCCCTCTATGCCACAGTATCCATCGCAACCATCAGTAACACACAATATTCCTCACATGAAGGTAATGCCATATGATAATTTGCAGTCTTTTTCTATTAAAGCCAAAATTGAGTGTATTGAAAGGAGTTTTTTATGGAGGATGAACTGTTTGATTTTAATTTGTGAATGCTTTACATAAAACCCTACATACACACAATGCACAGTATGATGATAGCACTGCGTCACTCACTTGTTTTATGTCTAGAATCGAGGCACTATCACAGATGCTCCAAACTTTGATCCACTTAGAGATGCTGAAGTTCTCAGAAAGGCCATGAAAGGATTTGGTAAGGAATTGCAAAAGAACATTTTCTAATGCAGTTTATATTTTTTACCTTATTTATGTACCAAATCTATAATTTTTGTCATCATAAATCTTCAAAATTGAAAATGATAAATTACTTCTTCAATCAGCCATTATGAATGGTGGCGTATATATTTGGCCATGTACTAGTAGCATCTGCATAGGATGGCCTATCTCATACTTGAATGCTCCACTGTTGAGCATGGTGGTGCCATATATAGCACACAGGACTGAACCACATTGACTGCTTTGCAATCAGAATTACTCCAGAGGTGTGCACACTGTTGTGCCTGATACTGTATGCATCTCAAATAAAAAAATCCCTTGCTTGTGCTGTTGGTGTAAGGAAATCTATATAGTACACCCAAGCATTGAAGTTAAACAACGGGTAAATTGTTACCTAGAACATTATCATGGAAAACATAAATATCAGTAAGCTCTGTGTGAGTTCACTTTTCTTCTTGCCATTTATAATCTGCTGCTGATTATTTTTCTCGCTTGAGGCTTGAGATAAACATTAAATAAAATAACAATTTGTTATGTTCTGCTATCAGGAACTGATGAAAAAGCCATTATTGAATGTCTGGGGAGCCGGTCAAACAAGCAAAGGCAGCAAATCAGTTTATCCTTCAAAACGGCTTATGGAAAGGTAGGTGTTCATTCTAGATTTGAAAAAGTATTTAGAATCCTCAGTGGTTGAACCACTCATTCAACCACTGAGGACTCTCAATTCTAAATATTTTTCTATCCACTGGCTAACACGATACAAAGATATATATCTTTCCTGTATCATTCTAGATTTGTACATTTCCATTATACATCATGTTTCTGGTCTCTCATTGCAGTCAGCCTTGGACACATTGGATATTTTTATTCTGGTTACCATGACTGTGTAGGCACGTATATTTGTATATGTTCACATGAAAGTCAAGTCTATATTTTTTTTTTTTGTTCTCAATGTACAAATACATTGATATGCAGAGGTTATTATTCATTTTTATCTTGCTCCTTGACACCAAAATATTCTGCAGCACCATGCAGAGAAATTCACCATTCATCTCCGTCTCTGTCCCCATTGGTGTACACAACATTACGTTACTTATTTTGGATACGTTATAGGGCCACTTAAAGGGAACCTGTCACCGTTGGCCACTGCCTTTCAGGGCTTATCTACAGCATTCTATAATGCTGTAGAGAAGCCCCTGATCCAACATGAAAGATAAGAAAAATAAGTTTTATTATACTCACCCGGAGAGGGGCGGTCCGATCCGATGGGTGTCTCAGGTCCGGGTCCGGCGCTCCCATCTTCTTGCGATGCCGCCCTCCTATTGCTTCATCGCTCCCTGGCATCGCGCTCCTCCGCAAGCATACTTATATGCCATGTTTAGGGCAGACCAAATGTACTGCAGTGTGCAGGCCCTGGGAAAGTTCAGAGAGGCCCAGCGCCTGCGCACTGCAGTATTTTTCTCTGCCCTCCACAGGTCAGATAAGTACTCCTGCACAGGAGCACGATGCCATGGAGCCATGAAGCAAGCAGGAGGGCGGCAATCATAAGATGGGAGGCGCCGGACCGGCGACGCCCATCGGACCGGACCGCCCCCTAGGTGAATATAATAAATTTTTTATTTTTCTTATCTTTCAGGTTGGATCGGGGGCTTATCTACAGTATTATAGAATGCTGTAGATAAGCCCTGAAAGGCGGTGGCCGCATCTTATATTGGCCAAAACTGGTGACAGGTTCCCTTTTAATGTTTTTGGAGCTTGGGAGGAAACCCACAGGAAAAACAGTGAAAATATACAAATTCCATGCAGATGTTGCCCTTGACTGCATTTAAACCCTGGACTATAGAGCAGCAACAGAGATGTAGCAGAGTTTTTTACTTAACAATTATTGTGTGGACTTTTTTTCTTCTATAATTTATCGTAATAAATGGATATCTTTCCATATAGAAAGTGTACAACATTTTCTTAATTTTTTTTAAATCAGTACAAAATTGAGGCAAGGCACACACAGTTTTAACATACAGATTTGAGACATACCTCTTATACACAACCCAACCCCCCATTATCAAATTATAACTAATATAACCGTGGGTCGCTTAGATTGTGACCTATAAATGTATAGTAGAAAAAAGGAAGAAACACGCAAAAAAAACCAAAACAATTTTTAAGGGGAACAATATGAAACAAGGTAAGACTTGTACAGCATAGAACTATGACCAGTCAGGCACATAGTACAAAATGAGCAATAGACATATTCATGAAACCTATTCATAACGCAAGAGATCATATGGAACCAAGACGGAATAAGGGGTACCATAATTAATGAAGCATAGGGAACAGATTCTCCAGCAGCAAAATTTGGGATGGCAAACCTGGGGTGTTAAGCCAGGGGCTCCAGATTTTATCAAATTTTCCGATAGCTTTTCTTTTAATATACACTTCTTTTTCCAGCCTTATAGAACTATTGACTCTATTAATGAACTCCTCCACCGTCGGGGTGCAGATTGCTTCCAGTGCAAGGCAATGGTTTTCCGTGCTATATATAGAATTCTAGCCATACCGATCGCCAGCGGGTATTCCACAGGAATATCCGGTATAATACCTAGCGCACAGACCTTTGGATCAGGGCGCAATCTTGTACCATAAACTCTTGCCAACATATTCAGAACATTATTCCAGAACCGTCCAAGCTGAGGACACTCCCAGAACATATGCATAAGGTGTGCATCAGGTAGGCTACATCGGGGGCAGCATGAGTCACTCCTTATCGCGATTTTGTGCAAGAATGCAGGTGTTTTATATTTCCTATGTATTAGATACACCTGCGATACTCTCTGGGCCTCCGATAAGGAAAGACAGGGCACTGAATTTAATATATAGTCCCATTGATCATCTGAGAGCTGGCCAACATCCTCCTCCCATCTAGCTTTTGTGCAAAGGGGGTACTTATCGTGGAATGCATTGAGAAGTATTCTATAGATGGAGGAAATCAGTCCTCTTCTGGAGCCCAAGCCCCCCACCAAAATTGTGAAGGGATTAGGGTCTATACTAAGATCTCTAGTTTTGATTAGAGCTCCATACGCATGCCGGAGCTGTAAAAATCTGTAGAAAAACCTATGGGGAATGTCAAATTCAGTGCGCAGTTGTTCAAACTGTTTTAATGTATTATTAGACTGAATGTGTGCCACCGTCATCACCCCCTTCGCCTCCCAATCAGAGCACCCTTCTAAATTTTGAAATTTCAGAAGACTAGGATTATGCCAAAATGGTGTAAACAAAGAGCAATCAGAACCACCCAACAGGTGCTTTCCTCTATCCCAAACCTTATAGATCATGGCCAGAGTTGGAGCTTGAGATAACTTGTTTCCCCCTCCCCGAGCGTCTACGATATACATTGGTACTCTCCAGGGGCTTTTCTGAATTGCCAGTCGCCCATTTTTCTCTAGTGCACCACACTGATCCCAACCCTTCAGTTGCTGAATCTGAGCCGCGAGATAGTAGATCCAAGCATTCGGGATAGCCAGCCCCCAATTTGTTTTTTCTCTTTGTAGGTACTCCAGACGGATTCGAGCCTGCTTTTTTTCCAAAGTAATTGTCTGAATAACCTATGAGCCCTCTGAAAGCACCATGCCGGGATCCACACCGGGGAGTTGTGAAGTATATAGGGCAGTTGGGGCATTAAAACCATTTTGATGAGATTTCCTCTCCCAACAACTGATAGGGGAAGTCTACACCATGCATCAATTTTAGTTACAAATCTATCTAACAGGGGTGTCAGATTAAGAGGCACATAGTCAACAGGTTTAGCTGAAACATTGATCCCCAGATATTTAAATTTTGTTAACAGTTTAATATTGATTTCCTCTAACCCCTGCGTGTCTACACATGGGTCTATAGGCATAAGTACCGATTTGTTCCAATTTATAAGGAGGCCCGACCACTTACCAAATTCCTCAAGGATAGCCATAACTGGTCTTATAGAGGAAGAGGCGTCCCCCAGATACAGAAGCATGTCGTCCGCATAGAGCGAGATGCGTTCCTCCAGGTCCCCCCACCCTAAATCACCCGCACTTCCTTAGAGGCCCTAATAATACATGTTAAGGATTCAATAGCGATGGCAAAAAGGAGGGGCGACAGAGGACATCCCTGTCTTGTTTCCCTCCCATCGCCACCACCCCAGACAACTCACCATTGACCCCCAATCCTAGCTGACAGACCATTATAGAGTAGCTTAATGAGGGCCAAGAACTTAGGGCCAAACCCCATTCTTTCTAAAATCTTCCAAAGATGGCTCCACTCAACCGTATCAAAGGCCTTAGCTGCCTTGAGCGATAGCACCGCCCTGGCCCCCGCCTCAGGAGAACTTAACTGCATATTGAGGAACAACCAACGCAAATTAATGGCAGTAGACTTCCCTGGCATGAAATCTGACTGATCCTCATGAATGACCCCAGCAATAACCTTAGCCAGTCTGACCGAGAGAACTTTGGCAAGAATTTTAACATCTATCTGGAGTAGAGAAATGGGCCTGTAAGACTCAGGATGGAGGGGATCCTTACCCTGCTTAAGGATGACCACTATAATAACCTCTAGCATGGACGGAGGAAGCTGTGCCATATCACTTGCAGATTGAAAGACTTTTAACAGCAGAGGCAATAAAACACTACTGAAGCGTTTGTAAAATTCACCAGGGATGCCGTCCGACCCTGGGGCCTTCTCATTCGGAAACCCTGAAAGTGCATACTCCAGCTCCTCAATCGTCAGGGGCCTATGCAACTCCTTAACTGCCTACTTAGAAAGTTTAGGAAGTTTTATCGTGGACAGATGTGTCCATTTCTCCCTCGCAAGGCAGGGCCCTAGAAGCATACAGTTCAGAACAGTACTTTTTAAACTCTGCTAAAATGTCCTTATTATCTGTGATGGTTACCCCCTCTGTATTATGTATACTCTATATATGGGCCAAGCCCTCCTGTGCCTTAATAACAGAAGCCAATAGGTGTCCCGTACTTTCTCCCGCCTCAAAAAACTTCATTTTATAGAAAAAACGTTTATGCTCAGCTTTGTCAAGTAAATGCTCAGAGTATACTTTCTGAGCCTCCTTCCACTTCCTCCTACTGGAGTCTGATGGTGTAAATTTAAGTTCATATTTATCTACCGCTTCACGAAGGAAGGATGTCAACCTTCTGGATTTGGTCTTAAATTGGTAAATTTCTTTTGAAAGAACCCCTCTACAAAAAGCCTTAAGAGCATCCCAGACAATGTTTTGCGGGGCGGTGTCAATATTATGATGTAGATATTCCTTAATACACCCTTCTATAGTATTCCCATTAATCAGAAGAAGCCAATTTGGGTTTAGCCACCATGGGGCCCAACTCCTCACTCCGTCAGCTCCCCATCTCATCTGCACTCTAATTGGTGAGTGGTCCGAAACACTTCTTGTTAAGTTTTCGACCTCGGCCACCAGAGTCGGCATCGAATCAGAACCTATCGCCAAGTCAATTCTTGACAATGTGTGGTGGGATGAGGAGTAACAGGAATACACTTTAAGTTTAGGATTTTTTAACTGCCAAATATCATGAAGATCCATCTCAGTGAGTACAGCAGCCATTTTCATGTGGGGGGAAAGCTCTGATATATTACCTGAATGGAATTTATCCCAGAAGGGATGGAGGTAGTTGTTAAAGTCCCCTAACATTAGGACTGGGGCAGGAGGGTTTTTGCTAATAAAAAGAGATATTTTCCTAAGAACTTCACTAGAGTAGGGGGGTGGGATGTACAGGGCAACCAATATCATATGAATACCATAAACAGAGCAGACCAAACAAACATATCTTCCATCTGCATCAATAGAAGAGCTGTCACACACAAATGGGATGGAGCGATGAATTAGAATGCTATCCCCTCGAGCATGTGTGGAATTACGCACCCACCCAGGGGTTCCTAAGTGTCTTGAGATTGTCCCTGACTAAATGTGTTTCTGTCAAGCAAACAATAGCTGGGTGTTATTTACAGAGGGATGGAAAAATTGCGTACCTTTTATTGGCGTTCCCCCAACTCTTACGTTCCAGGCCAATAGGTTCACGTTTTGAGCCATATCATATTTATATAATTGTTTACCAACATATCCAAATTATCTAAGTTGACTATGCCTGCATAATATAACTGAAACCTGGGCCCCCTAGGGAGCATCTGTTCCATACTGAAACCCCCACACACAAACCCAAACAATATCTACACAACAAAACATCTCTCTAGAAGAGAGATTAGGGGCCTTTAAGAAAACTAGGCCAACACCGCAGTTAAGGCAGTGTGTCATGCACATAGGCAGATACAAAGATTTCCACACACGGAGACCCGCCATCCGGCGGGACTAGATGGCACTTAGCCCCTCCTCAAGTTCAAGTCAACCAAAAATCTGCGCAAGTTTTGGTGTGGTAGGATAAACAATTTAAGGCTATCCCGCATATCATCCAGATCCACAGCTGCAAGGATGAAAAAATCCAAGTGCAAGTGGATATGCGAGCCACCGGCTTAGCAGCAGATGCCCTAGAGATTGCTATAAAGTGCTGGTGTTAATGTATGCTCCTCCGTAAGTCTTTCTCGTTATCATCAAGCCAGTCCAGGGTGGTTTTTGGAGAGTCAAAAAAATGAGTAGTCCCCTTGGCCACCACACGTAGCTTGGCTGGGTAGAGCATAGCATAGGGAATTTGGATATTCCTCAGATGTTTCTTGATATCTAGTAATTGCGCCCTCTTTTTCTGCACCTCCAGGGAACAGTCTGGATATATAGAAATCCTCTTGCCATCAATGATGAGTTCCTGAAGTTCTCTAACCCGCCTGAGGATGGCGTCTCTTTGTAATGCAGGAGTTTCAGGAGAATGGGCTGTGGGGGTGTCCCAGGTGGGGGAGGTCGAGTCTGGACCCTATGCGCCCTCTCTATGGAAAAAAACGGGGAGAGAATGTCCTTTCCCATGGCACCTGTCAGCCACGTCTCGAGAAAGGCAGCCGAATTTCGGCCCTCCGCTCTCTCCTGGACCCCCACCAGGCGCAGGTTGCTTCTGCGAGAGCAATTTTCCAAATCAGCTTTGCTGATCAGTAGAGATATATTGTGGATGGCTCTACCCAGGTCTCGAGTCACAGGGGTCAATTTATCTTCAGTTATGCCCACTCGCCTCTCCAACTCACCCACTCTCTCATTCACTGTGTGTAGATCATGCTTTATACAGGATATGTCCGCTTTCATCTCTGCCATCTGAGTGGTTACATCCTTCAGAGTGGAATTACAGGCATTTATTGCTGCTAGAATCTCACTCAGCGTGGGTTCAGACATCGAGGAGTTAACCTGTGAACTGTCTTTCTCAGCCTTTCCATCCTTCCTGCTGGTCTTATCAGCCTGCTTTGTGGAGCTAACAGGGACATTTGTACTGGTCTCTGCAGATAATGAACGCTGCTCCTCCTCATGAAGATGGACTCTGGCAAACTTCTCAAGTTTAGCATGTGCATCTGAATTCCTGTTTGCAGGAGAGCAGTGTATAGTCACAATCTTAGATTATCCTCTCTTAAGCCCCTGTCACACGCTGAGTCACAAGTTTTGTGACGCAACAGCGATCTCATCAGCGAGATCGCTGTGTGTGACAGCTATCAGCGACCGGCCCCCCTGCCGGGTATCGCTGTTGAAATGTCTGGACATTTTTGGGGTCGCTGGTCTCCCGCTGGCCAGCACGCATTGCTGCGTGTGACAGGCGGGAGACCAGCGAGCAGGAGCTGGTAATTAAGGTACACATCGGGTTTCTAAGGGGGCACGCTGTGCCTAGAAACCCAATGTGTACCTTAGTTAGCGCGCTGATGCAGGGAGCTGGTAACCAAGGTACACATCGGGTTTCTAAGGGGGCGCGCTGTACCTAGAAACCCAATGTGTACCTTAGTTACCAGCGTGCTGATGCAGGAAGCTGGTAACCAAGGTACCCATCGGGTTTATAAGTGCTTTGCGCCCCTTAGAAACCCGATGTGTACCTTGGTTACCAGCTCCCTGCATCAGGGCACTGGTAACTAAGATACACTGCGGGTAACTAAGCGACGTGCGTCGCTTGTTACCCGCATGTCGCTGGTCCTGATCGCTGTTGAAGCTGCCTGTTTGACAGCTCACCAGCGATCACATAGCGACTCTCCAGCGATCTTGACAAGTTGATATCGTTGTCGGGATCACTGGTGAGTCGCTATGTGTGACGGGGCCCTTACCCTTTGCCGAGTCCATATCAGTCCCCCTGCCTCGGGAAGAAGCCACACTCATTCTCCAGATAATCTCTTAGTACAGGAGGATTTGGGTGAAAGAGCAGAGGGGTCACAGATAGCAAAAAACACTGGTGGCAGGATAAACACAGGATAATCTGAGGGAGCTCACACTTTGCAGTCTGCCCAACATGCTGTCCAGGCCACGCCCCCAACATTTTCTTAATTTCCAGAAAAGATCTAACTTAACAGCTTGATAGAATTATCAGTAATAAACCACATATGTTCTAATATAATATGTTTTGGTGCTGAGAAATTGCCCAGAAATTTTTCCTATTTATTCATGTTGATCACTGTGATATACCCTATCACAGTGATCAAAAGCCAATAATTAGTATGTCATCCGCTTAGGCCTGTTTCACACTTCCGTTTTTGTGTCCGCCAAACGGATCCGTTTCCGTTTTTTTGACGGAAACTGATGCAAACGGATCCGTTTTTTAAAAAACGGATCCGTTTTTTTGACGGATCCGCGGTAACCGTAATGGAAGTCTATGGGACAAAAAAACGGATCCTGCAAAAAATGGCGGATCCGTTTTTTTACGGAAAACAACGGATTTTGACGGATTTGAAAAAACGGAAGTGTGAAACAGGCCTTAGTCAGAATAACTTTTTTTTATAAATTTTCTAATTTGTATTTCTTTCATTCTTTGCCAGGGTTGGGCTCACGGTTAGGGGTTGGGCTCACGGTTAGGACTTGGGCTCAGTGTTTCAGTTGGCCAGGGTTAAGGTTGGGGTTAGGGTTTTTTCAAAAGTAAATGAAATAATAAAATGATGACTATATGGCGACTAGTGTCGAGTGCAAGTGCTTGCTAGTTGAGTTTGCATGGGTTCTCTTGAGCATACTGGAACACCCTGATGCAAACTCGAGTAGCAAGGACTTGCGCTTAACACTAACGACATATTCAATGACAACCTAATGTTATCACATACCGTGTAGCACTTTTGGGTTAAAATTCCTCACTAAATGCCTGGATATAAAATCCTTGAGGTGTTTAGTTTCCAAAATATGGTCACTTGTGGGGGGAGGTGTACACTGTTTAGGCACATCAGGGGCTCTGCAAGCGCAACATGGCGTCCTCTATCGATTCCAGCCATTTTTCCGTTCAAAAAGACAGTGTACTCGGGAGAAATTGCACAACAAACTTTGGGGTCCATTTTTTCTTGTTGCCCATGTGAAAGTAAAAAAATTGGGGGCTAAAGAAAAAATTTTTTTAATAAAGATTTTTCATTTTACTTGGTGGACATGTCACACTATTTCTTCTTCCTCTACATTTATTTTTTGCACTCTCTCATGGAGGTGAAACCATAGAAGTCATTATTAGGCTTGCTATTTTAGTCATGACACAATTCGTACGGCCAAAAATGAGTCTTTGCCAGTGCTACATTGCTGCACAATGTAGATGAATGGGGTCGCACTATAAGCACAAGCTACTGCCATTGCAACATTCATGTTGCAAAAATTCCAATGTTCAGGTTCTGACTTTTTGCTATTTGCTTCTCTTGTCACAGTGCAACCTCATTCAGCCCATAAAGCAAGACACAGGTGCAAAATACCAGATTAACAGCCACTCTCCACCTACCCATTCCTGGAGGGGGTGACTGCCCAGTATAAAATTGCACAATAAAAGCCCGCATAGGACGCTGTTCACACAAGGGAACTACACAGTGTCTGGCTCACAGCCTATTAGTCACGCCCCTACTATTCGACTAGGCGGGCTGGCCAGCACACCCTCAATGAACACCCCTCATACGAGACCAAACATGTTTGGGATCGGCTGCACCCTGAAAATTAATCAGTTTACGGGCTCGCAGTTTACGGGTTAACGGGCCCGCAGATTACGGGCTCAAGTATTTTGGCCAAAATATCAGATAATACCTCACTAATTGTGTACTTTTTGCACTATATTAATTTTCAGGGTGCAGCATTTGGCATACCACCACCCGATATCAGTCTCAATTCATTCGCCCTCCTGACAGATAATCACTCTTTGAAAGTTGTTTTCAGCCTTTGCCTCTGCCTCACTTAGATAATGCCTTCATATAAATGTAATGCATACATTATATGCGGTAAATATACCTGCAGGAGGACATAAATGCTGTGTCAGGCAAATCAAGGTCTAGTGCCTCCTTGGGATCTCAAGAACAGGCAATTGCGTATATTTCTTGGGCTGTTTGAGTGCCCAGAACTTTCTGGCAAAACTAATTTTCTCTCTTTTTTTTGTATTAGGATTTAATAAAGGAACTGAAGTCTGAAATTTCAGGGAACTTTGAAAAAACTATTTTAGCAATGATGAAAGCACCAACCCTGTATGATGCCCATGAAATCCATGACGCAATTAAAGTGAGTGCTGTTCAAAATAGTATAATAAATTATGATCAGAAAAGAATAGCTGCTAACTTTTTTTGTATTTGCTCAGGGTGCTGGGACAGATGAAGAATGTCTTATTGAGATCCTGGCATCTAGGACAAATGCAGAGATACAAGAAATCAACAGAGTGTATAAAACGGGTAAATTGACCACAATCTTTAAAAGGGAAGTTGTCTCGTGATTAATATTGCCCATGATTTTGGCAGTATGAATCTGATTGGCTGCACAATTTCAGCCAAGTGTATTTTTTTCTCTGAAATGCTTCAACATTGTGGAGAACATCTACTTAGAAGATTTACCACAGTCTGAGACCTTCTGCTCCAGGTGATTGATTGGTCTCTTCCATGGTGAAAGACCTGTCTTCTAACTATTTATTTATTTTATAAAACGCTCAAGCAGTTGTGCAGGTAGGCTTTGTTTCATGCTACCTATGGTTTGGACTGCATGATTTGTGACCGGTATCCTAAGTCATATGACATGGCTCGTTAAAGGGTCAATATTGACTTTTAGGATCGTTGCTTCCAATGGCTGGCACTAGAGTTCAAGTCTTCTTCCTCTCTGAAGAGGCATTTTGCATATTTAATTTCCCAGAGGAGCATCCATGGCGTATGTCTCCACACTCTCAGATGACAGGCCTGGCTTGTCACTCTCCACAAGGAGAAAAGTTACCTCTTAGGTTCCCTATTACACACCCAATTCACTTTATATTATTTGCACAAACTACGTAAGTAGGTTATTAGTAACATTCCTACAGAATGGTGATCTGTTATTTCACTGGCCTTGTATCGGTCTACAGAAAGTGATGCATTGTGTTGTTCCCTCAGAGTTTAAGAAGACTCTGGAGCAAGCGATTAAGAGCGACACATCTGGACACTTCGAGAGACTGCTGGTTTCCCTTAGTCAGGTAATTTCCATCTGTCTACTTAAAAAGACAGCATATTCTTACGTTCCTGACATTTTTTGCCCACCTTTCTCGTGTATCACATTAGTAGAAATACTGCAAAACTGAAAATAATGCAATGACAAACTGTTTAGAACATCATATTGAAGTACAGTGTATACGAGAGCTGAAAAGGGTTCAGAGACATGCAGCTAGGTTGGATACTTGTGTATGTGGTGACTACTAATTCAAAAATCAGGCAGAATTGAGATACATTTAAAGGCATTCTGTCAGTAGGATCAACCCTCCTAAGCTGTCTATACTGATATGCAGGTCATAGGAAGCTGAATAAAATCATTTCTGTAATAAGTCCACGTTTTTCTTAATACGTAAATGAGCTAAGATCTATGCGCCGATCACTGATCTGCATGAGACTCCGCCTCCAGAGCATAATTTAAATGAAAAGGAGTGTGTCTCCTCTTCTGATCTTACTGCAGAGCCGTGTGTGATTGCAACTAACACTTCTTGTTGTGGCAGCAGCAGCACTATAAGCATAGCCAGGAGGATTCGCTGCCAGGAATAATTTCTCAAATATTGCAACAAATTCTTTATTATATGCTTAAATCAGTTATTTAATGCTAGACGTATCATGATGTCACTGTTTGATTCTACTTACCTGTTTCCTCTTTAACACAGAATGTGTCCCTCAAATGTTTCATCAGTTTTTCTGATTTTTTTTTTTTTATATTTTTTTCACTATGATTCAGTAACATAACTTTTTTTTTTTACATTTTATAGTATTTTTCTCACTTAATTTGCTGAGCTGTACCTCACGTCTGGTGTATGTGCAAATAAACTGTAATATTGCCTAATTTGAGTCCATTAAAATTTATTTGACGATGTAAACATATAGCTAGTCCTAGGAATGTGTGACTTATTGTATGGGTGATGTAATATGCCATAACACAGGGCATGTCCGCAAAAGATGGCTGGCATCAGAGGTTTGCAGTCAATAAAATTGTTAATGTTGATTATATAGCAGTGTTATTTAGACACTGCATGTCCGCATTTATTTCATCACCTTATGCCGGTATTGTTCAGCACTTTATTGTGTATTACTAGTACAGGATATTACGATTACACTTTGTGGTACTTTTAAAACTATATTGTTATTGAGGCAAGATTTACTTTGCTATAATGCTGTAAGTATAGTTATATGTGCACTGCATGACAGCACAGGTAATGTTGGGGCACCATCCAACATGGGACCTGTACTGTCTGAAAGTCCTGTCTAGAGATGAGCGAGCAAAAGAATGTTCTATTCGAATCTAATTTCTAATCGAACCGCAAAAAGTGCGGTTCGATTCGAAAATGTTCGATTTCATTTCGAATTCAAATAGAACATTGTTCGAATACACTTTTATCTGCGAGTGCGTTCGCGTGTGCTCTGACTACTAACTGCCACTAATCTGCGAAACTGACTGCTTTGCTTGCTCTAACTGTCCAACCACCTACTACTATCTGAGCTCCCACAAAACAGTGTCCGGCGTACGCGCTCTCGAGTCTTTTATATGGGCGATGACGCGATCGAGGACGCGAGCGCTGCGCGACCGATGACGCGCCGCTCTGAGCCAATCAGTGTAATGCCAGGAACGAACATGGCCGCGGCACCCTTCCCTCGCTTCATGATGATTGGTTCTATTCGCGGTGACACAATGTCGGGCATGGCGGCGAAACTGAAAGTGCGACGCAATAGCCATTTCGAACACAACAGCCATTTCGAACACGATTTCGAACAGTATCGGACCGCACAACCAGTTCGAAATCGATCGAACTGCACAAAAACCGCTAATGTTCGATAAAAATGTTCGAAATTCGAACATGTGCGGTTCTGTTAGCTCAACTCTAGTCCTGTCTCATGTTTGTGTTTTGCTTTATCGGCCGTAGTGCAAAGTTGTCAAAGACAATAATATTACTTTTGTGACCAGATTTTCCTTAGTTGATTTAATTGTTTTCCACAGGGAAATAGAGATGAGAGCAGCAATGTAGATATGTCATTGGTCCAGCGGGATGTACAGGTGAGCACATTTGCTATTGTGTGGGGAGTTAGGCGCTGCTCATTACAGACTCTTGTGATTGTCGCCATATCTCCCATACATATATACGATGTGTGTGTACTCGGATCAATAACAATGTATTTCTAGGAGTTGTACGCAGCTGGAGAAAATCGCCTGGGGACTGATGAGTCTAAGTTTAACGCCATCCTGTGCGCACGCAGCAGGGCACACCTTAATGCCGGTAATGGAATGCATTGTGACTTGTTACAAAAACAGCACATTTATTAAAGGATCACAAAGTGTAGAACTTACATGAAGAAATAAATAATATCTTCATATCCTCCACTGCTTTAAGTTGACTCTTATGTTAATACAAACTGACAAATCCAAATAGAATTCTTTCACATGCCATACAGAAGATGTTCTCTGTAACCTGTTTTGTTTTTTGTTTTTTTTTAGTACATTACATTTTTTTTAAATAAAAAAAATTGGAATAAGGGAACACATTATAAATATTTTTTCTTGGTCAGAAAATGACACTGAAATCTGTTCAGACAAAATGACTATCCCCATAATGTGTTGAAAAAAATATGCAATCTGAAGATGAATCAGATTAGAGAAAAGTATGATTAGTTGTGGAGTGGAAAAAAATTATCATTAATACATTGCAGAGTTACTTTCTCATCTAAAGCATTTGTGACCTCTCCATGAGATTAATCATAAACCGGCGGTATGCAGTGCATGATAGAAATCTACAGGCCCCACAGGCCATGTTATTCATGTCGGGGTATAACAGTTAATGGCTAATCTGTAATAGTTCATTCACATCTTATGTATTTGTTACAACAAAAACTTCATATTTGTCCTATAGGTCTGAGGCTATGCTGTGACTTTGGCCACAAGACTGCTCATGCCCTTGCGGGCTTACAGCCTACGGGGTAATGGGGAGCGAGACAGTAGATTAGGGGGTTTGCGGCAGCTCTGGAGGTGGTAGGGGTCATTGCAGGCTGTAATAGATACATTTTGAAGTTTTGTCTAAAAGTTCTGTATGTGGTGGATAATTGGATATGTTGGGGCACAGAATTACAGAGGTCGGGGGATACTTAGGTGAAGTTTTGGAGGCGATTGGGTGAGAAACGTATAAGTATGGAGGAGAAGGGAAGGTCTTAGGAGGGCCGGATAGTGCGTGTGGAAAGATATCTGGAGATTAGCTGAGAGATTTTTGGAGGAGAGAGATTATGGGCGGTGTTAGTAGTTTGAACTGGATACATTGAGGAATTGGGAGCCAATGAAGAGATATTTACCCAGATATAAATAATGTCTGCTCACATAAAGAGAACATTTAGAGTTTGTAACAGGAGTTCATGATAAATGACACGATGTACCTGGAGGCTATGGGTAGTAATATAATGTAAGCATTTCATCATAATTAAATATTAGATTTATTCCTGTTGTAGTAATGCATTATACAGTTAATGTATAAGCAGACATGTATTTTACTTAATTTTTTTACTTGTGATTTCATGCCTTTAGTGTTCTCCGAGTACCAGAGAATGTGTAATCGGGACTTGGAGAAGAGTATCTGCCGTGAAATGTCTGGGGATCTGGAGAGAGGCATGCTAGCAGTGGGTAAGTGTCTTATTGTTAAGAGAAAACCCATACAACGGTGCGTGTGATCTACAGAGTATTAGTGGAGTCGCTGAACAGCCCCCACGTAGCAGATTGTGGGCTACTGTACCATTCAGCCTTCATGGTCACTTGGCAGGTTAAGTAGTACAGCATAAAGGTGCATTTACACTACCTGATTTTGCTGTATTTCCACCATGGGAATGCGCATTTCTTTTTTTTTTATTCTTTGTCCTTAAACCATATCATTTTTTTTTTTTTTTTTTTTTTCCTTTTGATATAGCCATATGAAGGCTCATTTTTTTTTATTGGACGAGTTGTAGTTTTGAATGATTTCATTAACAAGTTTACCATAATGTACTGGAAAATGGGGAAAAAAATTACAAGTGTGATGAACTTGTGAAAAAAAAATGCAATTTTGCCTTTTGCTTTTTTGGGGTCTTGTTTTTACTGTGTAAATTCTGTGCTAACAATGACACTGAAATGACAGCGATAACAAATTTTGCATTGATTTTTTTTTTTTTTTTTTCATTTAAGTGAAGGCACACAATTCAGAAATTTGTATGAAAATACAGAAATATTTTTGTTTTTTATACTACAATATACTGTAGTATTGCAGTATGTAATTGAAATCTCATTCTCTTATGTGGCTAAGCCTCACAGGAGGACCAAAATGGCAGCAACAGGGGCCTTCACTTCAGCAGGACCCCAGCTCACGGAGGGCTGATGGGAGCCAGTGTGAGTTCCATTTAAAAGTTGCTGGTTAGCAGCTGCGGGTGGAGCTCAGGTGCAGCCATGGTTGTTAGATACAGATGCCTGCTATGTAAAATGGCCAACATCCACCACCTGTGGAGAGAGTTCATCACCTGAGCCTCCGCCACACACCGCATCCTTTTGCAATGATGTATAGTTACGTTATATTGCAGCAAGGATTTAAACAACCTCATATCTGTAAATGCTTATCAATAGGCTGTCGTTTAATAGGGCTTTGCACATAAGCTGCCATTGTTCTTGGAAGTTTACTCAGGCCCATGTGCTACCAAGAACCATGATCTTTTGGATTTCCCCTGATCAGCAAGCATTTTGCTCATTCAAGTGTTCGGCAACCTGTTTACACTGTAAGATTATTATGAAAAGCTCATTCTTAGGAGCGTTCATTCATGATAATCTTGGCTATGTAATCTTACAAGAAGCCCTATCTGTTTGTGGCTTTTGACAATCGCCTCGCTGATTTACCGTAGGTGTCAGACTGATGCGGATTGTCTGAAGCTTCCAGGTTACAATTCCTGTTATTTTTTTACTAAAATCCAATAAAAATGTTTGAAAACAATTCCTGTTATTTTGCATATGTTTCAGTTTATATCTTCCTCGTGACAGGTGTTCAATAAATGATATAATATTACAAAATCATGATTGACTGATAATAGAAAAGTGTCCATAATAAAAGGGATATTTACTTTACTTTTGTGAATTGAAAACTTATGTTTTATCAAGAAATTCATCACAAAAAACTGAATATTTTGAATCTGTTGTCTGCTTGGACACCCTTTTATGCCTTGCCTTTTGTTCACAATGTGTTTCCTATAAATGGACTAGCTGCAGAGACCGTTTCAGTGTATTGATGGGGACTGTGACAGCCTCTTCCGCCATGATGACAACAGAGGCAAGGACAGGCATTACACATGCCCTGCAGGCTTCCTGGATTGTTCAGTATTTTTCTGCTTATATGTATGGTCTTGGTGTATAACTTGTCTGTTGATGCTAATGCTGCTTATCTCTCTCTTGCTTTAATCACATATTAGCCTCCAGATGATGTCTGGTAATTCTTAGATTGCCTATAGCATCCAGGTGCCATTGACAATATTGCAAAGATCCATAGTGTTCTGTGACAGTGTACATTTCTCTGCATGTATGATTGCTGTGTTGTGTCTTTTACATGCTCCTAATCTTCAAACTCTACTTTTCCATCTCATGTCTGTTAGCCCTTCTAGGACAGAAATGACTTAAAAGTGACCAGGCTGAAAGAACTGTCATTTATTCCATTGTCGGAACAATTTTAAACTTGTAGATCTCAAATTCCCAAACTTTATAAAGTTATTTAATGTTCTTGAATTCCTTTTAATATAACTTCCAGTGGATTACATTATTGGCACGGCTTTCAGTAACAGCACAACAGTTCCAGATATATCGTATTCCCAAAATTGAATTTGATATTCTGATAGTAGCATTGGAGGGCATCGTTCATTGCATTCTGTGTTAGGTGTTGGCTGCAAGTCAAATTTATGTAGGAAATGGCCAAGATGATTGTCTAGAAAATAATGGTAGTCTCACGTTCAAAGCAGTAGTAGATGGTGAACTATGGAGCCTGAAGGTCAAACATTCAAAACCTTTGTTCCATTTTGCTCGTCAGAGCACATCTTATCAGACAAATCTGCTTCTTTCTCTTCCAGAACTGATAATTTGATCTCAGAATTCTCAATTCACGGGTAAAATGTGTATTCTGTGTAAACAGAATGTCTCATTGCTGAGACATGAGATGTTACTGATAAGATTCTATGTAGAGAGGTTGGAGGAGCTCGGCCTCTAGTTCCTACCGTCTCTTCCCCTCTCCCTCATCTATCTCAGTAATGTAACATTCTGTCTACACTGAAAACAGTTTACCTGTGAATTGAGAATTTTGAGAATAAATTATCAGTTCTGGCAGAGAGAAACAAGCAGATTTCTCTGATAACATATATTACAAAGTTTATTTTCATGTGACATTGATTAATAAAATAAGAAATACTCCTTAAACTAGCATTAAGGTGATTAGTTTGGCTATTTCCAAATTTCATATTTTGCTATCAATCAGAGGCTGCATTCAGCTAAGTATTAAAATTATTTTTTTTCTTTCAAAAATCTTTTATACATTTTCAGTAAAGGGCATATTTACTATGGCAGGTATGATGCATTATTAAAACTGATGTGCCTGGTTTCCTAAAATGTTTTAGACAGATTGCCACTCACCAATTTTCAAAAGTGTCTAAAAAAAAAAAAAAAAAAAAAGTGACACTGCACCAAATGATATCACACAAGCCACAATTTTTCCATAAAATATTGAATATAGTGATCCAATCAAGATGTGTTGGTAGTAGACACGTGCAACAATGCGCTTACTACTGTGATCATTTTGAAGCATCTTCAGTCCTTCTCATCTGTATGCCGTCTCAGACAGTAATACTAAATCTGCTCCATCGTTTCAGAACTGGACTGACTTGTGTTTTTTTTTGTTTGTTTTGCACCTTGTGTTTTGCAGTAAAATGCCTTAAAAACACCTCCGCGTTCTTTGCGGAACGCCTCTACAAATCAATGAAGGTGAGTGTAGCAGATATTCTTCTCTGCGTGTACTGTACTTGCACATGTCAGAAGACGACACTCAGACAAAAGCCTGAAATGGGATGAAGAGAGAACTAAATTATTTTATTTTTTATGAGCACACAATAGCTCTTAAGGATGCAGGAAAATTTTGAGCATAAAAGCATACTGTTTCTTCACCACATTCAGGACTGATTTTTTTTTTTTTTTTGTCACCCTAGCTAGATGAGGGTTTGTTTCCTTTGCAGGATGGATTGTATTTTTAATGGCACCTTAATTGGTTACAAGGAATATATTAATCATTTTTGTGGGGAGGATGAGAAAAAAACAGCAGCGATGAAAACAGAATCCTAATTACATTTTCCTACTATTTTTGTAGAATACTCACTTTTCAAAAGCTTAAAGAAAAGGTTGTGTTCTAAGAGTCTTTGGATTTTCTTCCTATCAACCATTCTCCTGATCCATCTCTCCGCTACATGTTTCTGACATTATGTAGGGAGTGTATTCTTCCAGCAAATATTTAATGCATGAAGAGATTTACACTTTCCTCATACATAAAGTAGAAAACTTAGCTAAACTTGTAAAGGCAAGTGCAGAGTTGGATCTTTTTAATATGTACTGGTGACCAGATATCCATCTTTCATTTATATTATCCTGCATCAGTAATGCTGACATCATTAATACCATGGTGCTGTTCATGTGATCAGGGTTTACATACAGTACATACAGCTGTGCTCAATAGTTTACATACCCCAGCAGAATTTTTCCTTTCTTTGGGCCTTTTTTCAGAGAATATGAATGATAACACCAAAACTTTCTCCACTCATGATGAAATGGCTTCACCCAACCACTATTGTCAAACTACTGTGTTTTCCTCTTTTTAAATCATAATAACATTCAAATGACCCTCATCAAAAGTTCACATACCCTGGTGATTTTGGCCTGATAACATGCACAGAAGTTGACACACATGGGTTTGAATGGCTACTAAAGGTAACATCCTCACCTGTGACCTGTTTGCTTGTAATCAGTGTGTGTGCATAAAAGCTGAGTGAGTTTCTGGGTTCCAGACAGACTTGTATCTTTCATCTAGCCACTGACGTTTCTGGATTGTGAGTCATGGGGAAAGCAAAAGAATTGTCAATGGATATACGGGAAAAGGTAGTTGTACTGTATAAAACAGGAATGGGATACAAAAAACTATCCAAGGAATTGATAATGCCAGTCAGCAGCATTCAAGCTGTGATTAACAAATGGAAAATCAGGGGCTCTATAAAAACAAAACCACAGTCAGGTAGACCAACAAAAATATCATCCACAACTGCCAGTAAAATTGTTCGGGATGCAAAGAAAAACCACAAATAACATCAGCTGAAATACTGGACTCTCTGAAAACTAGTGGTGTGTCTATTTCAAAATGCACAATAAGGAGGCACTTGACGAAAAATGGGCTACATGGTCAAGTCGCCAGAAGAAAGCCATTACTGCACAAATGCCACAATGTATCTCACCTACAATATGCAAAAAACAGCACAGAGACAAGCCTCAAAACTTCTGGAGCAAGGTAATTTGGAGTGATGAGTCCAAAATTGAACTTTTTGGCCACAAGCATAAATGTTACATGTGAAGAAAGGTCAACAAGGCCTATGATGAAAGGAACACCATTCCTACTGTAAAGCTCAGAGTTGGATCACTAATGTTTTGGGGATGCGTGAGCTACAAAGGCACAGGAAACTTGTTTAAAGTTGAAGGAAAGATGAATGCAGCAAATACTGGAGGCAAATTTGCGATAATCATCCTGGTATCTGCGCTTGGGACATATTTGGATGTTCCAACATGACATCAATCCAAAACACAAGGCCAAGTCGACCTGTCATTGGCTACAGCAGAACAAAGTAAAGGTTCTGGAGTGGCCATCTCAGTCTTCTGACCTCAATATCATTGAGCCACTCTGAGGAGATCTCATGCGCTCAGTTCATGCTAGACAGCCCAGGAATTTACAGGATCTGGAGGCTTTTTTTGCCAAGAAGTGTGGGCAGCTTTACTATCTGAGAAAATAAAGAATCTCATCCACAACTACCACAAAAGACTTCAAGCAGTCATTGATGTTAGAGGGGGGCAATACACAGTATTAAGAAATGGGTTATGTGAACTTTTGATCAGGGTCAATTAATGTTTTGGGTTGTCATTATGATTTAAAAAGAGAACACAGTGGTTTGACAATAAATGGCTGCATCCAACCACTAACCATGAGTGGAGAAAAAGTTTTGGTGTCATCATTTTGTTTTCAAGTTATGCGTGAAGGCTTTGATTGTGGGAAAACAATCTGATGAACTGAGGAAGTGATAATAGGGGATGATTAGGAGAAATCCTGGAGACTGTTGTTGAAGGAGCATTTAAAGGCAAAGGAAAAGCTGAGGTCTTGTGAAAATAGTAGATTGTGTGGGGAGATATCAGGGGAATTAGTTTGGAGATGTATGGGGTACACAGATTATGGATGGCTTTGCCGGTCATTGCTAGACATGTAAACTGAATTCGCTAGCGGATTGTAAGTCAGTGAAAAGATTGGAAGAGGAAAGAGGTGGATGAATTATGAAGGGAGAGGTAATCGAGTGGCAGACTGGATGGATTTGAGATTGTTAAATGGGAGGTCAGAAAGGAGACTTGGTCCGCATTGAGTTTTAGGGAGTGTAATGAGGAGGATATGGCTGATAAACATTCTGGATGGCAGAAAGATTGCAGATGCCAAATGTACGGTGTGTGAGAGGTATGAGGAGATTCAGGAAATGGACAGGTTGTTTGTGATTTGTTAGTGCAGTTTTAGTAGAGTGATGGGTCTGGAATCTGTATTGTAGTTGGATGAGAGGTGAGAGGAGAGTTGAATATGGACCTGCGGGTAAGAGCGTTGAGGCTAATGGGAATAGTGGTAGCTGGACGTAGAGATAGTGATATGTGGAGATGGCTGGACGTAGAGGAAGTGTCAAGAGATAGATGTGATGGTTGTGTGGTTGAAAGAGGAAGGGAAGACACCTGTGATAAATAAAGTTGAAGAGATGCGTTAGAGTTGGCATAAGCACAGATGTCTGGTTAGGATGGGGTAGGATCAAGCCCACAGGTGGTAAAGTGGGAGTGGCAAACTTTGAGTGGCTAGTTTTCTGTTTAGGCAGTAGCATCTGGATCTTCAATATCTGTACTTTGTTTCAGTTGTGCTTTTTTTCTGCAGGGTGCTGGAACAAAAGACAAGACTTTGATCCGTATCTTGGTGTCTCGGAGTGAAGTGGATCTGCTGGATATTCGTCAGGAATACAAAAGAATGTACGGCAAATCTCTGTACACAGATATTACGGTAAGAAAACACATGTATGCTTCAGTGGGGCCAGATCAGGAGGGCTCGGGGCTAAGCAGCCCACCGATTGTGTAAACCCTATCGCCTTATCAACATGATTATATTTTTTGAACCGCAATTGAAGTTGCAGTTTAAAAAAAGAAAAAAAATTCCTGAAGTTTCAGAAAACTCATGAAAACAAGTGATGTGAAAACTGGATCTATAAAAATATGAATAAGTCTCACTTTCTTTATCGCCTTATTGGGGGACACAGATTACCATGGGTGTATGCTGCTGCTGCTAGGAGGCTGACATGCAAAACAATAAAAATTAGCTCCTCCCCGGCAATATACACCCACCGACAGGCACCAAGCACCTCAGTTTGTGCTTAGTGTCTGTAGGAGGCGGACCGGGATCTCCCCAGATCCGCAGTTATTAATCCATTTTTTCCTTTAGGGTTTAGATCGAACCTTTTAATCTTTTCTCTTTTATCTTTCAGGTTTTTTCCGTCGGGAAACAGGGTATAGTTATCACCCTGATTTCCCATATCGTGCGGCTGAGCGAGCAGTGTGGTGTCGCCCACATCGCAACTCTCAGTACCGCAGGCTGGACTTTTTCCCTATCACCTTCTGGTGATAAGGGTTGTGGACAGGTGGCTGGTCCTTGCCGAATCCCCCTCCTCACCCCTTTCTCGGGACAGGGCTGAGAGGAAGACGGCGATCGCAGGAGGTTCAGGCTGTCTTCTGCAGGATGCGGGTACAGAGGACCCCCCCCCAGCAGCCTGCCGTTTCTCCGTGGGCCCCTGTGGTCATCCTCTTCAGGGACGTCAGGTAAGTGCCTGTACGTTCCCTCTGGCCCCGCATAAGCTCCATGAATGGGAGAAGTTGGACCTTGGTGATTACAGGTCCACAATTTGAATCTCCCGCCCTCTCTGCCTGCCGCGCGCTCACGCCGCTTGCTCCTCACTCCCATGGAGACACTGGGGATTCCTCCACTCACCACACAGCGTCACAAGCAGGGGAGGCAGACTTCCCAGGGCCACTGTCAGACAGGCTCCGTTATGTCGGCGTAGGCATGGGGCTGCGGCGTCTTCCTTTCACTTTCACTTTCCCTCAGCATTCTCTCTCCTCCCTTCCTGAGAGCGCTCTTTTCAGCGCGCCTTTTCTAGCCCATCACAGGGCTCCTTTTCTTTTGATATGCCAGCCTCCTCCTTCGGCCATGCCCTCTCCTTCGCTGTTAGCCAGTCACGACGCAGCCGCTAACCTCCGCCCCCAGCCTCCAGCACAAGGATTTCCTGGATTTTCACTCCTTCCTGCGCTGCTTGGGGGACACTTCAGCGTTTTCTGCTGCTCGCCAGAATCTCGGTAGGCTCTGCTCTGAGGCAAAGATTAGCTCTCCTCGGCAGTTATTCCCTAAATTCCTGCGGCCATTTAGTGCAGTTTACCTATGCCCAACCCTTCAGGGGATCTCTGCTTCAGGCCCACCTCTATCTATTACGCCTGTGCGCGCTGTAAAAAGAAGTGGGCATCGGGTCAGTCGTCTCCATTCTGCCCCCCCTGCAGTCCTTCAAATATGTCAGCATCTCAGGAGCGCACAGAGTCCCGGGCTGAGGGCACTCTCCCCTCCTCCCTCCCCCCGGAGTGGGCCGTTGTAATGTCTGTCTGTATCTGACTTGACAAAAGTATCACAGTCGCTGGTCCAGGTCTTAGAACGATTACCTCAGCTATCTACAGCCACCTGTGCCCCGACCGCCTCTCAGGGTGAGTCGTCCGCACCTGACCGCGACCTTCAGAGAGACAGACAGGGCAGGAGGTCTAGGAAGCGGGCTCTGTCTTCTTCGTCCTCTAGCTCGCAGGGCCCTTCTGCTTCCCCCAGACCTTCCTCGGATGACTACCTTCAGTCGGGCGATGACTCTCAATCGGAAGCTAGTTCGGAAGGGAACAGCGTTTCTAAAACACGGGACATGGTCGATAGCCTTATTTCAGCTATCTTCCAAACGCTAAAGATTAAGCAGGATAAGACTCCACCTCAGGAATGCTCTGTTCTCCTTAAACGAGCAAGACCTCCATCTCGAACCTTTCCCAATCACAAAGATTTCGATACTACCTTATCCAAACACTGGGAGCGCCCTGAGCAACGTTTCTCGGGCCGCAAGTACTTAGACGTACTGTACCCCTTTGATGCAGACCTGCTCACAAAGTGGTCCAAGGCTCCCGAGGTGGATCCTCCAGTTTCCCGGATAGCCTCAAAAACGGTGCTCTCTCTGCCAGATGGGGCATCGCTTAAAGATCCTACTGACAGGCAGATAGACTTAGCCAGAGATTCAATCTTTGAGGCATCTGGCGCCTCTCTCTGTCCTATCTTCGCATCCGCTTGGGTGGCGAAAGTCATTTCCGCTTGGGTTAAAATTTTTCGCAGGGGCATCTTAGCATCAGCTCCTCAAGATGAGTTGGCGGATCTTGCAGATCAGGTTAACCATGCGGGAAAATACCTTTTGGCCGCCTCCTTGGACGCGGCCGGCTGCGTAGCAAGGGCTACCAGCAACATAGTTGCTGTACGCCGAGTCCTCTGGCTAAAGTCATGGAATGCAGACACTACTTCAAAAAAGTCGCTTACCAGTCTGCCATTCCATGGCTCTAGACTCTTTGGTGCAAAGCTGGATCAGATAATTTCCGATGCCACTGGTGGTAAAAGCACTTCGCTTCCCCAGTCTCGACCAAAACGTTTTTTCAACAGAAAAGGTTTTCGTCCATTCAGGCCCTTTCGTCCCTTCTCTGCCACAGAGAGATCTGCTCAACAAGATCGGCCGCCCTCCACCAGGAAGCGGGATCAGAGGAAACCTTCCTACAAACCCGCTCCTCGCTGGAGATCTAGAGGACAATATTCCAGATCTTCAGGCGCCAATTCCGGCAGATTTTCTTCTAAGTGACGGGTCACCCCAACCTGGAATTTCTTCCAGGGTGGGAGGCAGACTTTCCTCTTTCGTGGATGCTTGGCTGTCCATTGTCGACGACGCTTGGGTCAGAGAAATTGTCGCATCCGGATACAAGATCGAATTTGCTTCACCCCCGAACAGACGTTTTTTCCGGTCTCGGCCTCCGCGACAGCGGTCCCAGACTCCGGGTTTTCTGCAGGCCATTTCCTCCCTTCTTTCCGCCGGAGTCATTGTTCCCGTTCCCTCAAACGAACGGTTTTCCGGGTTCTACTCCAATCTCTTTGTAGTCCCGAAGAAAGACGGCTCTCTTCGTCCAATTCTGGACCTCAAATTGCTCAATCGCCACGTGAAGATTCTTCATTTCAAAATGGAGTCTCTTCGGTCGGTGATTGCTTCCATGGAACCCGGGGAATTCCTCTGCTCGGTGGACATTCGGGATGCCTATCTGCACATTCCAGTTTGTGTGCAGCATCAGAAGTATCTTTGATTTGCGATTCAGGGAGACCACTTTCAGTTCACGGCCCTTCCTTTCGGCCTAGCTTCAGCGCCCCGTGTTTTCACGAAGGTGATGGCGACCGTCATGGCCATCCTTCGCTCCAGAGGGATCCTCATCATCCCTTATCTGGACGATCTTTTGATCAAGGGTTCGTCTCGCCAGGACTGTCTCCAGAGTCTGCAGATAACCCTGGACACTCTCGGCCGCCTCGGTTGGCTAGTCAACAAGGAGAAGTCCATTCTGTCCCCCACCCAGCGTCTGACCTTTCTGGGCATGGAATTCGACACGAATCTAGCCCGTGTTTTTCTTCCAAGGGAAAAATTTGCGACTCTTTCTAAGGGCATCAGAACTCTCAAGAGACCTACTCCCATTCCCATTCGGTCCTGCATGAAGGTCCTGGGGATGATGGTGGCTTCCATGGAAGCAGTACCCTTTGCGCAGTTTCATCTTCGCCCCCTCCAGCTGTCTCTGCTTTCAGCCTGGGACAAGACCACGTTGTCCTTGGACCGTCCTATTCGGCTCCCTCTCAGAGTGAGGCAGTCTCTCACTTGGTGGCTACGGCCAGCGTCAGTTCTCCAAGGGAGGTCCTTCCTTCCGCCTCAGTGGCAAGTCGTCACCACCGATGCGAGCCTTCTAGGATGGGGAGCCGTGTTCCATCAGAAAGCAGCCCAAGGACGCTGGAATCCACAGGAGTCTCTCCTCCCAATCAATCTTCTGGAGATCAGAGCAATCTTCCTGGCCCTTCTTCATTGGCAGCCTCTCCTCTCCGGCAAGCCGGTCCGTATTCAGTCGGACAACGCCACGGCCGTGGCGTACATAAACCATCAGTGGGGCACGCGCAGCAAGCAAGTAATGTCAGAAGTGGCCAAGATATTCCGCTGGGCAGAACGTTACGTTCCGGCAATCTCCGCCGTCCATATTCCAGGGGTGGAAAATTGGGCAGCCGACTTTGAGTCGCCAGGGCCTAGCGTCCGGCGAATGGTCCCTGCACCCCACAGTCTTCAATCAGATATGCCACCGTTGGGGCACCCCGGATGTCGACCTCATGGCATCTTGGATGAACCACAAGGTGCCGCAGTTCTTAGCCAGGTCCAGGGACCCTCTAGCCGTCGCATGCGACGCGCTGGTGACTCCTTGGTCCCAGTTTCAACTTCCTTATCTGTTCCCGCCTCTGGCCTTGATTCCACGAGTGGTCAAAAAGATAAAATCGGAAGGCGTACCAGTGATTCTAGTCGCTCCAGATTGGCCAAGACGGCCTTGGTACGCGGAACTAGTCAACATGCTCGCGGACATCCCCTGGAGGCTTCCAGACCTTCTCTCGCAAGGCCCCCTTTACCACGAGAATTCTCAGTCTCTGTGTTTGACGGCATGGCTATTGAGACCGCAGTCTTGAAGGAATCAGATCTGTCCAGTCAGGTTATTCAAACTATGATCAGAGCCAGGAAACCAGCCTCTTCCCGCATTTACCATAGGTACTGGAAGGCTTTTTTCCGTTGGTGCGATGATAAAAAAGTCTTCCCAATGTCCTTTTCTATCCCATCTATCCTTGGGTTTCTTCAGTCCGGATTAGAAGCGGGCCTGTCCCTCAGTACGCTCAAGGGGCAGGTTTCCGCTCTCTCGATCCTCTTCCAAAGAGAGCTAGCTTCTCTACTGCAGGTGAAAACCTTTCTCCAAGGGGTTTCCCATGTGGCTCCTCCTCATCATTCGCCAATAGACGCGTGGGATCTCAACCTCGTTCTTAGCGCTCTCCAGAAGGCGCCGTTCGAGCCTCTCCAGGACATTCCTTTGTCTCTTCTCTCGTGGAAGGTCACCTTTTTGATCGCCATTTCATCCATCAGAAGAGTTTCTGAATTGGCGGCCTTGTCATGTCGTTCCCCTTACCTGATTCTCCATCAGGACAAAGCCGTCCTCAGGCCCGTTCCTTCCTTTCTTCCAAAGGTGGTTTCCTCTTTCCATATCAATGAGGATATCGTTCTTCCTTCTTTTTGTCCGGCTCCCTCTCATCCGCTTGAGAAGTCTCTCCACAAACTGGACGTAGTTAGAGCCCTGCGTGTCTATCTCGCCAGGACTTCTTCCTTTCGTCTGTCCGATTCCTTGCTGGTCATCTCTGAAGGTCGCCAGAAGGGCCTTCCGGCTTCCAAATCCACGATCGCTCGCTGGATTCGTTCTACCATTCTGGAAGCATATCGTCTTCAGGAAAAACGACCCCCTCCGGGAGTAAGAGCTCATTCCACCCGGGCTGTGGCGGCTTCGTGGGCTGTTCGTCACCAGGCTTCAGCCATGCAAATTTGCAAGGCCGCAACCTGGTCGTCTTTGCATACCTTTACGAGGTTCTACAGGGTTCATACCCAGGCCTCGTCTGATGCTGTTGTTGGTAGGAAGGTTCTGCAGGCGGCGGTGGCTCACCGGCCGACTTAAGCCCTTCCGTTACTTTTGTTCCTTATTGCTGTTCCCACCCTTGGGACTGCTTTGGAACGTCCCATGGTAATGTGTCCCCCAATAAGGCGATAAAGAAAGATGGATTTTTGGTTCTTACCGTAAAATCTCTTTCTTGAAGCCTTCATTGGGGGACACAGCACCCTCCCTGTTTAATTTGTACCATGTTGGGTCTTACAGTCCCTTGTTGGGTTGGTACATATGTTTAGAGTTTTCTCTTTGCTTCTCCTACTGCTTTTTGACCAACTGAGGTGCTTGGTGCCTGTCGGTGGGTGTATACTGCCGGGGAGGAGCTAATTTTTATTATTTTGCATAGTGTCAGCCTCCTAGCAGCAGCAGCATACACCCATGGTAATCTGTGTCCCCCAGTGAAGGCTCCAAGAAAGAAACACCGTTCACACATTATGGAACAAAATTTTCATAGATTTTTAGATCTGCATCAGAAAGGTGATGGATTTAACATTTTTGAAATGCCTAAAGCATAGTGTAAATTGTAGTATCTGTTTCAATTGGGTTTGAATAATAGATTTGCTTTAAGTGAATACATCAGCGGGATTTTGCTAAATAAAGGTATCATCACACTTAGTGATGCACCAGCGATCTGACGCAGTCAGGATCGCTGGTGCATCGCTAAGTGGTCGCTAGTGAGCTGCCAAACAGGCAGATCTCACCAGCGACATAGCAGCGATCGGCGGTCGCTACTTACCTGTCAGACGAGGCGATGAAGACGTCCACGCGTCGCTCGTCTCCACAGCAGGAAGCTGACGACGAGAAACTGCCCAGGCCGTTCTCGCGCGATCAGCGATAATCAGCGGGGAAGCCAGTCGGAGGTAAGTATCACACATAGCGATATCGCTGCTGCGTCACAAAACCAGTGACGTTAGAGATATTGCTAGCGATATCGCTTAGTGTGACGGGGCCTTTAACCTACTGGATTTGTCAGATTGGCAGTGTTAATTTGATTAAAATGATACCTGTGGTGAAGAAGTCCATCTTGTGGTTCTTGTGTAATCAGTGTCAGAAGTTTTCAGTTAATGATATGTTCATGCTCCTGTGTGCGCCTGTAGGCAGAGTCTTATTTTCCTGCTCTAAGCCAGAGAAACCAAGGAAACACGCCTACCCACAGGCCACCCCACAGCACAAACAGTTTGTCTCTATGATGAGGAACATGTTTGCGCTATGATCAGGTCTTTCCTTGGTTTCTCTGGCTTAGAGTAGGAAGATAATACTCTGCCTACAGTCCTGCCCTGGAGCACAGGCATCTCATTAACTGAAAACTTCTAACACTGATTACACAAGAACCACAAGACGGATTTCTTCACCCCAGGTATCATTTTAATTAGTGTAACAGCGGTACCCTGACAGTGTCTGTAGTTTACTTAGCAATGTCCTACTGGCAGGTTTACTTTAAGATGCATTTACACTGCAAGATTATCATGAATAGGTGTTCATAGGAACACTTGTTCCATAATAATCTGTCTACACAGGCTGCCAGTCACCTGATGGAGGAAAACTCTTGTTCATTGGTTGAAGCCATCTTTTAGTTTTCACAAAAGATAATGGTTATTTACAGTGCCTAGTCCTGGATGAATGTTCTCAGCTAGGCGAGCCATAATCTATTAGAGTTTGTTCAGTGTGCATCGTTAAAACATCAATCCAGTGATTTTTTTTTTTTTTTGTTTTGTTATTAGTTTCCCCCTTTTAAGAATTGTGTGTAAGTGTCATGAGGGCAGTAACATACTGACTGCACCATTTTTTGTAACCTGTCGTATCACTGTGTGGAGCGGCCGTCACTCAATATAAGCCTTTGAGACTCTGGATTTCTAACCTTATTCTGAGTTCTCATACAGTCTCATAAATACTGGGAATCCATGCAAAGAAAAGAGGTCGCACTCATCGAAATGGAAGTTTCACTGATTTATTGACATATCATGAACATGTCAAGTCGGGGGAGTGACATAAGGAGCGCTTAACGGCCGTTGTCAGCCTTTCTTGCACTCCTTATGTCACTCCCCCGACTTGACATGTTCATGATCTGTCAATAAATCAGTGAAACTTCCATCTCGATGAGTGCGACCTCTTTTCTTTGCATGGATTCCCAGGATTGACTGTTTCTAGGTCTGGCACCCGAGATTCCCAGCTGCTGGGCTTCTGCATGCCGCACATCATTTGAAGTCTCACGGTAACAGCGGTGCCGTCCGCTTTTTATCTTGAGTTTTGTGAGTCTCATAAATACAGTAACTGACAACCACTCCACACAGCAACCACTGTGTAAATTGTACGGACACAAATCACGTGGCATCGCAACAGACCGGAGCTTTTCTGAAACCCGGGAGAAGACTGCATCCAGTGAGTATGCTACTATCTTCATGACATTTACACATATGGTGCCTAACAAAGTACAAAAAATTATCTGGAGTGGCGCTTTAAGTGCGGTCTGCCTGTGTAAATAGGCTATAAAACGATAGCCGATTGGTAACCATTACAGATGTCGTTTAAAGGGAACCTGTCCCCCCCCCCCCCCCCCCCCAGGGCGTTTTTCAGTTAAAGAGCCAACTTCAGCAGCACTATAGGGGGTTTTACACATAGCGATATCGCTATAACGTCAACGATTTTGTGATGTTATAGCGATATCGCTATGTGTGATACTTGCCTCCGACCGGCTTCCCAGCTGTCCATCGCTGATCGCGCGAGAATGTCCGGCTCCATTTCTCGTCGTGCGCTTCCTGCTGGCGCCGACGAGCGACGTGTGGAGGCGGGCGGGAGGACGTCAGGATCGTTGTGTGTGAAAGGTGAGTATCGTGCGCTGCATCGCTGTGAGGTCTGCCTGTGTGACAGCTCACTAGCGATCATTTAGCGATGCACCAGCGATCCTGACCGGGTCGGATCGCTGGTGCATCGCTAATTGTAAAGGGGCCTTAAGGCTGCACACTGTGAAGGTGGCTCTTCTGTTTCTGACCCCTAGTAACGCTGAAGATCGACTTTTATAAATAGACCCTCATACCTGTAATGTGTCCCATAGGTATGGAGTGTCCCCCTGTATCAGCCGCGTTCCATCCGTCCATCATGCCTGTCCTGTGTCTGGGCACCGCCCACCATCCTATCATGATGCCCCTGTGCGTCGCTGCATCCTCCTGTTTTGAATGCCGGTGCCTGCGCTGTGACGAGTTCTCGGGCATATGCGCAGTGCGCGCTGCCCAAGAACCGACATCAGGCTATTGCGCCTGCATGTTGTGGACGGATGGTAGGCGGCTGATACAGGGGGACACACCATACCTATGGGACACATTACAGGTATGAGGAGATGGTTATAAAATTCAATATTTCAGCGTTAATGGGGGTCAGAAAAAGAAGAGCCACCTTCACAGAATGCAGCTCTAGTGCTGCTGAAGGTGGCTCTTTAACTGAAAAACGCCCTGCGGGGGTGACAGGTTCCCTTTAACAATTCAAAATCTGTACATTGCTGCAGACTTTTCGCATGAAATTCATGCCAATGTCAACATGGTTTTTTTTTGTAGAGATGGTCATCGGACAACTAACAATAAGTAGGTGGGTTATGAGGAGAGACACTGTCAAAACTTTGGGACACAGTGTTTTTAATTTCATCCCTGCACACAGAATAATGTTTATAATATTAGGCTACTTTCAGATTTGCGTTCGGAGGCGCAGGGCCGCCGCTAAGCTCCGCGCCCGGCCGCGCCTCTTCTGGTCAGCTCCTCTGATTGCTGGACACTGCATGCGATCAGCATACCCTATAGTTAGCGTTTGGTACGCTGGTCGTGCGCTGGTACACTTTTGTCGGCGCTTGCACCCTTTTGGCGCTGCGCCGAGCACACACAAACACGCCATGTTGCATTTTTGTGCGCTTGGTCGCAGCGCCAAAAGGGTGCGATCAGAGGAGAAGCTGACCGGAGGAGGCACGGCAGGGGGCGGAGCTTAGCGGCGGCCCTGCGCTGCGCCTCTGAACGCAAATCTGAAAGTAGCCTAAGAGTTTTTCTGGGTATTAAACTCTTGTTGCACTTTCATAGGGTGACACATCAGGAGACTACAAGAAGATACTGCTGAAGCTTTGTGGTGGTAATGACTGAGCTTATGTCCCTACCTTCTGACTCGAGGACTCATCTATGTTTTTGCCGTATTTTCTATGCTTGGACACAATATGAGCTGGCTGCCCATTGTCCTTATACTAGCCACTGGGCACTCAGCTCGTCAGTGGTAGACTGCACCTCTACAAGATGCACCTGCAGGAATCTTATTGCAAATAAGCACACTTTAGTCTTCTATCTCATTACATTGTGTTATGTGTTTCTTCTCCTTAGGTTAGGTTTGTTTGTTTTTGTTCTGTGTTTTTATTATTTGCAATTTTCAAACTACATTTTTCATCATTTATGTGGATTCCATAGGCCACAATTATCTGCTAGTTTATTTTTACGTTGCTGTCACGGGACTGTTTTTCCAAAAGTTTTGTTCTGCTTTAAATATTTACTTGCAGAAAAAAAGGGGCATTAACTACACTTAAAGAGGTTGTCTGGCATAAGAGCGCTTTTAAAAAGGACATAGTGATGTATCTTTGTTCGAAAAATTCTTCTAACAACAAGTATTATCCTAGACAACCTATTTAAAGGTGTTAATAAATATACTTGTATGGATTCAACATGAACTGCAGAATGATTCTTTTGAAGCGTGCTGAAGTGTCAGAGCGACAAGCAAAAAAATATCCGTCAAAGAATATTGTTCCAATAAATACAGTTTTGTAAAGTGAACCTGCAACATGTGTAATGTTAGCTCCAGTCTTGTTTACCTGGTGAGGTTTTTATATTCTCCATGCACAATGATCTGACTAGAAACATTTTAGAATTGGTGAAAGGGGTGAAATATGTTTCTTGAAGATGTCATGATGTTCCAGTCTGTCTACAATTTATATTGTGTCTACAGATGTTAACAAAGGTTTCATGTGTGATTAAACGTTTACTATCCAAGTTCTGGAGTTTTCTGATTATTTTTTGTGAGTTTTTATGGGCCAGTAGTCTATATTGTGCAAGACCGATCCAGAAAAGCTAAACCAAGGATATGGGATAACTTGCTGACCCCATTGGGATTGAACCACTGGGACCACCAGCCATCTCAAGAACAGGGCGATACAGAGCAGCATGTGTAATGACCAGCCCAAAACCCATTTTGAAGAACCATGTTATAAGGTTTTGGGTTAAGTAAGCAATGCAATTTCTCCTGGAACTTAATCTATTAGCAAAACCTATGTAGTGATTACATTGACCGCCTATTGATTTCAAGGGGCGCTGCCCATGGCCTCTGCAGAGCACCCGAGTCCTTCACAATTCTGCCTGCACAGCCACACTCCCATACACACACTGTACAGTTATTGCAGCAAAGCCCGTATACTTCATTCAGGCGAAGATTCAGCAAGCAAATGATTGCATATCCTAGCAATATGCCAAATTTCCCAACCAACTTTTTACACCCCAGGGTTTGTGCAGAGGTAATGTCCATGTTTGGTTTCAAAGAAATGAAACAGTTTGTATGCAAAGCTTATGTTTTATGTCCAATACATTTGACACGTCACAGTTCCTTGAAAACAAAACATCACAAGCTTCTTGTGTAGTAAAATATACCTTTATATGTCATAAACTGCACAATGTAAAAATCTATAAAGTATGTTTAAAATGTAGGTATTGTCCTGCACAGGAACATGGGATGTCTTCATCTAGATTCTGCAAGAAATAGAAAGATTCACATTAGTTTTTTTATGGCGAAAACAATGCTCAAAAATGTAACCATAGATTTACCTGTAATAATTGTGTCTTATTATGGAGTACTATTAGTAAGTATTGGTAGAAGAACTAAAAACAGTTATGATAATTTACATGTGGAACTTGAGAGGAATTCTCATTATGGCAGTATGGTTAAAAGATCGGACCTGTGCTGTATTCAGGTTTAGGGCTATGCACGTTCCAGAGACCGTTGATATTTTGTTACATGTCCAAGGTTCCCTCGATGGGGAGCTAAGGTGCTTGAGCTGTAAAATATCGTAATTTTGTATGTTTCATCTTTCCCAAGGGAGACTTTTAAGTGGTTACCCATGGTCAAAAGTGGCCAGTTTTTTCTTTCATTCTATTATCGCTGCGCCGAGTATCCCAGTGATTTTAGTAATTTTTTTTACATTCACCATATTTCCAGCGATATGGGGCTTTTTTTTTTATTTAGTGCTATTGTTTATGGTCTTTACAAAGGGATTTGGCTAACAGGGTAATTAAACAGAGCAGCCTAAAGACATGGCCTTAGAGAATAGTCTTGGCCTAAACTGAATGCCCTCAGGCCTTTTGACACCAGGACTTTATCCTAAATCCAAGGACGCCATCAAGGGGAAGATTATGACCACTACAATCGTGATTTCTCATATTACCAGAAGATGATTGGACACTCTACTACAAAGGATACCGGAGCAAGGGTGGAGTCATGGCTTGTATATGGGTGTGGATGTGTATTGGTTTAGTATATATGTAAGGATCAGATTTATATCTGTCATCCCACATCTTCTACTACCCTCTCCTATAACCTCGTCCCTTTAATTGTACCCTTTCCTCTTAGTTAGACTTCCCTTATGTATGTCATTGTAAATACTTTGATTGTAATAAACCCCCTTTTAAAGATCCAGTAGTTGCGCCAAGTATCCCAGTTATTTTATTAATTTTTTTTACATTCACCATATATTTCCAGCGATATGGGGCTTTTTTTATTTAGTGCTATTGTTTATGGTCTTTACAAAGGGGTTTAGCTCACAGGGTAATTAAACTGAGCAGCCTAAAGACATGGCCTTAGAGAATAAACGCCCCCTTGGTAAAAACCATATAAATTATTACTAAATAAAAATCCTCATCTCTAGAACAGAAGATAGAGTTAAAAAAACAAAAAACGGAATACATGGGAGCAGCAAGAATGAAATAAGACCAAAAACTGTCCACTATTGACCTTGTGAAAGGGCCTTTTTCAATGCATAGGTCCTCCTGTCCTGTGGAATGGGAGATTACACAGTTCACTTAGAAGAACATGCCTTCATGAGCTACATTCAGGTCTCTATAGAAAGCAGCTATAATAGTTAACGGTGAAGACTTTTTTTTTTTTTGTATTTTCAAGGGGTTCCACATTGATACCATAACAGAATAGCTGGAAGCAGGGCTGTGGAGTCGGTATAAAATGGACAGACTCCTAAAATATATAATAAATTGGGTACAGTAGTTCAATGCAGAATGTGCTGAATATTTATTCATAGGAATTTGGGAAAATTATAAAATGTCCTATAATTGGCTGTTCTATTCCTGATCTAAGGCTACATTCACACAGTGTTTTTGCTGCATTTTTTGAGGATACGTTTTGCAGCTGCAAAAGCAGATCAGCTTTTTAAAAAACCACATCACCTGAAAGGTTTTTGAGCTCATAGATAATGTTTTCAATAGCAAAAGCAGATTAGAAATCTGCTCTATCCATTTATCCATATCTGTCTATCCATATCTTATCTGTACCAAAACGAATCAAAGCCGGGTAGCACACACTTGCACTCCTTTTTTTAGCACCAGTCAGGTACACCTCATAGCTGCCCAAAAGGACGCCCAGGACAGGCATTGCTCGTCTTCAGCAACACATCAACATCAATTGATAGTTGGAATAAATAGACTGCATTTATCACCACATCTTCTTAAGGTGCAGGCTTTATTTTCAAGTGTAGGGGTGTGCAGTATGAGGTTCTGCAGAACAGTATGAAGTTCTGCACCCCCCCCCCCCCCAGGTTTGATCCTGGCTACGCCCATGGTGTGAATGTAGCCTGAGGATCTAGGCTTTGTCTTAGCTGAGAAGTCAGTGATATATAGGCATTTTCTTGATGAGCTTCAAGAGGTAGTCACCGGAAATGGTTTGTACTTCACAGGTGTGACCTGTCAGGTTTAATAAGTGGGATTTCTTGCCTTATAAAGGGGGTTGGGACCATCAGTTATGTTGTCCAGAAGTCTGGTGGATACACAGCTGATAGTCTTACTGAATAGACTGTTAGCTGCTTTTTCTTGCCATAATACAAATTCTAAGTAAAGAAAAACGAGTGGCCATCATTACTTTAACCCCTTCATGACCCAGCCTATTTTGACCTTAATGACCTGGCCATTTTTTGCAATTCTGACCAGTGTCCCTTTATGAGGTAATAACTCTGGAACGCATCCTAGCGATTCTGAGATTTTTTTTTCGTGACATATTGGGCTTCATGTTAGTGGTAAATTTAGGTCGATAATTTTTGCGTTTGTGAAAAAAATCAGAAATTTGGCGAAAATTTAGAAAATTTCGCAATTTTCAAATTTTGAATTTTTATGCTGTTAAATTAGAGAGTTATGTGACACAAAATAGTTACTAAATAACATTTCCCACATGTCTACTTTACATCAGCACAATTTTGGAAGCAAAATATTTTTTGTTAGGAAGTTATAAGGGTTAAAAGTTGACCAGTGATTTCTCATTTTTACAACAAAATTTACAAAACCATTTTTTTAGGGACCACCTCACATTTGAGGGGTCTATATGGCAGAAAATACCCAAAAGTGACACCATTCTAAAAACTGCACCCCTCAAGCTACTCAAAACCACATTCAAGATGATTATTAACCCTTCAGGTGTTTCACAGCAGCTAAAGCAATGTGGAAGGAAAAAATGGACATTTTAATTTTTCCAACACAAATTTTCTTTCAGCATCAATTTTTTCATTTTCACATGGGCAACAGGATAAAGTGGATCCTAAAATTTGTTGGGCAATTTCCCCTGAGTACACCGATACCTCATATGTGGTCATAAACCACTGTTTGGGCGCACGGCAGGGCTCAAGGGAAGGAGCGCCATTTGACACTTTGAATGGAAAATATGCTGGAATATTTAGCGCTTGCCATGTCGTGTTTGGAGAGTCGCTGTGTGCCTAAACACTGGAGCTCCCCCACAAGTGACCCCATTTTGGAAACTAGACCCCTCAAGGAACTTATCTAGATGCATAGTGATCACTTTGAACCCCCAGGTGGTTCTCAAATTGATCCGTAAAAAAAAGTACTTTTTTTCACAAAAATTATCTTTTAGCCTCAGTTTTTTCATTTTCACATGGGCAACAGGATAAAATGGATCCTAAAATTTGTTGGGCAATTTCTCCTGAGTACACCGATATCTCATATGTGGTCATAAACCACTGTTTAGGTGCAAGGCCCGGAAGGGAAGGAGCGCCATTTAACTTTTTGAATGGAAAATTAGCTCCAATCGTTATCGGACACCATGTCGCGTTTGGAGAGCCCCTGTGTGCCTAAACATTGGAGCTCCCCCACAAGTGACACCATTTTGGAAACTAGACCCCTTAAGGAACTTATCTAGATGTGTAGTGAGCACTTTGAACCCCCAAGTGCTTCACAAAAGTTTATAACATAGAGCAGTGAAAATAAAAAATCATTTGTTTTTCCTCAAAAATGATTTTTTAGCATGCTATTTTTTGTTTTCACAAGGGTAACAGGAGAAATTGGACCACAAATGTTGTTGTCCAGATTGTCCTGAGTACGCGCTGGTACCTCATATGTGGGGGGGGCACTGTTTGGGTGCACGGCAGGGCGCAGAAGGGAATGAGCGCCATTTGGCTTTTTGAAATGAAAATTAGCTCCAATCGTTAGCGTACACCATGTCGTGTTTGGAGAGCCCCTGTGTGCCTAAACTTTGGAACTCCCCCACAAATGACCCCATTTTGGAAACTAGACCCCCTTAAGGAACTTATCTAGATGCATAGTGAGCACTTTGAACCCCCAGGTGATTCATAGAAGTTTATAATGCAGAGCAGTGAAAATAAAACTTTTTTTTTCCTAAAAAAAATTTTTTTAGTTGGCAATTTTTTATTTTCACAAGGGTACCAGGTTAAATTGGACCCCATAAGTTGTTGTCCAGTTTGTCCTGAGTACGCTGGTACCCCATATGTGGGGGGGAACCACTGTTTGGGCACATGTTGGGGCTCAGCAGGGAAGTAGTTTCATTTTGAAATGCTGACTTTGATGGAATGGTCTGCGGGCATCATGTTACATTTGCTGAGCCCCTGTGTGCCTAAACAGTAGAAACCCCCCACAAGTGACCCCATTTTGGAAACTAGACTCCCCATGGAACTTATCTATATGTGAGATGTGCACCTTGAACCCCCAAGTGCTTCACAGAAGTTTATAACGCAGAGGTGTGAAAATAAAAAATCATTTTTTTTCCTCAAAAAATGAATTTTTAGCTCGCAATTTTTTATTTTCACAATGGTAACAGGAGAAATTGGACCCCAAAAGTTGTTGTCCAGTTTGTCCTGAGTACGCTGGTACCCAATATGTGGGGAGGGATCACTGTTTGGGCACACGTCAGGGCTCGGAATGGAAGTAGTGACGTTTTGAAATGCAGACTTTGATGGAGTAGTCTGCGGTCGTCATTACGTTTGCAGAGCCCCTGATGTGCCTAAACAGTGGAAACCCCCCACAAGTGACCTCATTTTGGAAACTAGACCTTCCAAGGAACTTATGTAGATGTGTGGTGAGCACTTTCAACCCCCAAGTGCTTCACAGAAGTTTATAATGCAGAGACGTGAAAATGAAAAAAACATTTTTTTTTTCCTCAAAAATAATTTTTTAGCCCCCAATTTTTTTTTCCCAAGGGTAACAGGAGAAATAAGTCCCCAAAAGTTGTTGTGCAATTTTTCCTGAGTACGCTGATACCCCATATGTTGGGGTAAACCACTGTTTGGGCACACGTCGGGGCTCGAAATGGAGGGAGCACCGTTTGACTTTTTGAACGCAAAATTGGCTGGAATCAATGGTGGTGCCATATCACGTTTGGAGACCCCCTGATGTGCCTAAACAGTGAAAACCCCTCAATTCTAACTCCAACCCTAACCCCAACACATCCCTAACCCTAATCCCAACCCTATCCATAACCCTAACTCCAACACACCCCTAACCCCAACACTAACCATAACACTAACCACAAGCCTAACCCTAATTCCAACCCTAACCCTAATTCCAACCCTAACCCTAATTCCAACCCTAACCCTAATTCCAACTCTAACCCTAATGGAAAAATAAAAATATTTTCTTTATTTTATTAGTTATGCCTACCTATGGGGGTGATAATCGGGGGGTTCATTTACTTTTTATTTCATTTTGATCACTGTGAGAGTGATCAAAATGAAATAATGGAATCTGCAGTCGGCAGATTCGGGCGGGCGCACTGCGCATGCGCCCGCCATTTTCTAAGATGGTGGCGCCCATGAACCGGACCCGCCGGACACTGGGAGCACTTAGAAGGTGCCGGGGGCGGTGAGAGTGGGTGAGGGGGTTATCGGATGCTGGCGGGGAGCAGAGGGAATGGCAGGGGGGGCAGATGACAGCGGCGGCAGATCGCCGCTGTCATTCAGTGGCGGGGGGGCGATCGCCGGTGGGGGGGGGTCGAATCGGTGTCTCCAGCCATGTCCGATGCTACAGCAGCATCGGCCATGGCTGGATTGTAATATTTCATCAATTTTCATTGATGAAATATTACTATCGCTCTGATTGGCTGTTAAAAGTGAAACAGCCAATCGGAGCGATCGTAGCCACGTGGGGGCGAAGCGACGCCCCCTGTGGTGAATTACAAAGCCCCCTGTATCTGCGGGTCAGGTGACCTTTCAGTGACCCCGGTCACCCGACCCGCAGGGGGGCTTTGAATTCATGACACAGGGTATGCGTCATAGGTCGGATTGGCACCGACTTTCATGACGCATACGCTGTGTCATAGGTCGGGGACCGGTTAAGAAATGAAGGTTCAGTCAGTCCAAAAATTGGGAAAACTTTGAAAGTGTCCCCAAGTGCAGTGGCAAAAACCATCAAGCACTACAAAGAAACTGGCTCACATGAGGACCGCCCCAGGAAAGGAAGACGAGTCACCTCTGCTGTGGAGGATAAGTTCATCTGAGTCACCAGCCTCAGAAATCGCAGGTTAACAGCAGCTCAGATTAGAGACCAGGTCAATGCCACACAGAGTTCTAGCAGCAGACACTTCTCTACAACAACTGTTAAGAGGAGACTTTGTGCAGCAGACCTTCATGGTAAAATAGCTGCTAGGAAACCAGGGCTAAGGACAGGCAACAAGCAAAAGAGACTTGTTTGGGCTAAAGAACACAAGGAATGGACATTAGACCAGTGGAAATCTGTGCTTTGGTCTGATTGAGTCCAAATATGAGATCTTTGGTTCCAACCACCGTGTCTTTGTGCGATGCAGAAAGGGTGACCCGGATTGACTCTACATGCCTGGTTCCCACCGTGAAGCATGGAGGAGGTGTGATGGTGCTTTGCTGGTGACACTGTTGGGGATTTATTCAAAATTGAAGGCATATTGAACCAGCATGGCTACCACAGCATCTTGCAGCGGCATGCTATTCTATCCGGTTTGCGTTTAGTTGGACCATCATTTATTTTTCAACAGGACAATGACCCCAAACACACGTCCAGGCTGTGTAAAGGCTATTTGACCAAGAAGGAGAGTGATGGGGTGCTACGCCAGATGACCTGGCCTCCACAGTCACCAGACCTGATCCCAATCGAGATGGTTTGGGGTGAGCTGGACCATAGAGTAAAGGCAAAAGGGCCAACAAGTGCTAAGCATCTCTGGGAACTCCTTCAAGACTGTTGGAAGACCATTTCTGGTGACTACCTCTTGAAGCTCATCAAGAGAATGCCAAGAGTGTGCAAAGCAGTAATCAAAGCAAAAGGTGGCTACTTTGAAGAACCTAGAATATAAGACATATTTTCAGTTGTTTCACACTTTTTGTTAATTATATAATTCCACATGTGATAATTCATAGTTTTGATGCCTTCAGAGTGAATTTACAATTTTCATAGTCATGAAAATAAAGAAAACTCTGAATGAGAAGGTGTGTCCAAACTTTTGGTCTGTACTGTATATATGTAATCAATATTACATAGTGTATTACATATTTACAATTTATTAGTTTGTGTTCTAAAGTTGTATTCCAATAAATATATATTATGTTCTAATTATCTTGATTATTGTATCATAAAAATGATTAAATGTCTGATGTTCACATTGTACTACAATAAATTTTTCACTTAAATATACACAATATATGTGGGAGTCGGTGTAAGGGAAATTGAGGAGTTGGAGTCGCAGGTTTGGCTTACCGACTCCACAGCCCTGGTTTGAAGTGTATCTGATCGCTGACTTTTGCAGTGCTAGTTAAAAGGTGGCCATGGCAGCTACATGTTCTCTGTACAGCAATGGCAGTGTTTACTCATCTCTGTTAATAGCTGCTGCAACCTACAATGTAGAGTCTATGCATTCAGCTCATTCCTGCTCCATGGTTTCTACAGCTAAATAGTGGTCAATATTGTATGGATATACTATGAATTTCTCTCATAAAAATCTCTTTAACCCCTTCCCACATTGTGTGCAAAGTGCCTCAGTGCCAATCACTATCAGTAAGACACTAGAATCACAAGGGCACAGCAAAAGACCACCAAGAAAGTGGCTGCAATGCCCATTATTTAAGGAATCCGCTATCTCAGATGACTGATGGCGTTCCGTTGACTGAGTGCATCATGGCACATATTGAGGCTTGTCTTTTCAGTTATAGTCTTGCAGTTTTCTCTTGCATTATTTTTGAGATATTCTTGCCATTGTTTTGGAGTTTGACATGGAGTGGTGGCCAATACACAGGGAGTGAAATATTTCTAATATCTTTACTAACCTTCCTCAAATATATCTATAAGAGGACCACTGGGAGAAACGGATAGAGCCCAAGACGATCCAGAAATGGCGTTAAGCAAAGAATTGACTTCAGAATGCAGGTGCTCCACTGTAGTTTTCACTCTCTGAAAAACATACATGATGAGTAAGGAATTTAATTCTGTAATTTTTAGATTTTTATATTGTGAAATAAAGCGTTGGCTTCCATATTACGGTAGCGCCTTACCCACTAACAAAAGTAATAACTACTGTTAACACTTTATTATTTTCAAATAATTTTTATTGAACTTTTGATTATTAATAATAGGAAAGGAGGTGAAGGGATAGGGAGGTAGGAAAGGGGATTTTTTTTTTTTTTTTTATAAAAATTAGAGAACCCATTAACATGGATTAATTGTAGCCAAAATTGTGTAAGTGTAAAATACAAAATATAAGAAGTACATAGAAATCACTTACAATTATATAATAATAACACAGTACACAATTAAATTAAAATAATATAGTCTAACTATACAAAGTCAAACTAAGACTAATTAATAAGTTACCAGACCCAGAACAAAACAAAAATAAGAAAGACATTCCTGGTTCAAAGCCCCATGTATTTAGCGTTCCATTTGTCCAATTTTTTATTGTATTTACTCAGCAAATCATTGTTAATAGCAAATCTATATTCCAGCTGACTATGTTGTCCTAGGGCATCCAAAATAATAGAAAAATTAGTGACGTCCTCCCTTTTCCACCAGGAAGCCAGAATGTTTTTAAAAACTAAAAAAATATGAATTATGACGTACTTAAATGTCAAATCCATATCTTCTAGATCAAGAGAGAACAAAGCCATGTGAGGAGTGATGGTAATCTTATGACTTGTTAAGGCGTTGATGTGCAAAGTTGTTTCTCTCCATATACTCTTTAATTTTTGACAGCTCCAAAAAATGTGAAGCATATTGCCAGGGAAGCCTGTTAACACTTTATTAAACCTCTTCACTACCCAGCCCGACCAGGCAAAATTTTACAATTCTGACCACTGTCACTGTGAGGTAATAACTCTGGAAAACTTCAGTGGCTCACTGATTCTGAGACTGTTTTCTGATAACATATTTTACTTCATGTTATTTGTTTGATGTATCTTGCGTTTATTTGCGAAAATATTGGAAAGTTTTTAAAAAATTTGCGAATTTCCAAATTTACTTTAACTCATGCCTTTAAACCAGATACTTATACCATACAAAATAGTTAATACTTTATATTTACCACATGTCTACTTTACATAAGCATCATTTTTTAAACATAATTTAATTTTTGTTAGTAGGTTATAAGGGTTAGGCTAAGTTCACGCATTGCGGAACTCCGCGGAAGTTACCGCGAGAATTCCGGAATTCCATTTCACGGGAAAATTGCATTTTAAATTCCTGTGATTTTTCCCACGGAAAAACTAGCGTTTTGCAAGCGTAATTAGCTTGCAGAATGCTAGCATTTTCCAAGTGATTTGTAGCATCGCTTGGAGAACTGATTGACAGGTTGGTCACACTCGTCAAACATAGTGTTTGACAAGTGTGACCAACTTTTTACTACTGAGGCTGCCTATGCGGCATCAATAGTAAAAAGATCTAATGTTAAAAATAATGAAAAAAAAAAAAAAAAAAAAATCGGGTTATATTCACCTTCCGACGTCCCGTGCAGCGTCCCCAGGACTCTGCGCTGCTCCTGCAGCTCCCGTTCCCAGTGATGCATTGCGGCAATGACCTTTGACGTCGCGGTCTCGTGAGACCGCTACAGCATCTCGAGACGCGACGTCAGCAAAGGTCATCGCAATGCATTACTGGGAACAGGAGCTGCCACGTGTATTGCTGAAGCCTGGGGACGATTTTCCCGATTTTCTTTTTCTTTTAATTCTATTGTTTACAGGGATATGGTGCCCGGAGGACCGTCTCCTCTCCTATGGACCGTGGGTACCATCCGCAAATGTTCTGCTTACTTTTCGCATGGTGGGCACAGCCACATGCGGAAAGTAAGCAGAACAATGCATTCCTATGTGGGCGGTATCGCCGCGATTTCGCAAGTTAATGAGCACGCTGTGAATTTTTCCGCGATGCGATTCCGCCACAGGAAATTCCGCAGCATTAGCACAGCATTGCGGAATCCCACATGAATGCATGGGATGCTGTTTTTTTGCGTTTTCGCAGCAAAATCGCGCAACAAAACCTGAACGTGTGAACGCAGCATTAAAAGTTGATCAGCATATTCTCAAATTTCCAACAATATTTACAAAACTAATTTTTGTAGGGACCACATCACATTTGAAGTTACTTTGAGGGACCTATATGGCACTAAATACCCAAAAAGTGACACCATTTTAAAAACTGCATCCGTTTCAATATTTATAAGAGCTAATAAAAGAAATTGCACAACAAACAGATCCATTTTTTTCCTGAGTGCAGATTTGGCTGTTATGGTTTACAGGTGCCATGGTCCACTGGAAGAGCCCCTGAGTTGCCAGAATAGCAGAACCTTCCCTTAAATGGCCCCCATTTTACAAACCAGACCTCTCAATGAATTCACCTAAGGCTGCAGTGATCACATTGATACTATGACTGTGTCACAGAATCTTATATCATTGGGCAGTGAAGGCAAAAAAATTACATTTTTACCACAAAAAAATTGTTTTGGCCCCAGATTTTACTTTTTTACATGGGGAAATTAGTAGAACTGTCAACAAAATTTGTCACACAATTTATGCTGATAATGGCAATACACCATATGTGGTTGTACAGTACTGCATAGCCACACAGCTAGACTCTGGAGAGACAGAGTGCTATTTGACTCTTAGAGAACAAATTACAGTAGAATAGTTTGCGGACTCCATATACAGAGCCTCTAAGCACCAGAAGAGCAGAATCCTCCCTTAGGTGACCCTATTTTGGAAGTTTACACCCCAATGGCAATAAATCTACAGGTGTAGTGACTATTTTGATGCCATGTGTGTTTTCCAAAAACAAGTAGTGAATGTTGCTGAATGAAAATACCCATACATTGTGCCTAGCTGTTGCTTCTGGGCACTTGGACCCCGTAAATTAGGCGGGCTCTCATTGTTATAATAAAGCAAAGATTCCAGCTCACCAGAGAAAGCATCTTGACCATCGGAGCACAGAGCCGCCGTGTCGGGGCGCTTGTACTGGGGCTCTCATTGTTACAGAAATGCCAAATGTGGTTTAGGCACACTGTGAAGCTCAGATGGGAGGGGGGGCATTTGCATTTGGGAGCTCAGAATTTGCTGGATTTCTTTTGAGAGGAGAGGAGATATAGCGCTTTTCCACAGCCTTTGTGCTACCAGTAACGTGGAAACCCCCTATATTTACATTGACAGATGACTGACCTGAGTGAGGACATGCTTTTTTTGTGGATTGAGTTCTGCGTTCTACGCTCTGAGCACTTACATCAGTGTTTCCATCTAAATCTCCAAATGACACAATTCAGATGAAACCCCACTCAGGGATCCATTCGCTATAATGAGGCAGCATAGCTACAGTGAACTCTGTGTGGACCTTGTTTAGCGATGTCCTTCTTTACAGAGATGCACAAAACAGTGGCCGATCACTCTTTTACGCACGCTTAAAAAGACAGACACCGTCGAATCATAGACCAGACGGCGTCCACAGTGCCTCCATCTGCCTCATTGTAGGGAATTTTCCTTTGGGGATTCCGTCTGAATCACGTATTTCAGAGATTTACACGGAAACCTCGGGAGTAAGAGCTCAGCGCAGGATAAATCTTATCTAAGCCTTACTGCGATCTTTGGTAGGCAGAATAAACAAATCAACAGCAGGTGAAGAATTGTTTTTTTTATGCTGTTTATTGGTCACCCTCACTAGAAAAAACTTTTTGGTAATATCTAATCTGTATCTCCTTCCTTTTAGTTTAATTCCATTGCTTCTCGTGTTTCCACGTGCAAATGAGAATAAGGATGATCCCTCTACACTGTCCCATCAGATATTTGTAGACCGCTATTAAGCCTCCATTTAGCCTTCTTTTTCCCAGGTCCTTTAAGTTTTTGTTGTAGGACATACTTTGCATTCTGCTCACCATCCTGGTAGCTTGTCTCTGAACTTGCTCCAGTTTATTAATGGACACAGTATTCCAGATGAGGCCTGACCAAGGAGTAGAGGGGGATAATCATTTCACGTGATCTAGACTCTATGCTTCTCTTAATACATCCCAGAACTGTGTCCTCTGCCTTCGACACAGTAGACCATTCCCTCTTACTACAAATTCTTTCATCTCTTGAATCTCAGTCTTGGCCCTATTTTGGATCTCTTCACACCTAACACACTGGACATTCAGCGTCTCCCAGTCACACACCACCTCCTCATCTCGTTCCCTATATGTTGGTGTTCCCCAAGGTTCAGTTCTAGGACACCTAATCTTCTCCATCTACACCCTTGGCTTGGGATGGCTCATAGTCCCACGGCTTTCAGTATCATCTCTATGCTGATGACACACAGGTCTACCTCTGAACCCGATATCGCCTCCTTTCTAACCAGAATCCTGCAATATCTGTCCTCTATTTCATCCTCCTTCACTACTTGATTTCTAAAACTTACAATAGACAAAACAGAATTTATCTTTCTTCCATCTCACACAAACCTCCAACAGACCTATCCACCAAACTCAATGGCTGCTCTCACTTGTTCAGCAAGCTCCCTGCCTCATGGTAACCCTTGACTCTGATTTCTTTCAAACACATATCCAAACCCTTTACACTTCCTGCTGACTCAGACTCAAAAATATTTCCTGGATCTGTACATTCCTTAACCAAGAATCTGGAAAAACACTAGTGCATGCCCTCATAATCTCCTGCCTCGACTACTTCAACCTCCTGCTCTGTGACTTCCCTTCTAACACCCCTCCAATCTATGCTGAACTCTGCTGCCCGAATAATCCACCTGTCCCCTCGTTATTCCTCAGCCTTTCCATTCTGTCAATCCCTTTAATGGCTCACCATTGCCCAGAGATTACAGTTCAAAACTCTAATCATGGCACACATACAGCCATCCACAACCTGTCTCCTCCATACATCTGTGACTTGTATCCTGGTACTGACTTGCACGCAACCTCCAATCCTCACAAGATCTCCTTCTCTACTCCCCTCTTATCTTCTCTCCCCACAATCGCATGCAAGATTTTTCCCGTGCATTCCCTCTACTCAGGAAATTTCTACCCCAAAGTATATGATTTTCACTGACAATGGAAACCTTCAAAAGGAACCTGAAGACCCACCTCTTCCTACAACCTGCAGTACAGTAACGCTCGCTTCACTGTATCGCAGCATGACCAGCTCTCCCATCACTTACTGTATCCCCACCCATCTCTTGTAGACTGTGAGCCCTCACGGGCAGGGTCCTCTCTCCTCCAGTAACAGTCGATTACTTATATTGTTCATGATAATTGTACTTTTTTTTTTATGTATACCCGATTTCACATGTAAAGTGCCATGGAATACATGGCGCTATAATAATTAGGTGACTTTATTCTTTGGGTCGTGCGATTGCATCGATACCAGATTTAGAGTACTTTTATGTTTGGCTGTCACACACTAAAAAAAACACTATTGCAAAAACAAGTTTCTACATCACCATATTTGAGAGCTATAATTTTTTTTATATTTCTGATGACAGTCATGTGAGGGCTTGTTTTTTGCGCTGACAAGGTATCATTTTTTATTGGTACCATTTTCTGTCACATAACTTTTTTTTTGATCACTTTCTAATCCATTTTTTGGGAGGCAGAATGAACAAAATCCAGGAATTCAGAAATTGCTTTTTGTTTTTTTTAATGCCATTCACCTTATGGTAAAAGTGATAAGGTAGATTTATTCTTCGAGTCAGTACGATTACAGCAATAGCACATTTATATCATTTTTCTATGCTTTGGCGACTTTACACAAACTATTTTAAAGAAAAAAATAATTGTTTTTGCATTTCTCTATTCTGAGAGCTATAACTTTTTTATTTCTCCACTGACGGGAGCTGTATGGCAGCGTGTTTTTTGTGGGACAAGATGGTGTTTTCAGCTATACCATTTTTATTTCAATTCAACTGTTTGATCGCGTTTTATTCCACTTTTTGCTTGGCGGTATGATGATCAAGCATAGTTTTTGCCAGTTGTTTATTTAATTTTTTATTGTTCTCCTATCAATTATCCCTTCTTTGCATCTGTCTCTTGCTTTGTTCCATCTATTTAATCTTCTACTTTGGGCTTTCCATTTGCAATCTCTTATAGTTTTACAGGATCTAGCATTGTATAAAGAAGTCTGTGCTTCACATCTTAAAATACGGTAAGGGTCCCGTTTCACTTAGCGACGCACCAGCGATCCCGACAAGGATACGACCTGGTAGGGATCGCTGGTGTGTCGCTAAATGATCGCTAGTAAGTTGCCAAACAGGCAGATCTCTTCAGCGACACATCAACGATCCAGTGATCAAACAGCGAAGCATGCTGGCCAGCGGGACGCCGACGACTAAAAAATGGCCCAGGACATTCCTGCACGATCAGCGATATCCAGCAGGGGGGCTGGTTGCTGCTGCATGTCACATGTAGCGAGATCGCTGTTGCGTCACAAAATCGGTGATGCGTTAGCGATCTCGCTATGTGAGACGGGGCCTTAAGTCCTGCTTCTTTATATATCTTAGATGAAAAGGCCAGAAAGGAGATCCTCTTTCTATGTACGTTAATATCCTTCAGTTCACAAGCTGTGCATAATAAAGTATCTGTCCTTCTAGTGCAATTACCTGACAAAGGCCCCCCTTCACACGTCTTTGTTTCCAGAACGTGTGGCGTCTATTTTCACACTTACTGGAGCCAGATGCCCATAGCCCACCCATTATAATCTGTAGGGCTTCCCACACGCAGACTTATCCGTTTTATTCTGGCAGCACAGATAGCAATACATTCCGCACACGGATGACATTAGTGTGGCACCCGTGTGTCATCCATGTGACACGTACTGAAATAGAATGTAGAATAGAAATTACAGATTTTTATGTGTGAAAGATAAGTAACAGAAAAGTGTCTATCAAACATATGCAATACTAACCCAGTAATAAAAAAAACACAAAAATGCTTTATTTAAATAACCACTCCCCAACTCTTTCCTTGGTTCATAAATTTATTTTAAAAAAAAAGGGGAAAAAAAAATAATCAAACTTCAGGACCAACGTAGTCCAGTAAATCCAACATAGTCCAAAAAGGGAAACATGAAAAAAATAAGAGTGAAAAACAAGACACTGCCAATTTCTAAAAAAAAAAAAAAAAAAATAAGTTCACATGCCAGGTCCAACATAGTCCAGCGCTTCCCACAACATTCCCAGAATCCGGCTCATGCTGCACTCAACAAGACACGGCGACTGTGATTAGTGGTGACATTAGTAATGTTGCTGCTTTACACAGTCGCTGGGTCTCGCTGAGCACAACATGAGCCGGATTCAGGAAACTTCATGGAAAGTGCTGGACTATGTCAGACCTGCGAAGGAACTTTTCTTTTTTTTATAATTGGTGAATGAGAGACAGTGGCTTGATTTTATTTTTTCTCTCTTTTTATGTTTTTCTTGTTTCCATTTGTGGACTTGGTCAGATTCCCTGAACTACGTCGAACCTGCGTTGCATTTTTTTTTTAATAGTTTATTTTATATAAACTTATTTTTTTATTATTATTACAGGGCTAATGGGCACCTCTCCAATACAAACACCAGGGCTTGATAACTGTGAATTGTCCAAAGACACAGCAGCTATCAACTCCAAGCCCCATTACCCCAATTGCCAGTGCACCAGTACAATCTGTAAGAGTGAAGGCGAAGAATCAGATTTGGAGCATGTAATGTGATGTGCCATTTCTGGCGCGGCTGCAGGCTGGTATTTTTAGGCTGGTAAGGGCCCAATAACCAGGAACCTTCCCAACCAGATAATGTCAGCTTCCAGCTTTCTGCAAGTTACCAAAAATGAGGGGGACCACAAGTCGTTTTAATTATTTATTTGGTTAATACATGTAGAGTAAATTTAAACAAGCAAGGCACTAATTATCTATCTCACGGATACCCATCTCTGTATTTGCACAGCACAGCTTTAACACCTAAAAATCTGTCATTTCTATTCTGCATTCTATTCCGAAAAACCAAGAGAGAAAGAGAAACTGCTACAATAGTGGAAAAACTGTCAAGCTTTATTAGATGAAGATCTAAGTATGTAAAAAACATTATTATATACCAGATAAAATCAATCCAAGGAATCACAAAATACGCTTATAATGGGGGATTATCAATGGAGAAAAAAAATCATCATATGTCTAAAGATAACATTCAGCAGCAGAGTGAAAATCATGAAGTAAAATGCATGTTCTTTTGCCTCCAAAGCAAAAAATAAAAAATAAGGTGCTCTAGTGTATAGATACCCAGAAGGAAAGAGGGCTCCTAGCATATGTAGTATGGCTAAGGCTGGTTTCACACTTGCTGCTTACTTCCTCCGTGAAGCTCCGTCCACGCTCCGCCTACCGCTGTATGCGTCTAGCGTTTCCCTGCGTACCTATCATTGGGTACACAGGGGCATGCCTTGTATGCGGGTGCGACGATTTGATGATTTGATGTGTGCGGCGATAGGCGGAGCTACCGGAGGAGGCGCGGCAGGGGCGGGGCTTATCGGCAGCCGTGCGCAGTCCGACGCTGCGGCCTTCAACGCTAATGTGAAACCACCCTAAAACTGATGCATGAAACTGGCCTTAATGGTATAATCTTTAGCGCTATATAAAAAAATAAAGCTTATTATTAACCTTATATCGTCCAACGTACATACAGTACAGCATTTTTATACATCAGTAGTGAACATCAAGTAGATGATAGATTCAGGCATAGACAAGAGGGTGATCTCCCTTACCAACCCTTTTCTACCTATTTAAATAGAATCTGTACTTCAGTTATCCATGATCAAGGAGTGGTTTAGGGTGTGTGCACACGTTGCGGTTTTTGCTGCAGATCCGCAGCATTTTTGGTCCTGCGGATCCGCAGCAGTTTTCCATGCGGCTTACAGTACCATGTAAACCTATGGAAAACCTAATCTGCTGTGCACATGCTGCTGAAAATTCCACGCAGATTCGCTGCAGTTTTCATTCAGGGAACAACAAACATAGAAAAGTCTCTCTCTCGTTTTACCCTGCGGTTTCTGCCAAACGATGCAGATTTTTCTGCAGAAAAAATCTGCAGCGTGTGCACACACCCTAACAGTCAGAAACGCATAGGAAATTTACATTACATTGCTGGATGAAATTGAATATGTCATTCATTTTTTAATCGCACTGGAATAAAGTTCCATTGTTTACCTGGATTTTCGGCTGGAGGAGTTTTTTTTTTCTTTTGGATACACAAGAGGGTGCTATGTGCATATCAAATGTTAGCTTCTATTTAATGGTTACATTCCAGTATCATAGCAGTGTTTACTTCAGAAAATATTTAGCAACTAAGATTTTCCCATTTTGGATTCTTTACATTTACCTCTACAGTTTGTTTTCAAAGTGTCTATTAAAATTGGAGCATTTTAATAATCCTTTTTTTTGTAAAGAAATTCATGAGATTTTAATGCTTGTGGTGGACGAGATATCTAGAAAAGGATCATTCTGATAAACGTGGCACATTTTCACGGACTCCTAACTGTATGCACTCTATAACAGTATTGATCAATCTCCCCCACTGGAGCTAAAGAATGGTAAATTGTGAAGGCATGTAATATAGTCTTGGGTAGTCATGTTAGGGCCCTTCAATTATCTGATATAAATGTAACCCACACTGTCAATGTAGTGCACACTGCGTTGCGCAAGTGGAATGCTAGCCACTAGTTTTTATACACTGTGCTCTATCAGCAAGATGAAGATTTTTGGTACCTACCATAAAATCTCTCGGAGCCTTCATTGGGGACATAGGAAACCATAGACGTATGCTGCTGCCACTAGGAGGCTGACAGTATGCAAAAAAGTTAGCTCCTCCGCAGCAGTATATAACCCACCAACTGGCACGAAGTAAATGAAAGTGAGAAAGTAGGAGATGCAACAAGAATACAACAATCATAACATAACCAACAATAAACATGGGTGGGTGCGGGGTCCCCCAATAAAGGCTCAGAGAAAAAGATTTTATGGTAGGTACCCAAAATCTTCATTTCTCTATCACTTTATTCTAGGACACTGTAAACCATGGGATATCCACAAGCAGTCCCAAGGGTGGGTAAAAAAGTAGACTCCTCAAATCATATCAGCCACTGCGGCTTGCAGGACCTTTTTGACTGTGGTTCGCATACAACGAGGCATAGGTGTGAACCCTGTAGTACTTGGCAAAAGTATGAATGGAACACCATGTAGCGGCCTTGCAAATCTGTACCGCTGATGCCTGATGGCAGATGGCCCAGGAAGCCCCCACTGCTCAAGTGGAGTGCTAGGTGACCCCAAGTAGATGCGTACTGTCCCTTAGTCTGCAGGCTTCCAGAATGGCAAAACAAACCCAGCGGGCAATGGTAGACCTAGAAGCAGCCAAGCCTTTTGGAGGACCTTCTGGAATTATGAAGAGCGAGTCTGCAAGTTTGATGGGTGCTGTTATGGAGACTAAGGGGGAAAGAATGATCAGATGTAAAACTACCTTGTCCTGGTGGACATTGTTGTTTGTATTTGGTCCAGATTTTAGACACAACTGACTGTGAACAACCAACATATTTTGCAACATTGCGCGATGATTTACCCTCTTAGAGTTTGATAATCCTGTCCTTTTTTCAATTGACATCTCTCGTGTTGGAGCCATGATTCATGTCAATCCACTTGGTGCAACAGCTCTCCAAGGTGTGATCACTCCTTTTTAGATGAAGACTAACGAGCAGATCTAATTTGATGCAGGTGTTAGTTTTGGGAATAAATTTACAGGGTGATTCCATAATTTTTTTCCTCAGAATTGAGTGACTCCATAATTTTTTCCCCTATGCTTGGTTTAAAAAAAGTAACCATTACCGACTACCACATTTTTTGTTCTTGATTTCTTTTAGTGTTTCTTAAAGCCAGAAAGTTGCCATTTGAAATGACTTTAGCTTTGTGCCATGTCTGTGATCTGCTTTTTTTTCTACAAAATTAAACTGAATGAACATCCTCCAAGGCCGTTGATTATATAATTTTTGCCAGGGGTTGTACTAGATAAGGGGAATGACAAGAGAGAGAGATGAATTCAGAGTTTTGTCTGACAGAAGTGATAATGACCAGGAAAGCAACCTTCCAGGAAAGGAAGGAAAGGGAAATTTCTCATATTGGTTTCAATGGTGACTACTGAAGGATATTGAGCACTAAATTGTGGTCTCAAGGTTCTACCGGAGGTCGATTAATCGTAATGAACTGTGCAACTCCTTGAAGGAAGCTCTTGATCTGCAGGAAAGATACTAGTTTATCTTGAAAGCATATGGAAAGGGCAGACACCTGCCTCTTGAGAGAACTGAGAGACAGGATACATGAAGAACCCAAATATAAAGAGAATAAAATCTAACTTTTAATGACAATGATTGAAAAGTATTAACAACAATGAAAAGACACAGACCACACATAAAGGAGTGCACTCTAGGTCAACCCTGTAGATATAATTCCTGACCTTTATTCCTGCCTAGCAGTGGAGAGTGGCACTAATATATATATATAGTTATATATCTAGATCTATATCTAAATAGATAAATGGCACCCCCGCTTCTCGGCAAGACCTTCTCAGCTGAGAAAATCGGTGGCACAGTTGTCAACTCCTGGTATATGTACTACTGAGATTATTGGCTCGGCCCACAATAGAATCCTCGTTTCTTCTGACAATACTGCTTGACTTTGAGTTCCTCCTTGGTGGTTTATGTATGTCACCATTGCATTGTCGGTTTGGATCCAAAATCAGGTGGTTGGGGAGAAAATTCTGCCAGTGAAATGGAGCAAGAAAAATTGCCCTGAGCTCCAGAATGTTGATGGGAAGAGATGATTACTGGGTGATCCATCGACCCTGGACTGTTGAGTTTTGAAAAGCCGCTCCTCAACCGAATAGACTGGCATCCGTTGTCATGGTCTTCCAACGTAGTGGTAGGATCGATTTCCCGCGATCGACTAGGTGAGATCTTGTCCACCATTCTAGGGACTTATTCCATCTTAATAGAGGAAAAGATCATCTTGAGAAAAGAAAAAGTTGAAGAGGACGTGATTAGAACTGAGTGAATGGAACTGCTTCCATTGACACAACCATCCTGCCTAGGACACTCATACAAAGCGGAGAGAGTGAGGAGATGTGCCTCTGAGGTAGCAAATACTGCATGATAGTGCTGAGTACTTTTCTCTGAGCAGAAAAACTCTTGATCATGCGGTGTCGAACAGCATTCCTAGAAAAACAATATGTTGGACTGGTATCAGAGACGACTTTGGGATGTTGATAATCCAGCCTAAACCGGAGATGATGTTCAGTGTGATCTGTAGACTCTAATGACATGCTGAGGAGGACCCAGTCTTGATGAGAATGTTATCTAAATAAGGGGTGACGAGAATGCCTTTGATCCTAAGAATTGATATAATCGTCCCTACTATCTTTCTGAAAACCCTGGGTGCGATGGCTAGGCAGAATGGCAGCATCGTGAATTGAAAGTTGGATTCCTGTACTGAGAACCAAAGAAATATCTAGTTAGGGGAAAAATGGGGTATGTGTAGATAGGCATTTTGAATGTCAATAGAAATTCCTCGGCTTCCATGGAGCCTATCACAGGAACTTCACTCTGGAGTGACGTAGCAAAAAATGTCTGTTCAATTGCTTGAGATCCAGAATGGGACAAACGGAGCTATTCTTCTTTGCAACCACAAACAGGTTTGAATAAAAAAGCATTCTGGTAGGGCAACAGAGAAGATGACCCCTGTCTTGGAGAGCGAGCTGATAGCCTTGAAAAACACAGGAATGAGGAAAGAGTTCTTTGGTGGACGGGACTCGAAAAATGAAAATGAGGAAGTGTTGAAAATTTTATTTTGTAACCATAAGAAACAACCTCTCGAACCCAGGCTCGACCACTGAGAGACACTCGTTCCGGAATTGAAGGAAACGTCCGCCCACCCTGAGAGGCTTCCCAGGTGGGAGCGGCCCATTATGTTGAGGAAAATCTGTTGGATCTTGGTCTGGAAGGTCAGCGCTGGTGGGTGCCGCTTGAAGGAAAGGCCTTTTCCTATCTTGACGGGCTGGAGATTTTGGATTTTCCGTTTGGCCTTAGATTCTCCAAACGGAACAAAACTGCACTGTGCAATTTTTGAGAGGCGGGAATTTCGCCTCTGTTGAGGGAGTAAAGTACTCTTAACCCCATGGTGTAATTATTTAATTTTTCAGTGAAAAGATGTGAATTCTGCAAGTGGAGGCTGGTGAGGAACCCTTTTGGAAGCTGTGTCTTCGTGCCATGTCTTCAACCATAAGACTATGTGAATGGTGACGATGTTGCTGGCTGCCAAGGAGGAGCAAGCGGCTTCGTCGAGAGAGGTTGTCAGGAGATACTTCCTTATGCGACCGATTTGGTCTACTAGGTCCACCACCTCGAAAGGGGGGGGCGGCCGACAAGATACCCTGGCGGAGGAATTTTGTCCAGGTCAAAACTGACTTGGGTACCCATGTCACTGCAAAGGACAGGCAGAGGGACTCGAAGTCTGATTTGGTGATGGCATAGGTGTGTCTGTCAGAGAGCTCCTCTAGGGAGGCTGCATCAGAGAGGGATTATGGTGCTATTGAAGAGCCGGGAGACCAAGGTGTTCACTGAGGGAGACACATTTTTGAAGCAGGTTAGATGGAAAAGGATACAAAGATTGTCTTCTCAGTTATATTGGTGTTCCCATTCCTTAGTAAAGGTTCCTGTGAATTCCTTTTGGATGGTGAATGTTCGTGGAAAGCACTTCTTTCTGAATGATACAGTCTGCTCAGAGGAAGATATCTCTGGATTCTATGTTAAGGGTTGATTAACAGTTAAAATGTCCCTCAATATGGAGATCTGTTCTGAGTTTAGATCAGCATCTGACTCAAACTGGGGGTCTAACTCCTGCACAGCCGTGGTATTGGAGAGGGGGGAAGGGGAAAAATATGGGATCCTGGAGGATGGAGAGGATGGTGATGAGCTAGAGCATTAGCTAGTGCGGGCACAATTTTTAGGACCCATGGATCTCCTGCCTGGTGTAACCTTTTGGGTTTGGGGGGCAGTGGGGTCTGAGGGAGCAAACAGGGGTCTTGTGGCAGAGGCAGGGCTAGATAATCATTCTAAGACGGAAACCATGGTTTGGGATACCTTGGTAAAGTCAGCTACTGACTGGGAGAGAGATGCAGCCTACTCAGGGGAAGACACACTCTCGTTTCGGGCAGTGGGGGGCTGTTAGAGGGAATGCATGCTAGATGACTTGCAATTTGGGCAGAGGGACAACGTCTGACTAGATGGGAACTTTTTATAACAGGTGGAAATGTAGGACACTAGGAGTAGGATGGGAGTGAGACTCCCTTGGTTTAGGCATAGAGTGACAAAGAATGTGCCTATGTGAGCTATGCAAGGAAAGAGAGTTGCTCCCCGGTGCCATAGATTACTCAGTCCCTGGATCCTGATTCCTGTAGCGCTGAGTCGGCCATGAAGGAACCCTGTGGATGCTATTCTCTTGAGAGCGGCCGTTGTGGAACTGAGAATCTGCAAGTGGAGGTGGCGCCAGATAGGAGGGGTGGAGCCAGGAAAAGTACACACTAGATAACCGCGCGTCTGACAGGAGAGGGAGGTGGTGCCGAGAAAAAGCGTGCAGGACTCCCACACACTGGGAGACAGGGATGTTCTGATTGGCTGAGAGCAGTGGGCAAGGCCATGCGATGAGCCGCTGCGCGTGATTGGTCGGGCGGAAGGGGGCATTGTCCAGCCTGCGGAGAAGACCTAGAAATGAGTCGGGAGCTAAATTTAGCAATAAAGGTCATGGAAGAGTGCAGGGGAGTGTGGTAGATGCGAGACAGACAGATTATGCCCTCCATCCCTCGGGGATCGCTATTATGTGAAAAAGGGAATTTTCTATCATTATTATTTTTTGTGGAGCTGGGAGTTGGAGCATAATATATTTTTTAAGGAGCCCCCTTACTGCCTGGTTGGTCCTGAAGATCCCGTATCCTTCATCGCAGGCCAAGGATAGAAGACGGACGTCAAGGACCTGGGTAAAAACCATTGGGCGGCTGGACGCAGATCATCGGGCTGTCATCAGGTCTGTGACCGGTAATGTGTCCGTCTTCCCTCCTTACATGTCTGGCTCTGGGGGGGGCGAACAGGTCGGGGGTGATGGTGATAATTAGAGTTGAGCGACTTTTGGTTTTTTAGGGTCGAGTTTCGTTTCGTGAAACCCGACTTTTCCAAAAGTCGGGTCGAGCAAGATCGGCCGATTATAGGGAAAGTCGGGGTCGTCCCGAAACATGAAACCCAATGTAAGTCAATGGGGAATAAAAGTCGGCAGTGAGGAGGACAGGAAACACCTACAGTGCCCATTTGAATGCCAAAAGCATCAATTCTTCTTACTTAAGCTTGTCAACCTTGGGCGAAAGAGCGCCCCTTTAACACATACCACAACTCATCATGCTCCGATACGGCAGAGAAATAGCGGTATAGTGCAATGAAAAATACTTCACTTTTTACATCTCATGACGAGGCCCATCTATTTCTCCATACAGAATCATTGGTCCCATATAATGTTTGAAACAGTATATGATGAGCTCCACATAATGCTACAGTATATGTTGGTCCCCATGGATGAAGCTCCACTGTCTTATGGGCCCAAATAATGCTCCAAACATAATGGGCCCTGTAAATGCTGCTCCAGTGTCTGATGTCCACCTTTGGAATGTTCCAGTGTATTGTGGGCCCTATCTATCATTCTCCAGAGTATAGTGCTCCCCAAAAATTGCTATCCCAACATTGAAAACAATCAAATAAGTCTCCTCGCTAGGGAATCCCTGTACTAGTCTGGACTCCTCGTCGTCCCCATCTTCCATCTCACTGCACAGTATTTCAACCTTGCAAGTGCTGTGATCCTGAGCAAGCAGGGGGGGCCCACTCGTTGGCGACGGCACTGGCACAGGGCCCCTGATAGTACGGTGGTGTGTCTGATGGCGGGTGGGCCGAACCTGCACTTTCATCTGCAGCTTCCTCTTTGTCACCGTGTAAGATGGAACTGTATATGGGAAGGGTAACCTGAGTTTCATCAGGGTCAGATTCAGGCCGTGTAGCTTGCGAGGGGAATGTAGTGGTCTGGGTCAATGTACCAGCAGTTTCATCGAGCAGTGGCTGGGCATCAGTGCACTTGTGTCGCCCCCAGGAGTACGGTCGCCACAGTGGCATTACCTTCCTCCTAGGGAGTGTGATGTCATGCTTGGGAGCAACGAAGGATCTCTCTAGCAGGTTAACTGATTGGGCGGCGTTATTCCCACGTGTCATGACCCTCCAAAGAGCGTTCATGAAGGCAAAGTGTTTGTTTTACGTGGGCAGTATGGTTGCAAAGCTGAACCTTAAAGGAATGTCCAGAAGGGCACCACCAGGAGTGGAGCCTACGGTTAAATTCAACTCCACCTGGGAAACCTCAACCATGCCAGCTACAGAACAGATGCACACATTGCAAGCTTAATTCCGAGTCCGGCTTACTAGAGGGACACGTGAGGCTCTGGCACATGAGATTGGCCAATAACTGGTGTGTCATGCCCTTACATGTCCGTGGCTGCATGTGCGCTACACTGAAAAGGCCAGCGTTTGTCGCTTACAGGTGCAGATAACCCGCTGAACAACGTTAGTGATGGGGATCACTGATTACAATTATTACCCGTGAACGATGATTTCCCAGTAAGTGCAGGTCAACCGCAGTTCCGGAATTAGGCCTAACCGTCATTCCTGAAAAAATGAAAAACTTACGTGTGCAAACCACAGGTGCTGTAGGTTGCTTAACAGCTCGCCAGCCGTTCTCACGCCCAGTATGGATTACACGTGATTGCACAAAGGTGAGAAAGGGTACCGTATCCCCGGATAACATGTATTGATAGCGTACACATTCAAAATATATGTCTATACATCAGGAGGCAGGCTCAGACGGTGTTAGGCCCAGTATGGATTGCACAAAGGTGAGAAAGGGTACCGTATCCCCGGATAACATGTATGGATAGCGTACACATTCAAAATATATGTCTATACAACAGGAGGCAGGCTCAGACGGTGTCAGGCACAGTATGGATTTGACGGCCCAGACTACACAGCGGAGGAGCAGGGAGAGGTAAAGATTGCAAATGCTGGGGCCCTGCCCAAGCAAGGGGGGCCCACTCGTGGGCGTCGGTACTGGCACTGGGCCCCTCATAGTACGGCGGTGTGTCTGACGGCGGGTGTGCACCACCACCGTCAGAGACACTTGATTGCACTATGAGGGACCCTGTGCCAGTGCCCGCGCCCAAGAGTCGGCCTACCCACCTGTACAGGGCAACGGCACTCGCACGGTGTCGTGCGCTAGGTGGTGACCCCGGCCATGGGGGGGGAGGCAGCACAGTTAGGGAGTTTTAGAAAGTGGCATATGTTGATGTTGGACATTCAGCTGATGCAAAAGGCGAAATAGGTCAAGTCCCAGGAAGAGGTGGACCAAAGCAAGCCATTTTTCTGTCACCCTATGTGTCATCAGGGGAAGGTGGGACAAAATCCTTGGAAACCCATGCATGGTTCATTTTAATGAAGGTTAGATCATCCACATTTTGGGTTGACAGACGGGTCCTTTTTTCTGTCAGGATTGATCCAGCTGCACTGAAGACTCTTTCCGATAGCACACTTGCAGCTGGGCAAGCGAGCTCCTGTAAGGCATATTGTGCCAATTCAGGCCAGGTGTCCAGTTTAGCGGCCCAATAGTCAAAGGGGAATGACCTGTGTGGGAGAACATCGATATGGGAGGAAAAGTAGTTTGTAACCATAGTTGACAACTGCTGTCTCCTGTCACTTTCCATCGATGCAGTATTACCAGTTGTGTGAGCGGTACTTGAAAAATCAGTCCACAACATTGTCATGAAACCCCTGTCTCCAACGCCACTTCTGCTGTGTGCACCATGAACACATCTGCCAAGCTGCCCCCGTCCCGTACGGCTCGTGTGAGAACAATCACCGCTGCTGTGTGCTGGGAATGCCTCAAGCAACCGATTTACCAGAGTTGCTTGTTTATTAGCCAATATTAGGTCAAGGTTCTCCTGTGGCATGATGTTTTGTAATTTGCCTTTATAGCGTGGATCCAGGATGCTGGCCAACCAGTAGTCGTCATCGTTCATCATTTTGGCAATGCGGGGGTCCCTTTTTAGGATCTGCAAGGCATAATCTGACATGTGGGCCAATGTTCCCGGTGTCAATGATGCACTGCGAGTGCTGGTTGGAGGAGCACTTTCTGGCAAATCCACATCCCTCCAGTCACGCACAAACCCTGTACCATACCTTGCCACGCCAACATTTTCACTTGCCCCACGAGATGCATCCTCCTCCCCTAAGTAATCATCCCCATCATCATCCTCCTCCTCCTCTTCTTCCTCCACCTCGTCCAGGAGAGGTCCCTGAGCAGACAATGGCTGAATGTCATCAAGGATTCCCTCCTCGTCAACATTGGCTGCAGACGCCTGCTCCTTAAGGTGCGTCAAAGTTTGCATGAGCAGACGCATAAGTGGGATGCTCATGCTTAGGATGGCGTCGTCTGCGCTTACCAGCCGTGTGCATTCCTCAAAACACTGAAGAACTTTACAAAGGTCTTTCAGCTTCGACCACTGCACACCTGTCAACTCCATGTCTGCTCTCAAAGTGCCTGGCCGTGTATCCTCCCACAAATGCATTATGGCCTGCCTCTGCTCGCACAGCCGCTCCACCATGTACAGGGTGGAGTTCCACCTTGTTGCAATGTCGATAATGAGGCGGTGGTTGGGAAGGTGGAGCAATCGCTGCAGCTTCTGCATACGAACGGAGTGTACAGGCGACCGGCGGATGTGCGCGCACAGTCTTCGCAACTTCTGGAGCAGGGCTGTTAACTCCGGATAATTATTGAGGAAGCACTGCACCACCAGGTTCAAGGTGTGAGCCAAGCAAGGTATGTGGCTGAGTTTTGAAAGGGCTATGGCTGCCACAAAATTACAGCCGTTATCACTAACTACCTTGCCTGCCTCAAGATGTACACTGCCCAGCCATGACTCAGTTTGTCGCTTCAAGTACTCGGCCAGCACCTCGGCGGTGTGTCTGTCGCCCAAACACATCATCTGCAACACAGCCTGCTGACGCTTTCCACTAGCTGCTCGATAGGGGGACACCTCGTGTGCAACAGTGGCAGCTGCAGATGGAGTGCTCGTATGACTGCGCTCTGTGGACGGGCTTTCGCTTCTGGAGGAGGAGGAGGAGGGTCGAACGCCTACAGCCAACTGTTTCCTATACCGTGGGCTAGGCAGCACTGTCCCACCACCGCTGTCCCCTGTGGACCCTGCATCCACCACATTAACCCAGTGCGCAGTGATGGACACGTAACGGCCCTGGCCATGCCGACTGGACCATGCATCAGTTGTGAGGTGCACCTTTCCACTCACTGACTGCTTGAGTGCATGGACAATGCGGTCTTTTACATGATGGTGGAGGGCTGGGATGGCTTTGCGAGAGAAGAAGTGGCGACTGGGTAGGTCATAGCGTGGTACTGCATAGGCCATGAGTTCGCGGAAAGCTGCGCTTTCCACCAACCGATAGGGCATCATCTCAAACGAGATTAGTTTGGCAATGTGGGCGTTCAAACCCAGTGTACGCGGATGAGAGACTGAGTACTTTCTTGACCTACTCATAGTGTCTGGGAGGGTGAGCTGGACTTGAGAGCTGCATATGGTGGAAGTAGCGGTGGACAGGGCGGACTGAGAGAGGGTGGATGATGGTGATGGAGTTGGTGTTCTTTTTGATGGCCTAGATTCAGTATTTCATTGATATAACAGTGGGATTCCCTGACTGCTGTGGCCTTGCAACGACACCTCAACATTTGCTGCTGTGCTAACCGGTGGGCTTACAGTGGGGGAAACAATGTAGCGTTGCTGACTACCTTCTTTGTGATCAGTTGCACATGTGGCACTTGAGGTTTGGTGTTGTGTCCACGCTTGCAAGTGCATGCTGGTTAAATGTCTAAGCATGCAACTGGTATTCAAATTTTTCAGATTTTTCCCTCGGCTAAAGGTCTTTGCGCACTTCTTACAGATAACCTTGGCCTGATCATGAGGATTTTGTTCAAAAAATGCCACACTGCACTCTTCCTACTTTGGCAGACATTTTGCGGCCTAGCACGCTGTGATCTTTTGACCCTCTGGACAAGCTGTCCAGCAACTCTTTTGATTTTTGGAACCTGTCTTTGGAGTGCTCCGGGCCTGCCAGATAACAGCTGTTGCGATGTCGATGTCTGCTGTGGATGCTCCTCATCTGAGCTATTGGAAGCAGCACCCTCTTCCCCCAATGGATGCCAATCTGGGTCAACAACTGGGTCATCCATCACCTCCTCTTCAATGTCATGTGCACCTTCCTCTGTGTCACCGTGTAAGGTGGTATAGTGTGCGGGAAGGGGCACCTGAGTCTCATCAGGGTCAGAATCTGGCTCTGTACACTGCGAGGACAATGTAGTGCTCTGAGTGAATGTACCAGCAGAATCATCTATCAGCGGCTGTGCATCAGTGCACTCCATGTCAGATTCATCTTGGCCTGGGTAATTCACCATTTCACTTGATAATCCAGGCATGGTATGTGAAAACAGCTCCATGGAGTAATCAGTAGTATGGCCTGCGTCATCCTTCAATCTTGGTTGGGGTGAAGGACACAAGGAAAGGTGTGGTTCATGAACATGAGCCTCCAATGACGACTCAGTGCTTTTACTTTTTACAACTTCAGAAGAGGAGGCGATAGAGCTGGAGGCTGAGTCAGCAATGTAAGACAAAACTTTTTCCTGATGCTCTGGCTTTAAAAGCGGTTTGCCAACTCCTAGAAAACTAAGCCTTCGAAGCCTTATGGAGCCAGACGATGACGCAGGCTCAACACCTCCTGCATTCGGTCCTATTTTGCTCTTGCCACTACCATCAGATCCACCACCAACACCATCATTACCAGCTGCCAACCCCTGCCCAATTCCACGGCCTCTTCCACCAGCCTTCCTCATTTTTTGTAGAAATGTAGACAAAATCCAACAAACTATATAGTAATGTAAAACAAGGTACAAGGTGTCTATAGGACAGGGGAGATTTTGAATTTCTGCACACACTTGTGGACACTGGACACTTATGGATTGTGTGAGGCCCACTGAATATCAAAGCGCTATGTCACAGGCTCGATGGCACAGATGTGAAAAAAGTGACTACAGGATAAGGGAGATTTTGAATTTCTGCACACACACTAGTGGACACTGGACACTTTTGGATTGTGTGAGGCCCACTGAATATCAGAGCGCTATGTCACAGGCAGAAATTGGCTAGTGTATCACAAACTACAAAGTGTATGTAGAATTGGGCAGAATAGGAATCTCCCTAGAGTGTAGGTCTGTAAGAACGGAACAAGTCCTCCACTTATCCTTCCACAGTGACACACAGATAGCTTCACTGTGGCCGTGATAACAGCCGTTACACGGTACTGAGAGGAGCGTGCATGTACACGGCTGTCCGGTGTACGTAAAATTGTCAAGCTCCGTGTTTTTTTTAAGTATACGGACTGACACACGCTGTCTCTCTATAGTTTTGAATGTGATCAAACAGCAAATATATTTAACTGTTTGAAAGCTAGACAAAACTAGTAGGTGCAGGTCTGTAAGAACGGAACATGTCCTCGACTTATTCTCACAGAGTGACACACAGATAGCTTCACTGTGGCTGTGATAACAGCTGTTACACGGTACTGTGTGAGGAGCGTACACCGCTGTATGGTGTGAAAAAATGCACGCTCAGTACTTCAGCAGGAAAAAAAAAAAAATTGGGATTGCTTTAAAAAAAGCAGTTTGCAGAGCAGTGGGTAAACAGCAATGCAGCTGTCAGGAAGCCTTAGAAGGCAGCCTAACAACCAACACCGCTGATCCACCACAATATAGCCTCCCCTTGCACTGCATACACAGTGACTGGTGTGTTGTACAGGCCAAATCGCTAGCAGCAGAAGCAGTTTTTTTTTCTTCCCTGCCTAACGCTCTCCCTACAGAATCAGCAGCAGCAACCTCTCCCTATGCTAAGATCGGCAGAAGTAAGATGGCGGTCGGCGTACACGCCCTTTTATAACCCCTGTGACGCCCACCAAAGCAAGCCAATCACTTGCATGCCCTTCTGAAAGATGGTGGTGACCCCTGCCTATGTCATCACGTTGCCCACAGTGTCCGTGGATCCTGATTGGCTGAAAAAGAAGTCAAATCAAACTTTTGAAACGCGACTTTGGCGCGCAAGTCGCCGACCTCGTGTCCGACCTCATCCTAGGGTCGGATTTCGTTTCATGAAACCCGACTTTGCCAAAAGTCGGCAACTTTTGAAATTTTTCGACCCGTTTCGCTCAACTCTAGTGATAATCAGTCCGCCTGTCACTCTGTGTGGATGCCCTGAACATTCTTATTCAGGGCATCTGTCGGATGCACCAGGGAGACAACAGTACTGACGCAACCCCACATTGTGTTCTCGTTCGGTAGAAAAGAGAACATAATTCCATTCTGTTGCCTGTAGTCATAAGTTGAATCTGAAAAAGTGAGATTATTAATCCCTTCATGATGGAGCCCTGTTTCGTTTTTGCATTTTTGTTTTTCTCTCCCCTTTTTCCCAGAGACATAACTTTTTTATTTTTCTGTCAATATGGCCATGTGAGGGCTTGTTTTTTGTGGGACGAGTTGGACTTTTGAACAACACCATTGATTTTACCATATCATGTACTCGAAAACAGAAAAAAAATTCCACTAATCTGGCTGTGACAACAACCATAGAGGTCTGCTGGAGACCTCTGGTTGTCATGCCAACCCATCGGTGACCCGCAATCACGTGATGTGGTCACCGATGGATTGGATGAGATTTCTGTCTCACTGCCGGTAAACGCGAGATAAATACTGCATCAGAGCTTGACAGCGGCATTTAACAGGTTAACAGCCACAGGTGGATCGTTAGAGGCACATGTCAGCTGTTCAAAACAGCTGATGTGTGCCGAGAAAGATGTGGGATCAGCGCTGGAGCCCACATCAAAGGAAGAGACACAACATGTGCAGTACTAGTATGATGCAAGTCATAAAAAACAACAAATCTAAGGTAGAAGCGGGGCTGTGTGCAGCCCCGTGTTTGCCTCCTACTGACACTAAGCTAAAACTGATCAGCTTCGTTCCAGTTGGTGGATATATACTACTGGGGAAGAGCTAACTTTTTTTTTTTTTACAAAGTGTCAGCCTCCTAGTGTCAGCAGCATGCACCCATGGTTTCCTGTGTCCCCCCAAAAAGCGATAGAGAAATAATATTTCAACTTTTACAGTATTGTTTGTTTGATAGATTACAGCTTGAGGTTGTGAGCCAAATTGTCACTAAACATTACCTCTTCTATAGCCTCTAATCGTTTGTGGATCTTCTGGTGCTCATTACACCATTCTCCTCTCTCTCTGTATAAGGTACTTGCCGGATCCGCATCTAAGAATTTGAAGGAAGCAAATTAGGACATAAGATATAGTTATATAAAATGTCAAGTCAACCATAACACATAATGCACGCAAAGTGGGTTTTATAGAAGGTCAACTCCACCAGGCATAAACTAATTTGACAGAAAGGGAAAAGGTTTCGCCGTGATCCCAACTGGTAATCAAACTAGGACTCAATAGATATTCTACTTTACCATCAGCATGTTTTCCTGTTTATTGAGAATGTTAGCTTCTAAAGGGTCGCATATCTAGAAGATTATCATTTTGTTTCTGTTACGATAGATCCACACAAGCGTATAAAAAAATCATTCAAAGTTTCATCCAGAAAAGTGGGGCAATTTTCTCGCTATTCTGACTCCATAACTAGGCTGCAAGTGTTGGGCTCTTGCAAAAGCATTTCTATGGATGTCTGTATATTGAACCAGTACTCCCAAAAAGAACTTTGTCAGATAGCATCAGCTCGACTGCAGAGGCATGGGTGCAGATTCCAGAAGGCGCTTATTATCAGGCTGAATTCTTGTATTATGCACAATAGTAACAGCGGTAGCAATAACGGCTGCAGGTAAAAATACAAGTCTGAACCAGGAGTGATGACTGAAATACTAACTGGGGAAGAAGGGGGGCTTATATACAACAGAGCTTGGCTACAGGCACAGAGACAGGACAAACTTGAAAAGTCAAACCTGATTGCATAGCAACAATACAATGATAATACAATAATGTATGATTCTGAAATCGTGGGACATGATAGCAGCTATTATTCCTTACAAGACCATTTACAGTTTATCTTACAGAATTGCAATTTATCCATAAAAATCAGATGCTATATTGTAGTGTCTGATTTTTTTTTATCACACCCATACCTTTGAATGGGTGAGTCTCATCTGATTTCTAGAGGAAAAGTGTGCATGCTAAAGTATTTTTCACACACAGATTTGGTCAGTATAATCCCTATTGCCCCTTTGATGGATTGCACTTAAAATACAGTCATGTGCACAAGCCCTTACTGAGAGCAATCAGTCTTACAGAACATATATAATCCTTTCTTACATCTGTTCACACTTTCAGCCATTGACAAATCCTATGGGAAGCATATTATTCAGTTTTACCAGTAAAGCATTGCTTTTGATTTTTTTTTCCTTAAAGAGCTGTCAGGGCAATATAAATTATCAGTGAAATGCCTTGACCTGTTATTGAACAGTAAACCTCCCTGATAAACCACCAGTCCCATTCCAGGACCTACCCTGCTGGTCTTTACTTCCTGATCCTGTCCTCAGTACGCCAGAAATGCCCCTTCAGCCAATCACTGGCATACGTCAGTCACCAGAGTGATCAGTGATTACCTGAGGCGCTATTTCTGTTGTGTAGAATATGGGACTAGGAAGTACAGAGTGCTGTCATTTTGTTATCGTTATAACTTATAAGTGCATTCAAGTCATGTTATACTGCGATAGTACATCATTTTCTAGAACACACTGTTAAATGTGATTTTGTGCTAAAAGTGTTTATGGAACATTTAAAAAAACATGAAAAAAAGCTCTAACAATGTGTAATATACTCACTGTAAGGACGGCGTTGCACTACCGTAGAATTCAGGCGAGAGCTATGCGAGAACACATCGCATAGCACTTGGCCCAGTGTTAATCTATGGGGCAGCTCACATCACCTTTTATTTTATCGGGCGCATTCAGCGTGCGTGTAAAATCGCAGCGTGCTGCGATTGTCACCAAGACTCGGCCGAGACTCACCAATGCAATCCTATGGGTGTGAGAAAAAAAAAAAAAAAACGCATGGCACTCAGACCATGTAAGTGCTGTCCGATTTTTACGCACCATGTCCTTTGAAAAACCAGCAATTCATGTGTCGCGTATAGTAAAATCAATATTGACAGGTTAGAACAGAATAGATAGAATAGATATATACACACAGATATATAGATGTAAGTGACACAGACGTATATATAATATATGTATATATATATATATATAGTACAGACCAAAAGTTTGGACACACCTTCTCATTCAAAGAGTTTTCTTTATTTTCATGACTATGAAAATTGTAGATTCACTCTGAAGGCATCAAAACTATGAATTAACACATGTGGAATTATATAATTAACAAAAAGGTGTGAAACAACTGAAATATGTCTTATATTCTAGGTTCTTCAAAGTAGTCACCTTTTGCTTTGATTACTGCTTTGCACACTCTTGGCATTCTCTTGATGAGCTTCAAGAGGTAGTCAGCGGAAATGGTCTTCTAACAGTCTTGAAGGATTTCCCAGAGATACTTAGCACTTGTTGGCCCTTTTGCCTTCACTCTGCGGTCAAGCTCACCCCAAACCATCTCGATTGGGTTCAGGTCTGGTGACTGTGGAGGCCAGGTCATCTGGCGTAGTACCCCATCACTCTCCTTCTTGGTCAAATAGCCCTTACACAGCCTGGAGGTGTGTTTGGGGTCATTGTCCTGTTGAAAAATAAATGATGGTCCAACTAAACGCAAACCGGATGGAATCGCATGCCGCTGCAAGATGCTGTGGTAGCCATGCTGGTTCAGTATGCCTTCAATTTTGAATAAATCCCCAACAGTGTCACCAGCAAAGCACCCCCCACACCATCACACCTTCTCCTCCATGCTTCACGGTGGGAACCAGGCATGTAGAGTCCATCCGTTCACCTTTTCTGCGTCACACAAAGACATGGTGGTTGGAACCCAAGATCTCAAATTTGGACTCATCAGACCAAAGCACAGATTTGCACTGGTCTAATGTCCATTCCTTGTGTTCTTTAGCCCAAACAAGTCTCTTCTGCTTGTTGCCTGTCCTTAGCAGTGGTTTCCTAGCAGCTATTTTACCATGAAGGCCTGCTGCACAAAGTCTCCTCTTAACAGTTGTTGTAGAGATGTGTCTGCTGCTAGCACTCCGTGTGGCATTGACCTGGTCTCTAACCTGAGCTGCTGTTAACCTGCGATTTCTGAGGCTGGTGACTCGGATAAACTTATCCTCCGCAACAGAGGTGACTTTTGTTCTTCCTTTTCTGGGGCGGTCCTCATGTGAGCCAGTTTCTTTGTAGCACTTGATGGTTTTTGCCACTGCACTTGGGGACACTTTCAAAGTTTTCCTAATTTTTCAGACTGACTGACCTTCATTTCTTAAAGTAATGATGGCCACTCGTTTTTCTTTACTTAGCTGCTTTTTTCTTGCCATAATACAAATTCTAACAGTCTATTCAGTAGGACTATCAGCTGTGTATCCACCAGACTTTTAAGCACAACACAACTGATGGTCCCAACCCCATTTATAAGGCAAGAAATCCCACGTATTAAACCTGACAGGGCACACCTGTGAAGATAAAACCATTTCCGGTGACAACCTCTTGAAGCTCATCAAGAGAATGCCAAGAATGTGCAAAGCAGTAATCAAAGCAAAAGGTGCCTACTTTGGAGAACCTAGAATATAAGACATATTTTCAGTTTTTTCACACTTTTGATGTCACTTTTGTATTGTCAGGACTTTTTTCTGGGTGTCTGCATTTTCATACAATGTGACTATGGGGTTAGTAATGGGGGCATCTTATTGACACCTCTCCATTAATAAACTTGAGACTTGATGTCACCTGACAATACAAAGGTGACATCAACCCCCCCAACTATCACCCCACTTGCCACTGCTACAGGGCGAGTGGGAAGAGCAAAGCTAAGTGCCAGAATTTGCGCATCTTAGAGATACACCTTTTCTGGGGTGGCTGAGAGCTGATGTTTTTTTGCCAGGGGAGGCCAGTATCCATGGCCCATTCCTAGGCTATTAATATCAGCCTGCAGCTGTCGGCATAGCCTTTGCTGGTTATTAGTTATAGGGGGACCCTATGATATTTTTTTAGGGTCCCCATTTTAATAGCCAGTAAAGGCTAATTATACAGTTGTGAGATGAACCCAAGAAAAAATGGACCAGGAGCAGTACATAAAATGTATATAGATTTTACTATTATACAAAAATTAAAAATAAAATCAGGATTGTAAATAAATAATTTATGATGACATACATAAGGGAATCAGCAACACCTAGCTACCACACACGTTGGGTTAGGTGAAAAAGTGGCAATTTGATGTAAATCACATATACCAATAAAGATGGCCGTAAAAAGTACACAAAAGGTATTAAATTTATATGCAAAAAATAACCAAAAAAATGGGGATATACAAAAAGTGCAAAAGACAAATATCTCTCAGTAGTCATATAAAGGGCAACAGTGCATTATTTAGTGATCCAAAACACAGACCTACAAAAATAGATTGTAGATTGTAAGCTCTCACTAGCAGGGTCGTCTTATTTTACTTTAATTACTGTATTGTTAACGTTGTTACTTATGACTTGTGTTTTCAAACTGTTAAACTGTAAAGCGCTGTGGAATATGTTGGCGCTATATAAATAAAGATTATTATTATTATTATTAGACCACAAAAAAGAAACTTATAGTCTGATACCTAATGTGACTACCACCAATAATAGCCAAATTGCCAAGGAGGGTATATGAGACTTAAATAAATGTAATAAATAAAGCCAAAAACCAACCTTACTGTGATGTGGGTTGAAAGACCCCAAAGCGCGTTTCGCTACTTAGCTTCTTCTTCTTGACGCCCCCCGAAGAAACTAAGTAGCGAAACGTGCGTTGGGGTCTTTCAGCCCACATCACAGTAAGGTTGGTTTTTGGCTTTATTTCATTTATTTAAGTCTCATATACCCTCCTTGGCAATTTGGCTATTATTGGTGGTAGTCACATTAGGTATCAGACTATAACTTCCTTTTTGTGGTCTACTTTTGTAGGTCCGTGTTTCGGATCACTAAATAATGCACTGTTGCACTTTATATGACTACTGAGAGATATCTGTCTTTTGCATTTTTTGTATAGCCCCCTTTTTTTGGTGGTTATTATTTTTTGCATATAAATTAATACCTTTTGTGTACTTTTTACGGCTATCTTTATTGGTATATGTGATTTACATCAAATTGCCACTTTTTTACCTAACCCAACTTGTGTGTGGTACCTAGGTGTTGCTTATTCCCTTATGTATGTAATCATAAATTATCTATTTACAATCCTCTTTTTATTTTTAATTTTTGCATAATAATAAAATCTATATACATTTTATGTACTCCTCCTGGTCCTTTTTTTCTTGGGTTCATGTGATATTATAATGGATGAGCTTTAATACTACCAGCCTTTTTTTGGGATTTTTATACAGTTGTGAGCTGATATTAATAGCCTGGGAAGCTCCATGGGTATTATCCCCTTCCCAGGCTATAAACATTGGCCCCCCCAGCCGTCAACTTTCCCTCTGCTAGTTATGAAAATTGCTTGGGAGCCCACACCATTTTTTTTTTTTAATAATCTTTTATTAATTAAATACATGTACAGTAAGCTGCACACACACACACTGTACTAGTTGCATTTGTCACATACATCTGTATATCTGTAACAACCTTGCTGGCATCACTGCATGGCCTCCCATCCCCCCGCACACCAACTTACTTTCTGCTTCAAGCCATGCTGTGAATTCTGTCTGTTGCCAGCCCTGTGTTCCGTACTCTGTGCCTCTGCTCTCCTGTATGTTTCCTGGCTATGTGTGTATAGGGGGGCGGCGCCTGAACTCTCTGGTTCTTATGCAGTCAGGGTGCACCTGTGTAATCTGTCCCTGACCAATCACCTGGAGCCCTTGACTATTTAGTTTTGCCACTCCCACTGAAACATTGCCTGTGCAATGTCTAATCTCAGTTAGTATCTTGCTGCTGAGGAAGCCAGGCCCTGTTCTGTGTATCTCCTTCTCTGGAGGTTTACTCCTAGTCTTGCTTTGTACCTTGTCTGCCTGCCAGGAGGCTGAATATCCTGGCCCTTGAGCCTTGTTCCCAGGGCCTTGTCTGTTCTCTGTCCGCTTGCCAGGAGGCAGAATATCCTGGTCCTTGTGTCTTTGTACCGGCCTCTCTGTCTGAACTCAGTCTTACCTTTGTCTATCAGTCTCCCTTTCTCCTTGTCCGTGGCTCCCTTCCTTGCTGTGTCTTTCCTTGTGTCCTCCCTGTCTGTGCATCTGCACTCTCGCAGCTTTATCTGTGCACTCTAGCAGCTCTGTCTGCACGGCTCCTGCTGCCGCTGCAGAACCTCTTGCTGCAGCTTCTCTCCACAGACCTTGTGGTTCTGCTTTGCTCCATTCCTGCTGCCGCTGCGGAACCTCTTGATGCAGCTTCTCTCCACAGACCTTGTGGTTCAGCTTTGCTCCACTTCTGCTGCCGCTGCAGAACCTCTTTCTGCAGCTTCTCTCTCCACTCCTGCCTTCACCTGCACCTCCTGTGTGAACAGGTCCAGACCTGTTCCTTCATATTCCATGCCTGCCTGCATCCATACCTATCACCTCCTGTGTGAACAGGTCCAAACCCGTTCCTTCATATTCCACTCCTGCCTGCATCCATCCCTGCACCTGCTGTGTGAACAGGTCCCTACCTGTTCCTTCTCAAGCCGTGCCCGCCTGTCCTGTGTCTCAAGCCGTGCCCGCCTGTCCTGTGTCTCAAGCCGTGCCCACCTGTCCTGTGTCTCAAGCCGTGCCCGCCTGTCCTGTGTCTCCAAGCCGTGCCTGCCTGTCCTGTGTCTCCAAGCCGTGCCTGCTTGCCCTGTATCTGTCGTACCTTCTTGCCCTGTGTCTCAGTCTGCCTGTCAGTCACATCTGTCCAAGTGACTTGTCTCCAATTGGGATCAGCCCCACAGCCAGACACCACCCTGGAGTGGCACCCGACAGCTATCTGCCGCACAAGCCTGACCTCACCATCAGAGGCTCCAGTGAAGACCAAGGTAGCTGTCGCAGTCACGCCCCTTCCAGGGTAGTCTGGTCTGTGGCACAGTGGGGCCACAACCCCCGGCTCGCGCCATTCAGCCAAGGCGCGAGCGTGACAATATCTATCTGTTCTGTGAGTATTTACCGTATGCAATCCATCTCTTCTATCCTATCGGCTCCTGCAGTGATTTTACAGTACACGGCAGATGAATTGTCAGCTTTTCTATGTATGTAATATATTTACATGTGTGCCACTGACTTCTATATATCTATGTATACACGTATACTGCATGAGCCCCACAGCCTCCCTATATACAGCATGAGGCCCCCACGGCCTCCTCATATACTGAATGTATATACTGCACGACACCCTCATAGCCTTCCCATGTGCAGCAGGACACTCCCGTAGCCTCCCCCATGTGCAGCATATTACCCTCATAGCATCCCCATGTTCTACACGACACCCCCATAGCCTCCCTATGCCCATCCAAAAAAAGAATGCCACATACTCACCTCGTTCCCGTTCCCTGGTGCTCTGCTTCAATGGAAGTCTTCAAACAGAGGCTGGACAGACATCTGACTGGGATGATTTAGCGAATCCTGCTTTGAGCAGGGGGTTGGACCAGATGGCCCAGGAGGTCCCTTCCAACTCTACGATTCTATGATTCTATGATTCTATGCTCCTGTCTTGGTGTTTCCTGTGCGCCGACTCTCCACAGTACACAGCTGACGCAACGAATTTACGTAATCATGTCAACTGTTTCAGACGCTGATTGGTGGAGGAAGTGGCCAGAAGCCCCTCCTCCACCAATGCAGTCAGCGCAGATGGAGAGAGTGAGCTGGTGAGCTGTTTAAAAGAAGTTCAGCTTTGATTGGTTGCTATGAGCAACAGTTTTCCTTGCAACCAATCACTAAGCATCTTTCATTTCACCAGAGCTGTTTAAAAGAAGCTGAGCTGTGATTGGTTACTATGAGCAACAGTTTTCTCACTCCATGACAACACCTCAGCAGACAGTGACCAGGTGGGAGAAATCTAGCATCCCCGTAATCATAAGCTTCCAGCCATTGTCTCCCCCCATAAAGGAGCAGAGAGCACATGATAGAAATGAATCCACCCCCTCCCGTGCCCAAATATACCCATCACAGATCCTCCATCCCATAGGCACATCTTCCCTCTTAAATGGATCTCCGGTATGGAAGTTAGGGCAAATCCCTCAGCGCTCTGATTCTGACCCCAGGCTTCTATTAAAGGGATCATTGGTATGGAAGTCAGGGCAAATCCATCGAGTGCTTTGGTTTGACCCCAGGCCTCTCTTAAAGGGAACCCCAGTATGGAAGTTAGGACCATTCCACTCAGCGCTGTGGTTCTGACCCCAGGGTCTCTTAAAGGGATCATTGGTATGGAAGTTAGGGCAATTTCACTAAGCGCTCTGGTTCTGACCCCAGGCCTCTCTTAAAGGGATCCCCTGTATGGAAGTTAGGACCGTTCCACTCAGCTCTGTGGTTCTGACCCCACGGTCTCTTAAAGGGATCATTGGTATGGAAGTTAGGGCAATTCCACTAAGCACTCTGGTTCTGACCCCAGGCCCCTCTTAAAGGGATCCCCGGTATGGAAGTTAGGACCGTTCCACTCAGCTCTGTGGTTCTGACCCCAGGGTCTCTTAAAGGGATCATTGGTATGGAAGTTAGGGCAATTCCACTAAGCACTCTGGTTCTGACCCCAGGCCCCTCTTAAAGGGATCCCCGGTATGGAAGTGAGGGCAAATCTACTCTGCGCTTTGGTACTGACCCCATGCCTCTCTTAAAGGGATCTTCGGTATGGAAGTTAGGGCTAATCCCTCAGCGCTCTGATTCTGACCCCAGGCCTCTCTTAAAGGGATCATTGGTTTGGAAGTCAGGGCAAATCTATCCAGTGCTTTGGCTCTGATGCCAGGCCTCTCTTAAATGGATCCTCAGTATGCAAGTTAGGGCAATTCCACTCAGCGTTCTGGTTCTGACCCCAGGCTCTCTTAAAGGGATGGAAGTCAGGGCAACTGCCTTCAAATGCTCTGGTACTGACCCTAGGCCTCTATTAAAGGGATCATTGGTATGGAAGTCAGGGCAAATCCACTCAGCGCTCTGGTTCTGATGCCAAGCCTCTCTTAAAGGGATCCCTGGTATGGAAGTTAGGGCAATTCCACTCAGCGTTCTGGTTCTGACCCCAGGCTCTCTTAAAGGGATCCCCGGTATGGAAGTCAGGGCAATTGCCTTCAAATGCTCTGGTACTGACCCTAGGCCTCTATTAAAGGGATCATTGGTATGGAAGTCAGGGCAAATACATACAGCGCTTTGGTTTTGACCCCGGGCCACTCTTAAAGGGATCCCTGGTATGAAACTTATGACCATTCCACTCAGTGCTGTGGTTCTCACCCCAGGGTCTCTTAAGGGGATCATTGGTATGGAAGTTAGGGCAATTCCACTCAGTGCTCTGGTTCTGACCCCAGGCTGACAGGATGATGTGGGATATTAGGGGTAGTAGTCCGGTGGCTCTGCTGACGGGATGATGTGTAATATTAGAGGGAGTAGTCCGGTGGCTCTGGCGGGGTAGTAGTCTGGCGGCTGTGATGGGATGATGTGGGATATTAGTGGTAGTAGTCCGGTGGCTTTGATGGGATGATGTGGTATATTAGTAGTCCGGTGGCTCTGGCTGACGGGAAGATGTAGGATATTAGGGGTAATAGTCCGGTGGCTCTGGCTGATGGGACGATGTGGGATATTAGGGGTAGTAGTCCGGTGGCTCTGGCTGATGGGACGATGTGGGATATTAGGGGTAGTAGTCCGGTGGCTCTAGCTGATGGGATGATGTGGGATATTAGTAGTCTGGTGGCTCTGGATGACGGGACGATGTGGGATATTAGGGGTAGTAGCCCGGTAGCTCTGGCTGATGGAATGATGTGGGATATTATAGTGAATGTGGCTATGTGGAGTGGGCGGGGATCTACTCTCAGCTTTATATATATATATATATATATATATAATCATTATAATTTTTTATAACTAACAGTAGTTATTTACTATTCTCTTCAGCTAGTACCTTCTAAAGTGGGGTTTTCACCGTAAAATGTTGGCTGTGACCCCTGACCTCGAAAACTGATTGGTTCAGGTCCTGATGATGTCAGCGTCATACCAGCCAATGAAAGCCGACACTGGGAAACTTTGTTGTAGTATCAAACTTTCCCATGTTATTTGCCTCATAAAACACTGTTTCTTCTCTGATCTTCTGTCAGTGAGAGATCAGAGGAGAAACAGTGTGACAAGTGCTGCTGGAAATAGCTGTGCCAGTCAGTGATCTTGTCACACAGTAAAAAAACACAGAAAGCAATAGCTTAACCCCTTAATGACTGCCTATAGGCATTAAAACAGCAGCCGTTAAGGGGCCTTATTCCCTCATTTCTGTTGTAAAACGCATGCGCTCGCCAACATTTGAAGGCCGGCACCTAGCAACAGCGGGGATTTTTCTTATTGGTTCATTTTGATCACTGTGATAGACCCTATCACAGAGATCATAAGCCAATAATTAGTATGTCATCCCTCTTAATCCTTAGTCAGATTTTTTTTTATTTTACAATTTTTATTTCTTTCATTCTTTGCCATTATGGTTAGGGATGGGGTTAGGATAGAATTAGGGTTGGGGTTAGGCTAATGTTAGGGTTGAGGTTAGGTTAGGGTTGGGGTAAGTTTAGGATTGAGCTATGGTTAGGGCTAGCATTGCGGTTAGGGTTTTTTCAAAAGTTAAAGAAAGATGATTGTATGATGACTATTGTTGAGCGCATGTGCTCGCTACTCAAGTTTTCATAGTGGTTGCTCGAACACCCACGATACTTCGTGCATACCAGAACACCCCGATGCAAACTCTAGTAACTAGTGATGGGCGAGCACTAAAATGCTCAGGTGCTCGTTGCTCTGGTCGAGCAAATTGTAATACTCGGGTACTCGGACAGAACAACAAGCCCAATGTAAGTCTATGGGAGACCTGAGCATTTTTACCGCAATCCCTCCTGGGGGTCCTTTTAAGGTCTAAAAACATCTGAAAATGATGGAAACACTGCTCAAATCACACAGGGACATCATGGGGATCGCCTGTGGAAGCATTACTGACTCCTAGTTCACAGCTGTAAACAATGTTGTCAGAGTTTCATGCCATTTTTACCGGTGCACCAAAAAACATACCAAAACGAAACCAAACAGATTTTGCTGGGAAATGTGTTAAGGTACATCCTTTCCAGGTTAATGACTTGTATATAAGGCAAAATAATTAACCCCGGACCAAAATGTTCCTCCACCACTTGGGCTATGTTCAGACGCAGCGTTTTTGAAGCCTTTTTCAACTTTTACATTGCTTTCAACCAAAACAAATGCATTCACTGGGAATTGTCATTGTAACATTTACCAACCCAAGCTGGCCATGTGGTGTGTGACACATAAGCAGACATATCTTGTTTCATTTATGAAGGAGGGACTGTTAAAGTCACAGAGCCTATTTTTACAGGGGCATCAGGCAGCATTAATCTGCTTAAAGGGCCATTATTAAACATTGGGTCTCCTAAACTGTTATGAATTATGACGCACCCCAATACCCCTTTCACGAGATGTCCAGGAGGGCTTCTATAAAAAATGTTGCATTGAATGCAAGGCCTGCCCTGCTACCAAGTCATATGCACCCCAATAAGCCTTTGAACCCACATACTGGATGGGCACAGGAAAATCCACTTCACATTATTCATTTTTTACTCCCATTCTGTTTTCTTATGGATTGACTGCAAGGCCTGCCCTTCTACCAAGTCATAAGCATAATGCCCATAAACTAAGTGTGTTGGCTGGCAAACATGTCCCCCTGTGGGGTACACCTCAAACTTTTCCATAACAAGTATTTAACACCCAGCAAAAACACCCACCCTTGTTAAGATTTTGACAATGGCTGTAGCAGCACGCAACACGTTAACGCTGGTGATCTAGTGGCGGAAGATGAGACATGGAGGAAGGCCTGATTAAAAACTATGCCCAATTTAAAGGAGCGGGTCTCCTAGACTTGGAATGCCCATACACTAAGTGTGTTGGCTGTCAAACATTTTCCCCTGTGTGGTACACCTCAACCTTTTCCATAACAAGTATTTTACGAGCAGCAAAACCACCCACCCTTGTTCGGAATTCGACACTGGCTGTAGCAGCATGGAACAAGTTAACGCTGGTGATCTAGTGGCGGCGGATAATGAGACGTGGAGGAAGGACTCATTAAAAACTAGGCCCAATTTAAAGGAGCGGGTCTCCTAGACTCGTAATGCCCATACACTAAGTGCATGGGCTGACAAACATTTCCCCCTGGGGGAGTAAAATTGTTAAAAATATTTTATGGACATCATAGATACCCTTGCCAAAACCTGGACTGGCTGTAGCAGCACAGAACCCGTTAACCCTGGTGATCTAGTGGTGGAGAAGGAGGAGACATAATGATAAATCATATTGAAATCAAACAAATAAAAATGTGAATCCACCTATGAAAGAAAATAACAAAAGGGAGGGGCGAACACAGGTTCATAGATATGAAGCCAGAATGTGTTCAATGAGATATGTTTGTCCCTAGCAACAGCTCAGAGACAGGGATATAAAAATATAATGTAATAGGATTTCACTATTTTTATATTGGAGAGGTATACACTAGGTCATAAGAGAATGTTCCACAGATAGGAAAAATGGTAAATATAAGAATAAATGTGAAGAATATACGTACATTTCAGTTTTATGACAGTTCCCCCTGGGGGAGTAACATTTGTTTTGGTTTCAAATTGGTAACGGGCATCATAAAAACACCCTTGCACAAAAATTTAGTGACTTTTGCGTCACGGAATAAATTCACCCTGGTGATCTAGTGGCGAAGAATGAGGCGGCATTGATGAAGGCCTCATTAAAAACTAGGCCCAATGTAAAGGAGCGGGTCTCCTAGACTCGTAATGCCCATACACGTGTAGGGTTGAGCAGGTTCTCATGATGCAGTGACGAGACACGAGACAGGATATGATTTGTGAAATCAACGTTTATATCTTGGAGCCGCTGGGGCTATGCTGAACAAATGAAAGGAGTAACAACAATCTGTCCTCGCAGGGACTCAACAACATAAACAATACTTTTCTTATATTAAATGCGACTAATCCGGCTAGTTCGGGTGTTGAAGGCCACGTATGGCCAAACTATGGGTCCTTATTTCCTATAGTCGACTTATCCTTCCAGGCTTCGTTCAGGATCGCAGACGCGGCCGCTTAGAGGTCGCTGATGCGGCTGCCTTGACGTCTCGATATTCCGGGATGATTTGGGCTCAACAGGCCCTGAAGTATCTGTGCTGGTGGGGCACAACAGGCCCTGAAGAATCTGTGCTGGTGGGGCACCACAGGCCCTGAAGAATCTGTGCTGGTGGGGCCTTTCAGGACGTCTTTACCGGCTCCTGTCTCACAGCGCAGTAATGACGCAGTTTGCCAAATGATGGTTGGCCGGCCTCTACTCAGGGTCCCTCTGTAGATGGGACGTGGGCCTATATTGTCGCCTATGACGGGTTGGCGTCCACTGAGGCTGGTGATGACAGGGCCGCAGCTGTGGGAGAAGGCAGGGGGGCAGTGTCCAGGCTGCTGACGCTGTTAGATGTCGAGTCGCAGCAGCGACTTGAGGTAACGGACCTGTCTCAATAGGGCGGGGAACAATGGGCGCAGCTGTGTGCGACCATGTGCGGGGAGCAGCCTACGGTGAAAGTCTCTCACGTCTCACTTGTCGGTGAGTGAGTCGCATACCCCTCACAGACTCCTGACGGTGTCTCCAAAACACACTGCCCGGTACCCCGTTTCTCTCGATGTCACTCGGCTTCCTCCCTCCTGTCACACTCTCTACCAACTGCCACCTGAGCGTCGCCCTCTGCTCCTTTTATCTTTGCCCTGACACCTTCAGTCGCGTGTCTCCCTTTGCTGCCCCCCTGGTGTTGTTCCTTCAGGAACCCTGATGGCGGTCCCCTGGGTTCTGGCCCAGTCACTATCTGGGAGTCCTCCTCCCCACATTCCTCCACCATGTAAGCTCGCCAGTCCTCGGGCGAGGGCCTTAGTCTATTGAGGTCGGTCTGTAGGGGTATCAATGTTCGTTGCCATACAAACTGATCTTGTTCATATCGTTCAGGGGGTTTGCCGGCTGTTGACCGCTCAGAGTGTCTTAGCTCGACTGGGGGAGAGTCTTCTGGGGTGGTGGAAATTGGTGGACTGATTGATCTTCGTCGTCGTCCGGGTCCCAACATATGGATGACGGTTCAGATGTCGACGGGGCAGGCTCCAGTTGCTTCGGGTCGGTGGAAATACACGGGCGTAACATATTACGATGCACAATACGGGTGGGCAGTGTTTCATCCTCCTCGGGTCGTATTTCGTACACTGGTCCTTCCGGATGGATATACGGCGTAAGACCCGATAAGGACTCTCTTCCCAACGCGTCTCTAGTTTGTTCTGGGGGCGTTCATCTAGTACAAGCACACGGTCCCCGCTTTGGAGGTGAGGAGGTGGGGTTGCATTCTTCCCTGGGTGCTCCCAGTCTCGGAGCTTTGTGTGTACGATTCGGTGAAGAGTTTGCAGCCGGTAGCGATGATTTCGGACCCAAGACGACACTCCGGTCCAGGGCTGAGGTTCTTCGGGGTCCAACTCCACCTCCGTGATCCCTTTACCCTCTCGTCCAAACAGGGAGTAGGGGGTATAGCCAGTAACTCGATGTACCCGATTGTTATAGACCCATACTAATTCAGAAACATATTCGGGCCAACGGGCCTTCTTGTTACTCTCCAGAGTGCGCAACATCTGAATCAATGTCCGATTAAATCGTCCACAAGCCCCATTTCCTTGCGGGTGATACGGTGTGGTCCGGGATTTGTCAGTTCCATAGAGATGATGTAGTTCCTCCCTAACTTTTCCTAAAATACATGCTCCCTGATCAGAATGTATTCATTGAGGACAGCCGTATACTTGTATAAAGTTTCTACAAATTGCGGAGGCAGCTGACTCTGCGGTCTGATCCCGAGTGGGGGTGACCACAGCAAACTTGGTGAAATGATCTACCATAACGAGACAGTGTTCGTATCCCTGAAATGCAGGCCCAATGGTCAGGTAATCCACCGTCAGAAGCTCAAGGGGCGCTGAGGTCACAATGGTCTGTGTTGCAGCTCGCTGAGCGGGTGGTTTGGCTAATTCGCATAAGCGGCAGGTCTGGCAAATTTGGTCCACAACAGCTGGCAAGCGCGGGTGGTAAGCTTTCTGTTGCAGCCATTGCAAGGTCTTTTTTGTTCCAAAGTGGGCCCCTTTTTCGTGAGCCTCCCGAGCCAGTATGTGAAGTTGGACTCCTGGCGTAACCACCTGCCAAACCGTCATTGAGGTTGTTTGTGATGTTATGTTATGGTACAAAAGTCCCTTTGGGATAACCAACCTCTCCCATTGTCGCAGCAATTTGAGTCAAATTTTGTCGTTGAGAGTCAGTGGGTAATTGGCCAGCCGCGACCCACGTCCTGAGAAGGCCAACTTCTTCGTCTTCTTGTTGTTGTATCCACTTATCCCGAGATTGTTCCAATATGCCCCTTGGGGTCTCGGGGGAAGATATTTTTTGATTGGCAGTTGTGAGCATGGCAGCAGTGAGAGCGAACGGTATTTCCTCTCCTAATTCTTCGTCACGATTCTGTCCTGGAGTTGTATGTCGAATCCTGGAGAGGGCGTCCGCATGGACATTCTCGGCCCCTCTTTGGTAGATAATTTTATAATTGAACTTCGCCATCTGGGCCACCCATCGCTGTTCCAGAGCCCCCAATTTGTCATTTTCCAAATGAGCCAGCGGGTTGTCAGTACGCACCACCACCTCGGAGCCCGCTAGGTACTCTGCGAATCTCTCCGTCATGGCCCACACTACTGCGAGGAGCTCAAACTTGAAGGAGCTGTAATTGTCAGGGTTGCGCTCGGAATCATGGAGTGAGCGGCTTCCATATGCGATCACCCTCTCCCGGCCATCTTGAACTTGTGACAACACAGCCCCCAGCCCGTGAAGACTCCCGTCAGTGTGCAAGATGAATGGTTGTGAGAAATCCGCATAAGCCAACACTGTGGCATCCGAGAGCGCAGCCTTGAGGTCTCGGAAGGCCTCTTCCTGGGGGCGTTGCCACTGGATTCTTCGCCCATTGGCCCCAGCGGGAGCCCCCTTCAGCAGGTCGTGCAGGGCTCGAGCTTGACATGCAAAATTCTTTACGAAATGGCGGTAATATCCGGCTAACCCCAGAAAAGTCTGCACATCTTTTACCGTCTCGAGGGTAGGCCATTCCTGGATAGCAGCAACCTTCTCCCGGGATGGCCTCCCTCACACCCTCTGCCGAATCGACATGACCCAGATACTCAATCTGGGAGCGAAATAGGTGGCATTTCTGAGACTTCACCTTCAACCCGTACTTTTGCAACCGGCTGAGTACCTGTCCCAACCGCTTTAGGTGGTCATCGAATGTGGCGGCATAGACGATGATGTCGTCCAGGTAGATCAACGTGGCCTCAAAATTGAGATCTTCCATACACCGCTCCATCAACCGCTGAAAGGTCCCGGGGGCGTTGGCCAGCCCAAACGGCATCCGATTAAACTCAAATAGCCCCATGGGCAATATGAACGCCGTCTTGGCTCTATCTTCTTCTGACATGGGCACCTGCCAGTACCCACTGGCCAAGTCCAGGGTCAAAAAATATGTTGCCTTCCCCAAGGCAGACAAGGATTCTTCTATGCGGGGCAGTGGGTATGAGTCTTTAATAGTGCAAGTGTTTCGTTTACGATAATCCACACAGAATCATAGTGTACCATCTTTCTTCCAGACCAACATGATTGGAGCCGCTCAGGGGCTTTGACTTTCCCATATCACCCCTTTTCACAGCATCTGGGCCAGCAAAGTTTTGACCTCTTGATAGAGTTGTGGCGGGATCTGTTGGTATCGTTCCCGGATAGGGGCCGATCCCGCTGTAGGGATTTCATGAGTGAAGGCGGTGGTACACCCAAAATCATCCTCATGACTAGCAAATTCTTCATGGTACTGTCCAAGCAATGTTTTTACCTGTGAAAGTTGGGCTGCAGTTAACCCAGAAAGCTCGGCCCGCATCTGCTCCAGAATATTTCGACCCTTCTCCTCTGCCGAGACTTCGTTGGCCTGTAAGGTTCGAATTGTTACTTCCCAAGGATCCTCGGGGTGTACTCGCAATTGAACTGCGGGAGCTGGCAGCACCTCCTCTTAAGGCCTTACTAGTTTGGCCAGTTCAGTCCATGCTTTCAGAACGGTGTCTCAGTCTTCAAGGTTAACGCAGCGTACTAGGATGGTTCCTTTTTGCACCGTAGCCAGGGAACGGGGCACCAGTATGCCAGGAGGTAAGCGCTCCGAGTGGCACGGCTCCACCTGCACCTCCACGCCCTCCAAAAGTATCGGGGCTCGAATTGGCAGGGCCACCACAGTCTGTCCAGGAGGTAGCACAAGCAGGGGAGCTGCTGACGCGATGACCTTGCCAGAGCCTCGCCCTCCTGGTAGTCCTGATGCACCCGTGCACCTCGCACCAGCTGCTGGAATACCTGTCTGTTGTGAGTTCATTCTCGGGTTCACCAGTTGTGAGTTCCCCTTCTGGACTCCCTCTGGTGGTGATGGGAGGTGGTGCGGCTGGTTTGATCAGTGGAGACCTGCCACCTGAGAATGAGGATGACGATTGGATCTCAGGATTCTCAGATTGGATTTAAGACAGCCGGCGCCCTATTCAGTTGCTGGCGATTCCTTCTGGCTTGTCAGCTCTTGGTTTTCAGCTCTGTTCCACTCATCTAAAGCTAAGTTTTTCTGCTAATGTTCACACTTGATTTTGTTGGTTTATTCAGTTTTTTGTGTGGTCTGCCAGCCCCGGCTGGGGGCTGAGCTGAATTTCCACTCTTATTTATCAGTATTTTGCCAATTGGCTTTTTGTCCCTTACTAGTTCGGTCTCTTTTTGCTCTGTCTCAGAATATTTCAGAGTGCTGATATAGTGGGAGAAGTCTAGTGACTTCAGGGTTAATTTTGCTATCAGAAGTGTTGGACATTATTTTTGTAGGGTTTTTTGCAGGTTGCAGACAGTGTCTTCCTTTTCCTTTCCTGTCTAGTTAGTTTGGGCCCCATCATTTGCTCAGCCTATTTTCCTGCCTGTGTTTGTGCCTTCATCTTGTTTCACCGTCAATACATGTGTGGGGGCTATCTATTCCTTTGGGGTCTGCTCTGGGGCAGTTAGTTTTCCCTTTTCTGGTTTTAGGCTTATGTAGTCCTCCGGCCGTGACGAGGCGTCTGGGTTCATCGTAGGCACGCTTCATGGCTACTGCTAGTTGTGTGGTAAGATCAGGGATCTGCAATCTCCATAGTTACTAACCACACTGGTTTTCTGTGGCTTAGCTTGTTTTGCTTTTTTCTCCTTGGTGACACATTCAAAACACCTGTCCCTGAGCTGTGCGAGAACCACCCTGCTTCAGAATCTTCTGTGTGGGATCATTTAATAGTAAGTTGACGAACTCTTGTAAAATATTCATGCCTAGGGTGACGGGGTGCCGTTGATCAGATTCTCCGTGAGTTAGCACCACCCCTCAGCGACCAAGGGATTTACCGCACAGCGTCACCTGCACCCATACTACCCCGGCAACCGGGACCGGCAGTTGGTTGGTGGCTATTAGTCTGATCATGGGCCCCCACTGAGGTCTCGCTGCCTCCGGGAAGTTTTGTTGAAAGTGCGTTGCGGGCATGGTGGTTACTTGTGACCCCGTGTCTACCAGACACCAGACGGCCCGGCCTTCCACTTCTGCCCAAACCACCGGACACTTTGCTACCATATCTTCGTGACTTCCACCACCCCTAGTTGTGGTTTTCGGCTCCAAGCGGCGTCCCCCCGGCCCGGAGCCCTTTAGTTTAATGGCCGCCGGGGTGGGTATCTACCACGCCGCAGATACTCTCGGGCGAAGTGGCCTGGTTCTTCACACTCATAACACTGGGCCTGTGTAGGCTGACCACCCCGCGGGGAGCGTGATCCCCAGGGGCCGGGGTTAAAGCTAGGTCGTCCAGTCCCGGTCTCGGTTCTTCTCTTTACTTCGACCCACTCGCCCTTAATATTTTTCAACTCTTGCTTCATCTCCTCCACCCACTGAGGCTCCTCGACTGCGTTCGCGGAGGCATCCACACCTCGGACCTTCCCCACGGGGACCGCCATCCCCTGCTCTTGCTCTCGATCCTGTGTCTGACTTCCCACCTCTGAAAAGTCTATTCGGAGATTCATTCTGATCTGCTCCCGCAATGCCTGTTTTATTAATGGATCTCACAAACCAGTCACCAGTAGGTCACGTAGGGTAATGTCAATAGGTCCTACCCCTACCCCGTCCTTTCTTTCAATAGCCGTATGCAATTCTTGGAGGACATTCATGTACTGAGTGATTGTCTCCCCCTCTGCCTGCATCCAAGTAAACAAACGGGTCCTTAACTCTCCCACATTAGTAGGGTCCCCATGGGTCTGTTCTACTACCTGTAACACTTTTTCAAAAGTGTTGCGGTGCCCCGGAGGTTTCAACATCACTGACCTCTGCACCTCCCCGTCTAGTGCCATGAGTGCCACTTCGGCTTCCAGATCAGGGGTGATTGGGTGCATCCGAAAGAGCCCCCGCATCCGCTCTGTTCAGCTCCATAGCATAGTATTGGAGCCGGAAAATCTAGGCAGGTTGTTCAGTATGGCCCCAATGAAATGCTGGAGAGGGGACCCTCATTATTTGTAGAGTTGACAGCTCCACCCAGGTCGGGAGCACCACTGTCCATGCTCGGAGACTGCATCCTGCCGACTACGCCAAGTGTAGGGTTGAGCAGGTTCTCAGGATGCAGTGACGAGACAGGATATGATTTGTAAAATCAACGTTTATAACTTGGAGCCGCTGAGGCTATGCTGAACAAATAAAAGGGGTAACAACAATCTGTCCTCGCAGGGAATGAACAACATAAACAATACTTTTCTTATATTAAATGCGACTAATCCGGCTAGTCTGGGTGTTGAAGGCCACGTATGGCCAAACTATGGGTCCTTATTTCCTATAGTCGACTTATCCTTCCAGGCGTCATTCAGGATCGCAGACGCGGCCGCTTAGAGGTCGCTGATGCGGCTGCCTTGACGCCTTGATATTCTGGGATGATTTGGGCTCGACAGGCCCTGAAGGATCTGTGCTGGTGGGGCACAACAGGCCCTGAACAATCTGTGCCGGAGGGGCACAACAGGCCCTGAAGACTCTGTGCTGATGAGGCACAACAGGCCCTGAAGAATCTGTGCTGGTGGGGCCCAACAGGCCCTGAACAATCTGTGCCGGAGGGGCACAACAGGCCCTGAAGACTCTGTGCTGATGAGGCACAACAGGCCCTGAAGGATCTGTGCTGGTGGGGCACAACAGGCCCTGAAGGATCTGTGCTGGTGGGGCACAACAGGCCCTGAACAATCTGTGCCGGAGGGGCACAACAGGCCCTGAAGACTCTGTGCTGATGAGGCACAACAGGCCCTGAAGACTCTATGCTGGTGGGGCACAACAGGCCCTGAAGAATCTGTGCTGGTGGGGCCTTTCAGGACGTCTTTACCGGCTCCCGTCTCACAGCGCAGTAATGATGCAGTTTACCAAACTGACGGTTGGCCGGCCTCTCCTCAGGGTCCCTCTGTAGATTGAACGTGGGCCTATATTGTCGCCTGTGGTGGGGTGGCGTCCACTGAGGCCGGTGATGACAGGGCCGCAGCTGTGGGAGAAGGCAGGGGGGCAGTGTCCAGGCTGCTGACGCTGTTAGATGTCGAGTCGCAGCGGCGACTTGAGGTAACGGACCTGTCTCAATAGGGCGGGGAACAGCAGGTGCAGCTATGTGCGACCATGTGCGGGGAGCAGCCTCCAGTGAAAGTCTCTCACGTCTCACTTGTCGGTGAGTGAGTCTCTTACCCCTCACAGAATCCTGACGGTGTCTCCAAAACACATTGCCCGGTACCCCGTTTCTCTCGATGTCACTCGGCTTCCTCCCTCCTGTCACACTCTCTACCAACTGCCACCTGAGCGCGCCCTCTGCTCCTTTTATCTTTGCCCTGCCCCCTGTTGCCCTGACACCTTCAGCCGTGTGTCTCCCTTTGCTGCCCCCCGGTGTTGTTCCTTCAGGAACCCTGATGGCGGTCCCCTGAGTTCCGGCCCAGTCACTGTCTGGGAGTCCTCCTCCCCACACACATAGTGCATGGGCTGACAAACATTTCCCCATGAGGGGTACATTTTTTTAAAATATACTATGGGCATCATAGAAACCCTGCCTGTAGCAGCACAGAACACGTTAACCCTGGTCATCTAGTGGTGGAGAATGAGGAGAAATTGATTGAAGGCCTCATTAAAAACTAGGCCCAATGTTAAGGAGCGGGTCTCCTAGACTTGTAACGCCCATACACGAAGTGGTCAGTCTTTGCTGACGACACCAAAATATGTAGGATACTAAAATCTGACCTTGACATTATAATTCTGCAAAACGATCTGGATTCTGGATAAGATATCTGAATGGGCAAACACTTGTGAAATGAGGTTTAATGTAGATAAATGTAGAGTAATGCACCTGGGAAGGAGTAATCCTATTGCTGCATTTCCATTAAATGGGAACATACTTGGGACTACAAAAAAGAAGAAGGAAATTCTGGTTACAAGTAAGCTGAGCAGTAGTACTCAATGTCAAGCAGCAGCTGCAAAAGCAAACAAGATTTTATGGTGTATAACAAGAGAGAGAAAATCCTGTGATCCCAACGTATTGTTACTCCTTTGCAAATAACTTGTGAGGCCACATCTAGAATATGAAACCCAGTTTTGGACTTCACATTTAAAAAAGGACATTCGGAATTTAGAGTCAGTTCAAAGGAGAGCAACTAGATTATTACAAGGGATGGAAAACCTCTAATATGATCAGAGGTTGAAAAAGGGCTTGTTTAGCTTAGAAAAAAAAATGCCTCAGAGGGGATCTCATTTACATGTACAGTTGTGGCCAAAAGTATTGACACCCCTGCAATTTTGTCAGATAATACTCAGTTTCTTCCTGAAAATGATTGCAAACACAAATTCTTTGGTATTATTATCTTCATTTAATTTGTCTTAAATGAAAAAACACAAAATAGAATGAAGCAAAAAGCAAAACATTGATCATTTCACACAAAACTCCAAAAATGGCCCAGACAAAAGTATTGGCACCCTCAGCCTAATACTTTGTTGCACAACCTTTAGCCAAAATAACTGCGACCAACCGCTTCCAGTAACCATCAATGAATTTCTTACAATGCTCTGCTGGAATTTTAGACCATTCTTCTTTGGCAAACTGCTCCAGGTCCCTGATATTAGAAGGGTGCCTACTCCAAACTGCCATTTTTAGATCTCTCCACACGTGTTCTATGGGATTCAGGTCTGGACTCATTGCTGGCCACCTTAGAAGTCTCCAGTGCTTTCTCTCAAACCATTTTCTAGTGCTTTTTGAAGTGTGTTTTGGGTCATTGTCCTGCTGGAAGACCCATGACCTCTGAGGGAGACCCAGCTTTCTCACACTGGGCCCTACATTATGCTGCAAAATTTGTTGGTAGTCTTCAGACTTCATAATGCCATGCACACGGTCAAGCAGTCCAGTGCCAGAGGCAGCAAAGCAACCCCAAAACATCAGGGAACCTCCACCATGTTTGACTGTAGGGACCGTGTTTTTTCTTTGAATGCCTCTTTTTTCTCCTGTGAACTCTATGTTGATGCCTTTGCCCAAAAAGCTCTACTTTTATCTCATCTGACCAGAGAACGTTCTTCCAAAACGTTTTAGGCTTTTTCAGGTAAGTTTTGGCAAACTCCAGCCTGGCTTTTTTATGTCTCGGGGTAAGAAGTGGGGTCTTCCTAGGTCTCCTACCATATAGTTCCTTTTCATTCAGATGCCGACGGATAGTACAGGTTGACACTGTTGTACCCTCGGACTGCAGGGCAGCTTGAACTTGTTTGGATGTTAGTCGAGGTTCTTTATCCAACATCCGCACAATCTTGCGTTGAAATCAATGAGTGATCAATGAGTGGAACAAGCTGCCACGAGAAGTGGTGAGTTCTCCTTCAATGGAAGTCTTCAAACAGAGGCTGGACAGACATCTGACTGGGATGATTTAGCGAATCCTGCTTTGAGCAGGGGGTTGGACCAGATGGCCCAGGAGGTCCCTTCCAACTCTACGATTCTATGATTCTATGATCCGCACAATCTTGCGTTGAAATCTCTTGTCAATTTTTCTTTTCCGTCCAAATCTAGGGAGGTTAGCCACAGTGCCATGGGCTTTAAACTTCTTGATGACACTGCGCACCGTAGACACAGGAACATTCAGGTCTTTGGAGATGGACTTGTAGCCTTGAGATTGCTCATGCTTCCTCACAATTTGGTTTCTCAAGTCCTCAGACAGTTCTTTGGTCTTCTTTCTTTTCTCCATGCTCAGTGTGGTACACACAAGGACACAGGACAGAGGTTGAGTCAACTTTAATCCATGTCAACTGGCTGCAAGTGTGATTTAGTTATTGCCAACACCTGTTAGGTGCTACAGGTAAGTTACAGGTGCTGTTAATTACACAAATTAGAGAAGCATCACATGATTTTTCGAACAGTGCCAATACTTTTTTCCACCCTCTTTTTTATGTTTGGTGTGGAATTATATCCAATTTGGCTTTAGGACAATTCTTTTTGTGTTTTTTCATTTAAGACAAATTAAATGAAGATAATAATAACAAAGAGTTTGTCTTTGCAATAATTTTCAGGAAGAAACTGAGTATTATCTGTAAAAATTGAAGGGGTGTCAATACTTTTGGCCACAACTGTATAAATATGTGTGGTCAATACAAAGGACTGGCAAATGACTTATTCCTTCCAAGGACCATACTAAGAAACAGGAGTACCCCCTGTGGATACCCCTGGAAGAAAGGTGATTCCGGGTGGAAGAAAGGTGATTCCGACAGCTAAATAGGAAAGGGTTCTTTACTATTAGAGCAGTCAGAATGTGTACTGCGCTACCACAAGAGGTACAAGCTCTTCTCACAAAATTAGAATATAATCAAAAAGTTAATTTATTTCAGTTCTTCAATACTAAAAGTGAAACTCATATATTATATAGAGTCATTACAAACAGAGTGATCTATTTCATGTGTTTATTTCTGTTAATGTTGATGATTATGGCTTACAGCCAATGAAAACCCAAAAGTCATCTTCTCAGTAAATTAGAATAATTAATAAAAAAACACCTGCAAAGGCTTCCTAAGCATTTACAAATGTCCCGTAGTCTGTTTCAGTAGGCTCCACAATCATGGGGAAGACTGCTGACTTGACAGATGTCTAGAAGGCAGTCATTGGCACACTCCACAAGGAGGGTAAGCCACAAAAGGTCATTGCTAAAGAAGCTGACTGTTCACAGAGTGCTGTATCCAAGCATATTAATTGAAAGTTGATTGGAAGGAAAATGGGTGGTAGAAAAAGGTGCACAAGCTTTTTGGAGATGGAAATTTCATTCTCCAGCAGGACTTGGCCCCTGTCCACTCTGCCAAAAGTACCAATACCTGATTTAAAAACAGCAGTATCATTGTGCTTGATTGGCCAGCAAACTCACCTGACCATAACCCCATAGAGAATCTATGGGGTAATGTCAAGAGGAAGATGAGACACCAGACCCAACAATGCAGACGAGCTGAAGGCTGCTATCAAAGCAACCAGGGCTTCCATAACACCTCAGCAGTGCCACAGGCTGATCGCCTCCATGGCACACCGCATTGATGCAGTAATTGATGCAAAAGGAGCCCCGACCAAGTATTGAGTGTATTTACTGAACATGTATTTCAGTAGGCCAACATGTCAGATTTTAAAATAATTTTTCAAGCTGGTGTGATAAAGTATTCTAATTTACTGAGATAATGACTTTTGGGTTTTCATTGGCTGTAAGCCATAATCATCAACATTAACAGAAATAAACACTTGAAATAGATCACACTGTTTGTAATGACTCTATATAATATATGAGTTTCAGTTTTTGTATTGAAGAAATGAAATAAATTAACTTTTTGATGATATTTTAATTTAGTGAGATGCACTTGTAGTAAAAAAAGGTCTGGATGATTTCCTCAATGCACATAATATTACCTAGGTCTTTTTACAACCTATGTAACTATGTAATAAGTGACAGTGGTCAGATTTATAAACATCTGTGAGGAATGTCCTCCCACACTCCAAAGACATACTGGGGACAGTGGTATTAGTGTCTATAGAGATGTGGAATTATTGGTGCTAGATATATGATTAAAAAGATGTATAGTTTTCTTCTTCTTTAGAACGCTTTGTAACAGTAATTGGCCATGTAAGTATAGGAAAGGATCAGAGGCAATATTCGCTTATTCCTGTCTAGTGCATACATCTACATAGAAACCATGCAGAATTTATCACAACATTCCCCTTAGCTTTTCTGTGTAGGTCCAACGTTTATTAAAATACTATTAAAAGCACACAACCAGATGACTGATTAATGATGTCTAGTGAACCATCTGCTTGTCAGAAGTGTCTCCTCCAAGGAACATAGACCGTGCAATCAGTTCTACCGCATTTAGAAGGCATATATATCTACTTATGTCTTAGCTTTCTAGACTCTTGTGATTGGCTCTAGAAGGAATAGGATATTGGATATCACTATGCTTAGAGGAATAGTAGGTACCTGGAGTTGTGGTCATACCTGAGATCTGTAGTGTGAGGGGTCCCAAAATGTGTCCCCTCCCCACATGAGACCAATACTATTAATGTCATGTCATAGATTTCTTAATATGTGTGTTTATAAGCTAAGTGGCTTCCTGTACTTTAGTCTATATTTTTAGCTACATTGTGAGAAATCTAAAAAAAAATAGTTATTTAAAGAAATACTGTGGTCCTAAAAATAAGTGTTATTTAAATATGTAATCATGTAAAATGGCAGATGTAGACAGCAGTATGTCCAGCCATGCGGTCTCGCTCTAGGCGCTAAACATGCCGCCTACATGTGCTATTAGGACAGTCTGTATTCTGCCCCAGGATACAAACTGGTCATGTTTTATTTCACGCCTCCAGCGGTAATGTCACAGTGACCATGGAAGCATATGTAGTTAAGCTTCCTATGTAGACACTAAAAAACATGCAAATATGTATAACATTACCAGTCAAGCTTTTATCCAGTGCAACCAGCAGCAGGAATGCAACAGGAATGATGGTGCCCATGTTCATCCAGCTGACAGAAGACACAAATGTTTCCGCTCCAGGGTGCTTAAGATGTCCTATGTCACTTTATCCTGAAGACCGTAGGAGCTCTGAAAGTAGGATAGTACAGAATCTGGCCAGGGTATGTCTGCCTAACACAGAGCCAGTTCTCCAGCAGTCTGGCAGAAGTCCAGAGAGACTCCCAAGTCCACCCCCTTTGTATTTATACACACAGGGCGTGCATGGAATTCAAAGGCCAGCATTTAACCTTACAGGAAAAGTGGGTGAAAAAAAAAGATTTATCACTTTAACTCCCTCTGTGCCTTAGGGCAAAAACATTTCAGATTTTAGATGAACCTCTTGTGATGCAGTCATTGCTGGCAAGCCACATGCTTAGAGAGCTATTGCTTTAGGTAAAAACATCAGGTGACAGATTTAGATGATACTTTGGGTAGTTTTAATTTCTGAGTTATTTTCTAATGACAAGCTGTAGAAAGCTTAGGGTAGAATAGTTTGCACTTTTGAAGGTGCGCCGGTGTGTGCCGAACGCACCATGTTGCATTTTGGCGCACCTTCAAAAGTGCGCAGCGCACGCAAAAATCCTACTAGCGCACAACCAGCGCACGGCCTGCGCACCCTATGCTAAAGATAGGTTGCGCTGATCACATGCGGCCGTGTGCGATAGTAGGAGGAGATGACCGAACGGAGCGGGCAGGGGGCGGGGCTTAGCGGCACCGTGCACTGCATGTAAAATACGCTAGTGTGAAACTAGCCTTACTTCTCTCTTCTAATCCTTCTATCCAATCCTTTTTTTACTTTTTTTTTATTTTTTTTCTCTCTCTTCTCTCTCCTCTTTTCTTTCTTCTCTCTCTTTAAGTTGAGGATATTTATGAAGGCAGTAAAGTTTTTTTTATATGCTTTGCCTACCTTAAATTTATTGGCTTTTTTGGTGTGATATCAATACTGTTACATGCTATGATCATTATTCTGTATTGTCTTATACTGTGCATTGGTGAAATGTACTTTTTCTTGTACTGCCCGTCAATGTGTAATGTTTGCTATTTAATTGTATTTCATACTTATTCATCATAATAAAAATGAGATTAAGCAAAACAAACAAACCAAACATCTTCATACAGAATAACAACTACCCAAAAAGATGTTTTCTGGGTGAAGTTGACCTGTCCACTTAGGCCATGTGCACACGCTGCGGTTTTGCTGCGGTTTTGGCCCTGCAAAACTTCAGCATTTCCACAGACATGGTACTTCACCATGTTAGCCTATGGGTTTTCAAAACCGCAGTGCTCACGCTGCGGTTTTTTACCTGCGAAAAAGCTGCGTTTTTTTTTCCGCAGCATGTCAATTGTTTCTGCAGATTCTGCTGCGGTTTCACACCTTAAATAGTAGAGGTGTGAAACCGCAGGCCAAACCACAGCAAAACCGCAGGTCACTTTACCTGCGGTTTTACCTGCGGTTCCGCAGGAAAAAACCCGCAGGTGAATCTGCAGTGTGTGCACATACCCTTAGTGGATACAAAGATATTAAATATTGGGTGCGGTTTAACAGCAGTACGATTAAAAACATCCTGAATAACTTCACCCCTAGTATTCGCAGTTACACAGCTATATAAGGTGTTTTATTGTGCGTTTAATTGTACATTTTTAAGCATTGTTTTCAATTAATATGCAATAACATATTATTCTTATTAATGTATCATAGCAGCAGAATACTGTACATAAAAAAATACATTATGCAATGTTTTCATTGTTTAGGTACATGTCCTAAATTTATAGTATGATTCATCATGAACACAATTAGCAGGGGAGACTTACATTTAAAGCACCATTCCGCGGTGCAATAAAAAAACGCTGGAGTGGTGCTTTAAGTGAGTAATGCACCTGGGGCTGTGCTGTGGCACATTATTATTATTATTATTATTTATTGTTCTAGCGCCATTTATTCCATGGCGCTTTACATGTGAGGAGCGGTATACATAAAAACAAGTACAATAATCTTAAACAATACAAGTCATAACTGGTACAGGAGGAGAGAGGACCCTGCCCGCGAGGGCTCACAATCTTCAAGGGATGGGTGATAATACAGTAGGAGAGGGTAGAGCTGGTCGTGCAGCGGTTTGGTCGATCGGTGGTTACTGCAGGTTATAGGCTTGTACACATGTGCTTTGTACTTGTGTGATGTGTCTGATGTGTGCTCTGTGTTCATGCAATGTATCTGATGTGTCAATTGTGATTGTGTAACCTGTCTGATGTGCGCACTGTGCTTGTGTGTTGTCTGATATGGTATGTTCATGCAACGTGTCTGATGTGTGTGCTGTGATTGTGTGATGTGTGTGATGTGTGTGCTGTGAATGCGTGATGTGTGCATTGTGCTTGTGTGACATGTCTGCTGTGTGTGCTATGATTGTGTGATGTGTCTGATGACTGTATTGTGCTTGTGTGACATGTCTGATGTGAGTGGTGTGATTTATCTGATGTGTACATTTTTGCTTGTGTGACATGTCTGGTGTGTGGTGTGATTGTGTGGTGTCTGATGTGTGCATTGTGTTTGGGTGACACGTCTGACGACTGAGTGCATTGTGCTTGTGTGACATGTCTGATATGTGTGCTGTGTCTGATGTGTGCACTGTGCTTATAAGATACTAGCTGAAGAGCCCGGCGCTCCCCGGGCATAGTAACTAACTGTGGTGATAAGATATCCGCTGTACTTATATTACAATTTGCACTGTGATTTTTTTTTTGAGTCTAGTATGAGTTTTTTGTAGGAAATGTGTTTCAAGATTTTTTTTAATGCCCGTCGCCTTACGTTTAGGAAAAATAATATAATGTCAAAGTTATTTATTTTCCCCAGGACCAGGGGCATACATAGAAATCATAGGGCCCTATAGCAAAAGTCTGAATGCCCCCCCCAAAAAAAATAAATCTCTATTTATAAAACTGAATGTGTGTGTGTGTGTATCACCAACCAATCACGAAGCATCTTTCATTTCACCAGAGCTGGTTAAAAGAAGCTGAGCTGTGATTGGTTGCTATGAGCCAATTTTCCCACTTGACAACACCTCAGCAGACACTGACATGGAGGGAGAAATCTAGCATCCCTGGGAACATAAGCTCCCAGCCATTGTCTGCCCCCTGAAAGGAGCAGAGAGCACATAACAGAAATGAATCACCCCCTCCCGTGCCCATATACACATCACACATCCTCCATCCCATAGGCACATCTTCCTTCTTAAAGGGATCATTGGTATGGAAGTCAGAGCAAATCCATCCAGCGCTTTGGTTTTGACCCCAGGCCTCTCTTAAAGGGATACCCGATATGGAAGTTAGGACAGTTCCACTCAGCTCTGTGGTTCTGAACCCAGGGTCTCTTAAAGGGATCATTGGTATGGAAGTTAGGGCAAATCCACTCTGCTCTCTGGTTCTGACCCCAGGCCCTTCTTAAAGGGATCTCCGGTATGGATGTCAGGTCAAATCCCTCAGCGCTCTGATTCTGACCCCAGAGTTCTATTAAAGGGATCGTTGGTATGCAAGTCAGGTCAGGGCAAATCCACTCAGCGCTCTGGTTCTGATCCCAGGCTCTCTTAAAGGGATCTCCGGTATGGAAGTTATGGTGAATCCCTCAGCGCTCTGTTTCTCACCCCAGGCTTCTATTAAATGGATCATTGTTATGGAAGTCAGGGCAAATCCACTCAGCGCTCTGGTTATGACACCAGGCCTCTCTTAAAGGGATCCCCGGTATGGAAGTTAGGACCGTTCCACTTAGCGCTCTGGTTCTGACCCCAGGGTGACGGGATGATGTGGGATATTAGGGGTAGTAGTCCTGTGGCTCTGGCTGACGGGATGATGTGGGATATTAGTGGTAGTTGTCCAGTGGCTCTGGCTGACGGGATGATGTGGGATATTAGGGGTAGTAGTCCGGTGGCTCTGGCTGACGGAATGATGTGGGATATTAGGGGCAGTAGTCCGGTGGCTCTGGCTGACGGGACGATGTGGGATATTAGTGGTAGTTGTCTGGTGGCTCTGGCTGACGGGATGATGTGGGATATTAGGGGTAGTAGTCCGGTGGCTCTGGCTGACGGGATAATGTGGGATATTAGGGGTAGTAGTCCGGTGGCTCTGACTGATGGGACGACGTGAGATATTAGAGGTAGTAGTCCGGTGGCTCTGGCTGACGGGATGATGTGGGATATTAGTGGTAGTTGTCCGGTGGCTCTGGCTGATGGGATGATGTGGGATATTGTAGTGAATGTGGCTATGCGGAGTGGGCAGGGCTCTACACTCAGCTTTATACATATATAGATATAATCATTATAATTTGTTATAACTAACCATTAGTTACTATGACCGGTCAGCGCCTGGCTCTTCAGCTAGTAGATAAATAAAATAATCAACAGGTGCTCTTAACTCCAAGCATGTATGTTATAGATATAGGCCAAACATTGTCCAAGAAAGAGATTGCCTTGAAATAGAAAACATATACACAGATATGTGCACATACAGACATACACACATATTTGAACACAGTCATACACACTGACATACACAGATATTCACATCATACATGCACACACACACACACACACACACACACACACACATTAGAAATATTTTTAATATGGGGATTGGGGAAGCTTGCAACAAACCTCGCTCACCTGTCCAGAGCCAGTGTGTGTCCCATCCTGCTCCTCAGGCATGTGGTAGGGCAGGACTGCCACAGTCACAGAAACGGCCCTGGACTATCAGAGGGGCCCACTTGCCGTCGGGGCTTGGGCCGCTCCCCCAATGTTTGAGTACGGTCACTTCAACAGACATGGCAGCGCGAAGTGCGGCTGTGTCTGCTAATAATGACGCGGCCGGGCGACACAAAAGCACAATTAAGAGTGCAGTGTCGCCCCTGCATGTGCTTTCTCTGGCTGGAAAGCTACCTCAGCCAGGAGGCATGGCGTCCTTATGCAAAGCCAGCCATAAAGTTCAGCAGGGAACAGTGCAGGACTAGAAATGAGGAGATAGGAGGAGCCAGGTACAGAGTGACGTCGGTGTGCACATTTAATTAAAGGCATACGGCACTGCACAGCCATTGTGGTCCGACTCCGGTGGGCAGGGCTGCCACTAGGAATTTCGGGGCCCAATACTGGCAACATTTTCGGCACCCCCTTGAGACTCCACCCAGACTCTACCCCTTGAACTGTTCACAGCCCTACCGCACTGTCTTGGAAAAACTCCACTTCTCACCAATCACACATTAACAGTTCCCATCACCAGATCACACATATAGCCAGCAGCTTTTGCCAAAAGATTTTTTAAGTCGCTAAAATGACAAGGTAGACTCATTTGGACGAGCTCTACTCTATCCTATTAATCATTTGTTAAAATATCCAATACAATTTAGGTATATTTTTATTTATTTTTCAATTTTTAAAATGACCAATAAAATCACATACAAGACACCATATTACCACCACATAGTGACCTATAATACCACATACAAAGAACAAATACCACCAAACCATGTCCAGACCACATATTACCACCACAGTGACCGAATAATATCACATAAAAGGGACAAATACCACCGCACCATGTCCAGATCACATATTACCACCACATGGTTACCAATAATACCACATAAAAGGAACAAATACCACCACACCATGACCAAGCCACATATTACCACCACATAGTGACCAAATAGCACATACAAGGAACAAATACCGCCACACCATGGCCGGACAACATATTACCACCACATGACTGAATTACCACCACATGATTGAATACTACAATACTGATCATTAATAAAAAACACAATACTAATATCACAATAAGTGCCATTATACACAGGAGATCTTGCCCCATATGTCACCTGATCCTACCCCATCTGTTCCATGATCCGATTCCTGCCCCATCTGTCCCATGATCCTGCCCCATCTGTCCCGTGATCCTGCCCCATCTGTCCCGTGATCCTGCCCCATCTGTCCTGTGATCCTGCCTCATCTGTCCTGTGATCCTGCCCCATCTGTCCTGTGATCCTTCACCATCTGTCCCGTGATCCTGCACCATCTGCCCCTTGATGCTACCCCATCTGTCGCCATTGTATCCATCCTACCCATGATCCTGCACCATGTGTCTCCACCCTGCCCCATGATCTTGCACCATGTGTCTCCATACTGCACCATGATCCTGCACCATGTGTCTCCATACTGCACAATGATCCTGCCCCATCTGTCTCCATCCTGCCCTGTAATCCTGCCCCATCTGTCTCCATCCTGCCCTGTGATCCTGCCCCATCTGTCTCTATCCTGCCCCGTGATCCTGCCCCATATGTCTCCATGCTGCTCCATGATCCTGCCCCCTGTGTCTTCATCCTGCCCCCTGTGTCTCCATCCTGCCCCCTGTGTCTCCCATCCTGCCCCCTGTGTCTCCCATCCTGCCCCCTGTGTCTCCCATCCTGCCCCCTGTGTCTCCCATCCTGCCCCCATGTGTCCCATCCTGCCCCTGCGTTTCCCATCCTGCCCCCGTGCCGCTTTCAATAAAAATAAAAAAACTTTCTCCTTACCTGGCCGCGCTTCTGCGGCGATGATCCCTCCATGCAGTTCAAGTGCGCACTCTCCGCCGAATGATAATGATGTCATACGCCAGCGACGAGCACGCTGTCGTCAGCTGCCGGACTCCGATTGGCTGGTGGCTTTTAACTATTGCCAGCCAACAGTTACTGCCACTGGGGCCCGATGAGCAGTGGAGACCGGACCCCATACGCCAGTCAGGGCAGTAATTCCCTGATGGCGGCCCTGCTGATGGGCCATCTCACCCCTCGGGGCCCCATAGCAGTTGCGTGGCCTGCCGCCAGTGGCGGTACGCCACTAGCAAGGACCCTATGCTACTGCGATGGTCTATGTTTACTATGTTTACCCCCTAATATGATATATCTTACAGTTCATGAACTGACCACTATTATTACAGAGATAGCTGTTTCTGCTCAGTTACTCACACATCTGTAAATGTTGTGCTACATACTACATAATTGGATTTAGTAGTTTCCTGGTACAGGAAGGATGCAAATGGAAAGGAAATAAAAGAGCTGACAGCATTCTGAAGACAAGTTCTTAGCCATTGTATTTGGGGGAGAAATGTATATGACTGGGGTTTCTTACTACACAGCAGGCAGTAAATCAGAGCATATGCAGCAGACATCAGCATGTTCCCTTTTGGTCTCATAACTAGAGTTGAGCGATACCATCCGATACTTCAAAGTATCGTATCGGATGGTATCGGCCGATCTTTAAAAAAAGTATCGGTATCGCCGATTCCGATACCGGAAGTCCCATTCAAGTCTATGGGACTTCCGGTATCGGAATAAGAAAAACCCTTTCCTGCCCTTGTACAGCCTCTCTGGGGTCTGTACGGGCCTTTCGGGGGGCTGTGCCGGCCTGCCAGGGGGTCTGTGCAGGCTCCGGTGGTCTGTGCCGGCCTGCCGGTGGTCTGTGCAGGCTCCGGGGGGCTGTGCCGGCCTGCCGGGGGGCTGTGCCGGCCTGCCGGGGGGCTGTGCAGGCTCCGGGGGGCTGTGCCGGCCTGCCGGGGGGCTGTGCCGGCCTGCCGGTGGGCTGTGCAGGCTCCGGGGGTCTGTGCAGGCATCGTCCGATGGGACTACAAGTCCCATCGGGCGATGCCTGCTACCATGACAGTGATTGACACATTAGCCAATGATGGGACAGTAGTAGTCCCATCATCCGGCTAATGTGTTGAACGTAAAAAAAAAAAAAAAAAAAAAATTACATGCTACATACATACAACATACTACATACATGCTACATTCATACTACATAAATACTACATGCAACATACATACTACATATATACTACATGCATGCTACATACATACTACATATATACTACATGCATGCTACATACATACTACATGCTACATACATACTACATACATACTACATACATACTACATGCATACTACATACATGCTACATTCATACTACATACTACATACATGCTACATTCATACTACATGCAACATACATACTACATATATACTACATGCATGCTACATACATACTGCATACTACATGCTACATACATACTACATATATACTACATGCATGCTACATACATACTACATGCTACATACATACCACATACATACTACATATATACTACATGCATGCTACATACATACTACATGCATGCTACATACATACTACATGCTACATACATACCACATACATGCTACATATATACTACATGCATGCTACATACATACTACATATATACTACATGCATGCTACATACATACTGCATGCTACATGCATGCTACATACATACTACATACATACTACATGCTACATACATACCACATATATACTACATACATACAATACATTCATACAATACATACATAGACATACAGTACATATAACATAGAGTAACATACTTACCAATACTTGTCACATTGTTCCCCGAAGCCATTGTCGTCTACGGAATAAATATTAACATAACAAACCACAAAAATACTCACCCACGATCCGAAGCAGTCCACGAGTGTGTCCCACGACGATCTTGGGTAGAGAACTGCAGCATCAGCTGTTGCTGCCGTTCTCTACGGGCTGCAGGAATCCAATGACGGAAGGTAGGTATCCTTCCGCACTGTATTCCTCCGCCACTTAAAAAAAAAAAAAGTCCCTAGTCTCACTTTATGCCATTGCTGTGTGGGAAATTCCCACGCAGCAATGGCATAAAGTGAGACTAGGGACTTTTTTTTTTTTAAGTGGCGGAGGAATACAGTGCGGAAGGATACCTACCTTCCGTCATTGGATTCCTGCAGCCCGTAGAGAACGGCAGCAACAGCTGATGCTGCAGTTCTCTACCCAAGATCGTCGTGGGACACACTCGTGGACTGCTTCGGATCGTGGGTGAGTATTTTTGTGGTTTGTTATGTTAATATTTATTCCGTAGACGACAATGGCTTCGGGGAACAATGTGACAAGTATTGGTAAGTATGTTACTCTATGTTATATGTACTGTATGTCTATGTATGTATTGTATGAATGTATTGTATGTATGTAGTATATATGTGGTATGTATGTAGCATGTAGTATGTATGTAGTATGTATGTAGCATGCATGTAGCATGCAGTATGTATGTAGCATGCATGTAGTATATATGTAGTATGTATGTAGCATGCATGTAGTATATATGTAGCATGTATGTGGTATGTATGTAGCATGTAGTATGTATGTAGCATGCATGTAGTATGTATGTAGCATGCATGTAGTATATATGTAGTATGTATGTGGTATGTATGTAGCATGTAGTATGTATGTAGCATGCATGTAGTATATATGTAGTATGTATGTAGCATGTAGTATGCAGTATGTATGTAGCATGCATGTAGTATATATGTAGTATGTATGTTGCATGTAGTATGAATGTAGCATGTATGTAGTATGTAGTATGAATGTAGCATGTATGTAGTATGCATGTAGTATATATGTAGTATGTATGTAGCATGCATGTAGTATATATGTAGCATGTATGTAGTATGTATGTGGTATGTATGTAGCATGTAGTATGTATGTAGCATGCATGTAGTATGTATGTAGTATGTATGTAGCATGTATGTAGTATGTATGTGGTATGTATGTAGCATGTAGTATATATGTAGCATGTATGTAGTATGTATGTGGTATGTATGTAGCATGTAGTATATATGTAGCATGCATGTAGTATGTATGTGGTATGTATGTAGCATGTAGTATATATGTAGCATGCATGTAGTATATATGTAGCATGCATGTAGTATGTATGTAGCATGTATGTAGTATGTATGTAGTATATATGTAGTATGTATGTTGCATGTAGTATGAATGTAGCATGTATGTAGTATGTAGTATGAATGTAGCATGTATGTAGTATGCATGTAGTATGTATGTAGTATGTATGTAGCATGTAGTATGTATGTAGCATGCATGTAGTATATATGTAGTATGTATGTAGCATGCATGTAGTATATATGTAGCATGTATGTAGTATGTATGTGGTATGTATGTAGCATGTAGTATGTATGTAGCATGCATGTAGTATGTATGTAGTATGTATGTAGCATGTATGTAGTATGTATGTGGTATGTATGTAGCATGTAGTATATATGTAGCATGTATGTAGTATGTATGTGGTATGTATGTAGCATGTAGTATATATGTAGCATGCATGTAGTATGTATGTGGTATGTATGTAGCATGTAGTATATATGTAGCATGCATGTAGTATATATGTAGCATGCATGTAGTATGTATGTAGTATGTATGTAGTATATATGTAGTATGTATGTAGCATGCATGTAGTATGTATGTAGCATGTATGTAGTATGTATGTAGTATATATGTAGTATGTATGTAGCATGTAGTATGTATGTAGTATTTTTTTTTTTTTTTTTAACATTTAACACATTAGCCGGATGATGGGACTACTACTGTCCCATCATTGGCTAATGTGTCAATCACTGTCATGGTAGCAGGCATCGCCCGATGGGACTTGTAGTCCCATCGGACGATGCTTGCACAGACCCCCGGACATCAGCACAGCCCCCCGGCAGGCCAGCACAGCCCCCCGGCAGGCCGGTACAGACCCCCACAGGGTGCACAGCCCCCCGGCAGGCCGGCACAGCCCCCCGGCAGGCCGGCAGAGACCCCCGGAAGGCCCGAAATGACGGCGCATCATGATGCGCACACACCGCGCATCATGATGACGTCAGGCCGTCAATCAACTGAACTTCCGATTCCGATGCCGAATTCCGATATTGAAAAAATATCGGAAGTCGGTATCGGAATTCCGATACAGCAAGTATCGGCCGATACCCGATACTTGCGGTATCGGAATGCTCAACACTACTCATAACATATCATTTACTGTATAATATCCCACTTCCCCAGGCATAGCTAGGGGTGGAGCGTGGGGGGCATCTGCGTGGGCCAGGTAACCGTGTGTACAACTACCGTAGCGCTCCCTAATCATAAGTGTAGGGGAAACTCAGCAGATGACTATTCTGTTACAGAAAGTCTCTATACAATAATTAACACTGATTCCACCATATATAGTGACCACATAGTGGTAGATATCAGTCCTGAAGAACACAAAAGAGATTGTGCAGTTACAGATAGTGACTTACTGTTGACATTCTTTCTTATGGAGTCATTCACTTTTTTCGGCTTTTCCATCTGACCCAGACCGGCATGACAACTTCTTAAGCTGAGACTCATCTACATACTGTAGATTACAACAAAGACACTTATGACTTCTAACATTTCCAGCACTGTCCCCATCTATTACCAATCTGTACAAACTCCTCATCCTGCTGATACTCAAATTCTGAGCTGCTGCTATGTGCGTCCCTATTACTAATCCTCTTAGTACCCCATATAATAATGCCCACCTCTGTGCCTCTTACAAAGTAAAATGCTTTCTTTGTGCCCTTTAAATGGTAAAATTGCACTCTAGAAAATATTAAGGCCATGTGCACATGCACTAGAAAAGAGTGCACATTTTGTCCCTTTATCTAGTTGACAGTCACAATACCCTGAGTGCACTATAAGTTATGCTTAAGTGCCCACATAACATTTAATAATGTTCCACGTACCATCATATATAGCTCATCTGTACACAGCATGATGCCCCCCATATACACAGCATGTTGAGCCCACAGCTCCCTGTACACAGCATGATGGGCCCCAAGGTAACATCCTCCCACACCACGTATGACAACACCAAGTAGCCCACCACACTGAATGACAACCCCCAGTAGACCCCCATACTGTATAATTGTCCTCATTAGTCCCGCTATTGTATGATGACCCCCAGTAGTCCCTCAACACTGTATACATGACCCACAGTATTCAAGTAGTCTCCCACATTATATGCATGGCCCGCAGTAGTCCCCCCACACTGTATGCAGGGCCCCAGTAGTCTCCCCATGCTGTGTGCATGGCCCCAAGAATTCTAGGCAGTCCTCCACACTGTATACATAATGTATGGTCGCCAGTAGCCCCCACACTGTACGCAGGGCCCCTAGTAACCAACCCACATTTTATGCATGAATCTACAGTAGCTCGCCAACATTGTGTTCATGGCCTCCAGTAGTTTCCCCACACTGTATGCATGGGCCCCAATAGCGTCCCTACATTGTATGTATGGCAAAACAGTAGCCCTCCCACATGATATGCATGACTCTACAGTAGGCTACCTACATTGTATACATGGCCCCCAGTAGGCCCCCACACTGTATGCATGGGTATCAGTAGTCTAGTAGTCCCCCACACTGTATGCATGGTACCTAGTAATTACAGTACTCACACTGTATGGTTGGCCATCAGTAGTCCCCTCACACTGTATACATGGCCCCCACTATTTAAGTAGTCGCCCACACTGTATGTATGGCACCCATTAGCCCCCCACAGTATATGCATGGCTTCTCCTAGGCCCCCACACTGTATGCATGGACCCCAGTAGCCCCCCTCACACTGTATGTATGGCCACCAGTAGTCTCCCTACATTGTCTGGATGGCCCCCAGTAGTCCAGCAGTTCCCTACACTGTATGCATAATGCATGGCCCCCAGTAGCCCCCACACTGTATGCATATACCCACAGTAGCCCACCCATTGTATGCATAGCCCCCAGTAGCTCCCCCACATTGTATGTATGTGCCCAAATAGCATCCCCCACAATCTATGCATGGCCCCAGTATTCCAGTAGCCCCCCACACTATATGCAGGGCCCCCATTAGCCCCCCACATTGTATGCAGGGACCCAGTAGCCTCTCCCACAATGTATGCAGAGCCCCCAGTAGCCTCCCCCACTCTATATGTATGGCTCCCCCTCTACACTGCATGTATGGCCCCTCAGTAGCCTTCCCCCATGATATGCATGGCCCCACAGGGAACTTACTTCAGTGATACTACTACGGCATGGCGCTTTAAAACCTAATGTAAGACTGCCTTGTGATACACTTTTAAAAAAGTGCTTAATTTACTACATTGTTAAAGATGTTTTACTAATACTGTGACCTAAATTGAAATGAGAATTTGCTTGTCTAGCTCCCACTGTACTAATGAGTTGTGAGGTGGCTCTTTGCAATGGGCCACATGAGAGACCATGACTGGTGGACTGCAGAAACAATAATCTGAAATTAATTCTGCTCAATATTCATATTATTCTTAATATAGTATTATAATTATTATTATGAAATAATACATTAATATTAATGTTATTACTCATTATTGAACATAATTTAATCTGCTGACTCATTGCAATTTCTATTACATGTTATGATAGGACTTATTGTAACTTGTATTCTTATCAGTAATAACTAACAAAAACTGTATAATTTACAGCTTTTGAAAAAGCAATAATTCATACTACTCCTGTTATTCAACCCTAAGTAAAATAATTAGCTGCACCTTGATCAACAGCATCTCACACACTATGTTGCTTCTAGTCACCCCCTATAGTGAGATGCCCAGACAGTATGATCCCCCACAATCCCCAAACACAAGATCCCCCAAAGGCTACCCACCTCCCGTCCTGTTCAGCACTATCAGATCACCCCAACTTACGGACGGTACCCCACTGTTTCCAGCCCTTTGACTGTTCCACTCTTTGGGCCACAGTTTGTACAGGCCTGCTCTGGTTGATTTGGAAATAAGGTCATTATTATACAGATATAATATACAGGTGGTTCTCATAAAACTAGAATATCATCAAAAACTTAATTTATTTCAGTTCTTCAATACAAAATGTGAAACTCATATATTATGTAGAGTCATTACCAACAGAGTGATCTCTTTCACGTGTTTATTTCTGTTATTGTTGATGATTATGGCTTACAGCCAATGAAAACCCAAAAGTCATTATGTCAGTAAATTAGAATACTTTATAACACCAGCTTGAACAATTACTTTATAATCTGAAATGTTGGCCTACTGAAATGTATGTTCAGTAAATGCACTGAATACTTGGTCGGGGCTCCTTTGGCATCAATTACTGCATCTATGCGGTGTGGCATGGAGACGATCAGCCTGTGGCACTGCTGAGGTGTTATGGAAGCCCAGGTTGCTTTGATAGTAGCCTTTAGCTTGTCTGCATTGTTGGGTCTGGTGTCTCTCAGCTTCCTGTAGACAATACCCCATAGATTCTCTATGGGGTTAAAGTCAGGTGAGATTGCTGGCCAATCAAGCACAATGATGCTGTTGTTTTTAAACCAGGTATTGGTACTTTTGGCAGTGTAGACAGATGCAAAGTCCTGCTGGAAAATAAAATTTCCATCTCCAAAAAGCTTGTCGGCAGAGGGAAGCATGAAGTGCTCTAAAAATCACCCGGTTAATGACCATGCTGATTTTGGTCTTGATAAAACACAATGGACCTACACCAGCAGATGACATAGCTCCCCAAACCATCACTGCTTGTGGAAACTTTACACTAGACCTCAAGCAGCTTGGATTGTGGCCTCTCCACTCTTCCTCCAGACTCTAGGACCTTAATTTCCAAATGAGATGCAAAATTTACTTTCATCTGAAAACAACGCCTTGGACTACTGGACAACAGTTTAATTCTTTTTCTCCTTGGCCCAGGTAAGACGCTTCTGGTGTTGTCTAGTGGTCATGAGTGGCTTGACACAAGGAATGTGACACTTGTAGCCCATGTCCTGGATACGTCTGTGTGTGGTAGCTCTTGAAGCAATGACTCCAGCAGTAGTCCACTCCTTGTGAATCTCTCCCAAATTTTAGAATGGCCTTTTCTTATCAATCATTTCAAGGCTGCTGTTATCCTGGTTGCTTGTGCATCTTTTTCTACCACACTTTTTCCGTCCATTTAACTTTCCATTAACATGTTTGGATATAGCACTCTGTGAACAGCCAGCTTCTTTAGCAATGACCTTTTGTGGCTTATATTCCATGTGGAGAATGTGATTGACTACCTTCTGGACATATGTCAAGTCAGCAGTCTTCCCCATGATTGTGGAGCCTACTGAAACAGACTAAGGGACCTTTCTAAATGCTTAGGAAGCCTTTTCAGGTGCTTTTTGTTAATTATTATTCTATTTTACTAAGATAATGACTGTTGGGTTTTCATTGGCTGTAAGCCATAATCATCAACATTAACAGAAATAAACTCTTGAAATAGATCACTCTGTTTGTAATGACTCAATATATTTTATGAGATTCACTTTTTGTATTGAAGAACTGAAATAAATGAACTTTTGATGATATTCAAATTTTGTGAGAAGTACCTGTATATAGCAGATACACAGGTATATATAGATCAGGGGGTGGAAGTAGAAGAGCTGCAAAGAGTTTGAAGACACTAACATGAGGTTGGGTGACCTAGTTGTCCACTGTCTCCAGAATATTGTTGCCTTTACTTTTGGAAGAACAACTCTAGAGCATGAATGGCTTCCCAAATCTTTAAAAAGCCATTTAGCAAAAAACACACAAGTTTTCCAAATGCCATTTAACCTTTATAGCTCTTGAGCTTTTAACCCTTTCCATAAGAATATACAGAATATGTTTAACCTTCATGCGTCTGCAACAGATTAGAAATGTGGGTGCTCTATTGTCAAAGATATATGCATGTACTGTATGAATACCCACTGAAAGAAAAATCATCCGTAGGATTCTTCAGTGATAATAGTTGGAGAATTGTGATCTCATAGCTACAAAACTAAAATAAAAGAAATCCCATTATGTTACTTTCTAACGCACCTCACACAGGATTCATCATAGAGACCTAGCTATATTATCGGTCTCTGGTGACAAATGTGTTAAATGGTCAATTTAAAAAGAAAAAAAAAACAGCTTTGACTTTATTCTTTCCAATAATATCTTCATACAATAGCCCTCAGTCTACGGGAGCTTGGTTTCCTATAGAAGACAGCTGGCTGTGCTCCATGCCACTCCCGACTCTGTAGCTGTGGTCCAGGATGTGATGCTTGTTATGATATGGGAATACTGTCTTTCACTCTGGGTAAGGACTGTTTCTTGTTAGACCCCACCACAAGATTAAGCTCCGATTTCCTCCCACTCTCTGCAGTGCAGGATAATTACTTCATTTGTTCCCACATAACAACCGCATGATGTATAAGAAGAGTCAGAGTTCAGATATGAAAAACCTCCTTCCCAGTTCTGTGACAAAGTGCATGGATTACGGGTTTACACACAGGCTGGGATGAGGCTGCAGGTTCCTCGTCTCATGCACTTCAGAACTTTTAGAAATCTTTTTGTACAGTGTTTTATTCATAGTGAGCCACATGGGCACATACAGTTGTGGCCAAAAGTATTGACACCCCTGGAATTCTGTCAGATAATACTCTGCTTCTTCCTGAAAATGATTGCAAACACAAATTCTTTGGTATTATTATCTTCATTTAATTTGTCTTAAATGAAAAAAACACAAAAAGAATTGTCCTAAAGCCAAATTGGATATAATTCCACACCAAACATAAAAAAGAGGGTGGACAAAAGTATTGGCACTGTTCGAAAAATCATGTGATGCTTCTCTAATTTGTGTAATTAACAGCACCTGTAACTTACCAGTAGCACCTAACAGGTGTTGGCAATAACTAAATCACACTTGCAGCCAGTTGACATGGATTAAAGTTGACTCAACCTCTGTCCTGTGTCCTTGTGTGTACCACACTGAGCATGGAGAAAAGAAAGAAGACCAAAGAACTGTCTGAGGACTTGAGAAACCAAATTGTGAGGAAGCATGAGCAATCTCAAGGCTACAAGTCCATCTCTAAAGACCTGAATGTTCCTGTGTCTACCGTGTGCAGTGTCATCAAGAAGTTTAAAGCCCATGGCACTGTGGCTAACCTCCCTAGATGTGGACGGAAAAGAAAAATTGACAAGAGATTTCAATGCAAGATTGTGCGGATGTTGGATAAAGAACCTCGACTAACATCCAAACAAGATCAAGCTGCCCTGCAGTTCGAGGGTACAACAGTGTCAATCCGTACTATCCGTCGGCGTCTGAATGAAAAGGGACTGTATGGTAGGAGACCCAGGAAGACCCCACTTCTTACCCCGAGACATAAAAAAGCCAGGCTTGAGTTTGCCAAAACTTACCTGAAAAAGCCTAAAACGTTTTGGAAGAATGTTCTCTTGTCAGATGAGACAAAAGTAGAGCTTTTTGGGCAAAGGCATCAACATAGAGTTTACAGGAGAAAAAAAGAGGCATTCAAAGAAAAGAACACGGTCCCTACAGTCAAACATGGTGGAGGTTCCCTGATGTTTTGGGGTTGCTTTACTGCCTCTGGCACTGGACTGCTTGACTGTGTGCATGGCATTATGAAGTCGGAAAACTACCAACAAATTTTGCAGCATAATGTAGGGCCCAGTGTGAGAAAGCTGGGTCTCCCTCAGAGGTCATGGGTCTTCCAGCAGGACAATGACTCAAAGCACACTTCAAAAAGCACTAGAAAATAGTTTGAGAGAAAGCACTGGAGACTTCTAAGGTGGCCAGCAATGAGTCCAGACCTGAATCCCATAGAACACCTGTGGAGAGATCTAAAAATGGCAGTTTGGAGAAGGCACCCTTCAAATATCAGGGACCTGGAGCAGTTTCCCAAAGAAGAATGGTCTAAAATTCCAGCAGAGCATTGTAAGAAACTCATTGATGGTTATCGGAAGCTGTTGGTCGCAGTTATTTTGGCTAAAGGTTGTGCAACCAAGTATTAGGCTGAAGGTGCCAATATTTTTGTCTTGCCCATTTTTGGAGTTTTGTGTGAAATGATCAATGTTTTGCTTTTTGCTTCATTCTCTTTTGTGTTTTTTCATTTAAGACAAATTAAATGAAGATAATAATACCAAAGAATTTGTGTTTGCAATCATTTTCAGGAAGAAATTGAGTATTATCTGACAGAATTGCAGGGGTGTCAATACTTTTGGCCACAACTGTAGGTGGCACCAACCTTATTGGTAGCTATGCCTATATGGCAAGAGCGGTAATGGTAATATAAGGCTATGTACACACGGTGCGGATTCACCCGTGGATTTTTCAAAAGACCTGCGGTTTACCTGCGGATTACCCTGCGGTTTCTCACCTCCACAATGGAGGAGATGGCAAACCGCAGCGGAATCCGCAGAAAAGAATGACATGTCAATTCTTTCTGCGGATTTGAAAGCGCAGGCAAAACCGCGCGGAAAAATCAGCACCGTCTGCACAGCGGTTTCATTTTTCCATAGGCTAGAATGGTACTGTACATCACCTGCAGTTCTGCTGCAGATCCGCAGGGCCAAATCCGCTGCAGATCCGCAGCAGAATCCGCACCGTGTGCACATAGCCTTAGTGTACGACAAGATGAGCACAAACTGAGTAAGAAACTCCCCTACGTTATAATTAAAGTCCTACATTACAATATTTCCCATAAACTTGGACCTTGCCCAACATACGAATGATTGCCAACAAAGGCCCCTTACACATTTATACTGAACCATTATCATGAATACTCATTTCCTGATATTTCTGCAATCATCTGATGGACGAGCAAAATGCAAATTCGTTGGGTGAAATAATCTTTTCAGCTGCCCAAAAGATCATCGTTCTCACCAATGCATCCTCCAGTATAAACTGGACCTGCACTGCAAAGCACAATGGCAGCCTATGTGCACTGAACAATGTATTACTGATCGATTACTGTGCATCTGTAGCTGGGATGACCTGTATATACGGGCTGACTGGCAAACATGATGCTGGTCAGCCATCGTTTAGGCTGGGTTCACACGTAGCTTTTTTTGCGCTTTCGCGGCGATTTTAAATGCTCGATTTTGCTGCGAAAACGCAAAAAAAAGCATCCCATGCAATCCTATGGGATTCCGCAATGCTGTGCTAATGCTGCGGATTTTCCCCCGGCGGAATCATATCGCGGTAAAATACGCAGCATGCTCATTAATTTTGCGGAATCATGGCGATTCCGCCCACATAGGAATGCATTGTTCTGCGTACTTTCCGAATGTGGCTGTGCCCACCATGCGAAAAGTAAGCAGAACATTTGCGGATGATACCCACAGTCCTGAGGAGAGGAGACTGTCCTCCAGGCTGTGGGTACCATATCCCTGTAAAAAATAAAATTAAAATAAAAAATATTGTTATTCTCACCTTCCGACGGCTGGCGATCTTCTTCCCGCCTCTCTGCACGCTCCTGGCATCTTCCGGTCCCAGTAATCCTTTGTGAGAATGACCGCGATGACATCGCAGTCTCGCGGGAGCGCGACGTCTCACGGTCATTGGCGATGACGCCGCGGGCGTGCGACGTCTCGCGGTCATTCGCGCAAAGGATTACTGGGACCGGAAGTTGCCGGGAGCGTGGAGAGAGGCGGGAAGGCTGCGCGGGATGCCGGAAGGTGAGAATAACAATATTTTAAATTTTTTAATATTTTTTACATCCTATCTTTTACTACTGATGCTGCATAGGCAGCATCAGTAGTAAAAAGTTGGTCACACTTGTCAAACACTATGTTTGACGAGTGTGACTAACCTGTCAATCAGTTCTCCAAGCGATGCTCCAGATCGCTTGGAAAACGCTAGCATTCTGCAAGCTAATTACACTTGCAAATTGCTATTTTTTCCACAGGAAAATCACGGGAATTTAAAATGCGATTTTCCCGCGGAATGGAATTCCGGAATTCTCGCTGTAACTTCCGCGGGAGTTCCTCTACGCGTGAACGTAGCTTTAATGCTGTGTATCACATACTGTAAGCGGACCCTTAGACTAAAGTCGGACAAACCTGCTAATACTAGAGGCATCGGCTGGCAGTCTAATGTGTCTGGTGTTCTCCCGATTCTTGACTGACAGCTCTTTTGCCTGAAGGCAGACAGCATAGAGGCTGTCAGTCAAGCAGGAGGAGGTAGCGCTGGGCAGGGAATAAAGCTGGAGTGACAGAGGCTTCAGAGCTACCATAGCTCTTCATGAAAAGAGGAGAAAAAGAAATGCAATAGTGATGTGCACACCTCACGTCATAAACATTGTAAAAACATACTTTATTAGGCAATCATTTGAAAAAATAATTGTAACCAACAATGTAACCTGATGCATAAGTCACTGTACATCAAAAGGGTTAACGTCATATAAACACTATGGCATGAGTAGAAACCAAAAACTTATGGGGATTGACCAAAAGTAACCATCAAAAGGTCTGAGGCTACCTGAGATAATACTCAAGAAAAACGTGATGTAGAAGGGCCATACAGTGCTGTGTGCAGACAGAAAAAAGGCGAGAAAGATGGCACAGTGAATCCACAATTAATGATATTATATCAAGAAGCGCTAGATAGCATCAGCAAACATATAGCAGAAGCAGAGTTTCATCCAACACCAGAAGAAACCCATCATGCGCCAAACAGCGGTGTGTCTTTAACATCCAACGAACACCATGTCGTACATAATACAACCAACGACAAATTAGCCGCACCTATTAAAGCGCTAGCCCAACACTTAACACGACCATGAGAGCCAAGCAATAATAGGACAACACTTCAATCAGCTAGTTTACATAAAGACGCTTTTTTCTGTGGGATTAGCCCGCTAGGTGCACACATTGACAAAGACACTAGACAGAGAATATGGATTACCTGGACATATGGTCATTACTATCAGTGGACCAACAGACTGTAGATAAGGAAAGAAGGACAAGTGAATGGTTATACGATAGATACAGGCCCAAAATGGCACAAACTATGACTATGAATAATTGGCTACAGGCCTTCATGGTCATGGGTTGTATTATGGGTCAGAAGCATCCTGAACGCTGTTCGGATTTATTTATTTATCAGGACCTAATATATAATTCCTACAAATCCCATGGAGGTTCAGCCTGGCAGAGGTATGATGAAGAGTTTCGCAGGCGGTTGGCCCTACAGCCCGATTTAGGTTGGGGAGTGAAAGCGACTGATGTGTGGTTACGCCTAATGCTATCGCAAAAGCAGCCCCCCTTTTGATCAGCGACCACTAATTACTCCGCAGCCACAGGCCAACACTCAGTTGCTGGCTGTTTAATGAGGGAAGCTGTTGTTTTCACGCGTCATGTAGATATAGACACGACTGCTCAGCTTGTAGGGGGGGGACATCCAGCAGCAAGATGTACCCGTCAGGGAAACAGAGCGCCTAATAGGCAAAACCCCGGTGAGCGTAACTGCGATGGGCCCCTGGCTAAACATTTACCCCAATAACGAAGCAGCTCTGCAACTATACTCCGGCCTTAAAAATGTTTTTTTCATCCCCTTCAAATTCAGTAGTACACCTACATTTGCCAACAACCTAAAATCCGCGCGCAAATTCCCCGAGATATTGCAACAAAAAAATCAAAAAAGAGGTTGAACTAGGTAGATTGGCGGGTCCTTTTCTTTTGGTGCCATTCAAAAATTTTAGAATCTCACCACTGGGCATTATCCCTAAAAAGGAGCCCCGCAAATATCAGCTAATTCATCACCTCTCTCACCCAAAGGGCAATTCGGTTAACAATGCTATTACTCCAGAAGAAGCTTTCGTCACATACGGGTCGTTCAATAGGGCAGTGGAATTAATTCGCGAAGCCGGCCCCCTAGCACTATTGGCTAAATCAGACATACTGTAGAGTCGGCATTCCGCCTGTTACCCGTGCACCCCGAATGCATCCACTTGTTAGGTTGCAAGGTGGACCAGCAATATTACTTTGATATGTGCCTGCCGATGGGATGTTCCATTTCGTGTCACTATTTTGAATTATTCAGTACATCCTTGGACTGGGTGGTCCGTTATGAAACAGGCAGCAATTCGCTAATTCACTACCTCGACAATTTTTTGTTTGTCAGAACTAAAAATTCCAAACTCTGCATCTTTCTGCTTGAAAAATTTAAATTCATATCAAAACAATTTGGCGTTCCACTATCAGCAGACAAAACAGTCAGCCCATGTAACATTTTGCCTTTCCTGTGCATCGAAATAGACACCAATGCAATGGTTTTTTGCTTGCCAATAGAGAAAATACAAAAAATGATACAGATGGTCGAAAGTTGTTATGTAGCTAAAAAAGTCCAGCTAATGCAGACCTTACTCGGCCTGCTGACATTCGCCTGTTGGGTGATGCCAGCCAGCAGGGCCTTCTCCCGCCGGTTGTCGCTGGCAACAAAGGGCATCTCCCAACCTAGCCACAGAATTAGAATCACTCAACTCTTGAGGGCATATTTACTGGTATGGAAAACATTCTTGCAATCTTACAATGGCCATACCTGCATCATGGCAAAAGAGACGACAAGTAAGGAACTAGGACTAGCGGTAGGGGGAAATAGCCGAGACGGTTTTGCAGCAATCTACAAAAACCAATGGTGCAAAGGCACCTGGCCAGAGCTTTTGGCTAGATCAAACTGGGGAGGGGATCAAGCACTGATAGAAGTTTTTGCAATAGTGTCATCAATCGAGTTATAGGGTACAATGTTAGAGAACAAAAACATCCGATTTTTAACCAAATATCAGAAAACCGCAAACAGCCTTAACAAGATGTCATCCGCCTCCCCGCCCTTGCTCGCCCTTCTACGTCGACTAACTCTACTATGCCTGAAACACAACATTTGGTGTTGAGCCACCGTAACAACGGACGTAGATCTTAATATTGTTAACTCATTGTTATCTTCTGATTGGCAGGCTTTCACAGTGCTTCTCCCCAATGCGTGCCCATCAAGTGTCCAGTGTCCTCCATCTCTTTGGGATATAGTGGCCAATCACTGATGCCAATAATCCGCTCTTCGGTTGCACCGGCTACCTGGCAGGTCTACGGTAAGGCGTGGGAAGAGTGGTGCTCACTAGTTCACGGTAGACCGGTCAAGCAATGCGACGTGTGAGATGCGAGGTGTCTGTGGAATTTTTGAATCGGCTCAGGGAAAAAGGTGTCTCGGTTACATCAGCGCAACGGCAGTTATCAGGTACAGCCTTTGTCTTCCACTTGATGGGGTGGGCTGACGTTACTAAAGTCTTTTTCATTAGACAAGCTATCAAAGGCTGGAAGAGGCTTCAACCGAGTCAGGAATGTCGTCACCCTATATCACTAAAACTATTGCACAATATTATAGCAAGCTCCATAGCAGTGTGCAAGTCACAATATGAGTCGTCACTATTATCTGCAGCTTTCACTATCGCATTTTTCGGAGCATTACGTGTTAGCGAGTTGTTGCCGCGGTCAAAAGCAGCGTCGAAAGGCAGATTGGTCAGCGACGACATACTGTAGTCATATGCAATGACGCTCCAAATGCGAACCCACCGGTAGGGGCACGTGGGTCCTAGTTAATTCATCAGATGGCCCAGTATGCCCAATAAAAATAGTCAAACGCTACGCGGTTTTAAGGCACGCAAGCAAATTTTTTCTCTCTCATACAGACGGTCCCCTCTCACCAAGTACAAGTTTCAGGTGATTTTTAAGCAGTGCTTAGAAAAAAACGGCGCAAATCCTAAGGAATCCGGGACACATTCATTCTGGATCGGGGCAGCAACAGAAGCAGCTAAGGCAGAAGTATCAGAACCAGAAGTGCAGCAAATAGGCTGTTCGAAATCCGCATGTTTCGCAAGATATATAAGACCTGATATGCTTAAGTAACACACTTTGTATCGGTAAGCCCATAGTTCAGGTATTAGGACACTCCTATGTCTATTGGGCAGAAAACCGGGCCGGGAGGAAAGAATCTCAGATATTGAGTTCAAATGGAGAGATGTCAGAGGGCTACAATGGCAACAGATTTTCTCGGAAATGAAAAACATCGTTAAGACAGCCAATCCGCCAGTTATTTTGGTGCTACACGCTGGTGGCAATGACCTTGTTAAAAGGAAAAGTGCTGAACTCGGTACGGTGATGTCAATAGACATAGAGCGTTTTACCTGCATGTTACCAGATATGGTATTGGTGTGGTCGGAAATAGTGCCAGGAGCTGGCATGGAGCAAGGGATGCAAAAGCCATAGAGCGTTCAAGAAGTAAGATCAACGTGCGGATGGCAAAGTTTGTAAAAGGAAAATATGGCATTGTGGTTCGCCACTACCAGCTGGAAGGAGATAATGCGGCATTATTATGATCGGATGGAGTTCACCTAACGGACATTGGGCTTGACATATTTTTATCCTGCTTGCAGGACGGAGTCGAGCAGGCACTTAGGTTGTTGGGTGGGGGTCGGAGTCCTGTGTAGGTCATACACATGATCCTCCCTGGCGGAAGTTGTAGAATAAGGCAAAGGTTTGTGACCGCTCGTTGGCCGGCTCGCATGTCGGCAGGGGACAGGGCCTACGACGATGAGACGTTACGAAGTGTAAATGTCTTTCTATGCCTATGTAATTAATAAACTGTGACCGACCTGTTTCAACCCACCTAGGCCTGTCTGTGTTTCATTGGGGGATTTGCTGGAGGGGGGAAGGCACTGTTTAAGACTCACGGGTCTACGCAGTCATGTTATTTAGCTAGCTAACATCAGCAAGCACCTTATACTGTACAGTCATGGCCAAAAGTATTGACACCCCTGCAATTCTGTCAGATAATACTCAGTTTCTTCCTGAAAATGATTGCAAACACAAATTCTTTGGTATTATTATCTTCATTTAATTTGTCTTAAATGAAAAAACACAAAAAGAATTGTCCTAAAGCCAAATTGGATATAATTCCACACCAAACTTAAAAAAGAGGGTGGACAAAAGTATTGGCACTGTTCGAAAAATCATGTGATGCTTCTCTAATTTGTGTAATTAACAGCACCTGTAACTTACCTGTGGCACCTAACAGGTGTTGGCAATAACTAAATCACACTTGCAGCCAGTTAACATGGATTAAAGTTGACTCAACCTCTGTCCTGTGTCCTTGTGTGTACCACATTGAGCATGGAGAAAAGAAAGAAGACCAAAGAACTGTCTGAGGACTTGAGAAACCAAATTGTGAGGAAGCATGAGCAATCTCAAAGCTACAAGTCCATCTCCAAAGACCTGAATGTTCCTGTGTCTACCGTGCGCAGTGTCATCAAGAAGTTTAAAGCCCATGGCACTGTGGCTAACCTCCCTAGATGTGGCCGGAAAAGAAAAATTGACAAGAGATTTCAACGCAAGATTGTGCGGATGTTGGATAAAGAACCTCCACTAACATCCAAACAAGTTCAAGTTTCCCTGCAGTCCGAGGGTACAACGGTGTCAACCCGTACTATCCGTCGGCATCTGAATGAAAAGGGACTGTATGGTAGGAGACCCAGGAAGACTCCACTTCTTACCCCGAGACATAAAAAAGCCAAGCTGGAGTTTGCCAAAACTTACCTGAAAAAGCCTAAAACATTTTGGAAGAATGTTCTCTGGTCAGATGAGACAAAAGTAGAGCTTTTAGGGCAAAAGCATCAACATAGAGTTTACAGGAGAAAAAAGAGGCATTCAAAGAAAAGTACACGGTCCCTACAGTCAAACATGGCGGAGGTTCCCTGATGTTTTGGGGTTGCTTTGCTGCCTCTGGCACTGGACTGCTTGACCGTGTGCATGGCATTATGAAGTCAGAAGACTACCAACAAATTTTGCAGCATAATTTAGAGCCCAGTGTGAGAAAGCTGGGTCTACCTCAGAGGTCATGGGTCTTCCAGCAGGACAATAACCCAAAACACACTTCAAAAAGCACTAGAAAATGGTTTGAGAGGAAGCACTGGAGACTTCTAAGGTGACCAGCAATGAGTCCAGACCTGAATCCCATAGAACACCTGGAGAGATCTAAAAATGGCAGTTTGGAGAAGGCACCCTTCAAATATCAGGGACCTGGAGTAGTTTGCCAAAGAAGAATGGTCTAAAATTCCAGCAGAGCATTGTAAGAAACTCATTGATGGTTACCGGAAGCGGTTGGTCGCAGTTATTTTGGCTAAAGGTTGTGCAATCAAGTATTAGGCTGAGGGTGCCAATACTTTTGTCCGGCCCATTTTTGGAGTTTTGTGTGAAATGATCAATGTTTTGCTTTTTTGCTTCATTCTCTTTTGTGTTTTTTCATTTAAGACAAATTAAATGAAGATAATAATACCAAAGAATTTGTGTTTGCAATCATTTTCAGGAAGAAACTGAATATTATCAGACAGAATTGCAGGGGTGTCAATACTTTTGGCCATGACTGTATATATACATCCATATCAATAAAAAATAAGACAGTTTAGACAAGATAATATCCTATAGCCCCATAATACCAACAATTGCTATAACAGATACAGGAACAGTCAAAATCACCCATAAAGACCCATCTGGTATGTAGTCCCAAACACCCCACGCGTATCGCTGTGAAACACAGCTTCATCAGGGAGATTGTGTCAACAATTTTGTCCTGCCCATTTTTATGTGAAATTATGTCCAATTTGCCTTTTTTCTCTGTTTATTTGTGTTGTTCCAATACACACAAAGGAGATAACCATGTGCATAACAAAACATATGTAAATGCAATAATTTTCTGGGAGATAATTTCCTGGAAATAATTAATCACTTTTGGCCATGACTGTATATACTAGAATTGGCCCTGGATGGGGGACATATATACCAGGAAGAAGCTCAGGATGGGGGACAATGCTGCATAATAGGGGAGAGGGGGCAACGTTTATGTCCTTATCGGATTTAGTACACCACAAGGGCCTTTACATCTTACCAACAAGCAGGGCCGGCCCGTGCGATTACGGCGCCCTAGGCGAAACTATTTTTTGCGCCCCTACTATTCTTGGCAGTAGATGAAAACTTGGGATATAAATTTAGGATACACAGCAAAGGAACAACAAGGTTTACCCGTACAGGCCTCCAGACAATGCACTATCAGGGTGCAGTGGACCCATATAATTAGGATAGCAACACAGGTGCAAAAATACCAACAAAATAACCTGCTCACATCCTACCAATACAGTCATATGTTAAAGTTTGGGCACCCCTATTAATGTTAACCTTTTTTCTTTATAACAGTTTTGGTTTTTGCAACAGCTATTTCAGTTTCATATATCTAATAACTGATGGACTCAGTTATATTTCTGGATTCAAATGTGGTTTATTGTACTAACAGAAAATATGCAATCTGCATTTAAACAAAATTTGACCGGTGCAAAAGTATGGGCACCGTTATCATTTTCTTGATTTGAACACTCCTAACTACTTTTTACTGACTTCCTGAAGCACTAAATTGGTTTTGTAACCTCATTGAGCTTTGAACTTCATAGCCAGGTGTATCAAATCATGAGAAAAGGTATTTAAGGTGGCCACTTGCAAGTAGTTCTCCTATTTGATTCTCCTATGAAGAGTGGCATCATGGGCTCCTCAAAACAACTCTCAAATGATCTGAAAACAAAGATTATTCAACATAGCTTTTCAGGGGAAGGATACAAAAAGTTGTCTCAGAGATTTAACCTGTCAATTTCCACTGTGAGGAACATAGTAAGGAAATGGAAGAACACAGGTACAGTTCTTGTTAAGCCCAGCAGTGGCAGGCCAAGAAAAATGTCAGAAAGGCAGAGAAGAAGAATGGTGAGAACAGTCAAGGACCATCCACAGACCACCTCCAAAGACCTGTAGCATCATCTTGCTGCAGATGGTGTCACTGTGCATCGGTCAACAACACAGCGCACTTTGCACAAGGAGAAGCTGTATGGGAGAGTGATGTGAAAGAAGCCGTTTGTGCAAGCACGCCACAGACAGAGTTGCCTGAGGTATGCAAAAGCACATTTGGACAAGCCAGTTACATTTTGGAAGAAGGTCCTGTGGACTGATGAAACAAAGATTGAGTTGTTTGGTCATACGAAAAGGCGTTATGCATGGAGGCTAAAAAACACAGCATTCCAAGAAAAACACTTGCTACCCACAGTAAAATTTGGTGGAGGTTCCATCATACTTTGGGGCTGTGTGGCCAATGCCGGCACTGGGAATCTTGTTAAAGTTGAGGGTCGCATGGATTCAACTCAGTATAAGCAGATTCTTGACAATAATGTGCAAGAATCAGTGACGAAGTTGAAGTTACGCAGGGGATGGATATTTCAGCAAGGCAATGATTCAAAACACCACTCCAAATCTACTCAGGCATTAATGCAGAGGAACAATCACAATGTTCTGGAATGGCCATCCCAGTCCCCAGACCTGAATATCATTGAACATCTGTGGGATGATTTGAAGCGGGCTGTCCATGCTTGGCGACCATCAAACTTAACTGAACTGGAATTGTTTTGTAAACAGGAATGGTCACAAATACCTTCATTCAGGATCCAAGAACTCATTAATAGCTACAGGAAGCGACTAGAGGCTGTTATTTTTGCAAAAGGAGGATCTACGAAATATTAATGTCACTTTTATGTTGAGGTGCCCATACTTTTGCACCGGTCAAATTTTGTTTAAATGCAGATTGCACATTTTCTGTTAGTACAATAAACCTCATTTGAATCCAGAAATATAACTGAGTCCATCAGTTATTAGATATATGAAACTGAAATAGCTGTTGCAAAAACCAAAATTGTTATAAAGAAAAAAGGTTAACTTTAATAGGGGTGCCCAAACTTTAACATATGACTGTATATGGAGGGGGCGGTTATCTGGTATATAGATGCACAAGAAACTTGTGTTTGAAACCAAATGGGCCCAGCTGCACCCTGAAAAAAAGTGCAAAGAAAACACATTTAAAAAATGTGGAGTATTAGCTGATATTTTGGCCAAAATACTTGAGCCCGTAACCTGTGTCAAAGATCTCCACGTTTACGGGTACCTAACACTAATATATACTAATACAGCAAAGCACAGAAAGAGGAAAAAATCCTCCAATAATGATACACAGCAAATGAACAACAAGGTTTACCCGTACAGGCCTCCAGACAATGCACTATCAGGGTGCAGTGGACCCATATAATTAGGATAGCAACACAGGTGCAAAAATACCAACAAAATAACCTGCTCACATCCTACCAATATATGGAGGGGGCGGTTATCTGGTATATAGATGCACAAGAAACTTGTGTTTGAAACCAAATGGGCCCAGCTGCACCCTGAAAAAAAGTGCAAAGAAAACACATTTAAAAAATGTGGAGTATTAGCTGATATTTTGGCCAAAATACGTGAGCCTGTAACCTGCGTCAAAGATCTCCACGTTTACGGGTACCTAACACTAATATATACTAATACAGCAAAGCACAGAAAGAGGAAAAAATCCTCCAATAATGATACACAGCAAAGGAACAACAAGGTTTACCCGTACAGGCCTCCAGACAATGCACTATCAGGGTGCAGTGGACCCATATAATTAGGATAGCAAAGTGTTTTCTTTGCACTTTTTTTCAGGGTGCAGCTGGGCCCATTTGGTTTCAAACACAAGTTTCTTGTGCATCTATATACCAGATAACCGCCCCCTCCATATATTGGTAGGATGTGAGCAGGTTATTTTGTTGGTATTTTTGCACCTGTGTTGCTATCCTAATTATATGGGTCCACTGCACCCTGATAGTGCATTGTCTGGAGGCCTGTACGGGTAAACCTTGTTGTTCCTTTGCTGTGTATCATTATTGGAGGATTTTTTCCTCTTTCTGTGCTTTGCTGTATTAGGATATAAATTTAGGAGCAAGATAAACCACAACAACAATGATTAATTAACGCTCTCCTAACTCTTTAATCTTCTGAGAAGTTGTATAGGACAAATATATACAAAGTAATCAATAACACAAAACAAAAACGACCATAGGTAATTAAAATTTTTGTTTCCTTGCCTTTTTTTTTTTTTAAAAGGATGACACTAAGTCACCGAGATTAATTTGTTTAGCAACTTCAGATTCTATCGAAATTGTTGCCAACCCAACCAACCTCTCTTGCGTCATATTTGCCCTTAAATATGTACACTTTTCTTTCCATCCCTAAAACTTTTTGCCTTTTGAAAAGATTTTTTATAATTTTTTCTATTTTTTCTCTGGCGCCCCCTTTGGGTCAGCGCCCTAGGCGGCCGCCTAGTTCGCCTATACGTTCGGGCCGGCCCTGCCAACATGCGGGGGAGAGGTGTAGACCCAGGTCCAAATTTAGCATCGGGGCATATTTTACATAGGTTTGCCCCAATAGGTTTGGTATATTCAGTTTCAGACATGTTTATTGCGTTAAATGATAAAAGGAATTCCCCTGGAGACTCATTTGTAGTTCTGAATGTGTGTCTACATGAATTCCTCTGCACTGCTGTGAAAATCACTTTTAAGAACAGTCTACATACTGTTATTTTATGACTGTGAAAATCAGCTAAACCTGGGGCTACAGTAAAAAAGAAGCCATGTTAGAGTCCATTAACATGGAGTAATTTAGTGTAATGCAGCACATAATAAGCAGTGTTAGCAATAGTCAGTCTGTGTAGATGAGCAAGTCAAAAGTAGATAAAATGATCCTTATTTAGAATAGATGAATCAGTGTTTCCCAGACGATTGTGCACTCAAGAAATGTCCACTACCTACTTCAACCTAATGTATATGGCCGCTTCTACAATAATAACAGAAGCCACAACAATTATGTTTCTGTCGTGGCTTTCCAGTCTCTGATACAAACCTAGTTTCCACTTTGCTGCCATAGCTAGGTCAGTATGTGTGTACCTCTGTTCTAGAAAACCACTTGCACAAGTGTAATAAATGGTTTGTATAAATGAAGTGTAGAAAAGAGTAGTGATGGTTAAATGGTAAATGGTGGCTCAGTAGTTAATACTGTTGATGGTCTCCTGGATTCAATTCCCAGCAAGGACAACATCTACACATTATGTTTGTATGTTTTCATGGGTTTCCTCTACGTTTTCTTCCCACTCTCCAAAGACATATAATTAAGGAATTTAGATTGAGATTCCCAATGGGGACAGTGCTGTCAATTAAGTGTAAAGTGTTGCAGAATAGCGTGGCACTATTTAAAGGGTAACTGACTGTACCTTCAAGTAACTTTTCAGAATAAACTGTCCTGTGTAAACATAAGGAATATAATACAAAAAACCTCGGCACACAAAATTCAAATGAAACTCAAATGAGCAGAAATCAAAGTTTATTATTTTTCATAATATCATGAAGACCCAAAAAGATAATAAATGACAAATGTTCCACAGAAAAAAATTCAACATTTCAGCTATAGCGCTTTTTTCAAGAACTTTTCAATAAGATTCATCTTATTCAGATGTCCAAGGATTATTATTTCCACAGATAAGTTCTTGAAAAAGGCGCTATAGCCGAAACGTTGAATTTTTTTCTGTGGAACATTTGTCATTTATTATCTTTTTGGGTCTTCATGATATTATGAAAAATAATAAACTTTGATTTCTGCTCATTTGAGTTTCATTTGAATTTTGTGTGCCGAGGTTTTTTGTATTATATTCAGTGTTGGATTTACCTCTGAGCACCAGGCATTAAACAGTGAGCACCCCGTTTATCTTTATACATAAACAAAAGGAATGACACCATTTCTGGCCATTATATGACTTTTATCCTGCGTTTTCACCAGTTTTCCCCTCTGAATGACCTAGGTCTAATTTGCAATCCACACTGAGCTGGGAGAGGAGATTAGCTGCTATGAATCAATCTCTGCCATACACAGCACATACATAGAGATACATTTCTACTCTTCATTATTTTTTAGCATAAAAAAACAAGCAGCAGCGTGGAAAAAGTTATATAGCAAAGCTGACCTGTTTGGATGTAAATCAAGCTCCAGGTGAGGACCTTTCTGTGTCTCCCTCTGCCTGTTTCTTCAAAAAGAGGGATTTTTGTGGATGTTTCCATGCTGCTGAACTGTCACAACACAGCTGTTGGGTGACCTGGGACCAGGGGCTCCTTTCCTGGCCCTAACACTAGGCTGGGCCCCAGCTCGCCCTGTTCCCTGGGATACTTCAGTTGGCGAAGACGCCGAGACCTCCACCCTTGCCTATTCTCCTAAGTTAGCCCTCCGTTTGTTCTCTTCCCCTACCCAAGGAAGAGGGGGCGCTACTGTGCACCTCAGTACACCAACCTAACACCAACAGGGCAACAAATTCAAGGGGTAACTGAAAACTCCACACACAAAAAAAAATTCACATATAACAGAGGAATCCACCGAGGTTTGTAGGAAGAGGAAGAAAGCAAAACAGGGAAGGATAAGGAAATACCAAGCATACAAACCAAACAACAGTCGCTTATAACTCCTCCAGTACTCCTTCTCATACCAACTTCTCTCCCTCCTTTAGGCATGCAGCAAAATCTAACTCTGATGAGGATTAGTATTAGTGCTCAGATTACAGTGGGTATGGAAAGTATTCAGACCCCTTTAAATTTTTCACTCTTTGTTTCATTGCAGCCATTTGGTAAATTCAAAAAGTTCTTTTTTCTCATTAATGTACACTCTGCACCCCATCTTGACTGAAAAAAAACCCCAGAAATGTAGAAAATTTTGCAAATTTATTAAAAAAGAAAAACTGAACTATCACATGGTCATAAATATTCAGACCCTTTGCTCAGTATTGAGTAGAAGCACACTTTTGAGCTGGTACAGCCATGAGTCTTCTTGTGAATGATGCAACAAGTTTTTCACACCTGGATTTGTTCAGTCTCTTCTCCCACATTAGTGCTCACAATAGCCTCCCCTACTAGATTAAACCCTTCCATAACCCTCATCCACCTTCTCACTCAGATTGCTGCCCCAACTCTGTTAGGTCCCTTTTATGGCAGGGCCCCAGTACGGAACAAACCTTCCCTGTTAAAGGTCACTATACATATGAGTCCAACAATGTAATTTATTTAATAAAATGTACGTGCAGTTTTTTATGTATTGGAGAGACGACACAGATGATTAAAGATAGGATTTCAAATAATAAATCCACCATTAGGTGTTAAAAAAAATGGCTTCCTGTTCCCAAACCTTTCATTAATGCCAAACATTCCATATCTTAGTTGAGATTTCAGATTATAGCAGCAATCATAGATTGTAAGCTTGCGAGCAGGGCCCTCATTCCTCTTGGTATCTGTTTTGATCTATGTGTTTATTGTTATACTGTAATGTCTTTTATTGTCTGTACAAGTCAACTCTAAAATGTAAAGTGCTGCAGAATATGTTTGTGCTACAGATATAAGATTATTATTATTATTTTTATTATATCAAGGCTCTTAAGAAACGGGAATCATTTTGGATACATACCTAGCAGACAATTACACCTAGGGGACTCAATAGGAAATATGATTTGATGATTTGATGTCCTTTATATACCCAATGCTATTAGTTTTTTCATTCTTTATTTTACAGAATCGTTGATGGATACCACATTCAGTATGAGTAGTACAACCATTGTGGTGCCCCTGAGGGTTCAGTCGCCACAGAGGTACTGCATCTTATCCAGAGGTGTGGTATTCCGCTCTCAGGTAAGGAGGAGCACCAAACAGAACTCACACACATGCATCCAACACCAGACCTTTCAGAGCTCCGGAGGAGCTAGGTAGAGGGTGTGGGTGGAGAAAGTGTGGCACCCCTGAGGGTTCAGTCGCCACAGAGGTACTGCACCTCCTCCTGAGGTGTGGTACCCCACCATTCAGGTAAGGTGGAGACACCTGACCACACTCCAACACCTGCATCCCACACAACATAGTAGTGTAGCAAAGCACCCTTGGTGGCTCCCTGCTTGGAACACGAAACGTGCTGGGAGGTGGGTGGAGTTTAGTTTTGCACTCAAAAGAGCGGGAAGAGTGTAGGAATTAGTCAGTTTGTCACAGGAGTCTGACGAGGTCAGTCTGTGAAAGGAGATCCCCGGAGTGGGATGGATGAAGGAAGTGCTGCAGCCGACCTCAGTGACCTGGGTCCGCTGGCACAGGAAAGGAACATTAATAGAAAGCCTGACTCTCCATAAGAAGGGAAAGATTAGTACAGAACGTGAGGAGAAGAAGAGAACCAAGGATTAGGGTTAGAGGAGAACCCTTCCCAAGTTCTAAGCGCAAGGCCGGAGTCCGGTCCCCGAGGTTGTATCGATACTAATGGTCCTGCAGCAGACACCGGAGGAATAGAAGTTGTCACCACTTGATTCCCACACAAGACTTGGGGGCACAACAGCAACGTGTGTGAGCCGGGACTAGGTAGTAAGGAGTCCCCGAAGCAGGCTACAGCTGTCTGCCGTACAAGTAGAGTTCATAGAAACATCTGACAGGAGGAACTCCAGTGTAACTCAGTACTGTGAGTACTTCACTAAAGGCACTAAGAGGGAGACGTTCAGAAAAGGCACATATGTTGGCGGAGTGTTGGAAAGGAGTGCTTCATCTTGCCTGGAAGTTGGCTGAGCTCCTGACCCGGAGGACATGGCACGGATGCGGGCTCTGGTGCCACAACAGACTGTGAGTAAAGCTTTGGAACTACATGCCCTGGTGTCCTCCCCTTATTCCTGCGTCAACCTGCTACATCTCCTGTTCCCGACACTACATCATCTAAGTGTCACTTCACCTACTATGCCCTGGGACTACAGCCCTGCCTGTGGAGGGCTATAACATCATTGCTGCACCACACCATCTGTCCCAGAGGATCTGTCTGCAGCGTCGGCTCAACATCTTCATTGCCGAGCACCACAGGTGGCGTCACGACTCATTCATTCATAAACTCTGATCATCATAAGCACACTGAACATTCCCCCCTTTTAAATTGGGCGCCCAGGGCCATGGGCCGGGTCCCAGCTGCTGTGACATCTCCCATTGAAGCTCATTGGACCCGGTACCGAGTACCCCACAGCCCTGGGAGGGCGACCCATAAGCAGCAGGGGGAACTGAAGGAAGTGACAGTTGGAGGGAAAATGTTCAGTTGGTGCTGGGGACTTGAGCAGTGAGGAGCTCAGCCCTGGACCAGCAGACAGTGGAAAGAGAGAAAGGAAAGACAGAAGAACAGAAAGATAAGCTTCAGTGGAAGAGAGAAGGAAGGGGTCCTAGGGGCACAGGTAGTGAGAGATCCACCTGTGGGGCCCGCATCCACGCTGACCGTAGTCGGGTGGAGGGACCAGGTCGCAGTTAGGGGACTGGCCCCAGACTAGTCGAGAAACTAAGGACTCAGCTAGCTAAATGGAGGTTGCAGTATCTTCATGTGAGGCAGCCACATCCAACACATTCGCTGAAAAGGCAGCCGGATAGGATCCAGGGGACCTACAGCACATCGCCCAACAAGATCTGAGGCTGCTGACTTGGGACATTGTGTGTGAAGGCGCAGGGCAGGAGAGGAGTGAGCCAGCGCAGTGAGATGGCCAGGAAAGGAACATCTGAAGGGGGTTCTGACACAGTGTACCCCAAATTACCTGAGAGCTGGCTGGACAACTGACCCTGAGGACACAGCACCCTGGCTGGGGATTGTAACATCAGAACTGTGAGTAAAACTTGTGAAGACTGCACACTGCTATGTCCTCCAATTTATTTACTGTGTCACTTGCTCTGCACTACAAACACAATCATCACCATCTATTTCACTACAACTGCCCTGGGGTTTAGCTCTACCTGTGGAGAACTGTAACAACTCTGCTGCATCACCATCAGCCCCAGCGGTCTCCTCAAGCAGCGTCGGCTAACATCTCCTATTTGCCGAATACCACAGGTGGCGTCACGAACTATCTTTTATAAACTTTATTCCCCTTTTATCATCATTTTTCATTGGACGCTAGGGCTACGGACCGGGTCACTGCTGCCGTGACACATCCCCTTAAGAACCGGCCCGGTATCACCACGGCCCTGGTCTTATACTCTTTTCCTTTGTTTATTATATATGTCTTCTTTGGGTACTTTCCTTGCTTAGGATGGTCTTTCTGTTTTCTTTCACTCTTCCTCCTTTCTTTCATACTGGGGTACTTTATTATACATCCTAAACTTTACTTTTATACATCTTTATACTTTACAGCATGTCAACATCAAAATTAGTATATTGTATCACGTACACTGTTTTTTCATATAATTATCAGCTAGATCTTGTATACCAATATTTACACCTTTTTTTTTTAGCTTTATTACATCTTTAATTGCTCGAAAATGCTCTTTAAATTGATAACTCCATTTGTGATGCATAATACGCATCGTGTGACCATTTTTGTTTAGGTCGTTGCTATGGTGATGCGGTCTGCCTTATAGGATTCCGGTCACCTGAACTGCTGTCCTGGCCCCTTTAGATGATGATGCAAATACCGTCACACTACTCTGCCCTCTTAATTAAATATGGTGCATTGTGAGGCCTCTATATGTAAAACATAGAACAGCTTCGCTTTGCTTGAGCGGCTCTACCGGTATCATGTGACCTGTCGCTCCGCCCCTTTAGTCACATGAGGCGTGTCATGTGACTTTCCCCTTGCACACTATACCATAGCAATGCCACGTATATCCTACCTCATTTGATATGAAATTCACATTTCCACGCCCTTAGTACACACTCTTTTTCACACATAAAAGAAACTTTATTATGAGGGTTAGTTCACATGGACTATTTAAAAACCAGGTTCAGACCAGCTTAATATGCCAAACTGAGCAGCTGTCATGGTTCCACCCCTCAGGGTGTCTGGGATGCACTTACTGATAGCTCGGCCGTCCAATCCAGTACAGGGGCATGATTAGCTGTCAGTACTTTGATTGACAGCACGGCCATCCAATCTGGTTCAGGGGCATGCTGCGCTGTCACTGTGTTGATTGACAGCTCGACTAGCCAATCTGTGACTGGGAGGCATCGGTAGTCTCCAGGTGTTCACTATCCCGGGTATATGCCATGTCTGCTTAACTGAGCAGCTTCTCCCAGACCACTGCCAGACGTACATTTGTAAGGGGGTGAAACACAGGAAGATCCGGGGGGTTGCCTCAGCCAGGTTCACTGGGGAACAGACAAAAGGTCCGGGACAGGAAGGAAGCTGGATTTGAATCTCGTCCCCCGAGATCTCGGGACGAGATCTGAACCTGCGCATGCGCCGTCCCCGGACCGGCGGCCATTTTTCCAGCGTCCATGCTCCCGGAGGTCACCGCAACATGGCGGTGGCCAGCAAGGGATGTGCGGGGGCCTCCGGGCTTGGAGGAAATGCCGGCGGAGCTGCCGCCCCTGCACCGGAGCACAGAGAGCCGCCACCCTCACCCCACAGAGCCCAGCTGCCCCAGCACAGCCCTGCTGCCCCAGCACAGCTGCCCCAGCCCCAGCACAGCTGCCACAGCCTAGCTGCCCCAGCACAACCCACTTGCCCCAGCCCCAGCACAGCTGCCCCTGCACAGCCCACCTGCCCCAGCACAGCCCATCTGCCCCAGCACAGCCCAGCCCAGCTGCCCCAGTATAGCCCAGCTGCTCCAGCACAACCAATCTGCCCCAGCACAGAGCCGCCACTGCACGAGCCTGGACCACTGAATGACCCCTGTGACCACTCCTCCACCTGTGCCGGATCCCTTCCCAGGTAAGCTGAATTCGGACTGTAAGACGGACCCCCATTTGACACATTATTAGTTTTTTCCCTATTTTCCTTCTGAAAATTGGGGTGCGTCTTATGGTCCGGTGCGTCTTATAGTCCGAAAAATACGGTACCTCTTTTTGTCCTCTCTGCCTGCGAGCACCTCTATTGCTGAACAATCGCTCGGCATCACATGACCTCTGTGCACCCCTCCTGAGTGACCGCGCTGTGGGCACAGTTTCACTGCATGTCTCAGCCCAACATACAGTGCGCGCTTGCGGCTAATGAAAGCAGAGGAGGGAGCGAAAGCGCACGTACATGTACAACTATATTTGTATATGTTTGTATGTATGAATGAGGTAGGGTAAGAGATCCTGATTCCAGTGGCTGCTTAGTTTAATGGGTGCTGCTGTTGTGACAGAATCAGTTTTCTTTACTGCAGATCTAGCAGAGCTCATTTTTTGAGCTGTGTATTACTTTGCCCACACCACAGCTTTCTGTGTAGGTTGTCTAGTGATAGAGTGCTGCTAATCAGTGGTGGGGGTGTGGTTGGACTAGGATGCATGAGGCCAGTTGTCCTGTAGTGATAATCTCCTGCTGGTAAAATGCTGATTGTTTTCAAATAGCAAAACACCGCCCAGTAAGCGACATATCTCTGTAATCAGGGTCTTTGCTCCTATATTATGCTGCTCTCAGATTACATAGCAAAAACCTGGTGACAGATTCCCTTTAAGAACCTGAAAACCATGTTTAATATCTTCTAATGTTCACCTATTGGGCTTAGTTATTATTTTTTAACACCTACAATCAACTTTTGCATTCACTAAATTACAATGATTTTTGAGATGGTATACATAGTTCATGAAATTTTAGAAAGTCCTTAATCTTCTATTCATCACTCCTTACTAAGTTACCTAAAATATCTTTCCATAAGGATTTCTATAAGAACAAGTAGACATATTGTCTAAGACACTATCAGACATCCCAGTGACCTTTTACCTCAGTGGAGGAATTCATTCCAAGCTTGGATTACACAGCCATTTCAGGTCTCCGGATGAGTTAATATGGGATTTGTAAGCCTTGTAAGCACTCTCGCTACAGCACAGCAAATGTTTGAAGACAGAAATCACAGGGATGTTTGAAGTCCTGCAATCAGCACCGTAGGGCATCACACCAGTATGAGTTTGCATGATGTTTCTGTTGCCAGGACTTTGGATTCCATTGATGCAGGCAAAACCCAAGACACTTGCATTTTCACTAGGGACCTTTCTATTTACAATCAATATTTTTATCTAACATTTAAGAAATAAAAGATGATGAAACCGTATAGAAAGTGTTCATATGTTCTGATTAAAAACATCCAAATCATCCTCAGCCTATTGAGTGTTTGTCATTATCACAATATTTTATAAAACAACCTGCGTCTTGCCACATGTTTTTATCATTTATATGCACTAAAACATATCATCTCTTGAAAATCTTGGCTACCGCTGGGAAGCGTGTCTCCTACATGGTCCTAATATCCCAGCAGGCTTCAACAACAGCGAACAACAGGCATGATCGGAATTACAGCTCATGCCGGCATAGGTATTAAGCCGAACTACTCCCCCGTTAAATGCATACTTTTAATTAGGTCCTATCACAGCCATGGTGAGGCCGAGATATCGAATCTGTAAGGTACCGCTGAGGCTTACAAATTGAATATTAAACAGTGTTTTTTTTTTAGAGGGGTAACAATTGTTTCACCCACAAAACTAAGTGGTCATAACTAGAGATGAGCGAATATTTCAATGTTCGGTTCAGATCACATTCACCGAATTTGCAATATTCGACGATTTATTCATTGAATATTCACCGAACACCATTACAATTAATGGGAAGCAAAAAACGAAAGCATGCACAACGTCTTCAAATGGCCCCAAAAGCTGCCAAAACACATCAAATTAGGGGGAGACACCAAGAAAGGGACCTCAGTTCACCCACAGCAACCAGGAGTCTACACATTTACCAAAATTATTGGCAGACATCACTAAGTGGCATCAATTTCACCAGAGTACAAATAGTATAATGGAGAACAATATCTCTTTCACTACAGCCAACCCAGCAGATGGAGAGACACAATCAGGACTCTCCAAATTTCCAAAATTTAATATCAGACACCAATGATTTGGCATCAATTTCACCACAGTGTAAATAGTATACTAGGGACCGACAGGTCTTCCACTACACCCAACCCAGCAGATGGACCAGGAGTATTCACATTTCCAAAAATTATTGGCAGACACCACTGAAGTGGAATCAATTTACAATAGTAGAAATAGTATAATAGGGATCGACATCTCTTCCATCACAGTCAACCCATTACATGGACACCCAACCAGGAGTGTTCACATTTCCAAAAATTAGGGCCTGATGCCATTGAAGTGGCATCAATTTAACAGGAGTAGAAATAGTATAATAAGGAACGAAACGTCTTCCACTACAGCCAACCCAGCAGATGTAGACCAACCATGACTGATCACATTTCCACAAACTTTTGTTAACATCTGCAGCAGCAACAGCAGGCACAGAAACCACACTAAGGATATCACAGAGTGCAGTTACACAAGATTAATGCATCACACTAAAAAATACAACAACATCTAGTCTGTACAGTCTGTGATTCTGCAATTGGGGTGCAAAAGTCCTTTTTAGAACCATGACTTGTTTATCTTGAGGATAGTTAGGCTGTCTACACTTTCAAGGGACAGCAGGCTGCGCTTATTTGTCAGGACATCACCAGCGCTGAAGACAAGTTCTGAGAGAACGCTAGTTGCCAGACATGATAAAACCTCCAAGGCGTGTGAGGCAAGCTCGGGCCACTCATCCATTTTGAAAAACCAAAATGTGAAAGGTTCCAAACCCTCCCTGATGGTATTGATATTCAGTTCTAGATACTCCTGCACCATCCTCTCCATTCGTTCGCCACTTGTAAGACTTGGACTCTGTTGTGCCAGTGCACAAGCTGGTCTAAAAAAAAGTGTCAAAGGACTCGCAGAAATTGCTTCTTCCACTTTCACTACTGCAGCTGCTAATGCAGCTATTTTTTTGGAGTTGACGAATTGACATGCCGGAAGTAGTAAGTTTAGAGCTGCGATGCACACTGTGTGCCTCACTGCTGTCTTGTGGAAAACCTCTTTAAAACCTCTTTTAAGGTTCCGCATGTTTCAATACTCCAGCATTCGTGGGTCCCTTTGCAGGGCGGAAAGAATCTGGCAATATTTTCTCTTATAATGTGGATCTAACAGAGTGGCAACCCAATTGTCAGCACTATTTCGAATCATAACTATATGGGGATCTTGTTGAAGATAGTGCAGCAAGAAGGCACTCCTATGTTGGGCTCTTTCATGAGGTCCAAGCCCATGCTGTGTTGGTGGCTGGGTAACGCTGATGTTTGTTTCCTTCATCCCCTCCTGCCAACCACGAACATCAGGGAGGGGATGATTATCCTCTTCACTTCCTGACAGTTGCTCACCCATCACCTCTTCCTCCTCCATTTGTTCTTCGGATCTTGCATCTTCACTAACAGTTTGTCTGTTATCACCAGCCCTTCTCGATCGCAGTAATCCACCCTCCCTTGGCACCCACCTGTGTGACGACAGTCTGGGACTTTGAGACCATTTATCCTCGACTGCTTCCTCCTCTTCCTCTGGGACCACCACTTCCTCCCGCTGGCTATTCAAAGTCTACTCCAGCATATATATGACCAGAATAGTGATGCTGATGATGGCATCATCAGTACTAACCATTTTAGTGGCCATTTCAAAACTGTGCAGAAGGGTGAAAAGGTCCTTAATAGCGATGAGCGAATTTATTCGGAAAACGATCGCCAAACATAAATTCGGCATGAATATGACACATTCGAATTCGTGATCAGAAACACAAGCAAAATTTTATAAAATCGGTAAAAATCTGTAACATTCGGTAAAAGTGCGGGGAAAAATTTGCGTTGCCACAAAAGTATTTTCGGCACTTTAGCAACAATAATGGTGGTGTATCATGAGCGTTTGTCACATGTTTAACCCCTTAAGCCCCAAGGGTGGTTTGCACGTTCATGACCTGGCCAATTTTTACAATTCTGATCACTATCCCTTTATGAGGTAATAACTCTGAAACGCTTCCATGGATCCCGGTGATTCTGACATCGTTTTCTCGTGACATATTGTACTTCATGTTAGTGGTAAAATTTCATTCAAATAACTTGCGTTTATTTGTGAAAAAAATGGAAATTTGGCAAAAATGTTAAAAATTTCGCAATTTTCCAACTTTGAATTTTTATGCCCTTAAATCACAGAGATACGGCACACAAAAAACTTGATAAGTAACATTTCCCACATGTTTACTTTACATCAGCACAATTTTGGAACCAAAATTTTTTTTTCTTAGGAAGTTATAAGGGTTAAAAATTGACCAGCGATTTCTCATTTTTGCAACACCATTTTATTTTTACTGAAGCAAAATAGAGGATAGAATCTCCAGTGCTGGACTTCAGTTAAAAATTCATCATTTATTATAAATTCTTAAAATCGGACAAGAAAAAAGTATGAATAAGGACATACAGGCAGATGGGGTCTCTGGTGGTCTCCAACCAACGCGTTTCGACCTAGAAGGTCTTACTCATGGTTGAACCATGAGTAAGACCTTCTAGGTCGAAACGCGTTGGTTGGAGACCACCAGAGACCCCATCTGCCTGTATGTCCTTATTCATACTTTTTTCTTGTCCGATTTTAAGAATTTATAATAAATGATGAATTTTTAACTGAAGTCCAGCGCTGGAGATTCTATCCTCTATTTTGCTTCAGTCAACGCCCCTGATCAAGGTGACTCCGTGCGCAGGAGGATTATGGATCACAACTGAGACTGGTGAGCTGACTTCCCCTATTTTCCCTATCCTTCTACAACTATTTTATTTTTACGGACCACATCACATTTGAAGCCACTTTGAGGGGTCAATATGATATAAAATACCCAAAAGTGACACCATTCTAAAAACTGAACTCCTTAAGGTGCTCAAAACCACATTCAAGAAGTTTACTAACCCTTTAGGTGCGTCACATTTTTTGAATATTTTAAAAAAAATGAACATTTAACTTTTTTTCACAAAAAAATACTTCAGGTTCAATTTTTTTTATCTTACCAAGGGTAACAGGAGAAATTGGACTGCAAAATTTGTTGTGCAATTTGTCCTGAGTACGCTGATACCTGATATGTGGGGAGGAACCACTTTTTCGGCACATGGCTGAGCTCAGAAGGGATGGAGCGCCGTTTGACTTTTTCAATGCAAAATTGGCTGGAATTCAGATCGGACGCCATGTTACGTTTGGAGAGCCCCTGATGTGCCTAAACAGTGGAAACCCCCAAGTGACCCCATTTTGGAAACTAGACCCCCCAAGGAACTTATCTAGATATGTGGTGAGAACTTTGAACCCACAAGGGCTTCACAGAAGTTTATAACGTACAGCAGTACAATTGAAAAATCATATTTATTCCAAAAAAATGATCTTTTCACCTCCAATTTTTATATTCCCAAGGGTAACATGACCCTAAAAGTTATTGTGCAATTTGTCCTGAGTGCGCTGATACCCCACATGTGGGGGTAGACCACTATTTCTGCTCATAGCAGAGCTCGGAAGGGAAGGAGCGCCGTTTGACTTTTTCAATGCAAAATTGGCTGGAATTCAGATCGGACGCCATGTTACGTTTGGAGAGCCCCTGATGTACCTAAACAGTGGAAACGCCCCACAAGTGACCCCATTTTGGAAACTAGACCCCACAAGGAACTTATCTAGATATGTGGTGAGAACTTTGAACCCACAAGGGCTTCACAGAAGTTTATAACGTACAGCCGTACAATTAAAAAATCATATTTTTTCCAAAAAAATGATCTTTTCACCTCCAATTTTTATTTTCCCAAGGGTAACGGGACCCTAAAAGTTATTGTGCAATTTGTCCTGAGTGCGCTGATACCCCATATGTGGGGGTAGACCACTATTTGGGCGCATGGCAGAGCTCGGAATGGAAGCAGCGCCATTTGACGTTTTTGGCTGGAATTGAGATCGGACACCATGTCGCGTTTGGAGAGCCCCTGATGTACCAAAACAGTGGAAACCCCCCACAAATGACTCCATTTTGGAAACTAGACCCCCCAAGGAACTTATCTAGATGTGTGGTGAGAACTTTGAACCCACAAGGGCTTCATGGAAGTTTATAACGTACAGCCGTACAATTAAAAAATCATATTTTTTCCACAAAAATGATCTTTTCACCTTCAATTCTTATTTTTCCAAGGGTAACAGGACCCTAAAAGTTATTGTGCAATTTGTCCTGAGTACGCTGATACCCCATATGTGGGGGTAGACCACTATTTGGGCGCATGGCAGAGCTCGGAACGGAAGCAGCGCCATTTGACGTTTTTGGCTGGAATTGAGATCGGACACCATGTCGCGTTTGGAGAGCCCCTGATGTGCCAAAACAGTGGAAACCCCCCACAAATGACACCATTTTGGAAACTAGACCCCCCAAGGAACTTATCTAGTTGTGTGGTGAGCACATTGAACCCCCCAGTGCTTCACAGAAGTTTATAACGACCGGGCGTGAAAATAAAAAAATTGTATTTTTTCCACAAACATGATCAATTAGTCCCCAGTTTTTTTATTTTCCCAAGGGTAACAGGAGAAATTGGACCCCAAAAGTTGTTGTCCAATTTTTCCTGAGTACGCTGATACCTCATATGTGGGAGAAAACTACTGTATGGGCACACGTCGGGTCTCGGAAGGGAAGTAGTGACGTTTTGGAATGCAGACTTCGATGGAATGGTCTGTGCGTTTGGAGAGCCCCTGATGTACCTAAACTATTGAAACTCCTCACAAGTGACCCCATTTTGGAATCTAGACCCCCCGCAGAACTTATCTAGATGTGTGGTGAGCACTTTGAACCCCCAAGTGCTTCACAGAAGTTTATAACGCCCGGGCGTGAAAATAAAAAAATAATTTTTTTCCACAAAAATGATATTTTTGCCCCCAATTTTTTATTTTCCTAAGGGTAACAGGAGAAATTGGACCCCAAAAGTTGTTTTGCAATTTGTCCTGAGTAGTGTGATACCCCATATGTGGGGGTAAAACACTGTTTGGGCGCATGGCAGAGCTTGGAAGGGAAGGACCACCATTTGACTTTTTCAACTCAGAATTGGCTGGTATTGAGATCAGATGCCATGTTGCATTTGGAGAGCACCTGATGCGCCCAAACAGTGGAAACCACCAATTCTAACTCCAACCCTAACCCCAACACACCCCTAACCCTAATCTGAGCCCTAACCCTAGCCCTAACCCTAGCCCTAGCCCTAGCCCTAATGGGAAAATGGAAATAAATACATTTTCTTTTAATTTTATTATTTTTCCCTAACTAAAGGGGTGGTAACGGGGGGTTTGATTTACTATTTATGGCGGTTTTTATATTTGGCAGCTGTCGCACACTAAAAGACGCTTTTTATTGTAAAAATAGTTTTTGCATCACCACATATTGAGAGCTTTAATTTTTCCGTATTTTGACCCACTGAGTCATGTGAGGTCCTATTTTTCACGGGACGAGTTGACGTTTTTATTGGTACCATTTTCGGGCACGTGACAATTTTTGATCGCTTTTTATTCCAATTTTTGTGACGCAGAATGAACAAAAACCAGCATTTCATGAATTTCTTTTGGGGGGTGCGTTTAAACCGTTCCACGTGCGATAAAATTGATAAAGTGGCTTTATTCTTCGGGTCAGTACGGTTACAGCGATACCTCATTTAGGTCTTTTTTTATGTTTTGTCGGTTTTATGCAATGAAAACTATTTTATATATAAAATAATTATTTTTGCATCTCTTTATTCTGCGAGCTATAACTTTTTAATTTTTTTTGCTGATGATGCTGTATGGTGGCTCGTTTTTTGCGGGACAAGATGACGTTTTCAGTGGTACCATGGATATTTATATGCGTCTTTTTGATCGCGCGTTATTGCACTTTTTGTTCGGCGGTATGATAATAAATCATTATTTTTTGCTTCGTTTTTTATTTTTATTTTTTAAGGGGTTCGCTAAAGGGGTTAACTAATGGGACAGTTTTATAGGGAAAGTCGTTACGGACGCGGCGATACCAAATATGTGTACTTTTATTGTTTTGTTTTTTTTATTTCCAAAAAATGAATTTATTGGGGGAATATTTTTTTTTTCCTAATTTATTTGGCGATTTTTTAAAAATTATTTTAACACTTTTTAAAAAATTTTTTTTAACTTTCTTACATTGTCCCAGGTCACTGTGACAGATCAGCGATCTGTCACAGGCAGTGCAGCAGACTTCCTCCTGCCTGCGCTTTGCAGGCGCTGAGGAAGCCGGCTCCCTGCTGGCCCCCGTCGCCATCTTGAATTCGGGGGCCTGCAGGGAAGGAGCCCCCGCAGCAGCGCTGCACATTGCGCTGCCGTGGGGCTCAGGGAAGCACGGAGGGAGCCCCCTCCCTGCCGATGCTTCCCTTTAACCCCCAGTGCACCGCGATCGTGTTTGATTGCGGTGTGCAAGGGGTTATCGTGTCGGGGGCGGTCCGTGACCGCCCCTGACACATTGTGCCAGGTATCAGCTGTGATAATCAGCTGACACCCGGCCGCGATCATCGGCGCTCACCACGTGGGCGCCGCTGATCGCTATGACGTACTATCCCGTCCCTGGGAATTAAGTCCCAGGGCACATAGACGGGATAGTACGTCATATGGGATTAAGTTGTTAATGATGGGAGGGGGTTTGCAGAGCTCAGAGCTATGGCGTTCTTGTAAACAGTCTTTTTTTCCCCCTAACTTTATATATGCACATTGCAGCTAGACAATCAGGGCGCAGGAAACGCCCTCAATATCCTGACATAATGGCTTGTGGATTGGCTACTGAAATCACATGTCCCTCTCCATATAAAGAGCGGACATCTTGTTTTTGCACCATTTTTGTCAGGAACAGCGGAACGCACTAAATAAAAATAAATAATAAAGTGCGTTCGCCGCTCGGGGTCCACCGTGCAGTAGATGTTACACCGCTGCTAGGTAATGACAGACGAGCAATATGGCGGTATAATGCGCACGGGTTAGACTTCACCCGAAGTGCGCAAAGCGGGCTCTGTGCACACACAGAGGCGCCGCAACATAAACATATGAAAACGCTGAGCCTGTTAGTGTCACAGACCACAGGGAAATGCACTCACGGTATCTGGTCACAGGACCCAAGGCAGAGGAGCTGCGTCCGTCTAGACCTACCGTGTGTGCGGCATCGCTACTGTGGACGCCAAGGAGGGCTGCAACTGCAGTGCGGCGTAGGGCACGGCCGCTAGTCGACAAAACTAGGAAGCAGGCGCAATGTTGGACGCTAGAGTAGAGGTGAGGTGTGCAGAGTGGACTAAGGCTTGCCACTGACTGGCGCTGACTGCTGCACTAATTCCCTATCCACACGCGTAATATCAGAGGCAAGGGGTTTCAAATGAGTCAGTCACCAGAGTCATACATCCGTCACCATTCACACATCAGCTTGAAAAGTCTATACTAGCGCATGGCCGAACGGTCATGCGCGCTTTTTATAGCCGTGCGGGACCTTCCAGATCTCCGAGATGGACCAATGAGATCTGGAGCACATGACTCCCGATCTCCAATTGGAGATTGCCTCGTGAGCATGCCCAGTAGGAGCACAGAGGAACTTAGTCTCTGGAGCGGTCTGCTGCAAAGTAATCTTCTCTGCAGTAGATAGACAGCAGGAGACCGCAGAATGTGAGGCTCTGGATTCCTGCAGAGCAGACTCAGAACCCAGACGCCTAACAATTTTGACACTGTAACAGCGCAGAGAGGCGCTCCTGACGCTGTCACTGTTAACAGCAAGATTTTAGCTAGCTAGTTAGGCTGTTGTATATCAGTCAGATAGTGTAGCTAGCTACTGTCCAGTGTGGCTGTTAAATTTACCTTCCAGCACTTTTTTTTCTTTTTTGTACATTCCTGAGGTCCTCAAAGAAAGCCAGCAGGGCACGTAAGACCTAATGCACATTAAAAAAGTTACAATTTTTTTCTGTTGCTAAATGTGAAACAGCCTGCAGTATCCCATGTTGTCATTTTGTGGCGGTGATATGAACCTGTCTGCAGACCTAAGGCACATTAAAAAAAGTTATAATTTTTCAGTTGCAAAAGTTAGACATCCAACCGTATCACACTTTGTCATTTGGTTGGAAATTAAGCTGTAGAGTCCTGATCCAGAGGCTACAAAATATTCTTCTGTTATTAATGTCATATAGTAAGGAACCTGACTTTAAAATAATTTGTAGCATCTAGTGTGTTATAGAGACCTGATCCATAGGCCACAAAAAATTCTTCTGTTATTAACGTCATACAGTAAGGGACCTGACTTTGACCCCTTCCCAACATGCACCGTACTAGTACTGCTCTGCGGGAGGTGCGTTCCCACAAACAGCAGTCCTAGTATGGCGCACCGATCTCGTGCCTCACGCTGAGCGCCGCGGCGATCAGGTGCGGGTGTCAGCTGTATGTGACAGCTGACACCCCGCAGCAATGCCCACGAATGATGCTAGCATTGATTGCGGGCATTTAACCTTAACCCCTCTGATGCCGCTGTCAGTAGTGACAGCAGCATAGAGAAGCATCGTGCAGGGAGGGGGCTCCCTGCACACTTCCATCGGGACATCGCGATGCGATTGCGATGGCCTGATGGTCTTCATGGAGACCCCCGGCACCAAGATGGCCGTGGGCTCCTTCCAGGTCCTGCAGGGAGGTGGCTTGTGAGCACCTGCTGAGAGCAGGCACCAGCATGCCTCCTTCCCTGCCTGTCAGATCGCTGATTTGATATTAAGCAGTGAAAAGTGTCAGATCTTATATAGTGATGTCCCATTTTGGGACAATGTAAAAAAAGTTAAAAAAAAAAGTTAGAATGTGTAAAAATATATATTTTTTTAATTTCTAAATAAAGAGAAAAATAAAATAAATATTTTCCAATAAATACATTTATTTATGTAAATGTAAAAACAATAAGAGTACACATATTTGGTATTGCCACGTCTGTAACTACCCGTTCTATAAAACTATCCCAACACAAAGTGCAATAAAACGCAATCAAAAAGACGCATGTAAAATAAAAATGGTACCGCTGAAAAAGGACATCTTGTGCCGCAAAAAACAAGCTGCCATACAGCTCCATCAGCAGAAAAACAAAAAATTTATAGCTGTCAGAATAAAGCGATGCAAAAATAATAATTTTTTCTTCAAAATAGTTTTCATTGTGTAAAAGCGCCAAAACATAAAAAACTATATAAATGAGGTATCACTGTAATCCTACTGACCCGAAGAATAACGCTGTCTTACCAATTTTACCACATGCAGAAGTGTATAAAAAAAACAAAAAAACAAAAAGCATATCATCCCAATAAACATATATCATATCCATATCATCCCAATAAACATAGACTTAAGCACCCATACAGTCTTGTTACTGGGAGTGGATGAAGGGTTTAGCCGTATACTGGAATCCACACAGCATCATACGTGGAAGAAGGCAGAACAAATGGCATAAAAGTAAATAAAACCAATTCTTCACATTCGATTTTTTTTCATTCTGCCTCCCAAAGATTGCAGTAAAGCTCAGCGTACATTTATCGTGCAATCTGCGTGAGCGCTTACACCGGGGTTTCTGTGTAAATCTCTGAAAATACATGATCCAGACAGAACCCCTGGTGGAAGATTCCCTGTAATGAGGCAGATGGAGGCACTGTGGGCGCCATAGGACCTATGACCCGGCAGTGTCCGTCTTTTTAGGATTGTATAAAAGTGCCGTCAGCCACAGATTTGGGTACTTCTGAAAAGGACACCACTAAACAGAGGTCAGACGGAGTCCAAAGTAAATCTGCTGCCTCCTTATAGTGAATGGATCCCTCGGGGGTTTAATCTGTCACGTCACTCAGAGATTTAGATGGAAACCCCAAAGTGCTCAGCGTAGAGCGCCGGATAAATGTGATCCCTAACGTTATGTAAAATGTTCCCAATAAAAGCTTCAACTCAGTCCACAAAAAAAGCAAGTCCTCACTCAGGTCTGTCATGTGTTAATGGAAATATAGGGGGCTCCCACCTTACTGGTAGCACAAAGGCTCTGGAAAAACTAAGCCGTAGCCTCAATAATGCCGCTATCATTGCCATATATACCAGGAGCAGCCTAGTTACCACAGGACTCAGGGGAGTCGCACACTCTGAGCGATTTTAAAAAAAGACTATGTAGTTTGTTCCAAGTGTGCCATCTGTCAAAGAGCCAAAAAGTCAATATCCTAATTGGCCAGTTAACTGGTGCGACTCAGAGGGAAGTAAAGTCCTGGCCGGACACTGATAAAAGAACTGTCAAACAAATCTTAGCCAGACTAAAAGACACTTTTGATACCCGCACTGCAACAGAGATAAAATGAGATTCTTTTTGTGCAAACAGAGAGTGCAGGACAGTATACAGGACTCTGCCCTTAATCTTCAGGAGGCACTACGGGCTGTAAAGCAGGTTGATCCTGAAAGCGTGTAAGATGAAGATAGATTATTAACAGAGCAGTTCATAGAGGGACTCCAGTCTAACAACCAAAGGACACAGCTGCGCATAATGGCCCTACAAAATCCTGAATTGGACTTTGCACACTTTAAGGATAGAGCCATCAGAGTGCTGCGTGAACCGAACCCTAGCCGCACAGAGCCCTCTAAGCATCCTGCAATTACATACCAGCAGGAGACAGCATCCTTTCAAAAGACCTCTATTGAGACTGACAAGCCATCCCAAGATGAGGATTCTGCTGCAGACTTATGTATCCAAGTCAAGGAACTAACTAAAAGTGTGGCTACACTCACAAAAACTGTGCATTCCCTGCAAGTGATTCCAAAGAAGAAGATCCAGCTGGCCTCCAGTCCAGAAGACGTCCCGTGGCGACAGCAGAAGAGGATCCCACCGACCAGAGGGAGAGACAGCGATCATTATGACGAGGACGGACAGCCCATCTGTCGCCGCTGCAACAAGGCGGGACACCTAGCAAGATACTGTCAAAGGGCCAACCCCCAGGAGTAAAACGACAAGGCCCACCAAATTGGCGAGACAAGTATGTAGGAGGACAACCAGTCTTGCCTGTTGAGATTGACGGTTTTCCGATGAATGCTTTACTGGACCCTGGCTCCCAGGTGACAGCGATACCATATGTTCTTTTTAAGCAATACTGGGCAGATTCAGACATTACTCACAGCCCAGATAAAGACCTTGTCATTTTTGCCAGCAATGGTCAGCCCTTGCCTCAGATGGGGTATAAAGAGGTGACCATCAAGATTGGCCGAGTAGAATTGCAATCGCAAGGTTTGATAATAGTTGATATTGACAAACGAGAATGCCATCCTATGATCACTTTAGGCACTAATGTAATTGAAAATTGTCTTGGAGAAATTATTGTTTTGTTACAACAGGTAGCCGAGACCGCCAGCTCCAGTCAGCAATGGGTCCTGCAAAAGGAGATCAGAGCCCTGATGCAGAGACAACAGGTAGAGCTGTCTGGTGGAGAAGTCAGCAGTGTCAGAGTAAGTGATCCTTTCCCCATTGCAGAACCTCCCAGAAGTGAAATGTTAATTTGGTGTCAGGCAGCAATAGGCCTTAGGGGTCAAGATTACCAAGCCTTGGTAGAACCCATGTATTCTGATAGTAGGCCCACTATCCTGACAGCTAGAGGGGTAGTTGATCTCCGCAAGGGGAGAGTACCAATACGCAACTTAAATTGTGGGGAGAGAGAGGTCCAGTTACCCCGGTATGCCACCCTTGCTAAATTGTTCACTGTCAGTAACAATGTAATAGAGACACTAGAACCCTTGCTTCCATCTGACAAAGTGGAAGAGAATGGCTCTGAAGGGCAGCAGGAGGATTGGTGTCAGCAACTACACGTAGGCACCGACTCCACCCCTTCGCACCAAAAGCATGGGGCTTACCGGGTGGCTTGAGAATTTGAACGGGTCTTCAGCAAGCATCCTATAGACTTGGGGCAGGCAAAAGGGGTTAAACATCATATCCCCACCGGAGATCATCCACCCATTAAAGAGAGATACCGGCCTGTACCCCCAGCACACTATCAATGTGCCAAGAGTATGTTACGAGAGATGAAGGAGGCTGGGGTAATCAGAGATAGTTGTAGCCCCTGGGCAGCTCCATTAGTCCTCATTAGGAAGAAAGATGGTACTATGAGAATGTGTGTAGACTACAGGCGGATTAACAGCATTACACATAAAGACGCGTACCCATTGCCTAGAATTGAGGAATCACTAGCTGCACTGAGAATGGCTAATTATTTCTCTACCTTAGATCTCACCAGTGGGTATTGGCAGGTTCCTGTGGCAGAGGCAGACAAAGAGAAGACAGCGTTTACAACACCAATGGGCCTCTGCGAGTTTAACTACATGCCGTTTGGGCTCAGCAATGCACCAGGAACATTTCAGCGGTTAATGGAATGCTGCCTTGGACATAAAAACTTTGAAACCGTTCTGCTGTACCTGGATGACATCATCGTCTTCTGCAAAACCTACGAAGACCATTTGAAGCACCTAGCCGAGGTATTCGAAGCCCTGTCAAACTTTGGCCTGAAAATAAAACCGTCCAAATGTCACCATTTGAAACCCAAGGTGCAGTACCTAGGCCATGTGGTGAGCGCGGAAGGTGTGGCACCCAATCCTGACAAAGTTACCGTTATCCGGGACTGGAAAAGACCCAGCACTATCCATGAAGTGAGGCAATTTCTTGGGTTAGTAGGCTACTACCGAAGATTTATCAAGAACTTCACCAAGATAGCAGCACCGCTGCAAGATCTTCTAGTGGGCCAATCCAAGAAGGCCAAGAGCAAAAATCTTCCATTCGAGTGTAACAAAAGGATAGAAGAGTCCTTCACCAAGTTGAAATTGGCCCTCACAGGAGATGAGGTCCTGGCCTATCCTGACTATGACCAACCATTTGTACTTTACACTGATGCCAGCAACGTGGGATTGGGAGCAGTGCTGTCACAAGTGCAGAAAGGCAGAGAGAGTGATTGCCTATGCCAGCAGGAAGCTCGTCCCACTGAGAGGAACCCCGACAACTACAGTTCCTTTAAGCTGGAGTTCCTCGCCATAGTCTAGGCAGTAACAGAGCGCTTCAAGCGCTACTTGGCTTCTGCAAATTTCACCATCTATACGGACAATAATCCGCTAACCCACCTTGAAACGGCAAAGCTCGGGGCACTTGAGCAGCGATGGATGGCCCGGCTGTCCAACTACGAGTTCACCATCAAGTACAGAGCAGGACATAAGAATGCTAATGTGGATGCGTTGTCCAGGATGCCTAATTCACCAGACGGGGGAGAAGATCCAAAAGAACTCGAGGAAATCGAGTTACCAGCCTTCCACCGTCCAATTGCAGCCCAGCGCTCTCAAGGAGTGAGGAATAAGCGCTTTGTCATACGAGAGGTAACGTTGAACCCATTATCCCATCATGAGTGGGTAGAGACACAAGATAGTGATCCAGCTGTTCGCCTAGTAAAGGAGTGGCTGGCACAAGCTGATTCACACCCTGGTCCAGATGATCCACAGGAAGCATAGCAGTTATGGAAGGAGAGAGGCAAGCTGTTCATCTACAAGGGTAAACTGTGTCGGAGGAACATCAACTCGCACACACACAAACTGGTCTGGCAGGTGGTAGTCCCGAAGAGGGATGCGCCAATGGTCTTAGAGGTGTACCACAATGGAGCAGGACACTTCGGTTGGAAGAAGTTGGAAATTCTACTTTGTGAAAGATTCTACTGGGTTGGCATGAGGAGTTCCATTGAGAAGTGGTGCCGAGAATGTGGCCCATGTAACCTGCGCAGAAAAGACCGTAACAGCCAGCGAGCCCCATTATAGCTGATCATCACAAAACAGCCGCTTGAACTGGTAGCCTTGGATTACGTGAAGTTAACTCCGAGTAGGAATGGTTACACCTATGCTTTGACCATCGTGGACCATTACTCAAGGTTCTTGGTAGTCGTGCCTGTTAAAGACCAAACAGTGAAGACAGCAGCCAAGGCGTTTCAGCAACACTTTTGTCGACCGCACGGATACCCTGAACAAGTGCTCACAACCTAGGTCCAGCCTTTGAGGCAGAAGTGTTCCAGGAGTTCTGTAACATGTACGGTTGCAAGAAAATCAGAACAACGCCGTACCATCCACAGACAAATGGCATGTGTGAGAAGATGAACCAAGTGGTCATTGACTTATTGAAGACCTTACCTCTGGAAGAACGAAACCAGTGGCCAGAGAAGTTGCCAGATCTGGTAGATCTATATAATCATATACCGGTAAATTCTACCAATTTCACTCCGGCCTACCTGATGAGAGCAAGACCTGTCAAATTACCCATTGATTTAGACATGGGCGTCTTAACACCTGAGATGACATCACCAGATGCAGACTGGAATACAGAGCGGCAACAACAATACCGCAAAGTACAAGAATGTGTGCAGAAAAGTTTGTCCCAAGCAAGACAGAGACAGGAAAGAAATTACAACCAACGCACCCCTGCAGTTCCTTTGACACCAGGAGAACAAGTACTTAAAAGAAAGAGACGTGTTCACAAACTAGATGACCAGTGGGAAGCAGAGCCATACACCATGATACCTTCAGACTTTAATAACACCAAAGTATGTATCATCAGCAAAGATGGAGGAGAAACCTTCGAAGCAGTCTCAAGAGATCATCTAAAGATGTGCCCTGATCAATTGAAGGATAAGAAAGAAGTCCAGGACACTTCACAACCCATAGTAGTGGTGGAAGAAAAGATTCAAACTGTACTTGGAGAATTTCCTCGTGCGTGGACACAAGTAAATCAGGCAATAGTAGCACCAGTACTAACCTTTCATCAGCCTACTGCACCAGATGAAGAAGAGACTCTAAATGAAATGGCTCCAGTAACAGATACCACATCTGCAGAGGAATGCGGAAATCTGTCCCCTGCTAACAGCGAATCTGACAATCTCATGGTGAGTCTAGGAGTAGAGAGAAGGCAGTCTAGAATAACTATCTTACACAAGTCTACTTATAGCGTAGTGACTAATGCACCAACAGTAGACATCAGAGAACAGGTCAGGTCATCAGAAATACCTATACTGCGTAGATCCACTCATAGTACTAGAGGTCAGATCCCTTCCCGTTACAGAGATTACGTAATGTAAATAAAGTAATAAGAATGTATAGTAGTAACCGTTAAGCATGAGAGCCTACAGAGACTTACTGTAAGAACCTTTTTTAAAGTATTCGCAATAACCAGTTAAAGGACAATTGGGCCACAGGACTATGTGGGGTCAGAACTGTATTTGTAAATAGTTACTCCAAAAAGGCCTTGGAAATAAGCCACCGGCGTGGCCGAAAAACAGGCCCATCTACAGAGTGCCCTGTAGCCACGCCCAGGGATGACACACAAAGTGGGTTAAAGCGGTTCCCACAACCAAACTCCAGGTACAAGCACAAAGACAATTCCTGGATAGCAGCTTAAGGACTGGTCGCTGCAGTAACTGTGCTATTGTTTTTCTCTTTCTTGTCTAGTTTTTGATAATTTTTACAATTTTTAAGACTTTGTAGATTTTCATTAATTGTTGCTGCTAACAATTCTTGTTATATTTTCCTCAGTCCAGGAGTACTGAACTTAACTGGGGGGGAATGTGACACCCCAGAGTCCGGTTGTCACAGTGACATCACCTCCCTCTAAGAGGTGAAGTCATGCTTGGAGGCAGAAAAGGGACCCCCATGCCAGGCAGCATAGATTTAATCACAATTTCCTGCTGCAAGTCAGAAAAGGGAGATACCTTATAAATTCTGGCCAACAGAGGGGGTTGGTGAGTCAGCTAGAAATCAGCTGAGGGAGTTGTCATGGAAACGAAACAGCTGTGAGCTGTGAGGAGAAATGGTGATGACAGTTAAATGTGAGGACGTGAGGTAAAGAGATCTTTCTAGAAGATCCTGAGAGATGAAGACAGGGAGCTGAACAGAGAGGAGCTCGATAGGCAGAGCTGATCTGTGAAGAGGGAAAGGACAAGAGCAGAGACTGAGAGACTCTAGGGAAGCTAAAATACTGCATATAGCAGACCCCTGAGTGAAGCGCTAATAAAGAGAAAAGGGACATCAGAGTCCTAGGCTGACAGGAGCTGTACATCCTCATAGCCGAATCTGAAAGTATAGGGGATTGTAAATTCCTGTGCACATTGAACACCTGAGGGCACGTCAGCGGATAAGGAGCCCGGGACCGACGGTGAAGAGAACAGTACCCGTGGAATAGGCTCACGCTGACAGCCGTACAGGTTAGAGAAACCATCACGAATAGAGGGTCGCAGCATAGTTATATACAGCGGAGACCCACACACAAAGCGCAGAAAGGAAGGTCCTAAATCCCCACCTGGCAAGGTGGATCCCCTGAATGCCTCCAGGCAAGCCGGACTAATTCCATCACCTGTATGTGGTACTCTGGACTACAACCAATTACCAGTAAAAGGTAAAGAAACTGCACCTCTCTGTCTTTCTCTCATTTCTCTGCACCCCAACGTTCACAGTCATTTTTACTATTTATTTAACATCTTTGCCCTGGGACTACAGCCCTACCTGTGGAGGGCTACAACATCATAGCTGTGCCCAACATCCATCCCAGAGAAGCAACACTGCAGCGCTGGTCACCTCTGACTAGAATACCACAGGTGGCATCACGTATTTCACCATCTAATAACTTTATTTTCATTTTTACCACATAAACACCACACAAATTTCCCCTATTTTTATTACTGGACGCCTCTGGGACATGGACCAGTTCGCTGCCGCCGTGACACCGTCCCCCATGGAAGTCGACAGGCCCGGTACCGAGTACCCCCAGGCCCCTCGGGGCGCTCCAGATGCACCAGTGATCCCGACTACGATACGACCTGGTAGGGATCGCTGGTGCGTCGCTAAATGATCGCTAGTAAGATGTCAAACAGGCAGATCTCTTCAACAACGCACCAGCGATCCCGACAATGATACGACCTGGTAAGGATTGCTGGTGCGTTGTCACACAGCAGCTATTCTGAACGATTCCAGCCTGCGTCCCTGAGTTCTGTGTCGCCAACGAGGTCGCTGGTCGGTGTCAAACACAGCGATTCATGCAGGCTAGCGGGATGCCGACGATGAAAAAATGGCCCAGGACATTCGAGCAGGATCAGCGATATCCAGCGGGGGGCCGGTCGCTGCTGCGTGTCACAAAATCGGTGATGCTAGCGATCTCGCTATGTGAGATGGGGCCTTTAGAACGGCCCCAAATGCTGCCAAAACACATCAAATGAGGGACAGACACCAGGAAAGTGGCCTCAATTCACCCACAATACAAATTGCAGCATGGAACTGCATCAATCAGCCAGGCATGAGCTATTGGGGTCTGGGACAGCATTTACAGCTTTCCAATGAACGTCACAGTATTATTATTATTTATTTATATAGCACCAATAATTCCATGGTGCTGTACATGAGACGTGGTTACTAGAGATGAGCGACTTTGCCTTTTTTCAGGTCGAGTCGGGTTTCATGAAACCTGACTTTCTCAAAAGTCGGGTCGAACGAAATCGGCCGATTATCGTGAAAAGTCGAAGGCCGACTGAAACACGAAACCCAATGCAAGTCAATGGGGAACCAAGGTCGGCAGGGAGTGGAGGACAGGAAACACACCAACAGTGCCCATTTTAATGCCAAAAACATCAATTCTTATTACTTAAGCTTGTCAACCATAATTTACGTTATAATAATAGTTAGGCATTGAAAACTGGGGGTTATTTGGCTAAAGTTGTGGGGGGGTAGGGTTGGCTCCAGATTTTCGTGGGCCCTGGGCCAAAGAGTGTCACTGGGCTCTTTTATCACATGCCACAATTCATGATCCTATGATACGGCAGAGAAATAGCGGTATAGTACAATGAAAAATACTTCACTTCTTACATCTCATGACTGATATCCATTTTAAATTCTCCAATAGCTCTAAAAACGGACAGTATATTACTCCATACAGTATTATGGCCACCGCATAGTGTGCTATACAGAGTAATGAGGCCCATATATTTCTCCATACAGAATCATTGGTCCCATATAATGTTTGAAACAGTATATGATGAGCTCCACATAATGCTACAGTATATGTTGGTCCCCATGGATGAAGCTCCACTGTGTTATGGGCCCAAATAATGCTCCATATATAATGGGCACCATTTCTAATGCTCCAGTGAATAATGGGCCCTGTAAATGCTGCTCCAGTGTCTGATGTCCACCTTTGTAATGCTCCAGTGTATGGTGGGCCTCATATATCATTCTCCAGAGTATAGTGCTCCCCAAAAATAGCTGTCCCAACATTGAAAACAATTAAATAAGTCTCCTCGCTAGGGAATCCCTGTACTTGTCTGGACTAGTCTGGTCATCCCCATTTTCCATCTCACTGCACTTGGACTGTTTAGGCAGAGGGCGTACAGACGTGATGTCATCGCGCTCTCTGACCAGAATGTCACTGTCAGGAAACGCGTAAGACATCACGGCGGTGGAGCAGGGAGAGGTAAGTATATCAACTTTGCAAGTGCTGTGATCCTGACGAAGCAGGGGTGCCCACTCATTGGCGACGGCACTGGCACAGGGCCCCTCATAGTACGGCGGTGTGTCTGACGGCGGGTGGGCCCTGTGCCGTCGCCCATGAGTATGCCCCCCCCACCTGCTCAAGGAACCTGCACTTTCATCTGCACCTTCCTCTTTGTCACCGTGTAAGGTGGTATAGTATGCGAGAAGGGGAACCTGAGTTTCATCAGGGTCACATTCTGGCTGTGTAGAGTGTGAGGGGAATGTAGTGGTCTGGGTCAATGTACCAGCAGAATCATCTAGCAGTGGCTGGGCATCAGTGCACTTGTGGCGTCCCCAGGAGGGAGTACGGTCGCCACAGTGGCATTACCTTCCTCCTAGGGAGTGTGATGTCATGCTTGGGAGCAACGAAGGATCTCTCTAGCAGTTAAACCAACAGACAACACAGTTACCACTCCAGGCCAGCAGGGAGACCTCTGAACCTGACTGCTGAGGAGCTGCTCTCTGTGGTCGGGAGGAGGTAAGTTAGGGCAGTCTGTGAAGGGAAGGGGAAGTGTGTGGACGTGAGAAGGGGAGCTGGAGGATGAGCAGAGTTAAGGCTCACTCCTAGCTGGAGCGAATGGTTGGGATTCCGGTCTCCGAGTTTTTAGGGACTCTGACTGTCCTGCAGCAGAAACCGGAGGAAGTAGCAGCTGTAAATGCTCTGTTCCCAACTAAGGCTCGGAGGCCCCAGCAGTGACGTGTGTGAGCCAGAAGGAAAAGGCTATGGCTGCCTGCCATATGAGAAAATTCCAAAAGAGAGTCAAAAGGGGGAACTTCAGTGAACTCAGTACTGCAAGTACCTCAGATAAGTGCTAGAACGGAGGCCACACTACCTATCTGCAGAGAGAGAATTCCAAATTTGCTTTCAGGCTGACCAACTCCTTCTCCATCTGTACTCTGGGTCCTGGACGCCACTTACCAAGTACAGGTAAAGGAACTGCACAACTGTGTCTGTCATCTTTCTCCTGCACCTGGCGCACGGCTCTGCTACATCCTGCACTGCACACCATCTACCAACTCTTTCATCTGCCATGCGACTACGGCCCTACCTGTGCAGGGCTTCTACATCTTAGCTGCACCACAACATCTGTCCCTGAGAAGCGACACTGCAGCGAGGGTCAATCTGATCAGAAACCACAGGTGGCGTCACGTATCATTCACCTATAAACGTTATTCACCCCTTTGCATGGACGCCCAGGGCCACGGAACGGGTCATCACCACCAACGTGACACATCCCTCTGAGACACCGGCCCGGTACCGATTAACCCCACTGCCCTGACTGCCCTCCCACACTCCTTGTCAGATTCATGTTGGACTGGGGAATTCACGATTTGACTTGATAACCCAGGCATGGTATGATAGAAAGAGCTACATGGACTAATGTGAAGTGTGGCCTGCTGCATCATTCACTTTTGGTGGGGGTGAAAGACACAAGGAAAGGGGTTCTTCCTGACCAGGAGCCAGCACTTGACGACTCAGTGCTTGCATTTTTTGAAACTTCAGAAGAGGAGGGCATATTTGCTGGATTCTGTTTCGGCAATGTAAGCAAAAACCAGTTCCTGATGCTCCGGCTTTAAAAGCGGTTAACCTACTCCCAGAAAAGGTAGCCTTCCAGGCGTTCCGGAGCCAGACCATGACGCAGGCTCAACACCTCCTGCCTTAGCTGCTATTGTGCTTTTGCCACTACCAGCAGATGCACCACCACCATCAGCACCAGCTGGCCCCCCCACGCCCATGTCCACGGCCTCTTCCACCAAACTTCAAAATGTTGCAGAAAGTGAACCCAAAATAACATCAGATATATTGTACTGTATCAGAAGCGCACAGCTCTATACAGTCAAAGGATGATTGTCAATCTCCCTATACATACAAGCAGTCACACAGAGACGCTCACAGGCTCAGTATGGATTAGACAAGAATATAAAAAGTAGAAAAAGTGTACAGTATCGTCAGATAACAGGTATATATTGTATAGTTTAAACATTCTAAATCTCCGTAGATATTTCAGGAAGTAGACACAGACGCTCTCAGGCTCAGTATGGATTACAACACAATATAAAAAGCCGTAAAACGGTAATGGATCTGAAGAGTAAGGCGGTCTCAGGCTCAGTATGGATTACAACACAATATAAAAAGCTGTAAAACGATAATGGATCTGAAGAGTACAGCTGTACACAGTGTAGGGGTCATTGTTGTCAATCTCAGTATTTATTTCCACAGTCAGAAAATAACTCTCACTTGGTCAGTTTGGATTAGACCAGAATATAAAAAGCAGTAAATGGGTAATGTATCACAAGCGTAGAGCTGTATACACTAGTGTTGGGTAATTTTTAAATGTACATCTAAGTTGCAGGAGTAACCCACAGACTGTCACACACTCAGGATGGATCACACCACAATATAACAAGAAGATCCGCAAGAAATAATCACACATGTGGGACAATGTTCCAGGTGTCAATGATACACTTAGAGTGGTGGGTGGAGGAGGACTTCCTGGTAGAAAGGGTACAGTATCACCAGATACCAGGTATATATAGCATAGTTTAAACATTAAAAATGTACGTCTATATATTCAGGAGTAGTGTTGAGCCACCCCGCTAGTGTTCCAGTTCGTTTTGGTTCGTCGAACACGAGGCAAGTTCGTTGAATGTTTGTCGAATGTTCGACGAACAACGTCGAACACCATTGAAAACAATGGCAGGCAAACACAAGCACATACAAACACATAGAAAACAATTGCAAAACACCTTAAAAGGTGTCCCAAAGCAGACAAAATGCTCAGAATACAAAAATAACATATGGAAAACGGCAACTATATATAGAAAAGAGGTGGAGGAGTAAAAGGAGGAGGAGGAGACACAGATATAGGCATGTCATGCCCTTATGAAGTCAAAAAAGGTTCGAATAGAAATGTAAAATACCAAAAAACAGTAAAAATCTGAAATAGAAGACTATCATATACCGTCGGACTTCCCACCATAAATTAGACCAACTGCCGATCGGGCGGCGTTATTCCTACGAACCTCCGAACCTTCCAACAGTGGAATTTCCCACGCAGCAATGGCATAAAGTGAGACTAGGGACTTTTTTTTTTTTAAGTGGCGGAGGAATACAGTGCGGAAGGATACCTACCTTCCGTCATTGGATTCCTGCAGCCCGTAGAGAACGGCAGCATCATCTGATGCTGCAGTTCTCTACCCAAGATTGTCTTGGGACACACTCGTGGACTGCTTCGGATCGTGGGTGAGTATTTTTGTGGTTTGTTATGTTAATATTTATTCCGGAAAAGACAATGGCTTCGGGGAACAATGTGACAAGTATTGGTAAGTATGTTACTCTATGTTATATGTACTGTATGTCTATGTATGTATTGTATGAATGTATTGTATGTATGTAGTATATATGTGGTATGTATGTAGCATGTAGTATGTATGTAGTATGTATGTAGCATGCATGTAGCATGCAGTATGTATGTAGCATGCATGTAGTATATATGTAGTATGTATGTAGCATGCATGTAGTATATATGTAGTATGTATGTAGCATGTAGCATGTATGTAGTATGTATGTGGTATGTATGTAGCATGTAGTATGTATGTAGCATGCATGTAGTATATATGTAGTATGTATGTAGTATGTATGTAGTATGTATGTAGTATGTATGTGGTATGTATGTAGCATGTAGTATGTATGTAGCATGCATGTAGTATGTATGTAGCATGCATGTAGCATGCATGTAGTATGTTTGTAGTATGTATGTAGTATGTATGTAGTATGTATGTAGCATGCATGTAGTATGTATGTAGTATGTATGTAGTATGTATGTAGTATGTATGTAGCATGTAGCATGTATGTAGTATGTATGTGGTATGTATGTAGCATGTAGTATGCATGTAGTATATATGTAGTATGTATGTAGCATGTAGTATGTATGTAGTATGTATGTAGTATGTATGTGGTATGTATGTAGCATGTAGTATGTATGTAGCATGCATGTAGCATGCATGTAGTATGTATGTAGCATGCATGTAGTATGTATGTATGTAGTATGTATGTAGCATGCATGTAGTATGTATGTAGTATGTATGTAGTATGTATGTAGTATGTATGTAGCATGCAGTATGTATGTAGCATGTATGTAGTATGTATGTAGTATGTATGTAGTATGTATGTAGCATGTAGTATGTATGTAGTATGTATGTAGCATGCATGTAGTATATATGTAGTATGTATGTAGCATGTAGTATGTATGTAGCATGCATGTAGTATATATGTAGTATGTATGTAGCATGTAGTATGTATGTAGCATGTAGTATGTATGTAGCATGCATGTAGTATGTATGTAGCATGCATGTAGTATGTATGTAGCATGCATGTAGTATGTATGTAGTATTTTTTTTTTTTTTTTTTAACATTTAACACATTAGCCAGATGATGGGACTACTACTGTCCCATCATTGGCTAATGTGTCAATCACTGTCATGGTAGCAGGCATCGCCAGATGGGACTTGTAGTCCCATCGGACGATGCTTGCACAGACCCCCGGACATCAGCACAGCCCCCCGGCAGGCTGGCACAGCCCCCCGGCAGGCCGGTACAGGCCCCCACAGGGTGCACAGACCACCGGCAGGCCGGCACAGCCCCCCGGCAGGCCGGTACAGACCCCCACAGGGTGCACAGACCACCGGCAGGCCGGCACAGCCCCCCGGCAGGCCGGTACAGACCACCACAGGGTGCACAGACCACCGGCAGGCCGGCACAGCCCCCCGGCAGGCCGGTACAGACCCCCACAGGGTGCACAGACCACCGGCAGGCCGGCACAGCCCCCCGGCAGGCCGGTACAGACCCCGGGCAGTCCACACAGCCCCCCGGCAGGCCGGCAGAGACCCCCGGAAGGCCCGAAATGACGGCGCATCATGATGCGCACACACCGCGCATCATGATGACGTCAGGCTGTTAATCAACTTTGAACTTCCGATTCCGATGCCGAATTCCGATATTGAAAAAATATCGGAAGTCGGTATCGGAATTCCGATACAGCAAGTATCGGCCGATACCCGATACTTGCGGTATCGGAATGCTCAACACTACACACCGCTACTATGCCATGAAACAGTCTATTAACATTGAAAACCATTATTAATGTGAAAATGAAGTTATGCTTCTGGTGAACGAACCGTTCTCGACCGAAACCTCGAAATTGGATGGTGTATGACAAGGTGGAGGGTATCTATAGGATTGGTGAGAATTTGAATCTCACTATAGATTTGAGGATGCAGAACTATTGTCTCAGGCCCAGGAGAGATTACACCTCAATGTAACAGGCTGAAATTGGATGGTGTATGACAAGGTGGAGGATGTCTATAGGATTGGTGAGAATTTGAATCTCACTATAGATTTGAGGATGCAGAACTATTGTCTCAGGCCCAGGAGAGATTACACCTCAATGTAAAAGACTGAAATTGGATGGTGTATGACAAGGTGGAGGGTGTCTATAGGATTGGTGAGAATTTGAATCTCACTATAGATTTGAGGATGCAGAACTATTGTCTCAGGCCCAGGAGAGATTACACCTCAATGTAACAGGCTGAAATTGGATGGTGTATGACAAGGTGAAGGGTGTCTATAGGATTGGTGAGATTTTGAATCTCACTATAGATTTGAGGACACAGAACTATTGTCTCAGGCCCAGTAGAGATTACACCTCAATGTAACAGGCTGAAATTGGATGATGTATGACAAGGTGGAGGGTGTCTATAGGATTGGTGAGTATTTGAATCTCACTATAGATTTGAGGACGCAGAACTATTGTCTCAGGCCCAGGAGAGATTACACCTCAATGTAACAGGCTGAAATTGGATGGTGTATGACAAGGTGAAGGGTGTCTATAGGATTGGTGAGATTTTGAATCTCACTATAGATTTGAGGACACAGAACTATTGTCTCAGGCCCAGTAGAGATTACACCTCAATGTAACAGGCTGAAATTGGATGGTGTATGACAAGGTGCAGGGTGTCTATAGGATTGGTGAGAATATGGATTTCACTAGAGATTTGAGGACGCTGAACTATTGTCTCAGGCCCAGTAGAGATCACACCTCAATGTAACAGGCTGAAATTGGATGGTGTATGACAAGGTGGAGGGTGTCTATAGGATTGGTGAGAATTTGGATTTCACTAGAGATTTGAGGACGCTGAACTATTGTCTCAGGCCCAGGAGAGATCACACCTCAATGTAACAGGCTGAAATTGGATGGTGTATGACAAGGTGGAGGGTGTCTATAGGATTGGTGAGAATTTGGATCTCACTAGAGATTTGAGGACGCTGACAATGATGCTCTCAGTCCAAGTATGGACGCAGGCAGCCTAATAAGCAGGACTGCTGCACACACAAAAGGGTAGAAAAATGAACGCTTGGTAACTGTGCAGAAAAGAGTAAGAAAAGTATTTTTGCTTTTAAAAAAGCAGTTTGCACAGCAGTGTGCAAACAGCAATGCAGCTATCAGGGAGCCTTATAAGGCAGCCTAATAAACAACAGAGCTGATGCACAAAAATAGAGCCTCCCCTGTCACTGCACACAAAGTGTTGTGTTGTAAGTGGAAATCGCTAACAGCAGAAGCAGTTTTTGGGTTCTTCTTCCCTGCCTAACGCTCTCCCTTATTCTGAATCAGCAGCAGCAACCTCTCCCGAGTGCTAAGATCGGCAGAAGTAAGATGGCGGTCGGCGTTCACGCCTTTTTATAGCCCCTGTGATGCCACACAAAGCCAGCCAATCACTTGCATGCCCATCTCAAAGATGGTGGTGATCGATGCCTATGTCATCGTGTTGCCCACAGTGTGTGTCCTCCATCATTGGCTGAAAAAGGGCGCTGGAAGCATCTTTTGAAGCGCGACTTTGGCGCTCTGGTCGCCGACCTCGTGGCCGACCTCACACTATGGTCGGGTTTCGTTTCTTGAAACCCGACTTCAGCGAAAGTCGCCGACTTTTGAATATGACCGACCCGTTTCGCTCAACTCTAGTGGTTACTGCAAAATACAAATATCACTTACAGTAAACAAACTAACAATGACAGACTGGTACAGAGGGAAGAGGACCCTGCAATCTACTGGATTATGGGGAAGGAGACAGTAGGTCGGGGGTTGCAGCAGGTCCGATGGTGTTGAGGTGGCCATGTGGACATTACAGGTTGTAAGCTTTTTTGAAGAGATGGGTTTTCAGGTTCCGTTTGAAGGATGCAAATGTGGTGGATAATCGGACGTTTTGGGGGCGTGTTGCTGTGCCATTATAACATTTCTAATGTGGGTCAATTGATGCCACTTTTACTGTTGTCCACCCCTAATTTTTGGAAATGTTTGGACTCCAAGTTGGGTCTCCTTCTTGTGTGTTGCCTGTAGCAGTAGCGCTCCCAGACCGTCAGGCCTGTTTTTACTTTCAGTCAACTACCTGTGGTATTATCCTTAAATGTTTTTAACAATAGTAGTCTACGAAGCTGATATTTGTGACACCTGAGTGTAGCTGAGCAGAAAAGCAGTTTGAGATGTTGCATTTGTTATCATGACTCCCAGCACAGCAGGCCTACACCTGTCCCTCACCCACCTCTTAATTTGAACTTAAATTTAAAGCTGTAAATGCTGTCCCAGATCCTGGCTCATGCCTGACAGCTTGCTCTGCCATTTTATAAAAATTCTACTGTGGGTAATTGCTGGCACTTTTCCTGGTGTCTGCCCCTAATTTGAGCTATTTTGGCAACTTTTGGGCCCCCCTGAAGGCATTGTCTATGCGTTCGGTTTTGCATCCCATTGAATTCAATGGAGTTTGGTTATGTTTGACAAACTGTTCGGCGAACATCGGGAAGTTTGCCAATCTGAACTGAACCTTGAAAGGTTCGCTCATCTCTACTCCTAACCAGATGGGGATCCATAGTACGGCCTGATGGTGTATTGATTCCTTCACCTCTTTCTGATAAAACAGATGGGTGAGGCTGAATGCAGACTTACTTTTTGGCCCTGCGGACTTTTCCGCACAGAATGGAAGAAATCCGCAGGTCAAATGACCTGCATTTTTCCTGCGGATTTCTTCCATTTTTCACGCGGTTTTCTTGCGGTTTTCCCCCTGCGGATTTGGTGACAGGGGAGATGGAAAACCGCACAAAAGAAGTAACATGCTGCGGATTTTGTACCGCAGGAAAACCGCGCGGAAAAATCCGCAGCGTCTGCACAGCGTTTTTTTTTTTTTTTTCATTGATTTTAAGGCTACTGTACATCACAATGCGGATATGCAACGTTTCTGCGCGGTAAAATCCGCTGCGGATCCGCTGCAAATCTGCATCGTGTGCACACAGCCTGAGACTGTTCCACTTTTATATGTAAAAACTATTTACAGATATTCTATTGTATAACAAAAACAGTCCATGGTTATTTAGACCGGTTTTCTTAACAGTGCATTTATAACTTTATGACCATTGTCTTTTGAGAAGAATTTGTTTTTGTCTCTGATTTAGAATGAAAAGAACTATTTTGGATCAGCTTTAGACAATTCTGTGATTCGGGAAGTTTTGGGTGTTTTAATTTTTGTGTGTAACCTCTGTTGATTTTTATATTTAACACTAGCTGAAGAGCCCGGCATTGCCCGGGCATAGTACCTAACTGTGGGTCCCGCTGTCTTCCTTAACATCCCCGCTCTCCACCCGCTGTCCTGTTTTATCCCTCCGCAGCCGCACTCTACATCCATGTCCCGGTGTCCCTCCACAGCCCCGCTCTCTTCTTCCACAGCCCCGGACTCTTTGTCCACAGCCCTGCTCTCCCTCTCTCTCCCTCCACAGCCCCATTCTCTTCTTCACAGCCCTGCTCTCCCCGTCCACAGCACCATTCTCTTCCTTCACAGCCCTGCTCTCCCCGTCCACAGCCCTGTTCTCTTCCTTCACAGCCCTGCTCTCCCCGTCCACAGCCCCGTTCTCTTCCTTCACAGCCCTGCTCTCCCCGTCCACAGCACCGTTCTCTTCCTTCACAGCCCTGCTCTCCCCGTCCACAGCCCCGTTCTCTTCCTTCACAGCCCTGCTCTCCCCGTCAACAGCCCCATTCTCTTCCTTCACAGCCCTGCTTTCCCGCTCTCTCCGTCCACAGCCCAATTCTCTTCCTTCACAGCCCTGCTCTCCTGCTCTCTCCCTCTACAGCCCTGCTGTCTTCCTTCCTCCACAGCCCCACTCTCCATGCACCACACGTGGTGACGCCGGGACCAGGAGAGAGTGGTGCGCAGATTGTTCGCTCGGCCGGAGTGGGGGGAGCTGGGCGGAGTGGGTGGAGTTAGAGCGGAGCTGCAGCACATGTGATTGGGTGACCTGCGGGGGTGTGGCCTAGCGCGGGTGGCTGGAGTGGGCAGAGCTTGCCAAAGTGGGCGGAGCTAGAGAAGAGCTGCAGCACGTGTGATTAGGCGGCCTGCGGGGGCGTGGCCTAGCACTGTAGTAGGTGGCAGTAGAAGCCGGGGACTAAATTTAGGCCGGGAGTCTGCAGGGGAGAGGGGGGATAGTGCAGTTGGCGACGGGGAGCACCGACTGAGCCTGGACAGGGCTGGGAGGGTGCCGGCACTATTCGGCCCCTGTGCTGAAGACTGTCTTCCTCACAGCCCCGCTCTCCATGCACTGTCCTGCTGTATCCATCCTCAGCCCTGCTCTCCAACCGCGTCCCACTCTGCTGCTTCGTGATTGGTTGGTGTCCCACTCTGCTGCTTTGTGATTGGTTGGTGATACACACACACATTCAGATTTATATATAGAGATTTATTAAAAGTTAAGTTGAAAAAAAGAGGGGTATATTCAGCTTACCACGCCATGTAATGCAGAGTCTCAATTGAAAGCGATTTCTAGAGGGTGATTGCGGCCATATGGAAACAAGCAAGGAGGGAGGAGTGGGTGAGCACAGCCATTCAGATATTGTAAAAAATACTTTATTTAATTCTCAAAACTTAAAAAAGTGAAGGTTAAAAACAACCTGACGCGTTTCTGGCACGTCAGTACCCTTAGTCATAGGTGTGACTAAAACTTGTTGCCCTACTTTGCCAATACATATTAGCATGCCGGGTGCTATACAATTTCTAAATATAAATTAGCAGGAATACTGCACAAAATAACTGCAGACTTCTGAGACAGATTAAGGACAAAACTTTTTATTACCCTTTGTATATTCTCTATTTTAATTAACAGAAATGAATGTTAAATTTAATGGTCTTCTAGTGAGGGTTTATTTGGGGTTCTCCCCAATTTGGAAATTTCCTAATAAACAAATCATGTAAGGTCTGTCTATGCATACTGTAATTTCTAGCAAAAGTTATAGCCAGTGGAGTATCTATGTTTATAGTGGATTTTTTGTTACCTTTCCTTTCAGTAAAAGGATTAAACCTGACAATATAATGAACTTGGGCAGTTATGTAGCAGAGAAATAGTCATTAATCCTCTAAGGGACTTAGCCACTTCTCCATCTTTAAAGTACTGCATAATCCGAGGTGTGAGGGAAATTGGCAGGGACAGATTGTCATGCGTAGTAAGTCCTATATATAGCAGGAGCCAACACTCAGACACACTCTGTGTTTGCCAGTGTCCTCTGATCTGAACTTGAGAGAGAAAAAACAAAGTAGTCAAGCAAAAAGTCCCACATAGGGTGGGGTGACACCACTGCTGGGGTGGTACCTGGAGAAAAAGGGAAACAAACAAGCAAATTATGAATTTTGTTGCACAATTCATTTATTCCAAGATTTTACGCAGCAGGGGTCGAGCCCTGGAATTTGAAAAAGAGGAAGATTCTGATCCCTTCTGGAACAGGTTGGGAAATCTGTAGTCTGCTGTTTACCCTTAAGAGGCATGGGCAATGACCGAGCCCTAGGTGCCCCTCTTTATCCAGACCCTCTCCTTCCTCCCCTGCAGGCGGTAGTGGCGTGCTTGCTTCACATCGCTGTATTTTTCGTAGCTGTGATATATAGGTAAATCCCTCAATGGTACTTTGCAGTATATTTCACTTTGAATGACACTTGTTTGTTTGCAATGATTATGATAGTGTTTTAGTATCTAGATAGAATGCACAATAACTTGCGGCAGTGTCATATATGATACCAGTCCGTGTATTAGTACATGGAATGTGAAAAGTAGAGCTGTGTGGAGTCTATATCTGGCCAAAGTAGATTATGTTTTGGTGCATATTCAGGACCTGTCTAGTAACGCAAATACCCATATTTCTTTTGAAATACCAATTCTGGATCATCTCTTTTTACAACTGTGTATTCTGCCGTCGTTTTCTTATTTCTCCTGCAAATGTCTGAGTTTTTTTTCTTACAACTGTTACCGTACTCATTGTAAATACAGATGGTTTTTAAGAAAACTTGTGCTAATATTTTATGTAGAAAGCCAAAGCTTGCTAAAACAGAGTGGGTGTCTTCTAGTTTGTGAGGCTCCACTGAAAAGAATGTATTGCTCATCTTGATTGGTAGCGCTATCATAAAAAAACTACAGTTATTGGCAGCACAATCAGTAAATGTGCCATTCCTTGCCACAAGCAGGTTATATGTTAGATTTTGTGATGAAACTGAGATGTTTGAGAGAAGGATGTGATTAATATCTTTTAAAGGGAGCTATCAGTAGAAAATGACCTACTGTTTTGCTCAGGCTTTCGCATTATATGTATTTTTAAAAACAATTTAACATTTTATTTCTACATATCACGATCTTCATTAGATAAAAATAGCATTCTTCCAATTTTTCCAGGACGAGTTTACAGCAATTTCCTTATCATCAGAGGCAGGACTACAATGACCGATAAAACCTCTATACATAGCTGATAACACTAGATGCACCAATCACAATAGGCAATGTCACAGCTCTCACTGCTGCACATCCTTTCACACCCTCATTAGATGCTTCAATACAAAAGATATGGTCTGAGTCCTTTCATTGTGGCTACATACATGTGTTATTTCCTGAAACAACTGGAAGTTAGAGTCTAAAAAAGCCCTGGTGCAATGACCAGTGCGAAAGTTCAAGTTTTTTTTATGGCATTGTGCCATGAAAATGAAGAACAAACATCTTTCTAAAAAATTAGTTTTAAGTTACTTTTTTATTTATGTATCAAGTAGTGAGAAAAAAGCTATTCCACATTTTCCTACACAATTTCTTAATAGTACATCAATACTCTTTATGTGGTTGGACACTACTATGTGGGCAAATGACAAGCTCAAAAGGGAAGGCGCACTACTTGACATTTGGAGCACAAATTTTGCTGGAATCGTTCTAAGTTGCCGGATTGTAATTGCAAAGCCCTAGTAGTACCAATGCAGTGGAGGTTTGACCCCATTTTGGGAACTAGATTCCTCCGGGAATTCATCTAAGGCTGGGTTCACATCGCGTTAGGTGCCATCCGTTTAGCGGATCCGTTACTAAGCGGTACTAACACAATATAACAGATCCGTTAATGCACCCATTGCCATCCATTATTGTAACGCACCTTCGAACGCGGTCTACCGCATTTTCGGGTACGTTAGGTCACTGAGCATAGACCTCTATTACTAACGCATGCCGACACAATGCTACCATGCGTTAGCGCATGCATTAACGCGATATTAGAAAAAAATAGATTTTAGGCATCATCGTTAGCGCATCCGTTTAACGGATTCGTTAAACGGATGGCACTAACGCGATGTGAACCTAGCCTAAGAGTGTAGTGAGCATTTTTAACTTCCAGATGTTTGACAGATATTTTTACCTTTTGGTTGTGAAAGTGAAACATTTAATTTGTTCAATAATATTGAGATTTAGCCCCAAATATTTCATTTCCACAAAGGGGAATTCAAAAAGTACCTGCAATTTATTACCCCATGTGTGGAAAGAACGCCACCTTGCAGCATTTGCAAAGCCCCTGAGGTATGACTACAATAGAAATTTGTCAGTAGTTATCTCATTTTGGAAAGAGAGTGATGTTTTTATTTTTTTGGGATACATTATTATATATTTATTAGGTTTTTTTTAAAGGGAAGGTAAACAAAAAAAATCTGCCTGTTTTTCAATTTTTTTCCCATTTATCAGGCAGGATAAATTAAAAAGTTATAGCTCTGGCTTTAATGAACATGGTGATGATAATTTTATATATTTTTTATTACTTTTGCTAGGAAAAAAATATTAAAGTTTTTGTCTGTGTCGCTAAGTTCTAAAAGTCATAACTTTTTTAGCTAGAGGCAATGTGACTGAAAAATAGCAATTGTGGCTTACTTCTTAATTTCTTTTTCTTACTGTATTTATTGATAAATAGCATACTAATTTTATAGTTTGGGTTGTTACGGACTCGGCGATACCAAATACTGTATATACTTTAGCTATACATTACTACTTTGTCACAATAAAATCTAATTTTCCAAAACATTTTTTCTATCATTATATTCTAGGAGGAATAACTTTTAGTTATGTTTTTGATAATATGTGTATGATGGCTTGTTTTTTTGGTTTAGTTTTTGAGGTCATGCAATTTGCGATTTTTCAATGACTTATTATTAAATTAAATGTAATTTATTTTTTACGTCCTTCGAAAATTGCAGGATTAGTAACATGCCTACTTTATTGCATAGGCCATAATGGACACAACAATACTAAATATATGTATTTTTTCCCAATAATAAAATATTTACATGAGAAACAGGTGATTTATTTTCTGTTCTTTACATTTCTAATTTTTATACTTTTAAGGAATATTTTTTTTCTGCTTTTTTTACTTTGTTCTGTTACTGGGTCTGGACATAAATGGTTTGATTGCTGGTAATACCCTCCAATACTTCTGCATCACAATGTTTTATACCTGTCTATTTGCACACTGTATGAAGTCTGCAATGACCTAAGAGCCAAGCCTGTAGATCATTATTAGGACTCAAGCTGACACATCAACCATTTGCACTCTATGATTGCATTGGGGACTGAGGTACATTCACATTTGACTTTGGTAATTAGGGGGCTTAACAATCTGGATCAGCCAACAACACTCTATTGTGGACTCAGGAGTTGCGGCCACAATATGATGGTAGCAGCAAAAGTGCAATAAAACCTATCCAAAAGACCACCTCAATATACAGACCAGATTTCCTTTGATAGATTTTCAGTTCTAGTCAATGTTGAACATCTTCTTTGAGTAGATCCTGAAAAACACTTTTTTAAGTGTGGTCCTCACGAATTGGGTTTGACTGTGGATTTGTTTTTTTTTCCTCTCTCTGTCACTTGAGTAGAACATGTCCAAGACTATTGTTTATAAATAGTGATGAGCGAGCGTGCTCTGATTTGAAACGCTCGAGTGCTAATAGAGACTCTTCGGCGCGCTTTCATACGCAACACATGCAGGGATTGCTGTCTTGTTCTATCGAGAAGATGAAAAGCTTGCAATTATTCAAAATAGAAAACGGCCAGAATTAGTCCATGATTTGAAACAAAATATTGTAGAACTTTGTTTAAAAGAGTATTTTGTACTTTTTATAATGGTAAATTGTTGTAATATTACACAATATTGGGGTTCAAAATTACTTTATAATGTTTCCACCAAAAAGCATATATCATCAGTAAGGTTAAGCCAGCTATACACATTAGATGACTGTTGGCAGAATAAAGCTACAGCCGATTGGCTGGACGACAGCCATCTTGGCAGTGTCACATACACAGGAATGCTCATCCGGCCAATTGCTCTCTATGTTCTCTATGATAAAGTTGCTGCCAGCTGACGGCTTACCTCTGGGAGAACCAAGCAATCGGCAGTCCGCAATTGGACATGCCCAATCGACATCTCCCCCATGATCAGTTTTACAGAGCCCCATAAACATTTAACGTTGGCCCCAAACCTGCTGATGTCAGCAGGTTCAGCTGATATAAGTCTAATGTGCATGTTGGTTTTTTAGATTTGATCTTTTTCAGTGATCATTGCTGTATATACTGGTCAGGTACAGAAAACCCCATTGTTATAGAATTTTCAATGGTTTCCTTTGGCAGTAAATGCCATTTAAATTCAGGGCTGCAGTTTTGCTTTTTTTAGTCACTGTATTATCAGTTCTGCCTCCATGTGTGACATCCTTGCATTTTTCTTTTCCTTTTCTTCTGTTCCAGCTGGGTCCAGAGCTTGGCCCTCCACAAGTAGGTTCATGGTACATCATCTTCACTTCTGCCTGCTTGTTGTTTTTTGAGCACTTGCTGTGGATCTGTCATGCTCCTCAACTAATGGCCTGATAACAGAACAAACTTTCCTTACTAATGTACCCCTTGTGTCTGCTCTTGATGAGGGAAGGTTTCCAGCTATATATTACACACAGATTGCCATTCCGGAAAGTCTAGCTTACATCATTTAAATAAATGACATTTACTATAAAATCTGATATACTTCAACATTAAAATAGTTTTCTGGTTGTGTCATAGCTCTCCCTGTCGTTCCCTACAGGCACAGAATATGTTGTAATAGCAAGACCGTAGAACATGAGCAAAGGCAGCAGGACAATATAATGCTCTTCTTGTTGCCATTTAAAAGAATTGTATCCACAGAGCATTGTAAATTGTAGCACAGAATACACTGAAGTTTACATCCTCGAATTTTAGACTAAATAATAACAAATAATGATAATAATAAAAATAATTTTATTTCTATAGCGCCGACATATTCCGCAGCACTTTACATTTTAGAGGGGACTTGTACAGACAATAAAACATTTCAGCATAACAATAAACACGTAGATCAGGCTTACAATCTATGGGGAAAAGGGGAGAGATGAAAGGTGGATGGTAACAATTGCTTTCATTGTTTGGACCAGCCATAGTGTAAGAATCAGGTGTTCCTGTGTTGCTGCATGAACCATTTATCAGCCTAAGTGTGTAACAGTACATACACAAAGGACTATTAAATGCATAAATCATGTGAGAACATGATGCAAGGAACCTGGTTATGATAAAAAAATTTGAATGGGTAACACAGGGATAGTTAGGTTAATTCGTTGAGACGGTAGGCCAGTCTGAACAAATGCGTTTTTAATTAAAGCATATTAACCTAGATAGTGCATTCCAAAGAATTGGCGCAGCACGTGAAAAGTCTTGGAGACGGGAGTGGGAGGTTCTGGTTATTGAGGATGTTAACCTCAGGTCATTAGCAGAATGGAGGGCACGGGTAGGGTGGTAGACTCAGACGAGGAAGGAGATGTAGGGTGGTGCTGAGCTGTGGAGTGTTTTTTGGGTGACGGTAATAAGTTTATACTGAATTCTGGAGTGGAGATGGGTAACCAGCATAATGACTGGCACAAGGTAGAGGCATCGATGTAACGATTGGTGAGGAATATTATCCTGACTGCAGCATTCAAGACAGATTGGAGGGGGGAGAGCCGATTAGAAGCGAATTACAATAGTCCAGACAAAAATGAATAAGAGAAACAGTAAGAGTTTTTGCAGAGTCGAAAGTAAGAAAAGGTTGAATTCTAGAAATGCTTTTGAGGTGCGGATAACAAGAGCGAGCCAGTGATCGGACTTGGCATTTTAACCCTGTTAGAGTATTTTGTAAGTATATTGCATCTTGTCAAAGCCTGAAACATGTAGTTTATGTTCTACAAAATGAGCTGGTGAACTGTTTATACTTTTTTGCCAATTACTGCTAATGCTGAAACCATTCAATAAAGGTATTCATCAGGGTTGTAGAAAAGCCTGAAACATAGAAAAAACACAGTATTAGGCCGGTTTCACATTAGCGCTTTTTAAGCGCACGCACGGCCGGGGGTAGCTCCGCCCCCGAGCCGGCTCTCTGCCCGGCGTGCCCGCCCCTTGCTTGTAGCGCCGCCTCCTAGCGCACAGCGGCGCCTGCGATCGGCGCACCCTATCTTTAGCATAGGGTGCGCAGATCGTGCGCAGGCCGTGCGCTAGTTGCGCTTTGACCTGCTCTGCGCACTCTTGACGGTGCGCCGTGCACGCCAAAATCAAACTTTTCGGATTTTGGCGCGCACGGCGCACCATCAAAAGTGCGCAGCGCAGGTCAAAGCGCAACTAGCGCACGGCCTGCGCACGATCTGCGCACCCTATGCTAAAGATAGGGTGCGCCGATCGCAGGCGCCACTGTCCGCTAGGAGGCGGCGCTACAAGCAAGGGGCGGGCACGCCGGGCAGAGAGCCGGCTCGGGGGCGGAGCTACCCCCGGCCGTGCGTGCGCTTAAAAAGCGCTAATGTGAAACCGGCCTAACAAACGTGCAAAAACACTCTGTTGTAAAAAATACACATAACAGTAAACAGGAAGTGCTAGTAAAAAGATGATAACAAAAACAGGGTATTTAGTTGATACGTTTTTTACAAAAAATGTATACTAAGCCACTTCACCAACGTCAAGGTATACCCAACTCAGAGCAGTCCTATCTAATGTATTTAAAACCTGATATGTGAACAGTACCTATATGAGCAGGATTCAGAAAGGCTCTGCCCGATGTGGACACGCTGTGTAAGATGGCTTTTTCTGTGCATCTCTCACAAGAGAGGGGCGGGGATTTCCCAAAATGTATCAACTAAATACCGTGTTTTTGTTATCATATTTTTACTAGCACTTGCTGTTTACTGTTATGTATATTTTTTACAACAGAGTGTTTTTGCACGTTTGTTATACTGTGTTTTTTCTGTGTTTCAGTCTTTGGGTGGTGTGAACACTGTCTTACTGACTTGTTCAATTTTGTGCATGTCTCATGTGTTTTTAATTTATAGAAAAGCCTGTTGTTTTTTCAGCACCATCACCCTCCATTTATTCATGGACTGTGTGTAGTATTGCTGCTCACTCTCAGTCAATTATAATGGACAGAAATGCAATACCAAACACAACCCATGGAAAGATGGAGCGCTATTTTCAGATAACAGCAGATCCTTTTTTCTAATGCTAGAAATGAATGATGGCAGATTGTCACATGGATGATATGGGCATTGGCAACTTTACTCCTTCAATAAGCATAGTAGTAACTCAAAGCAATCAAAAAAGGGAGAATGAAAAGTGCACAAACCTATATAAAAATAGCAATTTTATTTTGAATACTTAAAAAAAACATTTATAGTTCAACAGATGCAGGCATGAACTAGGATGCACGTTGAATAATGTGTCCAACGTGGGTGTATACTGTATATATATATATATATATATATATATATATAGTGAGACAGTGACTGGCAGTGACTGTCGCTATTGTGAATGTTCGGTATGTGTCGCAGAGGTGGAGGTCCTCTGCGCTGTAAGCCTGGAAGGTTTCTCTGGGTCTCTGGGACCTGTAGTTCCTCAAGGCTTATTTAGTTTATGAAGGCTGGGCTTGCAGGTTAGCCGGAGAGTTGGGTGGGTCTGGCTAACCACCTACCTTCCATCAATGGGTGTGTCTCATGGGATATAATGAGACTGTTGTTTGGTCACATGGGCTGTGTTGGAAGGTCCTTGAAGAGGACAGGCTTTACAGGAAAGCACATGGATGAGGTGGACGGCTATCTGAACTGGGGAAGCTACCGTCCTTCTGAGGGTCTGGAACTGGCAGATTGGAGCTTGTTGAGCAAGTCATAGTACAGGTCAGCTCCTCTCACCTCTCCCTGGTCCTGGGTCCTGTTTCCTTCTTATCATGGACATCCCTGACATCTTTGGCTTGACTCCCTTACTGCTCTTTTTAAGTGATATATGCTGATTCCCTACAGCCCACACTGGTGCTCTTACAGTATCTATTACCCATTTATTTTGTTTTAGCCCCACTAATAGGCTAATATACCTTGGGCTGTTTACCATCATATTTATCTCTTCTTGGCTCCCACATTACATGCATATTTATTGTATACACTCCTTTACAGTCCAGCAGTCTTTTTTTCCCCAACTGCTTCCACCTGCTCATGATTTTTCATGTTGGGCCCAACATTTTACATGCACTTTATCACCGTTCTTGGGGACGCCCATCCACGGTTACTGATATTGTGTATACTGCATACTTTGTATTGGTTGTTTCTTTAGTCTGAGTCACCCTAGCAGGAAAGGTCCCATTTATATACAACTCTTTATATTGACCCCTATGGTATGTTCATGAGTTTGTTCATCTGTGTCACGGTCCATAATGATTCATATATGGACTCTATTTATTCTGGCAATGTGATTGTGTTGTTTCATATTGTTTTTAAATATTTTTAATCATCTTGGGTGTTTTTTGTCTGTCCTTAATAAAGTATTTTGATATTTTTTCTCATCCAGGAGTGCGCTATGTTCATGCATTGACTTTTTCTCCCCTTTTCTGCTATTGGAACTAGACTGGTAGTCATAACCTGTTTTTTGTTGATGTAATGAAATGGACTGTACTTTACGGGTTTACGCTGTGTCTAAATAAACCGTATGGACTATTTAAGAGGAAAATCGGTCCTGTGTGCCTTAATCCCGCTGCAAAGTGAGTGTTCCCAATACATTCAGTGAGCTCCATCTCACTATATATACTGTATATATACATATACACACCTTACATATGCCACATACCAACTGTAAATACGCATAAGTATGTGTCTCAAAGTCAGTGTAACAACATAAGACACCAGTGTACAGGGTTTACACGGTTTACAATGGTTGCTGCTCATTTTTAAACAAAATGCCTCGCCAACCACTGACGTTTTTCATGTGTAGATTCCTTAAATTAACTTTTCTTCCACCATGAGAAAACTAAAAAAAATCTCTTCAGAAAGACATCTGGAGTTCCAAACTCCAGACTGGAGGACACACCCCTATGCATGATCTGATTGAAGGGGTCCATGGTGTGACATAAATAGTACACTGTGCTATGGCAGTTAATGATACTGCAAGTTCTCCATTCACTTTTTTGGAAGAGAGCTTGCACCTTAAATCTGCTGATTAGTGGGAGTTCTGAGTGTTACACTGATGGATCTGATGTCAATAAACAATGCTATGGATGGGTCATCAATATTAAAGTCACAGAAAGCCCATTTTCACACTACTTGGACGACCCCCTTTCAAATAAAGTAGTCCCCCTCATGAAATAAAATGAAGAGAGAAGTTCCCCTTGGAACATAAAAATAACGGATACTCACTTCCCACATCAGCACTATTTGGTGAGGAAGTCCAAGATCTTCCAGGGCTCACGTGACATTGTTATGCCACATGAGCGCTCCACCCAATCAGTGGCCACTATGCAGCTGCTACACTTTCACTTCTTCTGCCTTGCGCTTGTCTGAGGCTCATCTGAAGCAAGTGAGATCATAGAGAGCCCAATAGTGTCTGCTGATTGCCTGGAGCGCTCATCTACTATAATAAATGCCATAAGCAACTTCCGGTTGTAACAACTTCCGTCCAGTTGTAACCGGTGACGTCACCGCACACCTCTTTCCATGTTAACCCTCAACACACACACTCCTCTCACCTTTCACCATCTCCACTCACTCTTTCACTCCACATACGACCCTTTCTCTCACTCCGTCTCTCATACTCACGCCGTCATCGCCGCTGATCCACGATCCCCGACATCTTCTTCCGCCGGCGCCATCCTGGATCCAGACGTCCTCCACGCTGGCGACATGTTCTTGCGGCGACACCATTTTGGATCGGCGAAATCCCGCGATAGTCAAGATGGCGTCGCCGCAAGAACATGTCGCCGGCGTGGAGGACGTCGGGATCCAAAATGGCGTTGGCGAAATCTCGCGAGATTTCGCCGACGCCATTTTGGATCCCGACGGCATCCACGCCGGCGACATGTTCCTGCGCCGACGCTATTTTGGATCGGCGAAATCCCGCGATGCTCAAGATGGCGTCGCCGCAAGAACATGTTGCCGGCGAGGACGACGTCGGGATCCAAAATGGCGTCGGCGAAAACTCGCGATATTTCGTCGACGCCATTTTGGATCCCGACGTCGTCCATGCCGGCGACATGTTCTTCCGGCGGACGCCATCTTGACTATCGCGGGATTTCACGATACTCAAGATGGCGTCGCCGCAAGAACATGTCGCCGGCGTGGACAACGTCTGGATCCAGGATGGCGCCGGCGGAAGAAGATGTCGGGGATCGTGGATCAGCGGCGATGACAGCGTGAGTATGAGAGACGGAGTGAGAGAAGGGGTCGTATGTGGAGTGAAAGAGTGAGTGGAGATGGTGAAAGGTGAGAGGAGTGTGTGTGTTGAGGGTTAACATGGCAAGAGGTGTGATGCTATTGCATCCTCTCGATGCGATAGCATCGGGCCATAATCTAGTGTATCATAACAATGTTGTGAGCCCTGGGAGATATTGTGCCTCCCTCACTGAATGGTGCCGCTGCAGTAGGTACAGTGGGGCAAAAAAGTATTTAGTCAGTCAGCAATAGTGTAAGTTCCACCACTTAAAAAGATGAGAGGCGTCTGTAATTTACATCATAGGTAGACCTCAACTATGGGAGACAAACTGAGAAAAAAAAATCCAGAAAATCACATTGTCTGTTTTTTTTTTTTCATTTTATTTGCATATTATGGTGGAAAATAAGTATTTGGTCAGAAACAAAATTTCATCTCAATACTTTGTGATATATCCTTTGTTGGCAATGACAGAGGTCAAACGTTTTCTGTAAGTCTTCACAAGGTTGCCACACACTGTTGTTGGTATGTTGGCCTATTCCTCCATGCAGATCTCCTATAGAGCAGTGATGTTTTTGGCTTTTCGCTTGGCAACACGGACTTTCAACTCCCTCCAAAGGTTTTCTATAGGGTTGAGATCTGGAGACTGGCTAGGCCACTCCAGGACCTTGAAATGCTTCTTACGAAGCCACTCCTTCATTGCCCTGGCGGTGTGCTTTGGATCATTGTCATGTTGAAAGACCCAGCCACGTTTCATCATCAATGCCCTTGCTGATGGAAGGAGGTTTGCACTCAAAATCTCACGATACATGGCCCCATTCATTCTTTCATGTACCCAGATCAGTCATCCTGGCCCCTTTGCAGAGAAACAGCCCCAAAGCATGATGTTTCCACCACCATGCTTTACAGTAGGTATGGTGTTTGATGGATGCAACTCAGTATTCTTTTTCCTCCAAACACGACAAGTTGTGTTTCTACCAAACAGTTCCAGTTTGGTTTCATCAGACCATAGGACATTCTCCCAAAACTCCTCTGGATCATCCAAATGCTCTCTAGCAAACTTCAGACGGGCCCGGACATGTACAGGCTTAAGCAGTGGGACACGTCTGGCACTGCAGGATCTGAGTCCATGGTGGCGTAGTGTGTTACTTATGGTAGGCCTTGTTATATTGGTCCCAGATCTCTGCAGTTCATTCACTAGGTCCCCCGCGTGGTTCTGGGATTTTTGCTCACCGTTCTTGTGATCATTCTGACCCCACGGGGTGGTATTTTGCGTGGAGCACCAGATCGAGGGAGATTATCCGTGGTCTTGTATGTCTTCCATTTTCTAATTATTGCTCCCACAGTTGATTTCTTCACTCCAAGCTGGTTGGCTATTGCAGATTCAGTCTTCCCAGCCTGGTGCAGGGCTACAATTTTGTTTCTGGTGTCCTTTGACAGCTCTTTGGTCTTCACCATAGTGGAGTTTGGAGTCAGACTGTTTGAGGGTGTGCACAGGTGTCTTTTTATACTGATAACAAGTTTAAACAGGTGCCATTAATACAGGTAATGAGTGGAGGAAAGAGGAGACTCTTAAAGAAGAAGTTACAGGTTTGTGAGAGCCAGAAATCTTGATTGCTTGTTTCTGACCAAATACTTATTTTCCACCATAATATGCAAATAAAATGAAAAAAAAACAGACAATGTGATTTTCTGGATTTTTTTTTCTCAGTTTGTCTCCCATAGTTGAGGTCTACCTATGATGTAAATTACAGACACCTCTCATCTTTTTAAGTGGTGGAACTTGCACTATTGCTGACTGACAAAATACTTTTTTGCCCCACTGTATCTGTTATTTTATTTTGCAATGGGGAGTTCTTCATTTTAAAAGGGGTTGTCCATGCAGTTGATAAGCCCTTCATAAAGCGAATGCTGCAAGGTTTTATCAGGAGAAACTTTGCCTTATTTCAATCCACTTGTCATTACTTTACTAATATTACTGTCTTGCTTCTAGCCAAACCAAACCAAATCTTGTATTGATGAGGGCAAACGAGCGTGAGCAACTGTTTGTAGGATGCAATTTTGCCTCTACATACCCATTATCGTCAAATGATCACTAAGCTCCTTCTTATACGTTTGTAATGAACGTGATGACATACAAACCTCTTCTATTTAGGGGTAAGAATGCTATACATTCCAGCCGGGCTTTAAAGGGTTGCCCTAAAAATAGTGTTCAATGCTAGTGAGTCAAATAATACAACTGAGCAGTCACCGTCACAAATCTTACCAACATATAAGCCACCAAGGATCACAGCTTACATAACAAGCTTACAACCTGCATGCAAGATGAAGCTGAAGCCTGATACGGCTACAAATTAAGTGTGATCATCACATTAATGAGGCTAAAAATGTGTTATCACTTTCTGGAAGCTGAACAAATGATGTGTAATAACCCTTTATCCACCCTGCAGATGGCATGTTGTAGTTGTTTTTCTAGTACATGTGACAGATTCTCTAACATTAATCTGTTAATCTTATTATGGGTCTCTTTTTCGCCAATTGTGTACGTATTGTTCGCCACTGGACAATGTCAACGGATTGATTTTCTTATTGCTTAAAATGTCCCTGTAATTTTATCTTCCAATATGATCTGACTTCAGGCTCTACATTTTAGTGATTGAAATGTCAATAATGACATCAAAGTGGTGGGACCCCACAGATCAGACATTAACTAATGGTGTAATTAGGTTAATGTCTCTGATCAGATCCCTCTAGGTTAAGTTACCTAAAAGAATTGTATGAAAAACCTGGCTTCATAGTGACCATTTGTAACTAAAGACTTCTGATTTGTGACAGTGTTCGGTGCCCCCGTTGACATGATTCCCCAGTATTGCTAATGCGGGCAAGTGGTCAAATTAGGATTTACATACATGTGGTCATAGTCTGACTAGACATGTTTAGTTTCTCTCAATTCACTTCTGTTTAGAGAAGCCACATACTACCACATGTATGTACTTCGCATACATGTCGGCACGTGACCACTTGCTTGCACTGGCAATACCACGGAATCATGACAGTGAGAGCAACGTCTGCAGTCACTCATTGTGACGGCAAACTTCTGGATGTGAATAAACCTGGACAAACCATTTAAATCAAATTTAGATGTCAGTATTAGGTATGAGATCTCATTTCATGGAGATGTATAACACCTTCAAACAGGACTGCCACAAGGGCTTTCAGGGCCACATACTGCCAAAATTTTTGGGCCCCCTTGAGACTCCACCCAGGCTTCACCCCAGCTCTGCCTCCACTCCAGCTCATCCTCCATTCCTCAAACCTTCCACAGTTCCACCACCTTTTTTGGAAAATCTCAACTTTTGCATCACATTCTCAACAATTACACATTAACAGTTCCCATCAAACATCCCATCAGCTTTTGTTTTGGCTAAAAGATTTTTTAAGACTGCCACCACGACAAGGTAAACTCTTAGGGCCCGACTCTACTCATTTCTAACCTATTAAAAATTTCTTAAAATATCCAATACTTTTTTAGGTACATTTTTATTTATTTTTCATTATTTTTTTAAAAATGATCAATGATAGCACAAGGGACAAATACCACCACACCATGACCAGACCACATATTACCACAGGAACTCTGTATATAGTGTATAGTGTACAGGTAACACCACAACAGTGATAACCAGAGACTTTATACCCAAGAGCTCTATATATGTACTATACCTGTGCACTGAGAGTGTATAGTGTCAGTGCACAGGTAACACACTGACTCACCAATGACGTCTGCAGTTGAAGTCATTCATCTTTGCTTTTCGTCTTCATCCAGTGCAGACCGCCATCTTTCTTCCAGCCAGTACTCATCTTTGCAGAAAATAACAGTTATTTATAGCTGAATGCATCCAAAGCACATTCCCCACTTTTTCTTCAACTTCTACACCATGTCTGATGAAGAAATAGCAAAGCAACATAGGACTGCCCTGCTCAGTAACAGGACCCCTTCAATTCATCATTTGCTCCACCCCATCCTCAATTAATAATTTGCTCTCCCCCACCTGCAAGTCATCACCATTTGCTGTTCCTCACCCCCCAGTCTCAATTCAGAGTCATTGCTATCCCCAACCCCCAGTCTCAACTCATCACCATTTTCTGTACCCTATCCCCACTCTCAATTCATCGTTTTTTCTCCCCACCCCATACTCAATTCCTCACCATTTGCTATCCCCAACCCTAGTCTCAATTAATCATTATTTGCTGTGTCCACACACCTGTCTCAATTAATAATTATTGTCTGTACCCCATCCCCCAGTCTCAATTTATCATTATTTACTCTCCCACACCTCATACTCAATTCAGCACCGTTTGCTGTCCCCACCACCAGTGGTAATTCATCATTATTTATTCTCCCACATCCCCATACTTAGTCATTATTTGCTGTCCTCATCCCCCAGGCTCAATTCATCAGAATTTGCTGTTTCTACATCGCATTCTAAATTCATAATTATTTACTCCCCCACATCACCATATTCAATTAATCATTATTTGCTGTCCCCATCCTCAGTCACAAGCCATAACCTTTTTGTTTCCCTACCCCTCATTCTTAATTCATCACCATTTACTCTCCCCTCCCCAGTCTCAATTCATCACCATTTGCTCATTTGCTCCCCCCCTGCACACACTAATTTTTTTTTTTTTTTTAAACTGTTTATTTTATTATCTGAAAAAGCTTTTTTCTTTTGAAAATATAAACATGAAAGGTTACACTTTAGGAAAAAGAGAAAAGGAAAGAAAATTTCCAACCTCTCTCTCCTTCTATCAAATACAACAAAACTTTTAGACAGGGGGGGAGACGTAGGGAAAGATAGGGAAGGGAAGGGTATGAAAAAGAATTTGACACATTTTGCATACAGATCAGCACATCAAAATATATAAACGGCGTTCACTGGTGATTAAGTGCTACCATTCGTAAAAAGGTCCCAAGGAGACCATATCCGTTGATATTTTCCCAACTGGTTATTAATACATGCGGTGAGGTACTCCAGTCGCCTTGTTTCCTGGATTCTCTGTTCTAGATCTTGATTCACACACTAATTTAATTAATTTCATTAAAAAAAAAAAAAAAAGAAAACATTTTTCATACTTACTTCTTAGGGCTTGTGCGCACATTGCAGATTTGATGCTTTTAGGTGCTAGCAAAACCTGAAGCCATTCTGATGCCAGTAAAGTGAATGAGAAGCCTGAAGTGTCATGCACACGTTGAGTATTTATGACATCCAGATTTGGTGCAGAAAATAATCTGCAACATGTCAATTCTCTGAGCGTTTTTGCCTTGCGTTTTTCACCATTGACCTCACTCAAATTAGTAAAAAAAAACGCAGGCAAAAATGCATAAAAAATGTGTGTTTTTTCAGCTGTGTTTTTCCTGCCAAGAGATGCAGAAATTTCTGCATCCATTTGCTCAAAGCGTGCACATTGCTTTAGGCTGTGTGCCCACAATGAGTTTTAGGTGCATTTTTGACGCTGCATATTTTCTCTGTGTCAAAGATGCAGTGTCTTATAGTTCCAGCAAAATGGAGGGAATATATAGGGATCTCATGCCCACTGTGCTTCTTTTTTACTCAGCATAAATTAACCTGCAGTGCACGATTCAATTCTGGAACATGTCAATTTCTCTTGTGGATACGCCGAGTTTTATGTGATCATTTTCCACACAGACTTACATTAGATGTGAAACATTCGCAAGTAAAAACCATACATGCTTTTTTAGTGTACAAGTGCTTCTTACTAAATTAGAATATCATCAAAAAGTTAATTTATTTCATTTCTTCAATACAAAAAGTGAAACTCATATTATAGAGTCATTACGGAGTGATCTATTTCAAGTGTTTATTTCTGTTATTGTTGATGATTATGGCTTACAGCCAATGAAAACCCAAAGGTCATTATCTCAGTAAATTAGAATAATTAACAAGACCAGCTTGAAAAATGATCTAAAATCCAAAATGTTGGCCTAGTGAAATGTATTTTCAGTAAATTCACTCAATACTTGGTTGGGGCTCCATGGAGGCAATCAGCCTGTAGCACTGCTGAGGTGTTCTGGAAGCCCAGGTTGCTTTGATAGCAGTCTTCAGCTTGTCTGCATTGTTGGGTCTGGTGTCTCATCTTCCTCTTGACAATACCCCATAGATTCTCTATGTGGTTAAGGTCAGGCGAGTTTGCTGGCCAATTACGCACAGTGATACTGTTGTCCTTAAACCAGGTATTGGTACTTTTGGCAGTGTGGACCAGAGCCAAGTCCTGCTGGAAAATGAAATTTCCATCTCTAAAAAGCTTTTCAGCAGAGGGAAGCATGAAGTGCTCAAATATTTCCTGGTAGATGGCTTTGTTGACTTTGGTCTTGATAAAACACAGTGGACCTACACCAGCAGATGAAATGGCTTCCCAAACCATCACTGATTGTGGAAACTTCACACAAGACCTCAAGCAGCTTGGATTGTGTGCCTCTCCACTCTTCCTCCAAACTCTGGGACCTTGATTTCCAAATGAAATGCAAAATTTTGTTTAATCTGAAAACACATTGGACCACCGAGCAACAGTTCTTTTTCTCCTTGGCCAGGTAAGACGCTTCTGGTGTTGTCTATTGGTCATGAGTGGCTTGACACAAGGAATGCGACACTTGTAGCCCATGTCCTAGATATGTCTGTCTGTGGCGGTTCTTGAAGCAATGTCTACAGCAGTAGTCCACTCCTTGGGAATCTCCCCCAAATTTTTGAATGGCCTTTTCTTAAAGGGAATCTGTCACCTAATTTTTGGCCTATAAGAAGCGGCCACAGCCATTAGGCGCTTATCTACAGCATTCTGTAATGCTGCAGAAGAGCCCCTGATGTAACCTGAAAGATAAGAAAAACGAGTTAGATTATACTCACCGGGGATCACAGTCCAGGATGCCAGAGGACCAGCGATAGGAAGCGGGACAGCAGCCGCGCGAGTGATGGAGCGACAGACAGCAGCCGAAGGAGCGACGGAGGACCGTGCTGCAGCCAAGTGTGGGAGGGCGGGCAGCAGAAGGGTGAGTGACGGAGGACCGGGCACTCGCCGAGAGCGTAACAATCACCAACATTAACAGAAATAAACACTTGAAATAGATCACTCTGTTTGTAATGACTATCTAATATATGAGTTTCACTTTTTGTATTGAAGAACTGAAATAAATGAAATTCTAATTTTGGGAGCAGCACTTGTATTTCCGCAGAGGAACCGCACTAAAATCTCATATAATCCGCATATGACTATAACAATAAAGATTTGTCACAGCCAAATACAAGGAAGTATCAAAAACAAAGCAGCTTTATTTAAAACATAACCTAGCAACATGAGGCAAAAACTGAAGCCTCAAAAATTTGATAAAAACGCATGCAGAAAACAAAATGAAAAGACGCAAATAACCTAATTTACTTAATAGGTGCAGAAATGGTGGAGAAAATCTGCAACATCAAAAACTCACTTAGGCCTCTTTCACTCAAATGAATGGGTCTATGCACATGTCAGCGTGTTTTCACGGACTGTGTGTCCATGTGCAAAATACACTGACATGTCCGTTTTAACACGGACACGCGGCCTGCAACACGTGCTACACACGTGCACACGTAGAACAGTCATTTTTACATGCGGGAGCGGCTGTATTGGCAGCGCTCCGGCTGTAAACATATTAACCTCTTCACGACCGCCCACAGTAGATAAACGTTGGCGCTTGCTGGGCTTTGTGCAGCGCCGACGTTTCTCTACTGTCGGCGGTTTTGTGCCCCCCAGGACCCCCAAATACCTTACAACGCGGGGATCCCGGTGCGCAATGCATGCTGGGACCCCCAACGTCATCGAGACCTGATTGGTTCAGGTCCCGATGACGTCAGCGTCACAGCAGCCAATGGGAGTGATCGCTGGGAAAGCTGCTTGTTTCCCGGCGATCTCCCTCATTGTAACGCGGCTTCTCCCTCAGATCTAACACTGACAGCTGATCAGAGGTGAAGCAGCGTTATTGTGTGACTAGATCGCTGCCTGGCACAGCTGATCGCTGCCTGGCACAGCTGTGCCAGGCAGCGATCTTGTCACACAGTAACGCTGCTTCACCTCTGATCATCTGTCATTGTGAGATCAGAGGAGAAGTCGCGTTATTATGTGCCAGGCAGCGATCTTGTCACATAGTAACGCTGCTTCTCCTCTGATCTCACACTGACAGATGATCAGAGGTGAAGTGGCGTTACTATGAGTCAGATCGCAGGGCAGCAATCTTGTGACAAAAATAAAAAAAAAAGTAAAAAAAAAAAATGCAGGGGTTAGGGCTAGGGTTAGGGTTAGGGTTAGGGCTAGGGCTAGGGCTGGGATTAAGGTTATGGGTGTGTTGGTGTTAGGTTTGTGGTTAGGGTTATGGTTAGGGCTGAGATTAGGGTTAGGGGTGTGTTGGGGTTAGGGTTGGAATTAGAATTGGGGGTTTCCACTGTTTAGGTACATCAGGGGCTCTGTAAATGCAATATGACGCCCGCAGACCATTCCATCAAAGTCTGCATTTCAGAACGTCACTACTTCCCTTCCGAGCCCCACCGTGTGCCCAAACAGTAGTTTTCTCCCACATATGGGGTACCAGCGTACTCAGGACTCAGGACAAATTGGACAACAACTCTTAGGGTCCAATTTCTCCCGTTACCCTTGTGAAAATAAAAATTGGGGGCTAAAAGATCATTTTTGTGGAAAAAAAATGATTTTTTTATTTTCACGCCTCTACATTATAAACTTTACTGAAACACTTGGGGTTCAAAGTGCTCACCACACATCTATATAAGTTCCTTGGGGGGTCTAGTTTCCAAAATGGGGTCACTTGTGGGGGGTTTCCACTGTTTAGGTACATCAGGGGCTCTGCAAACGCGACATGACACCCACAGACCATTCCATCAAAGTCTGCATTTCAGAACGTCACTACTTCCCTTCCGAGCCCAGCCGTGTGCCCAAACAGTAGTTTTCTCCAACATATGGCGTACCAGCGTACTCAGGACAAATAGGACAACAACTCTTAGGGTCCAATTTCTCCTGTTACCCTTGTGAAAATAAAAATTGGGGGCTAAAAGATCATTTTTGTGGAAAAAAAAATGATTTTTTTATTTTCACGCCTCTACATTATAAACTTTACTGAAACACTTGGGGGTTCAAAGTGCTCACCACACATCTAGATAAGTTCCTTGGGGGGTCTAGTTTCCAAAATGGGGTCACTTGTGGGGGGTTGCCACTGTTTAGGTACATCAGGGGCTCTGCAAACGCGACATGACACCCGCAGACCATTCCATCAAAGTCTGCATTTCAGAACGTCACTACTTCCCTTCCGAGCCCCACCGTGTGCCCAAACAGTAGTTTTCTCCAACATATGGCATACCAGCGTACTCAGGACAAATTGGACAACAACTCTTAGGGTCCAATTTCTCCTGTTACCCTTGTGAAAATAAAAATTGGGGGCTAAAAGATCATTTTTGTGGAAAAAAAATGATTTTTTTTTATTTTCACGGCTCTACATTATAAACTTTAGTGAAACACTTGGGGGTTCAAAGTGCTCACCACACATCTAGATAAGTCCCTTGGGGGGGTCTAATTTCCAAAATGGGGTCACTTGTGGGGGGTTTCCACTGTTTAGGTACATCAGGGGCTCTCCAAATGCGACATGGCATCCGATCTCAATTCCAGCCAATTCTGCATTGAAAAAGTCAAACGGCACTCCTTCCGTTCTGAGCTCTGCCGTGTGCTCAAACAGTGGTTTAGCCCCACATACGGGGTATTGGCGTATTCAGGAGAAATTGCACAAAAAATTTAGTGGTTCATTTTCTCTTTTTACACTTGTGAAAATAAAAAAAAATGGTTTTGAAGTAAAATGTTTGTGAAAAAAAGTTAAATGTTTATTTTTTCCTTCCATATTCCATTCATTCATGTGATGCACCTGAAGGGTTAATAAACTTCTTGAATGTGGTTTTGAGTACATTGAGAGGTGCAGTTTTTAGAATGGTGTCAATTTTGGGTATTTTCTGTCATATTGACCCCCCAAACTCACTTCAAATGTGAGGTGGTCCCTAAAAAAAATGGTGTTGCAAATTTTGTTGTAAAAATGAGAAATCGCTGGTCAACTTTTAACCCTTATAACTTCCTAAAAAAAAAAAATTATGTTTCCAAAATTGTGCAGATGTAAAGTAGACATGTGGGAAATGTTATTTATTAACTATTTTGTGCGATATCACTCTCTGATTTAAGGGCATAAAAATTAAAAGTTTGAAAATTGCAAAATTTTCTAAATTTTTGCCAAATTTTGATTTTTTTAACAAATAAGTGCAGATCATATCTAAAAATTTTTACCACCATCATGAAGTACAATATGTCATGAGAAAACAATGTCAGAATCAGTAGGATCCGTTGAAGCGTTCTAGAGTTATGACCTCATAAAGTGACACTGGTCAGAATTGAAAAAATTGGCCCGGTCACGAAGGCAAAAACAGGCTCGGGTGCGAAGGGGTTAAACCCCGAGATGGATTTATGCCGTGGGACATGACTGAGCGCCGGGCAGGTCATATATATAGTTGCTTTATTATATTCACCTTTTTTTCAGAAGATCAAGAGCTTACGAGTGTAATAAAGATTATAAAAATGTGTGTGTTGTATTCTTTCATTAAAATAATTTATTCTTATTGTGTGTGTGTGTTTATTTAACCCTTTACTTACTGTAGGATTAGTAATGGATAGGTGTCTTATTGACACCTATCCATTAGTAATCCGGGCTTAATGTCACCTTATAATAGAAAGGTGGCATTAACCCCTTATTACCCCACTTGCTACTGCTACAGGGCAAGTGGGAAGAACCAGGCAAAGCTCCAGATTAGGCGCATCTAATAGATGCGCCTTTTCTGGGCAGCTGGGGGCTGCTGTTTTTATGCTGTGGGGGGCCAAGATCAATGGCGCCTTACCAGCCTAAGAATATCAGCCCTCAGCTGTCGGCTTTAGTCAGGTTGGTTGTCAAAAATAGGGGGGATCCCACGCAGTTTTTTTAAATATCTACTCTTAAATTAATATAATCACTGCGCTGTCAATTCTAGAGGTGCTGCCACAATATTTACTCTCACCGTAAGAGATTACAAATGGGAACTTTGTAAATACAGGGCAGCTGGTTCCAATAGAGCTGTGTATAAAACTAAATAAAAAGAAGTTTTTTACAAAAAAGTTTTTTACTTATAAATTGTTAGGTTTAAAATATTAGATTGTACAAATAGTTGTACTTATGGGTTTGGACATTCCAGATGTAAGTAAATGCTTTATTGCTCAGATTATGTAGCCTGTGATATGCTGGCCTTTTTCAAAATGAGTTCACTGCGAAGATACAGAGATATTAGTATCAATAGTACCGCAATAGTGATTCAGGGAGTAGTATCAATATACCTACTTACTCCTATGTATAGGGAGCGGTGCTTGATAAATGAAAAAGAGTGGATTTGATGCAGCTGATTGCTGGACTGAATGAAAAAATATGGATATGGTGAAACCTATCAGATATTAAAAGGTAAAATGTGTGGGTCAGTGTACTCACTTCACAATTTATTTCAGATGTATATTGATGCTTGCTGCTAAAGAGCTCAGTGTGGACTCCTAGCCCGTTGATACAAGTCACTACAAGAAGTGTATTAATACACTTAATAAAGTTAGTAAAGTGAGTACACTGACCCACACATTTCACCTTTCAATATCTGATTGGTTTCACCATATGCATATTTTTTCATTCAGTCCAGCAAATTTAGTTTTATACACAGCTCTATTGGAACCAGATGCCCTGTATTTACGAAGTTCCCGTTTGTAATCTCTTACGGAGAGAGTAAATATTGTGGCAGCGCCTCTAGAACTGACAGCGCGGTGATTATATTAATTTAATCGTGTCTTTAGTTTTGTCGGGTAGGCACAGAACCTGACCCCTTATCACCTGCAGCTCCTCACCAGCTCCTGAACCAAATCTCATATATAGAAGCGCCAGTGTTAATATATTTGTACTTGCAATTATCTACTCTTGACAACCAACCTGGCTGAAGCTGACAGCTGAGTGCTGCAGCCCCAGCTGTATGTTTCGTCTGGTTAGTTCATAAAATGAGGGGACGCCATGTCGGGTTTTCATTCATTCGTCTCTCCTGTCGGCAGAGCAGGAGAGATGAATTAGAGCCGCGGTCATCACCTGACGCCGGGAACAGCGCTTAGTGTAGCCACTTCTTCTCAGCGCCGTCCGTGTGGTCCTGATGCGGCACACAGTTGCCACACGGAGGTACCACGTGTCCCCACGGATACACGGACAGCTCCGGTACCGGTTTTTCCGGTACTGGAAATATCTGGACGTGTGAAACTGCCTTCAGACTGAGTGTGCTTGCTGCTCCTAATGATTGGGATTGCAGGAGTAAGATGTAACTAATTCTTTAAGGCTAAGTGCACACGTACCGGAACTCTCGCGGAAATTACCGCGAGAATTCCGGAATTCCAGTCCGCGGGAAAATCGCATTTTAAATTCCCGCGGAAAAACTAGCATTTTGCAAGCGTAATTAGCTTGCAAAATGCTAGCGTTCTCCAAGCGATCTGTAGCATCGCTTGGAGAACTGATTGACAGGTTGGTCACACTCGTCAAACACAGTGTTTGACGAGTGTGACCAACTTTTTACTACTGAGGCCGCCTATGCGGCCTCAGTAGTAAAAGATAGAATGTAAAAAAAAAATAAAAAATAGTGTTATTCTCACCCTCCGACGTCCCGCGCATCCGTTCCCAGTAGTCCTTTGCGAAAATGCCCGCGATGACGTCAGTTCTCGCGGGAACGCGACGTCTCGCGGTAATTCGCGATGACGTCGCGCGAATTACCGCGAGACGTCGCGATCCCGCGAGATCGGACGCCATCGCGGGCATTTTCGCAAAGGACTACTGGGAACGGGAGCGTGGAGAGAGGCGGGAAGGCTGCGCGGGACGTCGGAGGGTGAGAATAACAATATTTTTTATTTTAAATTCTATTTTTTACAGGGATATGGTACCCAAAGCCCGGAGGACAGTCTCCTCTCCTCCGGACCATGGGTACCATCCGCAATTGTTCTGCCTACTTTCCGCATGGTGTGCACAGCCACATGCGGGAAATAAGCGGAACAATGCATTCCTATGGGTGCGGGATCGCCGCGATTCCGCAAAATAATGAGCATGCTGCGGTTTTTACCGCGAAGCGATTCCGCCGCGGTAAAAACCGCAGCATTAGCACAGCATTGCGGAATCCCATAGGAATGCATGGGATGCTTATTTTTCGCGTTTTCGCGGCAAAATCGCGCGGTTAAAACTGCCGCGGAAACGCGAAAAAAACGCCACGTGTGAACCCAGCCCAAGGCTTCATTCCCATGATGAGCTAATGAATCAGGCCCTAAAGCCACGCACACACATTGAGTATTTGGTCAGTATTTTACCTCAGTATTTGTAAGCCAAAATCAGGAGCAGGTGATAAATACAGGAGTGGTGACGGGTTTCTATTATACTTTTCCTCTGACTGTTCCACTCTTGATTTTGGTTTACAAAAATTGACCAAATACTGAACGAGTGAACGTGGCCTTAGTGTTTTTTGAAGCATCAGGAAGTGAAAGCGAAGTGGCTCTGAAATGTCATTCACATCTGAGATAAATAAAGAAGGTCAATAATGAAATAAATAGATATGTCATGGCAAAGATAAAGGGAAACCTGTCAGTCTTTATTAGAGTGAGGTATGACTGGTTACTATTTTTTATAGAGACTGGAAATAATGTGATTGTTCCACTTCTGGTTTTTGCTTACAAATACTGATGTAAAATAATGACAAAATACTGAATGTGGCCTTAGGCCGGGGTCACACTGGCGAGGAATACGGCCGAGTGAGAGGCGCTAAAAGCACGCATTAGACACGGACCAGTGATTCTCTATGGGGTCACTCGCACCAGGCGTATATTTCTCATCCGTATTCTACGGTCCGTGCCAATCGCAGCATGCTGCGATTTTCAGCGTACTACGCCCGTAGTACGCCAATGCAAGTCTATGGGTGCGCAAAAAATACGGATTACACACGGAACACACGTGTGACTTGCGAGAAATACGCATCAGGTGTCTTTTAGCAAAGCCGGCAATTCAGTGCGCTATACAGTAAACTCACACTGACAGGTTTAATAAAGAAACAAAAGAATTGATATATACACATAGAATACATTTAGAATATATATATCTATATATATGCATTCTATGAGTCTATATCTATTCTTTGGTTTCTGTTATAAACCCTGTCATAGGACTCCATTATATGTCCATTTTGCAAGCCTGCGAGAAAATCTCAGCATACGGATGCCATACGGATTACATACGGATGCTTACATGCGCAAAATACGCGACCACACCTTGATTACGGATGACATACGGAGCACTGTTTAGGGACCATTGATCCGTATTACGCATGTAAAATACTGACCGTATTTTGCGTTGGTTAGTGTGACCCCGGCCACACTTTGGATTACTTTATAGGATTTGCACTTGTCCAAAAGAGGTAGACTAGTGTGTAGTGTGTTTTTCAATAGAATTTTTTCTAAGCCAATAGGAATGTCTCTTCCTCATGAGCAGCGGCGGCGCAACATCAATGCAAAAGGAGTCTTTATAGTATTGTTTTTTTCATATGGACCAAATTGAATTTTTGGGCTCCAATAAGATTCAATGCCCACAGATGATTGAGGTCCCTGAATAGGCTACATTCCCACGATGAGGTTTTATTGTGTTTTTGACGCTGGGTGTTTTCCCTGCAGCATCTTACAGTTCCAGCAAAGTGGATTGGATTTATCTTATGGCCACTGTGCTTCTTATTGACGCTGCGAATACTGACCTGTGGTGCATTTTTTACATCCGCAGCATGTTAATTTCTCTGGCAGGTACAACCCCTGGCAAAAATTATGGAATCACCGGCCTTGGAGGATGTTCATTTAGGTGTTTAATTTTGTAGAAAAAAGCAGATCACAGACATGGCACAAAACTAAAGTCAATTCAAATGGCAACTTTCTGGCTTTAAGAAACACTAAAACAAATCAAGAACAAAAAATGTGGTAGTCAGTAATGGTTACTTTTTTAGGCTGTGTGCACACGATGCAGATTTGCAGCGGATCCGCAGCGGATTTTACCGCGCAGAAACGTTGCATATCCGCATTGTGATGTACAGTAGCCTTAAAATCAATGAAAAAAAAAAACGCTGTGCAGACGCTGCGGTACAAAATCCACAGCATGTTACTTCTTTTGTGCGGTTTTCCATCTCCCCTGTCACCAAATCCGCAGGGGGAAAACCGCACAAAAACCGCAAGAAAACCGCAGGAAAAATGGAAGAAATCCGCAGGAAAAATGCAGGTAATTTGACCTGCGGATTTCTTCCATTCTGCGCGGAAAAATCCGCAGGGCTAAAAAGTCCGTCTGCACTCAGCCTTAAACCAAGCATAGGGGAAAAATTATGGAATCACTCAATTCTGAGGAAAAATTATGGAATCATAAAAACAAAAAAAAAAAAAACACTCCAACACATCACTAGTATTTTGTTGCACCACCTATGGCTTTTATAACAGCTTGCAGTCTCTGAGGCATGGACATTCCATGAAAAAATACGCATAAGGTCAATGTCATGACCTGCAAATAGTCCGGATCTCAATCCCATTGAAAATCTTTGGTGGAAGTTGAATAAAATGGTCCATGACAAGGCTCCAACCTGCAAAGCTGATCTGGCAACAGCAATCAGAGAAAGTTGAAGCCAGATTGATGAAGAGTACTGTTTGACACTCATTAAGTCCATGCCTCAGAGACTGCAAGCTGTTGTAAAAGTCAGAGGTGGTGCAACAAAATACTAGTGATGTGTTGGAGTGTTTTTTTTTTTTTGTTTTTTATGATTCCATAATTTTTTCCCTCAGAATTGAGTGATTCCATAATTTTTCCCCTATGCTTGGTTTAAAAAAGTAGCCATTACTGACTACCACATTTTTTGTTCTTGATTTCTTTTAGTGTTTCTTAAAGCCAGAAAGTTGCCATTTGACATGACTCTAGTTTAGTGCCATGTCTGTGATCTGCTTTTTTTCTATAAAATTAAACAACTGAATGAACATCCTCTAAGTTGTACGATGAGTTTTATGTGCAGATTTTACCCATAGACTTACAGCGTTTCCCTGGAGGAAGCGCATCAAAAACACTTGTAATCTGCACCTAAGTATATCAATAAAGTTCAGTGAAATCAAAATACCAGGAACAAGGCAGTTTTATTTGACGAATGACACATCAGAGACAAAAACCGCAGAATCAAAAAACGCATTAAAACACATGTTAATAAAACACACACAAAAACACAATGAAAAAACGCAAATAACCTAATTTAAATAATAAGTACGGAAACAGTGCAGAAATTCTGCAACATAAAAAACTCTCCAAAAGCTCATAGTGGGAACGTAGCCTTTAGTGATGAGCGAGTATGCTCGTTGCTCGGGTTTTCCCGAGCATGCTCAGGTGGTCTCTGAGTATTTGGAAGTGCCTGGAGATTTAGTTTCTGTCGCCACAGCTGCATGATTTGCAGCTACTTGACAGCCTGAATACATATGGGGATTGCCTGTTTGTTAGCAAATTCCCACATGTATTCAAGCTGTCAAGTAGTCGCAAATCATGCAGCTGTGGCAACAGAAACTACGTATTTTCTGGCTTATAAGATGATCTTTTAACCCCTGAAAATCTTCTTAAAGGTCGGGGGTCATTTTATACTCCGGGTGTCATCTTATACGCTGGGTGCAGACTAATCTGCATATGGTGGGGGAGTGGTCCCGATGACGAAGGGAGGGGGCGTCTCACATGGAAGGTGTAAGTGGAGTTATCATCCCCCTTTTACCTCATTGGTGGCAGCAGTGCTATCTGTGGGTATCTGTGCTGGGGGGCGGTGGCGGCTTCTCCTTCAGCAGTGTGTCGGCTCCTCTTTGTACACTGTGGAGGGTTCTGTGCTGGGGGGGCACCTGCGGCGGCTCTTTGCCCAGTGTCGGGGCTCCGCCGGCATTTCCCCAAAGCCCGGAGGCCCAGGCAGCTCCATTGCTGCGATGCAGTGGCCTCCGGGAAAATGGCCGCTGGAGCCCGCGCATGCTCAAATTCAGAACTCGTCTCCCGAGATCTCAGGACGAGATCTGAATCTATCTGAGCATGCACCGCTGGGCAAAGAGCCGCCGCCGCCGACCCCCAGCACAGAGCTGCCACACTGCTGAAAGAGGAGCCGCTGCCACTCCAGCACAGAGACCCGCAGATAGCACCGCTGCCACTGAGGTAAAAGGGGGATGATAACTCCATTTACACCTTCCCTGTGAGACGCCCCCTCCCTTCGTCATCAGGAACACTCCCCCACCATATGCAGATTAGTCTGCACCCAACGTATAAGATGACACACGGCATATAAGCAGACCCCCGACTTTTAAGAAGATTTTATATTTTAACTGGAAAACTTGGGGTGTCGTCTTATACACCAGAAAATACTATAAATCTCCGAGCACTTCCAAATACTCGGAGATCACCCGAGCATGCTAGGGAAAAACCAGGCAACGAGCATACTCGCTCATTACTAGTAGCCTTACTCCCCTGCTCACTAGTTAGTTTCAGCCTCAACATTTTTTTAACCCCTTCACCTCCTAAGCCTATTTTCACCTTCATGAGCAGGCCAAATTTTACAATTGTAACCAGTGTCACTTTATGTAGTAAAATAACTGAAATGCCTCAACTGAACCCACTGATTCTGAAATTGTTTTCTTGAGAAATATTGTACTTTATGATAGTGGTAAAATTTGTTCTATATGATGTGCATCATATTTGAAAAAATATTGGAAATTTGGCTAAAATTTCACAAATTTCACAATTTTCATATATTAATTCTTATGCTCTTGAACCAAAGTTATGTTACTCAAAATAGTTAATAAATAACATTTCCCACATGTCTACTTTAGATTTGCATAATTTTTGAAGCATATTTTTTGGTTAGGAAGTTGTAAGGGTTAAAAGCTTCAGAAATTTCTAATTTTTCCAACAAAATTTACAAAACCATTTCTTTAGGGACCACATCACATTTGAAGTGACTTTGGGGGCGTACTGTATATAACAGAAAATACCCAGAGTGACAACATTCTAAAAATTACACCCCTCAAACGCCACAAAACCACATTCAAGAAGTTTATTAAGGGTATGTGCACACGTTGCGGATTCTGCTGCGGATCCGCAGCGGATTTGGCCCTGCGGGTTCGCAGCAGAATCTCCTGCGTTGACAGTTCCATTCATATCAACCCATTTTCAAAACCACAGTGCACATGCTGCGGATTTTTCCGTGCGGATTAGTTGCGGGTTCAAATCCGCAGCATGTCAATTCTTTTTGTGGCTCCGCAATGTTTTTACACCTACTCCACAATAGGAAAACGCAGGTGTAAAAACGCATGGGAAAAACGCACAAAAACTGCACAAAATCTGCAGGTAAAACGTAGGTCATTTGACCTGTGGATTTACCTACGGATTTAGCCAAATCCATGCGGAAAAATCCACAGAATAATCCGCAGCGTGTGCACATACCCTAAACCTTCTGGTGCTTCACAAGAATTAATGGAATATGGAAGGAAAAAAATGAACATTTTACTATTTTTTCACAAAAATTTTACTTTAACCCCAAACGTTTTATTTTCTCAAAGATATTAGGAGAAAATACACTATATAATTTGTTGTGCAAATGTTCCAGAACATGCTGATACCCAATATGTGGAAGAAACCTAATGTTTGGGAACATGGCAGGGCTCGGAAGTGAAGGGGCGCCACTTGACAGTTTGAAAGTAAAATTTGCTGAAATAATTAACGGACTCCATGTCATGTTTGGAGAGGCACTCATGTGACTAAACAGTGAAAAAGCTCCACAAGTTACCCCATTTTGAAAACTAGATCTCTCAAGGAATGCATCTAGCTCTGTGGTGAGCACATTGAACCTCCAGGTGCTTCACAAAAATTTATAACGTAGAGCCGTGAAAATAAAGTAATCAAATTTTCAAAAGTGTAACAGGAAAAAATGCACCTTACAATTACATCAATGCCTCATATGTGGGGTAAAACTATAATTGAGGCACAATGCAAAGCTCAGAAGGGAAAAATTGGAGTTCGGATTTTGCTGGAATGGTTTGAGCCCCTGAAGTACCAGAACAGCAGAAACACCACATAAGTGACATGATTTTTACAAACTATGCTGCTCAATGAATTCATCTAGGGGTGCAGTTAGCATGTGGACACCACATGTGCCTCACAGAAATGTATATCCTTGGTGTTAGGGACGGCGGAACGCACTAAATATTAAATAACAAAGTGCGTTCGCCGCCCAGGGTCCACCGTGCAGAGGTGTTAAACTGCTGTTATGTAATGGCAGACGCGCTATATGGCGGTATAGCACACACAGGTTATACATCACCCGATGTGCGTTTGCGAGCTCTGTTAACCTCACAGAGACGCCTAAAACATAAATTCCGAGCCTGTTGACCTCACAGGTCTCAGTGGTGTGCACACACGGTATACGGTCACAGGACTAGGCCCAAGACTCAGAGTCAATGTCCGTCTAGACCTACCGTGCATGCGACGTCGCTACCGCGGACGCCAATAAGTGCTGCTGACTGCAGCGCGGCGACTGACTCAGCCGCCACACGACAATGCCCAAGAGGGGGCGCACTGTCGGACGCTAGTGCTGTAAGATGTGAACTGTGGCCTGTAGCGTGCCACTGACTGGCGCTGACTCTATGACTAAGTCCCTATCCACACACGTAATATCAGAGGGAGGGGATCTTAATGAGTCATTTGCAGGCACATGCATTCATCATCATTCACACAGACAGCAATTAGAGTGTATACTAGCACATGGCCGAGCGGCCATGCGGGCCTTTTATAGCCATGTATCTCCGGGACCTTCCAGATCTCTGAGATGGACCAATCAGATCAGGAGAAGGACCTGAGCATGTGACTCCCGATCTTCACTGGGAGATCTGGTAAGCATGCTCAGTAGCGCGGCGATAGGCCTCTGGAGTGGCTTGCTGCAGAGCAGGCTGCACTACCATTGCTGGTCCAGAGGTGGCAGCAGCAACCAGACCCAGAGAACTGGTCTGAGCAGGGCGTCTGGATCGCCGAGATTACTGTGCAGGTCCCTGAGAGGTTGGAGGGGAATGGGAGACCGCTGGCTGCTTGGCTCTGGATTCCTGCTGTGCAGCTGCAGGAACCCGACACCTAAGACTTGGGCAGTGACGAAAGTATAATTAAATTTTTACCACATAAATTTTGTTTTAGCCCCAGATTTTAATTTTTTACACAGGAAAATGAGTGAAAAAGGCACCAAAATTTGTCACATAATTTCGGCTGAACATGGAAATACCCTATATGAAGCTGTACAGTACTGCTTAGCCACACGGCGAGACTCGGGAGGGATGGAGCACTATTTGCCTCCTAGAGTGCAAGTTTTCCTAGAATAGTTTGCAGATTCCATAGAGAGAGCCCCTAAGTGCGAGAAGTGCAGAATTTCCCCTTCTAGTGACCCATTTTGGAAATTACTGTATTTTTCGGACTATAAGACACACTTTTTTTCCTCCAAAAATGTGGAAGAAAATGGGGAGTGCATCTTATAGTACAGATATACCGGCTCTGGCAGACAGTAATCTCTGCCAACAGACAGTAATCTCCTTGAGGAACAGACAACAGAGGCGTCCCCCCGTGTCACCAAACGCATACCCTCACTATTTTTAGGGGGAACCACCACTCTCCCTGATCCCTCCTTATGAGAGGACCCCAAGACTCATGGTTTACTTGTGGTGAGTGTTGACTCCTGCCACTATTCCCTGATAGCACCTTAGCTGCCTCCACTGGAGAAGAAGGGGTAGATTTGAGATTGTTGCCTGGGAGAAGTCTTTACAAGACTGATCACAACTAACTACTTCCTTTGACTGCCAATCTATGAACGGATTGTGTCTCATCAGCCAGGGAAAGCTTAAGACTATTGGAGTTGGCATATCCTCCAAGACGTTGCATGACAGAGACTCTTCATGAAGAGTTCCTATATGCAGGTTAATATTGTCTACGACTTGGGACATACTCCTCTTGCTGAGAGGGACAGAGTCAATCGCATGAATGGAAATGGGTCTCGCAAGCATCCTACCAATCAGACCATGAGTCTAAACAAAGCAAGAATCCACCAGCTCCACTATCCACAAGAACCGGTACCATCTCAGTCTCCAGACCAACCACCACTTCAGCAGAAATGGAAAACTGAGACGTGAAGGTGGAGAAAATGTACACACTCTCGTCGCCTCGCTCCATACTGCCAGGGGAATGCGGCTTTGGTGATGAAGTACTAACTTTGGCACGAGATGGGCAGACATTTATGTAATAATTCGTAAGACCACAGTAGAAACATGCCCCTGTCCCACGGCGAACCACAGGCAACTCAGTTTGAAAGCAAACTCCTCCCACCTGCATAGGTTTGGCCGTCTGCACCAATGTGTCCTCCTCTCTAGAAAGAACAGGGGGTATATTCGGTGTATGTCTCTCCCTGAGGTGTCTATCCACCTGTATGGCAAGGGCCATGGTGGCCTCCAACAACCCAGGAGTAGCATACTGCACTAGAGAATCCTGAAGCCTAGCTGACAGACCCTGTCAAAAAAGGCTTCTAAGAGCAGGGTCATTCCACTCAGTGTCAGTGGCCTATCTCTGAAACTCTGAGCAGTACTCAGCCGGCCGGCCCCCCTGCTTGATCTTATTAAGTCAGGACTCAGCCAGAGAGATGCCATCAAGATTCCCATACACCAGTGCCATTGCTGCAAAAAACTCATCCACTGACTGCAAAGATGGTGAATCATTTGGTAGGGAGATGGCCCAGGATTGGGGATCACCCTTGAGAAGTTTGACTATAATCCCCACACACTGTTCCTCACTCCCTGAAGAAAAAGGGCGAAGCCTGAAATATAATTTACAGGCATCTTTGAATACAATAAATTCATCTCTCCTTCTCCAGAGAACCTGTGAGGGAGAGATATTTTGGGTTCCGGTTGAGCCTGGATATGAGCCGAGACCAAGAACCCACCTGCTGAAGCTGCTGCACCACCTGAGACTGCAGCTCTGTTACCTCATTCATGAGGGTCTGGATCAGGCAAGCAAAAACCTCCGCTTGCACCATAGGTTCACCGGAAGAATGGTAATAATGTCACGCTCGGGATGGGAAAGTCCGGCGGATGGCACAATACACACAAACAGCGCAATGGTAAAAGGGAGAGGAAGGCCCTAACAGTAGAGAGCGAGTGATGGGGCACCTCCTAATAATCTGAGCCTATCCTTAAACTCCCCTAACACCCTATGCGGGTGCTTTCCCCTCATCGCTGTCACATGCCTATTCCCTAGCTGTCATCTCACTATACCTTGGCTAGTGCACTGGCCGGAAAGGACGCTAGCTTCACCACTGCAGATGGTATCAACACAGGGGGTAGTGACAAGCACGAGACAGACAAGGCAATAAACAATGAAAATTTAGCTCAAGCCTCTGCTGCAAAGCACTTCACAGCAGAGAATACGGAACCAGAACCTCAAACTCCATCGAAGCAGCTGATACACTGCTGGCACCAGAGAGCTCCAAACTTCTAGACTGGTCTTCAGAGACAAACTCTATTACCAACAGTCAGCTAATGCATCATGTGACTATTAACAGGATGGTGGGTGTGGTCACACCCACATCAGCTGACTAGCAACACAGCAGCTGCCAGCAAAGAAACTGACATTAACCCTTGCTGGCCAAAAAGTAAAAACCACATTTAAATAAAAGCAGAATGAGAGTTGTCACAAGTCCAAAAATGAGTCGTGACAGTATCTGCATACTTGTAATGACCTGGAGAATCATAATGGCAAGTCAGCTTTAGCATTTAATGTACATTGTAAAAAGAAAACCCTAAAAACAATTGTGGAATTGCACTTCTTTTGCTATTTCACTGCACTTGGAATTTTTGTCCTGTTTTTCAGTACATTATATGGTAAAATCAAAAGCACACCTCATCCTGTAAAAAACAAGCCTTCAAATGGCCATATTAATGGAAAAAAATTTAAAAAGTTATGGCTTTGGGAAGAAGGGGAGGATAGAATGAAAATGAAAAACCGGACACAGGAGTAAAGGGGTTAAAAATTACAAAAAATTACCAAAAGGAAAAATCAGCCAATGCAAAAGTTTGGGTACTTTTGAAGATTTGTGTACTCAGATAACTTTGACCAAGGTTTGAGACTTTAATTAGCCTATTGGGGTTATTATGGCTTGCTCACTATCATCATTAGGAAATGCTAGTTGGTGCAAACTTCCCAGTTTTATGAAAACTCAGCCTCCTCCAACCTTGTGCCAAAAAACAGCAGCCATGGGTTCTTCGAAGCAAATGCCTAGCAGCCAGAAAATGAAAATGGTGGAGGCCCACAAAGCGGAAGAAGGCTACAAGAAGATAGCAAAGAATTTTCAAGTTGCCATTTCCTCAGTTTGAAATGTAATTAAGAAATGGCAGTTAACATGAACAGTGGAGATCAAGATAAAGTCTGGAAGACCAAGCAACATTTCTATGAGAACTGCTTGTAGGATTGCTAGAGAGGCAAATCAAAACCCCACTTGACTCCAAAAGACTTTCAGAAAGATTTAGCAGACTCTGAGTTGTTATAAATTGTTCTACTGTTCAGAGACACCTGCACAAATATGGCCTTTACAAAAGAGTCACAAGAAGAAAACCTTTCCTGCGTCCTCCCCATAAAACTCAGAGGCAGAAGTATGCAAAAGAATACCTAAACAAGCCTGATGCATTTTGGAAACAAGTCCTGTGAACTGATGAGGTTAAAGTTGAACTCTTTGGCCACAATGATAAAAGGTATGTATGGAGAAAAATGTGCACAGAATTTCAGGAAAAAGAACATCTCACTAACCATTAACCATGGAGGTGGATCAATCATGCTTTGGGGTTGTGTTGCACCCAATGGCATGGAGAACATTCCACAGGTAGAGGGAAAAATTGATTCAATTAAATTTCAACAAATTATTGATGTAAGCATAACACCATCTATAAAAAAACACAAAGTTGAAAAGCAGATGGCTCCTACAAATGGATAATTATCCTAAACACATGTCAAAATCTACAATAGATTACCTCAAAAGGCTCAAGCTGTAGGCTTTACAATGGCCCTCACAGTCCCCTGATCTGAACATTATTGAAAATCTGTGGCTAGACCTTAAAATAGTAGGACATACAAGATGACCCAGGAATCTCACAGCACTGGAAGAATTTTCCAAGGAAGAATGGATGAAAAAACAAGACCTGAAAGACTCTAGGGGCTGGCTACAAAAAGCGTTTACAAGCTATGATACTTGCAAAAGGGGGTACTACTACGTACTAACCATGCAGGATGCCCAAACTTTTTGCATCGGCACATTTTTTTTTTTGTAATTTTTAAAATGTGAAAGATCAAAAAATATATTTTTTTCATTTTTTTTGCCTAAAATACAAAGGAAATGTGACATCTTTAACATTAGCCCTTTTAGAGATCATTTCATCTTCAACTTGTGTAACTGTTCACAATAACAGTAATTTTGACCAGGGGTGCCTAAACGTTCAATTACCCTTATACAATGTGCATAATAATAATCTTTATTTTTAAATAGCGCTAACATGTTCCGCAGTGCTTTACAGTTTGCACACATTATCATCACTGTCCCCGATGGGGCTCACAATCTAGATTCCCTATCAGTATGTCTTTTTGGAATGTGGGAGGAAACCAGAGTACCGGGAGGAAACCCACGCAAACACAGGGAGAACATACAAACTCCTTGCAGATGTTATCCTTGGTGGGATTCGAACCCAGGACTCACTGGCTAACCACTGAGCCACCGTGCTGCCCAAGACACACCATGCTGCCCAAGACACACATCACTGTTCACATTACATGCAAAACTGCGTGATACTGTACACATAGCACAATTGTTGTTTGCAGGAGTAGAAACACAGCAAAAGAGTCCATCACCCTTACACATACGCCTCCCTCATTCTTGTTCAGCAAAAGTCAGTAAATATCTGACAGCTCTGAAGAGGGACATAAGCGCACACAAAATCGGGCAAGGGATAGGTATAATCAATGACAGCACTCACCTAAAGGTGTTGTGTGCTGGCACAACACCTACAAAGTTAAAGCTACAGCTGCTGCCTCGTGGCTGGAGGAGAAGGTTCTTCCACAGGTAAATGGCAAAAATGGAAGCTGGCATGTTTAGGCAGGTTGTTCTGCAGGAATGAAGAGCCTTTGGATTCCAATTTTTATTAAAACCAACACGTTTCTGCGCTGAACTGGCACCTTTCTAAAGGAAGAAAAACCAAGTGAGCAAGGTACAAAAACTGGAGGCTTTAAATAGGAGAAATAGACAGACTAAGAGTAGAAGGGTTGTTTTACAGGGGATTGTGACTCCACGCAGGGAGAAGCAGTGGGGATAAAATTGGCAGAGTAAAACAGTTTAACAGAACATTAAAGCTAGGCAAAACTATCAAACAGTTAAGCAGGGTGAAATGGATAACAGGTATTCTTGCAACTTATCAGTCCGATGAAGTCTTAATTGAAGGGTTGTCTTCTCCAACGTTGGCACCGGCAACAGCGGCACATGAAGTCTCTGAAGTCTATCTCTCCTCTTGGGAAATGGGAACTCTGAGGTTAAAGAGGGAGGCAGGGAGATGCTGTGAAACTGGGTCTCCCCTGCTCTAAGTCTCTGTGTGTCAAGCTAACAGTCTCTCTGCAGGAACGATGCTGCGCACACTGGAAAGTCTCTCTGCCACACTCAGGGGCTCTGGCCTGTCACCGCGGGCACTGGGGCTGCGCGCATGGGTTTCTGTCTCTGCACTGTGAGGAGGGAAGCCTCCTCTGGTCACAGAGGCTTCCGCGTTCACGTACTCACAGGCAGCGCTTTCCATATCATGTCTTTCAGCCTCAATATCCTGACTGGGAGACCACTCTCTCCTGGAGTGTGTTGCTGCAGCCTGCTCTCTCTGTGACGTGAGCTGCTCTTTCCCTGGCGCGCTCTGCTTTTGCGCCCTCAGCCTGCACAGCTTCCGGTCCACCATCCCTTCTCTTCCCCCACTGCCCCTGACAGTCACATGGTGCAGTCGGTCAAGGTCAGCAAGTCTTCCCCCCGGCAACCCCATTGCCCGGCTATGTGGGTCCAGACATGGAGCAGGGGAGGTAACCCCCTTCTGACTCTTCTTCCTCTTCATCCCCCTTACATTCCTCCTCTCTTTTTAATCGCCATTCTACGGGCGAGAGTTTCTGTAGTTTTCGTTGACAGTCTTCCAATCCATGTACAATTTGCTGCCAGACGAACTGGTCTAGGTTATAGCGAGTGGGGGGTACACCAGCCATTGAAAGTTCAGAGCGTCGCAAATCTGAAGGAGCAGCGGTGCTAGCTGTTGCGGGAGTCGGGGTTGCTCCCGCTATGTGAGTAGTTTCAGGCACCAGCCCTGTTTTCATATCCCCTGGGGGAAGTTGAGAGTCTTCCTCGTCTTCAAAATCAACATCTACCACTGGAATGGCCTGTGGGTGCGCAGGTACTTCCTGCACTTGTTCAGGATCTCAATACATACATGGTCGCAACATATTTTGATGCAGCGTGCGAGTGGGAGCTCCTTCTCCCGTTTCTGGCTGAACCACATAGACGGGACCTTTGGCACTAAGTCAACGCTTCACCCTGTATGGGCCTTTCTCCCACCGGTACTCCAATTTGTTGTGTGGGTGTTTTTCTCTCACCAAGACTCAGTCTCCATGACGTAGAGCTGTCCTCTTTTGAGGGGTGACTTGAGGATGTTCCAACTCCTGTAGTCTGTTGTGCACTAGTTGATGGCAAGTCAATAGCCGACGATGGTGTTCTCGAACCCAGGAGTACACCCCCATCCATAGGTAGTCCTTCTCGGGCTCTAACTCCAACTCAGTCAACTCTTTTCCAGGCCATCTGAAGAACAGAGTAGGGTGTGAAGTCAGTGGTGCTGTGTTTCCGATTGTTATACACTCAGTCCATCGTGCCTTCTGGTCCTCTTCCAGGGTTCACAGCATTTGGATCAGGGTGCGGTTGAATCTCTCGCAAGCTCCGTTCCCCTATGGGTGATAGGGTGTTGTCCGGGATTTACGGATGTTATACAACTGATGCAGCTCCTCCATCACCCTTCCAAGAAAACAGGCCCCCTGATCAGAGTGGATACGTTTAGGACACCCGTACACCTGAATGAAGTGTTTGCAGAAGGCATGAGCAGCAGACTCAGCAGTTTGATCCCATGTGGGCGTCACAACGGCAAACTTCGTAAAGTGGTCCACCATCACTAAGCAGTGTTCATAGCCATGATGTGCTGGCCCGATTGTCAGATAGTCTATTGCCAGCAGATCCAAAGGTCCAGATACCTTCACCGTCTGCGTGGGAGCCCGCTGTTCGGGTGGTTTGAACAGTTCACATCTCCAGCACTGCTGGCAGACTTTTTCCATGAAACTCCTCAGACTGGGATGGTAAAACAGATGCTGCAGCCATTGAAAGGTCTTTTCCGGACCAAAATGTCCTCCTTTTTCATGAGCTTCTGTAGCCGCCTGGTCTACTTTTATCCCATACTTCTGTAGCCGACTCAGGACCTTCTCCAGTCTCCGCAGATGCTCGTCAAAGGTGGGGGCAAAGATGATATCATCCAGGTAAATCAGGGTGGCTTCAAAGTTCAGGTCCCCTAGACAGCTTTCCATGAGGCGTTGAAACGTCCCGGAGGCATTGGCTAGACCGAATGACATGCAGTTGAACTCATATAATCCCATCTTAAGGATGAAAGCTGTCTTGGCTCGGTCTTGTTCGGACATTGGTACTTGTCAGTAACCGCTGGCCACATCTAGCGTGGAAAATTACCTGGCATTCCCTAATGCCGATAGGGACTCCTCTATCCTCGGCAATAGATATGAATCTCACACCGTACAAGCGTTGAGCTGGCGGTAGTCGACACAGAAGTGTAAGGCCCCTTCCTTCCGCACCAAGACTATGGGGGCAACCCATGGACTCTGACTCTCACGAATTACTCCCTTCTTCAACATTTGTGACAGCATCCCCTTCACCTCCTTGTACATTTGTGGGGGTATCTGGCAATACCGTTCCCGGATAGGTGACGCATCTCCGGTGGGTATTTCGTGTGTTATTGAGGTGGTGCGCCCAAAGTCGTCTTCGTTTTTGGTGAACACTTCCTGATATTTTCCTAGTAAGGATCCACATGAAGAAATGGTCGCACTCATCGAGTTAGAAGAAATTCACAGGTTTATTGATACGCACATCACAAGCCGGGCCGGGGGAGTAACAAAAGGAGTGCAAAAAGGCCGACAACGGCATGAGTACAGTTCCAACCCGCACAGTAGCCGGGTCCGTGCGACTACTACGCCTGTCGGCAGCTGGTCAGCCTTGCTGGGTTCAACTTGTACTTCCACCCCCTCCAGGGGAATACCAGCTCGGACAGGCAAGGGAAGCACGGTCTCCCCACATCCCCACATCCTTACTACAATCCTCTGTGTTCATCCATATCACCCCTGCGATCGGGATGGGTAAGTGGTTAGCTGCCGTGAGTTTAATCACCGGGCCCCATTCTGGCCGTAGTGCCTCAGTGAAGTGTCGGCGGAAATATCCTTCAGGCACGGTGGTAACCTGTGAGCCGGTATCTACTAGGCAACGTACTGCTCTTCCATTCATTTCGGCCCAGACCAAGGGACCCGTGGAAATGAGGCTGGTGGAACTTCTGACACTCCTTCTCCAATTTTCACGCTCCGGGTGGCGTCCCTCAGGCTCGGATCCATCTAGTTTAACGGATGCCGAGGGGATGGTTGGCTCCGCCAGGGGCACCACCGAGCAATGTGTTGGAGTTCTCCGCAGGTATAACATATGGGTGGGCCTCTCCTCCAGGTGGCACCAGTCTTACATCGAGGGGCAGTCTCCCTGTCTCACACTAGTGTGCAGGACTCTACCGTCGGGGTTCTCTTTGGTGCAGCCATTTCTTCACAGACCTGTTTAATCTCCTTCTTGAGGTCTTCCACCCATTGAGGGGTAGCTTCCATGGTGGCAGTTACCTCCCCGCTCCGTACCTTCCCCACTGGCACTATCACTGACTGCTCTTGCTCGCATGTGCGCGCCTCACTCCCGACCTCAGAGAAAGTCATATCTGGCTTTAGCGGCATGCGCTCTCGCAGGGCCTGTTTATCAATACATCACGCAAGCCCGTCACCAGCTGGTTTCGTAGCACAACGTCAATCGACCCCACGCCTACGCCATCCTTCCGTATGATGGCAGTATGGAGCTCCTGCAGAGCATTCATAAACTGCGTCACGGTCTCCCCCTCTCTGTGTCACGTCGCAGCCAGACTCAGGGCCTGCTGTTCCGGCGTCGGCCACTAGGAGGCGCCGGACGTCACTGCCAGACTCAGTGCCTGCAGTTCCGGTCTCGGCCACTCGGGGGCGCTGGACCGTCACGTCGCCGTCGGACTCAGGGCCTGCTGTTCCGGCGTCGGCCACTAGGAGGCGCCGGACGTCACTGCCAGACTCAGGGCCTGCAGTTCCGGTCTCGGCCACTCGGGGGCGCCGGACCGTCACATCGCCGTCGGACTCGGGGACGGCTATTCCTGCCTCAGCCACTGGGAGGCGCCGTGGTTCGCTCCAGGGTGAGGGTGGTGGCAGAGAGGGGGCTCCTGCACAGGCATCTGGTGGGCGCAGGCTCCGCCCCTCTGTCAGTCATGTAGGGCTTACTGCATGTCCATCTGGCCTGGTCCGGGGGCGGTCCTGGTTACATCATCGGGCCGGGAACCAGTGAGGGAGGACCTGATCCCTCAAATACCTGGGGACTGGTCTTGCAAGCCGCTGGATATATTCTTGGTTCCCCTGCGTGTTACTGTGTGAATTTCTATAGTGTATACTCTGACCTCAGCCTGGATTCTTGACCATTCTATTGCCTGCCGTTTTTGTACCTCCGCCTCTCTTCCGACTTTTTGACGCTGACCTTTGCTTGGATTCCTGACTCTCCTTCTGCCTGCTGATTCTGTACCTCGCTGCCCTCCTGGTTTTACTGACCCTGGCCTGGACTTTTGACTCTCCCTCTGTCTGCTGATTTTGTGCCTCTGCGGCGCCCTGGTCTCAGACTCCTGCATCCTGACCTTGATTACGGGTTTTAGTTTTGACCCCTTGGTGGCCGTCCTGCTCTGGTCCACTGCTAATCTAGACAGCTACCTCCTGGGCCTTGCTACAATTCCAGATCCCTGTATAGGGGTTAAGGGTCTCGGGGTTACTCGGGGTGCTGTCCCCACTGCAGCCCAGATTCGCAGACGGCCGTCACTTTATATCCGGCCCAAAAAAGAACTGCTTTTTGTGTATATTTCCATCATATATAAAAGCAGTCTCCTGATTTTTTTTTTTTCCCCTGAGCTGATTACCTGGCCTACACCTGCTCCAGTGCACAGTCTGAAGGAATACTCCCATCTTCCTATACCATCATGCTGCATCCTGGAGGCTTCAAGGGAAATGCTGAGCGTCAGAAATCCACATTCCTGGGACGTCTGCCTCTGGGCAGCTCTGGTCGTGCTGTCCCAGAGGCTCAGGTATTGCCCGCAAATGCAGGTAAACTTTTGTTACTCGTTTCTCTCTTATTTTCAAAGAAATCTTTGTGTGTGAAGGCCTATGTGGATTGTGGTTCCGCAGGCAACTTCATAGATTTTTTGCTTGCAAGGAAACTCGGTGTACCTCTTTTAAGGCCTAATGCTCCTATTCAAACCACGGTGATTAATGGTACATCCATTATCTAGGGTGGAGTGGAATTTGTTACTACAGAGATTGTTATGTCAGTGGGGGCATTACACACAGAACATATGTCATTTTTTGTTATTTCCAATTTATCACATGCAGTTGTGTTAGGTATGCCATGGTTGTGCCAGCATAATCCTATTATTGACTGGCACCAAGGGGATATCGTGCGCTGGAGTCCAGTGTCAGAATCACTGTATGTTGCTGTCAGTGAACCAAATTAAAATTAAAACACCCTTTATACCTTACGCATTAAGGGACTATGAGGACGTCTTTTCCATAGTGGAGTCTGAGAAATTACCGCCTCATAGAGAGTATGACTGTCCTATAGACTTGGTTCCAAGTGCTCGTCTCCCTAAGGGGAGAATATTTAACCTCTCTGGTCCTGAGCGTGTAGCCATGAAGGACTACATAGCGGACAGCTTGCAAAAAGGTTTTATTAGACCCTCCACTTCACCTGTAGGGGCTGGGTTTTTCTTTGTAGAAAAAAAAGATGGTGGACTCAGACCGTGTATTGATTATCGTGAGCTGAACGCGATTACTGTGAAAAATCAGTATCCGCTTCCACTCATCCCTGATCTGTTTAATCAGCTACTAGGAGCCCGTTGGTTCACTAAGCTTGATCTCCGGGGGGCTTACAATCTGGTTCGCATAAGAAATGGGGATGAGTGGAAAACAGCCTTTAACACACCTCTTGGTCATTTTGAGTACCTTGTGATGCCGTTTGGATTGAGTAACGCGCCCGCCGTGTTCCAACACTTTGTGAATGATATATTCAGGGATATTTGTGGGGTATATGTAGTGGTTTATTTGGATGACATCCTGATTTACTCCGCTGATGTTCTTACACACGTGCAACATGTCCGTGCTGTACTCCAGAGACTTAGAGAACATTCTCTATACGCCAAGTTGGAGAAATGTGTTTTTATGGCTGAGGAGGTACAATTTTTGGGGTACATGATTTCTGCTAAGGGGTTTCGCATGGATCCTGCCAAGATCCGACCCATTAGAGAATGGGTACAACCTAAAACTCTAAAAGCGCTGCAGCGATTCTTGGGATTTACTAATTACTACCGTAAATTCATCAAAGGCTTCTCTGAGATCACCAAACCGCTCACGGATCTGACCCGGAAGGGGGCTGACGTGGTTAATTGGAAGCCAGAGGCACTTCAGGCATTTTCTGTTTTAAAGGAGTGTTTTTCTGCCAACCCAATATTAATTCAGCCTGATCTAGATCGCCCCTTTGTGGTAGAGGTTGATGCCTCTGAGGTTGGGGTAGGTGCAGTGCTTTCCCAAGGCACTGCCTCTCTCACTCAACTTCGCCCATGTGCCTTCTTTTCCCGAAAATTCTCCCCTACTGAGAAAAATTATGATATAGGGAATCGGGAATTGTTGGCCATAAAGTGGGCCTTCGAAGAATGGCGCCACTTTCTCGAAAGTGCTAAACACAAGGTTACCGTGATCACAGATCACAAGAACCTGACCTACTTGGAGTCTGCTAAAAGACTGAATCCTAGGCAGGCCAGGTGGGCCTTATTTTTCTCAAGGTTTAACTTTGTGATCACGTTTCGTCCAGGGACGAAAAATGTAAGGGCTGACGCCCTCTCTCGAAGTTTCTGCCCCTCACAGGCTGAGGACTCGGAACCAGTCCCAATACTGGCCAATGGGATCATCGTGTCGGCCGTGTCTCTGGACCTTCTGGAGGAGATCCGTAGATCCTCAGAACAAGTCCCGGACACGACGCCCCCCCAGAAATTGTTTGTTCCGGCCCCGTTGCGTCTACAAGTTATGAAAGAGTCGCATGACTCTGTCCTGGCAGGCCATCCTGGTGTTAATAATACAGCCAGACTAGTGACCAGGAATTTTTGGTGGCCGACGGTGGTTAAGGACTGCAAGGATTACGTACTGGCTTGCGAAACTTGTGCTCGTGCTAAGTCCCCCCATAATCGGCCTGCCGGCTGGCTCCAGTCCTTGCCTGCCCCAGAGAGTCCATGGACCCACATCTCCATGGACTTCATTACTGACCTGCCACCCTCAGAAGGGAAGACATGCATCTGGGTGGTGGTAGACAGGTTCAGTAAGCAGTGCCATTTTGTTCCCCTGTCTGGACTACCTAATGCAGAAACGCTGAGTAAATTGTTCGTTATTCATGTAATACGACTGCATGGCGCCCCGGTGAATATCGTGTCCGACCGAGGAACCCAGTTCGTTTCTAAATTCTGGAGGGCGTTCTGCAAACGGATTGGCGTTGAATTATCCTTCTCCTCCGCTTACCACCCTGAGACCAATGGTCAAACTGAGCGCACTAACCAGGGCCTAGAGCAGTATCTCCGCTGTTATGTTTCGGAACATCAATCTGATTGGGTGGAACATCTCCCGTTAGCCGAATTCGCCCTAAATAACCAATACCAAGAATCCATCAAAACCACCCCGTTCTTCTGTAATCTTGGTTTACACCCACGTTTTGGTTCATTTTCGGCTAAGATGTCGGACCTCCCGGGGGTAGAGAAATCCATACATCACTTAAGGACCATCTGGTCAGAGGTGAACTCAAACTTGAAAGGCTCCCAAGTCAGACAGGCTTCGGCGGCAAATAAACGGCGGTCCAAGGGGCCGCACCTGGGAGTTGGGGACAAAGTTTGGCTGTCTACCAAGAACATTAAACTTAAGGTACCATCTGCCAAACTGGGCCCCAGATTTATTGGTCCCTATGAGATTTTGGAGGTAATTAACCCGGTAGCCTTTCGCTTAAAGCTCCCTCAGTCCTTCAAAATACCCAACGTTTTCCACAAATCCCTCCTAAAAACGTACCGCTCCCCAATTCAACCTGTCCAGTCCCCTCCTCCTCCAGTTTTGGTCAAGGGTACCTTGGAGTACGAAGTCCAAGGTATCCTTGATTCCCGATTAGTGAGAGGGTCCGTGCAATACTTAGTGCATTGGAAGGGCTACGGCCCAGAGGAGAGGTCCTGGGTCCCCGCTGGTGACATCCATGCCAAGGGGTTAATTAGAAGATTTCACCTCCTTCACCCGGACAAACCGGGTTTTGAGGGTCCGGAGGCCCCTCTTAGAATGGGGGGTACTGTCACGTCGCAGCCAGACTCAGGGCCTGCTGTTCCGGCGTCGGCCACTAGGAGGCGCCGGACGTCACTGCCAGACTCAGGGCCTGCAGTTCCGGTCTTGGCCACTCGGGGGCGCCGGACCGTCACGTCGGACTCAGGGCCTGCTGTTCCGGCGTCGGCCACTAGGAGGCGCCGGACGTCACTGCCAGACTCAGGGCCTGCAGTTCCGGTCTCGGCCACTGGGGGGCGCCGGACCGTCACATCGCCGTCGGACTCGGGGACGGCTATTCCTGCCTCAGCCACTGGGAGGCGCCGTGGTTCGCTCCAGGGTGAGGGTGGTGGCAGAGAGGGGGCTCCTGCACAGGCATCTGGTGGGCGCAGGCTCCGCCCCTCTGTCAGTCATGTAGGGCTTACTGCATGTCCATCTGGCCTGGTCCGGGGGCGGTCCTGGTTACATCATCGAGCCGGGAACCTGTGAGGGAGGACCTGATCTCTCAAATACCTGGGGACTGGTCTTGCAAGCCGCCGGATATATTCTTGGTTCCCCTGTGTGTTACTGTGTGAATTTCTATAGTGTATACTCTGACCTCAGCCTGGATTCTTGACCATTCTATTGCCTGCCGTTTTTGTACCTCCGCCTCTCTTCCGACTTTTTGACGCTGACCTTTGCTTGGATTCCTGACTCTCCTTCTGCCTGCTGATTCTGTACCTCGCTGCCCTCCTGGTTTTACTGACCCTGGCCTGGACTTTTGACTCTCCCTCTGTCTGCTGATTTTGTGCCTCTGCGGCGCCCTGGTCTCAGACTCCTGCATCCTGACCTTGATTACGGGTTTTAGTTTTGACCCCTTGGTGGCCGTCCTGCTCTGGTCCACTGCTAATCTAGACAGCTACCTCCTGGGCCTTGCTACAATTCCAGATCCCTGTATAGGGGTTAAAGGTCTCGGGGTTACTCGGGGTGCTGTCCCCACTGCAGCCCAGATTCGCAGACGGCCGTCACACTCTGCACTTGGTGAAACAGTTGCATGCGCAGTTCTCCTATGTCAGTGGGGTCTCCATGCGTCTTTTCAAGTATGCGTAGAACTTTGTCCAGGGTATTTCTGGCCCGGGGGGTCTAAGCATAACAGAGTCCCGTGCCTCCCCTCCAGGGCCATCACTGCAATCTGTGCCTCCAGGGCCGGCATCATAGGATGCATCCGCATCATTCCCCGGATGCGCTCAGTCCAACTCCACAACATCACATTGCTCCCAGAGAACTTAGGCAAATTATTTAACATGGCTCCCAGGGAAATTCTAGACCTAGGCCCTGCCCCCTCCGCGCCGTTGTGTGACATCCTGCCAACTATGCCAAGTGTAATAATGTGCAGTTACTGATGATGTCACCACAGATCAGAGACAGAACAAGAGTAGAAGGGTTTATTTACAGGGGATTGTGACTCCATGCAGGGAGAAGCAGTGGGGATAAAACTGGCAAAGTAAAATGGTTTAATGGTATATTAAAGCTAGGCAAAACTATCAAACAGTTAAGCAGGGTGAATCGGCTAAACGGGTATTCTTGCAACTTATTAGTCCGATTGAAGGGTCGTCTTCTCCAATGTTGGCACCGTCAACAGTGGCACATGAAGTCTCTGAAGTCTCTCTCTCTCCTCTTGGGACATGGGAACTCTGGGGTTAAAGCGGGAGGCATGGAGATGCTGTGAAACTGGGTCTCCCCTGCTCTAAGTCTCTGTGTGTTAAGCTAACAGTCTCTCTGCAGGAACGATGCTGCGCACACTGGAAAGTGTCTCTGCCACACTCAGAGCCTCTGGCCTGTCACCGCGGGCACTGGGGCTGCGCGCACGGGTCTCTGTCTCTGCACTGTCAGGGGGGAAGCTTCCTCTGGTCACAGGGGCTTCTGCGTTCATGTACTCTCAGGCAGCGCTCTCTATATCACATCTTTCAGTCTCAATCTCCTGACTGGGAGCCCACTCTCTCCTGGAGCGCATTGCTGCAGCCTGCTCTCTCTGTGACGTGAGCTGCTCTGTCCCTGACACTCTCTGCTTTTGCGCCCTCAGCCTGCACAGCTTCCGTTCCACTGTCCCTTCTCTTCCCCCACTGCCCTTGACAGTCACATGGTGCATTCGGTCCAGGTCAGCAAGTCTTCTCCCCGGCAACCCCGCTGCCCGGCTATGTGGTTCCAGACACAGAGCAGGGGAGGTAACCCCCTTCTGACTCTTCTTCCTCTTCACCCCCTTACATTGACACAGAAAAAGCGGTATCATTAATAAATTAGGGAAAATAAAAAAAATGACAAAATATAGGGGAGCAAGAAATAAAGTTAAGACTTGATCGATTGATTGATATGTAAGATATAGAGAAGTGATAGAAAGATATGAATGTTAAGTATTGTGAGAGGATATAAATATAAAGAGTAATTAAAAAGATTAAAAAAATTATAGGAAAGTGAGACAAGCAAGATAAGAACTTGTCTAGGTGAGATTAAACAAAGTCAGGAGATTTTTGTGTGTAGCTATAAGAGAATCAAGTGTGAAAGTGTGCAAAGATAAAGTTAGTGCAAATATGGTGTAAGGTAATTCAAAATATAAGACCTACTAAAAGTTCAGAAAGGTGTATATATAGTAAAAATTGTGACAAAACAGCGCCATAGCAAAAAGGCATACAGAAGTAGCATATAAAATAACAATCTAAGATATATATAAAAATAAGGCCACTCTATAATTCCCTGATGGTTTCCTTACCCTCATAAAACGAAAGAGAAATTGCAGTGGTATGCATAATTGAAAATTAAAATAACAATTATAGTATAAAACATAATAATAAAACGAGAATATTATGTGTAAAAAAAAAATAAAAATACATAAAAAAGCCCTAGTAAGAATAATTCAAAAACTTGCCAAACTCCAATAAATGTCCTTCTTTTTGAGGATCTCCATCCGATTTGGGTTTTCAAGGTGGAATAAACTCATTTGGGACAATAGAAATACATGCAGTGTCTTTGCCATGTTCATTGGTACAATGTCTGGAGAGACCATGAAGATACATAAAGCCTTTGGCTATATTAGCTTGGTGTGAATTAAGCATTTTATATAACATTTGCTTTGTACTACCAACGTACTGCAGCCCACATTTACACTCAATAATGTAGATTATGAATTGGGTCTGACAGGTCATGTACATTCTTAAAGGGAAGGTTTCCCTTGTTTTACTTGATCTGAAGAATTGTGTATTGTGCAAAATGCATTTGCAGCAGGAACATTATTTTGCTTTGCCAGGGGGCTGCATGTTCAAGGTCTGCTGTGTCAAAATAATTCCAAAGGACCTCAGACGACTTGTAGCTAGTAAAGGGCCCTTTACACATAGCGATATTGCTAGCAATATCGCTAAAGCGTCACCGATTTCGTGACGCAGCAGCGATATCACTAGCGATATCGCTATATGTGATACTTACCTCCGTTGGTTATCGCTGATCGCGCAAGATCGGCCTGGTCTATTTCTCGTCGTTGGCTTCTTGCTGGAGCCGACGAGCGAGCCATGGACGCGGGTGGAAGAAGACAACATCGCTGCGTCTGATGGTAAGTATAGACCGCCGACCGCTGCTGCATCGCTAATGAGATCTGCCTGTTTGGCAGCTCACTAGCGACCATTTAGTGATGCACCAGTGATCCTGACCGGGTCATATCGTGGGCGGGATCACTGGTGCATCGCTAAATGTAATGGGGCCTTAAGTTTCTCAAAGTGGTGCCTATCTGAAAGTAACTTGCTGTTGGTCGGGGGGGTCAAGTATAGGATTTTTTTGAAAAATATGAAAATACTTTTGTAGTGCTTTCCTTAGAGGAAAATGAACTGAATTGAAGGTAGTTGTAAAATTGCTTGCAAACTCATTTGTTTCCTTTTTATTGTCCTGGGATCTCTGTTTGCTTAAGCTTTTAGAATAGCAATTGGATAGTAAATCACTCCTTAAGAGTATCACCTTGTTGATCAAAGTTGCTTAAATTACTGCAACTTTGCCTAATCCACCGATATTGGTTGCAAGGACTTTTTGTTAGCCATTTCTGGTAGTGATTACTAGAGAAATGGATGTAACCATTCATATCTACTTCCTTAAAATGAATTTTGGGGATGATGGAGTTTTCCTGATGGGACATGTTTACATTCAAAAAATTAATGGAATCCTTGCCAATAGTTGGAGAGAATGAAATGGCCCAATTATTAGAATTTAATCCCTCTACTAACAGAAATTTCCCTGGAGTTACCTTTCCAGATAAAAAAAATCATGAATATATCTTTTATAGACTGAAATATCCTTAACCCCTTCATGACCCAGCCTATTTTGACCTTAATGACCTGGCCATTTTTTGCAATTCTGACCAATGTCTCAATTATTATGAGGTAATAACTCAGGAACGCTTCAGCGTATCTTAGCGATTCTGAGACTATTTTTTCGTGACATATTGGGCTTCATGTTAGTGGTAAATTTAGGTCAATAATTTTTGCGTTTATTTGTGAAAAAAATGGAAATTTGGCAAAAATTTTGAAATTTTCAAATTTTGAATTTTTATTCTGTTAAACCAGAGAGTTATGTGACACAAAATAGTTAATAAATAACATTTCCAACATGTCTACTTTACATCAGCACAATTTTGGAAACAAAATTTTATTTTTGTTAAGAAGTTATAAGGGTTAAAAGTTGACCAGCGATTTCTCATTTTTACAACAAAATTTACAAAACCATTTTTTTTAGGGACCACCTCACATTTGAAGTCACTTTGAGGGGTCTATATGGCAGAAAATACCCAAAAGTGACACCATTCTAAAAACTGCACACCTCAAGCTACTCAAAACTATATTCAAGAAGATTATTAACCCTTCAGGTGCTTTACAGGGGCTAAAGCAACATGGAAGGAAAAATGGACATTTTAATTTTTCCAACAAAAATTTTCTTTTAGCATCAATTTTTTCATTTTCACATGGGTAACAGGATAAAATGGATCCTAAAATTTGTTGGGCAATTTCTCCTGAGTACACCGATACCTCATATGTGGTCATAAACCACTGTTTGGACGCACGGCAGGGCTCAGAAGGGAAGGAGTGCCATTTGACTTTTTGAATGGAAAATATGCTGGAATATTTAGCGGTTGCCATGTCGCGTTTGGAGAGTCCCTGTGTGCCTAAACATTGGAGCTCCCCCACAAGTGACCCCATTTTGGAAAATAGACCCTCCAAGGAACTTATCTAGATGCATAGTGAGCACTTTGAACCCCCAGGTGCCTCACAAATTGTTCCGTAAAAAAAAAGTACTTTTTTTCCCAAAAAATTTTTTTAGCCTCAATTTTTTCATTTTCACATAGGCAACAGGGTAAAATGGATCCTAAATTTTGTTGGGCAATTTCTCCTGAGTACACCGATACCTCATATGTGGGCATAAACCACTGTTTGGGCTCATGGCATGGCCCGGAAAGGAAGGAGCGCCATTTGACTTTTTGAATGGAAAATTAGCTCCAATCGTTAGCGGACACCATGTCGCGTTTGGAGAGCCCCTGTGTGCCTAAAGATTGGAGCTCCCCCACAAGTGACCCCATTTTGGAAACTAGACCCCCGAAGGAACTTATCTAGATGTGTGGTGAGCACTTTTAATGCCCGAGTGCTTCACAGAAGATTATAACGCAGAGCAGAGAAAATAAAAATTATTTTTTTTTCCTCAAAAATTATTTTTTAGCCCACTATTTTTTATTTTCAAAAGGCTAATAGGAGAAATTGGACCACAAAAGTTGTTGTGCAATTTGTCCTGAGTACACCGATACCCCATATGTGGGGGGAATCACTGTTTGGGTGCATGGGACAGCTCAGAAGGGAAGGAGCGCCATTTTGAAATGCAGACTTTGATGGAATGTTCTGTGGTTGTCATGTTGCATTTGCAGAGCCCCAGATGTGCCTAAACAGAAGAAACCCCCCACAAGTGACCCCATTTTGGAAGCTAGAACCCTCAAGGAGCTTATCTAGATGTGTAGTGAGCACTTTGAACCCCCAAGTGCTTCACAGAAGTTTATAAACGCAGAGACATGAAAATAAAAAATGACTTTTTAGCCCGCTATTTTTTATTTTCCCAAGGGAAACAGGATAAATTGGACCACAAAAGTTGTTGTCCAGTTTGTTCTGAGTACGCTGGTACCCCATATGTGGAGGGGAACCACTGTTTGGGCGCACGGCAGGGCTCAGAAAATTAGCTCTAATCGTTGTGGACACCATGTTGTTTTTGGAGAGTCCCAGTGTGCCTAAACTTTGGAGCTCCCCCACAAATGACCCCATTTTGGAAACTAGACCCCCTAAAGAACTTATCTAGATGCATAGTGAGCACTTTCAACCCCCAGGTGCTTCACAGAAGTCTACAACGCAGAGCCATGAAAATGAAAATAACTTTTTTTTCCTGAAAAAAAAAGATTTTTTTAACCCGCTAATTTTTATTTTCACAATGGTAACAGGAGAAATTGGACCCCTAAAGTTGTTGTCCAGTTTGTCCTGAGTATGCTGGTACCCCATATGTGAGGGGGAACCACTATTTGGGCAGACGTCGGGGCTCGGAAGGGAAGTAGTGACGTTTGGAAATGCAGACTTGATTGAATGGTCTGTGGGCATCATGTTACGTTTGCAGTGCCCCTGATGTGCCTAAACAGTAGAAACCCCCTACAAGTGACCCCATTTTGGAAACTAGACCCCCCCAAAGAACTTATCTAGATGTGTGGTGAGCACTTTGAACCCCCAAGTGCTTCACAGAATTTTATAACGCCCAGGCGTGAAAATAAAAAATCATTTTTTTTCCACAAAAATATTTTTTTTAGCCCCCAATTTTTTATTTTCCCAAGGGTAACAGGAGAAATTAGACCCCCAAAGTTGTTGTGCAATTTTTCCTGAGTATGCTGATACCCCATATGTGGGGGTAAACCACTGTTTGGGCACACGTCGAAGCTCGGAATAGAAGGAGCACTGTTTGAATTTTTGAATGCAAAATTGGCTGGAATAAATGGTGGCACCATGTCTCGTTTGGAGACCCCCTGATGTGCCTAATCAGTGGAAAACCCTCAATTCTAACTCCAACCCTAACCCCAACATACCCCTAACCCTAATCCCAACCCTAATCATAACCCTATTCACAACCCTAACCACAACACACCCCTAACCCTAATCCCAACTCTAACCCTAACCACAAGCCTAACCCTAATCCCAACCCCAACCCACCCATAACCCTAATCTTAACCCTAATCCCAACCCTATTTCTAACCCTAACCCTAATTCCAACCCTAACCCTAATTCCAACCCTAACCCTAATTCCGATCCTAACCCTAATTCCGATCCTAACCCTAATTCCGATCCTAACCCTAATTCCGATCCTAACCCTAATTCCAACCCTAACCCTAATTCCAACCCTAACCCTAATCCAACCCTAACCCTAATTCCAACACCTAACCCAAATTCTAACCCTAATGGAAAAATAAAAATATTTTCTTAATTTTATTATTTATCCCTACCTAAGGGGGTGATAAAGGGGGGGGTTTATGTACTTTTTTTTTATTTTGATCACTGTGAGAGTTTATCACAGTGATTAAAATAAATGAATGAATCTGCCGGCCGGCATATGCCGGCAGGCGCATTGCGCGTGCGCCCGCCATTTTTCAAGATGGCGGCGCCCATGAACCGGGACGGCGGGACACCGGGAGCCAGAGCGGGACATAGGAGGTACAGGGGAAGGTGAGGGGGGATTGGACTGTGGGGGGAGCAAAGGGGAGGGGGCAGATCGTGACTGCAGCGGCTGATCGCTGCCAACAGTCTGTGGCTTGGGCTGATCGCCCCCACCAGCCAGTGTGGGGGGGTCAGATTACAGTCTCCAGCCATGTCCGATGCTAGTGCAGCATCGGCCATGGCTGGATTGTAATATTTCCCCAAATTTCATTGGTGAAATATTACAATCGTACTGCGCATGCGCCCGCCATTTTCCAAGATGGTGGCGCCCATGATCCGGGACGGCGGGGCACCGGGACAGACAGAGGGACATAGGAGGTACCGGGGAGTGTGAGGGGGGATCGGAGTGAGTGGAGGGAAGGGGATGGGGAGCAGATCGTGACAACAGCGACCGATCGCTGCCGTCAGTCCGTGGCGGGGGCTGATCGCCCGCGCCAGCCAGTGTGGGGGGGTCTGGTTAGTGTCTCCAGCCATGTCCAATGCTACTGCAGCATCGGCCATGGCTAGATTGTAATATTTCATCAAATTTCATTGATGAAATATTACTATTGCTTTGATTGGTAGTTTCACTTTTAACAGCCAATCAGAGCAATCGTAGCCACATGGGGGCTAAGCCACACCCCCTGTAGTGAAGCACAAAGCCTCCTGCGTGTGCGGGTAGGGTGACCTTTCAGTGACCCTGGTCACCCGACCTGCAGGAGGGTGATTTATATGACGCCTATGTAGGCGTCATGGGTCATATTGGCACGGCTTTTCATGATACCTAAATAACCGTCATGAGTCGTGAAGGGGTTAAAATATGTGGATTGGTAGATGTGTAGGTCTCCAAATACTCCCATAAATATGTTGGCATAGTTGGGGCTACTGTTATGAATAGGTCACTGAGGAGGATGGCAGCAATTGGCTAGGCCACCAGGAAACCAGAAAGGTTGGTAACTTAGCGGATTGCAGACCCCTAATCCTAACGGCACAACTAGCAGCAGCCGTGGGGCATACCTACGATGCCCTAGATGCCTCGGCACAGCCGGAGAGCTAACTAAGCCTAAAGCAAGGAAGGTGAAATCTAAACTGCCCCGGAGTAGAACCCCAAAGGAATAGATAGCCCCCAAACATATATTGTCGGTGAGACAAGCTGAGGCACAAACACAGGCAGAAAATAGACTGAGAAATGATGGGGCCCAAACTGTCTAGACAGAATAGGACAGGAAAGACACTGTCTGCAATCACACAAAAACCTCAAAAAATCCAACACGTCTGATGTACAAAAAACACTGAGGTCTCACGACCTCTCCCCCGCTATATCAGCATTCTGGTGTGAACTGGCAGCAAAGCAAAGAGACTAATATAACAGGGGACTGAACAAACTAACACAAGCTGTAACATATGGAGCTGGGTCCAGCACAGCCTCAACAGGGAGCACGCTGAACCCTCACAGCAAAGCAGAAAGCAGAAAAAGGCAAAACCAGATCAGATGCAGAGGATTAGCAAATGAACAACTTAACTGAAAAATGCAGGATCAGGCAGGAGACAGCAGACCTCAAAATGCACAGGAAGAAATCACCGGCAGCAACTGAGGGAAGCCTGCTCACTTAAATCCTCCCAGTTAGTAACCCCTGACTTCCAATCATCGTTTTCAGGTGGCAGACTTCTGTCAACCCGGCCAGCTCCACTACCCGCAGTAACCACCAGAGGGAGCCCCGACTCAGAAGTCAGATCAAGAGAGTTCACAACAGGCTACCCTTGTCTCCATTGCAGTGCCACATTTTTGGTAGTAGACTTCATCTTGGAAAAAATATAATTGTTGCATAAAATGAATTCACGTCTTTCAAGGATGAAGTCTCTATGTTCTTCACTAATTTCTAGGTCTTTTTTTTTTATTAAAATTTGTTGGTATGCTGTAGGCCAATACTGTATTTGATATTAGTGTGTAAAGTGCTGAGACATCTAAAGTAAGAAATATGAATGGTTCTTACCAATGAACTTCCTGTAAAATTCTGATGAGATGGACAGAGTCTTGCCTTCTCCTCTCCTGCTTCTTTCTTTCTGCTAGTCTAGGTGCTTCTACTTTATACAAAAAGAATCGCTGGAACGTCTAAGCACCTGTACATTCCCCGAGCGCATTGGACAAAAAAACTTAAGATTTGAAAGTTAGTTGTTGCATTTCTTAGATATTTTCCCCTTAGAAATTATCACTTTGACCAGAACACCTTAAAAATGACACAAATTTGACCAAGCTAACAAAAAAGTGCATTGTATGAATCTCCAAAGTCACAACACTTACTAATGCACATACTTGTTAATGAAGAATGCTTTTGTTTGATTGTTAGTAGTGAGGTAAATTGCTGCACAAGAATAAAGCTAGTTTTCAGAAAATGGAACCAGCCAAACACAAAAAGATTACATGAACATCAGAGCCAGGGTTCTTTTTCATATCTATTGCGTATGTCTATAGGTTGTGATTTAATAATCAATACTATATATATATATATATATATATATATATATATATATATCTCCTTAGTAAAGAACTTTCCAATTTTCTTTCTTGTTCTCATACCCTCTTAATATATTGTAGTCATCATATTATATAGCACTGTGTACTTGCAATTGTTCATTTTGCCTTTCTGATCAGGTAATTCTCTGCTCTACAGTATGTAGAAACAGGAAGTCCCAGCATTTATCATTCCCCTCTTCAACTCCTCCCTCTGCCAGGGACTTATGCAGTGTCTGATGACTCATACAGGGAAAATTGCTCCCCTGCTTCTGCACAGAGCTTAGAAGGATTCAACTAGTCAGTTATTAATCACATGATGCCATAGACCTAATGGAAAGAGAAGAATTAGCTGAGTAGAAAAGCAAAATGAGCAATTGTAAGTACACAGTGCTATGTAATATGATGACTGCTGTATATTAATGCAAATTTTGATGGGAGTGCTTCTTTAAGTGTCATTGTTATCTTATTTCAAAAACCATGCATGCATATATGAAAACGCTGAAATTAATGACCAAAACAAAAAATTTAAAAAAAGACACCGTATATATTTTAAAAACACAAAATACATTCAACTCTGTTTATACTTGGTATGATGGTCTTAAATTTATAGTAATCCACAATTCCAATGGTGGGTGAACAGAAAAATATTTACACAGACCTTGAAAATAATTGCAAGTAGTAAGAAAATATAATGATGGTCTGGAGAATCAGATGATCTTTTAAAGGAGAAGATTATTTGTATATAGGCAGAATATCGACTGATCTTCGTGCATGATTGAATGATTTTGCTGATTTGTAATCCTAAAATGCTTTGATGTGACATCTGCATGCAAAGAGTAATATGTAATGAACCAGACATTTAAGACATTAAGTGGAAAATGTGGATTTCCATCAGTTTTCATATATTTCCTGCCATTCTTAATGTGTTCATATTTCTAAACTCGGATATTGAATGACTAAGTATAAAAAACCGGTAGACATATTGCATTGTGTGTTCTTGTTTGCAGAAATGATGGAAGTCCTGACAAAAGACATCATGCTTCAGAGAAAAACAAGACACAGTCTCAAAAAAATGGTCCAGTGCAAAGTGATCCAAACGGTCCATGTGTTCCGCCAATTCATCCTGAGAGGCTGAAGGACTTTGTGGAAGATGAATACCTAAATGGAAACATGACCACATGGGAAATGAAGATTTCTGGAACCCCAGAGCAACCATTGAGAGATGCTGTTGAACCTGTTGCTTCAATAGTTCGAAAAACAAGTGTACGGCCAAAGAATGAGTTCCTGAGATTTGAAGATATCAGTGCAGCGGCCTTTAAAATTCAAAGTGGTGTTCAAAGAACCCCCTGTATGGTACGAATCACAAGTATATCATTGCACAACAAAAAGGTGATGTTATTATGGTTTAAAAAAAGATGCAGGTTCCCCTGGAGTGAGGGAGGAGATGGATGAGGGGATGGGCAAACCTTAGAACTTTTTTTCCTAGTTGTCCAGAGACTGGACAAAAATATAGAACTTTATTTTTCTCTAGTGATCCAGATGAGGGACAAAGAAAAACTGAGCCATTCTACTATAAAATTGAAATATTTTCCTCTTCTTTTAAAGTACTAATCAGGTAGAATTAATATTTAAATAAGAATACCTTATGTAGATTAACACCCTGGCATACATGTATGTCACGGCTAGGGTACAGGTTTATGAAACAGACTCAGGAGCTGTGCCCCGTCATAGAGGGAAGATGTAATATATATATTCAGCATCGTCCCGTAACAGCAGCAATCGACCGCTGTCAATCACTCACAGAGGTATTTAAATAGTGGGATTGCTGGTGTGTGCTATCACCGGCACTCAACATCCCCTTACCACATGATCATAGAGGTACGATGAGTTAAGGTGACAGCCTAGAGCCTGCTGAATGCCTCCTCAACCATATGCCTAGAATTATTATTGTTGTTTCATATAGTCTTCTATAATGGGTACTTCCGTGAATTGATATTGCTGCTTTTAAGCACCCAGGCACCCATACCTGCCAGGCCAATTATAATCAAACGCCTTACCAAAACGGTAACTTAAATCTTACAATGTAACAAAGTCATTGGTAGTAATTATTTTAGTAATCTCCTTATATGGATCAGGGACATTTTTGGGTCACATTAGGTTCCAAACTGTGACTATGTTTATGTGCCCCTGGGCTTTACTTGTGCAATGGAAGAGCCATTCCTAATTAAAGGGAACCTGTCAGCAGGATTGTGCTTAGTAACCTACAGTGTCAGGTCATTATTGGTATGCTAATTAAAATGATCCCTGGCTGATGAAATCCGTCTTGTGGTTGTTGTTTAATCTTTATTTTCAGTTAATGAGATTCTGGTACTCCTGGGTGGCCTGTGGGGGGGGGGGCTTCATGTGGTTCTCTGCTTATCTTTATCCTCATCCTTATGGGCTTATGACAGGTCTCTGATCCCTCAGTGTCATGTCCACTATTTTACATACTGAATAAAATATTTATTACAAAAAAAAAATCACATTCAGCAGGCAGGTGTTGGTGGCGGAACCTGCGCTGCAGCATGATCACATGTATAATGTGCATCTAACTATTTTATTTGCTAATATAAATATATTCAGAAAAAAAATTCTGTTTTAAAATGGCGCCAGCTGCGCCTGCGCAGTAGCATCTATGGGTGATCCGATAAATGATACTGAGCAGGTGCTGCCGGCATCATCTTGCTAGAGAAAAAAAATTGTCTCTCCCAATACGGCTTTGGTGGCGCATGCGCAGTAGCATCTATCGGCGATCCCATAGATGCTAATGCGCAGGTGTCGCCAGTGCCATCTTGCTAAAAGAAAAAAAAATTGTCTCCATCAAGATGGCTCCGGCAACGCCTGTGTAATAGCATCTATCGTATCTCCGACAGATGCTGCTGCACAGGTGTGGCCGATGCCATCTTGGTGAAGACAATTTTTTTTTCCTGAATAACTTTATATCAGCAAATAAAACAATTAAATGCATATTATACATGTGATCATGCTTCAGCGCAGGCGCCACCACCAGCGCCAGCCTACTGAATGTGATTTTTTTTTTTTATCAATAGATATTACATTCAGTATGTAAAATAGGGGGCAGGTCAGTGAGGGATTAGTGACCTGTCAGCAGTCTTCAGTATGAATACCTAATCAGAGTACCACATGAAGACCTCCCACAGGTCGCCCCAGGGCACGAGAATATCATTAGCTCAAAACTGCAAATACAGATTGAACAGCAACAACAAGACCGATTTCATCAGCTAGGTATCATTTTAATCACTATAATGGCGCCGAGTTGACACTGTGTGCAGGTTACTGAGCACATTCCTGCTGATAGGTTCCCTATAAGTTTGACTGTTTCTTTATGTGCAGAGCTACAGTATTTGTGCCTTCTTTTATAGGACTTAAAACTCTCAAGTAAAATATTCAAAACTGAGAGCCCTCAGTGGTTGATACCTTTTGTTGGCTAACTGAAAAGATTATAGGAAATAGCAGCTTTCAAGACTTCTTGGGTTTTCCGAAAGCTTGCTATTTGTTACCATCTTTTCAGGTAGCCTTTAAAAGGTATTAACCAACTCAACTTTCAATAGTTTTATCTGCTGGCTAACATGATACAAAGATATATTTTTCCTGTTGAAGCTAGTAACTCATCTTCTTTTCTTACATTATGTTATTTCAGTATTCTAGGATTTCAAAACAATATGGGATAGACATCTACCTGAAGAAGGAATATCTACAGTATACAGGATCAGTGAAAGAGAGAGGTGTTCTGTACCTTCTCACATCGCTCAACGAGGTACGGTCTGATTCTCGAATTAACATACTCTCTTTGTTTTTACAACAAGGTGAAACTAAAGGAAATTAACACTGCAAGATAATCATGAACAATTCATGTTAAAAATGCTTGTTTCATGATTATCTTGTTGTGTAAAACACGATGAATAAGAAAAAGCGCTCATTCATTGGTGAAATCATCTTTTATGCAGCAAAAAAATCATCCTTCTGGACTGTTCATCATCCTGTGTAATCAGGACTCTCACTGCCTAGAATCATGGCAGTGTATGCCCTCTGAGTGATCAGTGGTGTGGCGGGGTGATACACAGCTCAACATCCTGACCACTGCTATATCTACAACAGCGAAAACAGGGATTTTATCAAAACTACCCCAAGCAGTGCAGTGAGTGATACATGTCTGAGTGTTTGCTCCTACATCATGCTGCTCTCAGATCACATAGCGAAAACCTGCTGACAGATTCCCTTTCATTGTCTACACTATAAATTATAACTTTTTTGTTTCACAGGATCAGCAAAGGAAAGGAGTGATTGTAGCTACAGACAGTAATTTTGCCATGGCTGTGGCTTACCATGCGTCTGAGTTACAAATCCCTGTGTTCGTCATAATGTCAGCTGGAACATCTCCAAACCGGGTCAAAATGTGCCGTGACTATGGTGCTATGGTTATTTTATTTGGACCCACAGCAAGAGATGCTCAGAGCCATGCCCGGAGACTTGCTCAAGAGAATGGATACCTCTATATTGAGGAGTAAGTATGATCTTGACTATTATCCACCTTCAGCGCAGATTACAGCTTTTCTGCTGCCTGAGGCCAAATTTGAAATGGTGCCACTACCAACAATGCAATAAAAACTAGCAGTGAAAAAACACAATTTCATAATTTTTTATGGTTTTGCTTTTGCTATAGTATTTGGATTTTTAAAAATGACGTGTTAATATCAATCTACAGGTCAGTGTAATTACACTGATACCAATTCTGCTTTGTGATGCCATTTTTTGACCCAAAACATTTACCATAAGTCTTAAAAAGAACTATAATATTTTAGAGACTCTCTTCCATGCCCTGGGTACCATATTCCTGTAAAAAATAGAATTAAAATAAAAAATAGGGATATACTTACCCTCTGTCGGCCCCCGGAGTCCGCAGCGGTGTTGCCTGCAAGTTCTGTTCCCAGGTGTGCTTTGCGAGAATGACCTCTGATGATGTAGCGGTCACGCGACTGCTACTTCATCAGAGGTCATTCTCACAAAGCACGCCTGGGAATGGAACTTGCCGGCAGCTTCATTGAGAACCGAGATTGCCGCTGAGGAGATCGGGGGCCGCCAGGAGGTGCGTATATCCCTATTTTTTATTTTTTTTATTATTTTTAACATTCTGTCTTTTACTATTGATGCTACATAGGCAGCATCAATAGTAAAAAGTTGGTCACATTTGTCAAGCATAGTGCTTGACAAGTGTGACCAAACTGTCAATCACTTTTCCAAGCGATGCTTCAAATTGCTTGGAAAAGTGCAAGCATTCTGCAAGCTAAAAATGCTTGCAAAACGATTGTGTTTTGTGGGAAAACGCATGCGAATTCCGCATGCGTTTTACCCGCGGCGGGGAGTTGCGGGAATGCTGCGGAAAATTCCGCAGCATTTCTGCAACGAGGGCACATAGCCTAAAGGTGCTCAAATCAACATTCAATAAGTTTATTAACCCTTCCTGTGCTTCACATGAATTTTTGAAATCTAGAAGGAAAAAATGAACATTTTTTGTTTTGACAATGGTAAATGAAAACCCCAAAATCTATTGTGCAATTTTTCCTAAGTGTATTGATACCCTATATGTAGGGGAAAACCACTGTTTGGGTGCATGGCAGGGATCGGAAGGCAAGGAGCGAAATTTGATTTTTTGAATGTATAATTTGTTGGGATAATTAGCGAATGACAAGTCATGTTTGGAGAGCCACAAGTGACACCCTTTTGGAAGCTTGACCCCTCAGGGAACTTATCTAGATGTGTGAGGAGCACCTTGAGCCCCAGATGCTTTACAGAAGTTTATAACAATGAGCCGAGAAAATAAAAAAAATTACATTTTTCCCAGAAAAAAATTTTTTGGACCCAAATTTTACATTTTCACAAGGGTAACAAAAGAAATTGCACTATACAATTTCTTATGCAATTTCTCCTGAATACGTTGATACCCAATAAGTAGAGAAAAACTACTACGGTATTTGGGTGCATGGCAGGGCTCGGAAGGGAAGGAGCACCATTTGACTTTTTGAATACAAAATTAGCAGACGCCATATCGCGTTTGGAGAGTCCTTGATGTGCCTAAACAGCAAAATTCCCACACAAGTGATGCCATTTTGGAAACTAGACCCCTCAGGTAACTTATCTAGATGTCTGGTGAGCACCTTAAGGCTGTGTGCCCACGTAACAATTTTTAAGCGTTTTTGCTGCGATTTTCGGCGTGAAAACGCTGCGAAAATGATTAAAAATCATGTACAGAACGCCCCCCATGCATTCCTATGGCATTCCGCACATGCTGTGCTAATGCTGCGCTTTTTTCGGCGGCAGAATCGCATCGCGGAAAAAATCGCAGCATGCTCATTCTTTTGTGCGGAATCGCAAAGAATTGCCGCGATTCCGCACCCATAGGAATGCATGAGAATCGCTTACTTCCCGCATGTGGCTATGCCCACCATGCGGGAAGTTAAGCGTCTCATGTGCGGTTGGTACCTACGGTGTGGAGGAGAGGAGACTGTCCTCCAGGCCCTGGGTACCATACCCCTGTAAAAAAAAGAATAAAAAATAAAAAATCGGGGTATATTTACCTTCCGACGTCCCGCGCTGCATTCCCGGCCTAAGCGTTCCCAGTAATGCCTTGCGGCAAGATCCTGTGATGATGTAGTCTCGCGTGACTCTAGCGGTCTCGCGAGATCGCGAGACCAACGTCATCACAGGTCTCGCAAGGCATCGCTGGGAACGCTGAGGCCCGGGTTGGCAGCGCGGGACGCCGGAAGGTAAATATACCCCGATTTTTTTATTTTTTTATTATTTTTTACATTCTATCTTTTACTATTGATGCCGCATAGGCGGCCTCAATAGTAAAAAGCTGGTCACACTTGTCAAACACTATGTTTGACGAGTGTGACCAAACTGTCAATCACTTTCCAAGCGATGCTTCAAATAGCTTGGAAAGTGCTTGAATATCGCACGCGAAAATCGCGGCAAAATCGCGATCATAATCGTGGTGAAATCGCGCGGAAAAAAAAACGTGCGATTTCTGGGAAGGATTCCGGTTTTTAGTGTCCGGAATAAAACGCTACGTGGGCACATAGCAAGGTGCTTCTCAGAAGTTTATACTTTGAGCTGTATAAATAAAAACATTTCATTTGTCCTTTAAAATTTTTCTTTTAGTCCCATTTTTTGTAATATTTTTTATTATTTTTTAACAATGGAAACCCCCACAAATGACACCACTTTGGAAACTGAACCCCTCAAGGAATGTATCTGGATGTGTGGTGAGCACCTTGAACCCCCAGTGCTTCACATAAGTTTATAATGTAGAGCCTTGAAAATAAAAAAAAAAATCACATTTTTCCCACAAAAATATTATTTTAGCCCAGAATTGGAGAATGGAACCCAAAATTTGTTGTGCAATTTCTTCTCAGTATGTAGATTGGGAGTAAACTACTGTTTGGGCACACGATAGGGCTCAGAAAAGAAGGAGTGATATTTTGGAATGAAAACTTTGATGGAATGGTCTGCCAGTGTCATGTCGCATTTGGAGATCCCCTTATGTGCATAAACAGTGGAAAATCCCCACAAGTGACCCCATTTTGGTAGCTAGACCCAAGAAGGAATCTGTCTAGATGTGTGGAGACTCATGAACACCTTGAAACCACAGGTGCTTCACAGAATTTTGCAATGTTGATCTGTGGAAATGAACAAAAAATATTTTTCACCCAAAAATGTTGTTTAAGCCTCAAATTTTTTTCATTTTCACAAGGATAGCAGGACCCTAAAATTTGTTGTGCAATTTCTTCTGAGTACGCCGATACCCCATATGTGGTTTAAAACTACTTTTGGGGCACAGTGCACTGCTCAGAAGGGAAGAAGCGCCATATTAGAGTTCAGATTTTGCTGGACTGGTTTGAGGGTACCTTGTCATATTGGCTAGAGCCCCTAAAGTGCCAGAACAGCAGAAGCCCCCATAAGAGACCCTCAATGAATTCATATAAGGGAGCAATGATCATACTGACACCACAGGTGGATCACAGAATTTATACTAAGGGGGTGTGAAGAAAAAATAGTTAAATTTTTGCCACCAAAATTATTTTGTTTTGGCCCCAGATTTTACATTTTCATACTGGGATATGGATAAAAATGGCATCAAAATGTGTCCTACAATTTCTGCTGAGTGTGGAAATGCCCCATATGTGGCTGTACAGTACTACTTAGCCACACGGCAAGACTCGGGAAAGACGGAGCACTATTTGTCTCCTGGAGCGCAGCTTTTTCTAGAATGGTTTGCAGACTCTATATATAGAGCCCCTAAGTGATGGAAGAACAGAATTTCCCTTCAAGTGACCCCATTTTGAAAATTATACCCCTTTGGGACTTTATCTACAGATGTAGTGACAATTTTGACTCCATGGATGTTTTCCAGAAGCAAGTATTACTGGATAATGATGAGTGGAAATTTCAAACTGCCATTGTAGTGACCAGTTAATTGTAGAGCCCAGTACATTGTGCCCAGCTCATGTTTCTGGAGACATGCACCCTTAAATTAGGTGTGATTTCATCGCTATAGAAATGCCAAACATGCGGACACTAAATGTGGTTTAGGTACAGTGTGTGGCTCAGAAAGGAGAGGGGCATATAGATTTGGCATTGCTGAATTCTCTGGATTTCTTCTTGGGTGCGAGGAGCCATTTTGCTTTTCCATAGCCTTGGTACTACCAGTAATGTGGAAGCCCCTTATATTTGCATTAACAGGTGACTGATCTGAGTGGTGACTTTTTTTGGATTGATTTGAAGCTTTTATTGGGAACATTTTACATAAAGTTTGGAATCACATTTATCTGGCACTCTATGATGAGCACTTACTTTGGTGTTTCCATCTAATTCTCCTAGTGACGTGATTCAGATCAAACCCTCGAAGGAGCGATTCACTATAATGAGGCAGCATAGTTACCTTGGAATTCATCTGGCCTCTGTTCAGCATTGTCCTTCTTTTCAGAAGTATACAAAACTGTGGCAGACGTCACTAAATAGACGGACACCGCCAATTCACAGGTCAGACAGCATCCACAGTGCCTCTATCTGACTTATTATATATAATTTCAGAGATTTACATGGAAACCCCAGTGCAAGCGCTCAGCACAGAGCGCAGGATAAATGTGAGTCAAGCCTTACTGTGATCTTTGGGAGGCAGAATGAACAAATCAACTACAGGTGAAGAAATGGTTTTATTTATTTTTTACTTCATTCCTCGTGCAGTATAAGTGAGTAGATGACTTTATTCTTTGGGTCAGTGCGATTACAGCGATACCATATTTATATCGGGTTTTTAAGTTTGGCTGCTTTCACATACTAAAAGATGCTTTTTCTTTGCAATTACTAGTTTTTGCATCACTGTATTTTGAGAGCTATTATTTTTCCATATTTCTGCCAAAAGAGTCATGCGATGGCTTGTTTTTTTGTGGGGCGAGTTTTTATTGGTACCATTTTCAGGCACATGACATTTTTTGATCACTTTTTATTACAATTTTTGGGAGACAGAATGCACAAAAACCCTCAATTCAGGAATTGATTTTTTTTGAGCTTTTTAAGCTGTTCCATTTGTGGTAAAATTGATATAACAGCTTTATTCTTCTGGTCAGCACAATTACAGCGATACCACATTTATATTTTTTTTATGTTTTGGCGCTTTTACATAATAAAAACTATTTTAAAGAAAAAAATTTTATTTTTGTATCGATGTATTCTGATAGCTATAACTTTTTTATTTTTTGGCTGCTTGAGCTGTATGGCAGCTTGTTTTGTTGCAGGACAAAATGACATTTTTAGCTATGCCATTTTTATTTACACTTGTATTTTTATTGTATTTTATTCCACTTTTTTGTTCAGCGGTATCATGATAAATCAGAATTTTTTGCCTTGCTTTTTATTGTGTTCACTGAATGGGGCTAACTGGCGGGACAGTTTTATAGGTCATGACCACATCGGATCATAATGGCAACTATTGGGCCAGGGGAGCTTTCTTCCCTCTGCCTGCTTGCTAAATTTTGAAATCGCAGCATTTAGGGGGTTAAAGTGCCGGGAGTGGTGCTGGCATTGCTCCTGGCACTGAGTGCACAAAATCGCCTGGATGTATCCATGCGTCCAAGGTCAGTAAACACCTAGCGACTTGGATGTGATACCTTTATTGGCTAAATATAAAAACTATATTTGCAGCTTTTAGAGCACAGAGGCTCCTTCATCAGGCAGGTTTACAAATCAATGACTTAGACAAGAGCACAATACTTAACCCCTTAGTGACCAGGCAAAATTTTGAAAATCTGATAGGTGTCACTTTATGTGGTAATTAGTGATGAGCGAGTATACTCATTGCTCGAGTTTTCCAAGCATGCTAGGGTGATCTCCGAGTATTTTGGCTTGCGCGGAGATTTAGTGTTTGTCAATACAGCTGCATGATTTGCAGCTGCTAGACAGCCTGAATACATGTGTGGAATTCCTAACAAACAGGAATCCCACATGTATTCAGCCTGTCTAGCAGCTGCAAATCATGCAGCTGTGTGGACAAACACTAAATCTCTGAGCACGTCAAACTACTCTGAGATCACCCGAGCATGATCGGGAAAACCCGAGCAATGAGTATACTCGCTCATCACTAGTGGTAATAAATTAGATTGTTTTTCATGGCACATTATAATTTATGATAATGGTAAATTTAGGTCAATATGTTTTCTGTTTATAAAAAATATCTGAAATTTGACAAAAATGTAAAAAAAATTAGCCATTTTCAAGCTTTGAATGATTACCCCTTTAAGGCCGGGGTCACACTTGCGACTGCAATGTGAGAAACTCGTGCGAGTCTCTTGCCTCAATACCCGGCACTGCTGAGTATTGAAGTGAAGTGACTTTATGGGTCCTACATATTGGAAAACCCCCAAAAGTGATACCATTTTAAAAACAGCACCCATCGACATATTGAAAACTTCTGTCAGGTAGTTTACTAACCCTTCGGGTTATTTTCAGGTACTAATGCAAAGTGACATGACAGGAATGAAAAGGTGGATTTTTATCACATAAATGTTGATAACTTCTGGACAGGTCACTATAGCTGACAGGCCGTGAATTGCCATGACAAGCTTCAGGACCACACAATCGTGATCTCAGGGTGCCAATGTTGTTAAAAAGGAGAAAGTCCCACTCAGTTAGCCATTTATATGGCATAGTCACTATTGACTGCAGCATCTCAGGGGTTAAACAGGTATGGACTGTGCCAACACTGATCATGGCTGATGCAGCAAGTTGTCAGCTATACAGTAGTGTACAGCCGACAGCTGTTGGATTGTCACCTGTAGGGGGATGTTAATCTCTTATATCTTAGGTCAGTAAAAAGACGTATTGGCGGTCATTAAGGGGTTGATGTTACAACAGGACATTTGGGCATAGGGTGGATGGGGTGATGCCTCCTATGTTGTGCTCTTGTCTTAGTAATTCATTTGTAAACTCACCTGATGAAGGAGACTCTGAGCTCTGAAAGCTGCATATATAATTTTTCTGGTTAGCCAATAAAGGCATCACTCCTAGAATACTTTTCTATTTTTTGGGCATAAAAGTCTTTATATCGATTTTTCTGGCTAACATGGTACCATAATAGAATTTTTTATTGTACATCATATTACAGATAATATATTAAAATGGAGTCTGGGGCCACTTAGAAAAATCTTGTTAGGGCATGGGCTGCCTTTTGAAATTTAGGCTGCGACTACATGGCAACTTTGTCCGCTACAGAAGTACTAAGTATGCTATTTGTAGCTGCTACATCAAGGTGTAATGCAAGTAAATGGTGTTACATTGTGATGCCTAGTGAACCGCGGCCCCACCGTTCACTATTGTCACCCATAAAGTTTAAATACAAAATATGGAATATCTCCTGAAAAAATGAATCAAGTCAAACAGTTTTTTTGCATAGGGCACTCGTGTTAAATTCAAAAGAGCAAATTATAAACAACAATTTAAATCTAAAAACAATGGGAGGGAAAAATAGAAAAACCTGAAGCTTGCTGTAACACTGGTATTGGCACCCTTTACATTAGTATGGAAACAGATTTTGACTCCCCTGTAATAAATCACAAATGAGAATCACCTTAATTGTCAGTGCCCATATGACATGAATTAGCCAATGAATGGTGACTTCAGTGTTTTAAAAAGCCACATGGTAGGCCCTGTCCCTTTGTCACAATTGTGAAGACAAAACTTCAGAACTGCTAGTTTTAGCAAACAAAAGAATTGCAAAGGCTATAAAGGCCATCTCCAAAGACCTTGGTATCCACAGTTTCAACAGTGTGCCATGTTATTGAGAAGTTTGCCAAGCATGGAACAATCAAGAACTTCCTTGAACACTGAACATTGGGGAAAGAGGAAAACTGACAAGAGATGTCTTCAAAGGTTGGTTCGAAGAGTGGAAAAAACACCACGTCAAACATCCAAAGACCTGAAGGTCAACCTGGTACAGTCTAGGGTCATGGTTTCAACAAGTACCATATGCCGCACTGTAAACCAATAGAGTTTTATGAGCGAAGGCCAAGGAAGAAACCTTTGCTGAAGAAAAGACATAAGAGAAATGACTGATCTTTGCCAAAGAGTAACTTGACAAACCACAATCCTTCTGGGAAAATGTTCTGTGGACAGATTAAATAAAAATAGAGCTTCTTGGCAATGCAAAGCAACAGTTTGTTTACAGAATGAAGCTTATAAGGAAACTAACACCCTTCTATCAGTTAAGCATAGTATTAGGGGTCGGATTCCTGTCGCTGCACAGCGGGAATCCGAAGCCTTGCTTCCAGCGGTCTCCCATTCCTCTCCAGTCGCAGAGGAGGTTGCTCAGCAAACTCGTCGGTCCCGGCGCTCTGCCCAGACCAGCTCCGTGGGTTTGCTTGCTGCTGCCACCTCTGGCACAGCTTTGGCAATGCAGGCTGCTCAGCAGCGAGATTCTCCAGGGACTAAGTCCTCATGTCGGGCCACTGAGCATGCCCATGGACTGATCTCCCATTGGAGATCGAAGGTCACGTGCTCAGGTCCTGCTCCTGTTCGGATTGGCCCATCCGAGAAGCCAGGAAGGTCCTGGACGCTCGCGGCTATAAAAGGTTCGCATGGCCGCTTGGTCATGCGCTAGGATAGACTGTATTTACAGACTATGTGGAGTGAGTGATGTATGCACGTATGAATGTCTCTGGTGAATGACTCATTAAGAAACCCCTACCCTTGGTACGCATGTATTGTGCAGCCTAGCCTGCTAGCGCCCAGGCTTAGGCATAGGTAGGTCAGAGGTAGAGTCAGGCATCAGTGCTCACCAGGCACTCGTCACGCCTCAGTGCACGTGCTCCATTGCCAGCGTCTGTAGCGGCGCTCGCGGCAGCGACGCCGCGCGCTCAGTGGGCCTAGAAGGACTCTAACCCCGTGTCCTTGGGGTAGAGTTCTGTGGCCGTACACTGTGCGCTCTGTGAGCTTAACAGGCTCCGGCATCTACGTTCAGCGGTTGTGCGGCTCTGTGCATTAACAGAGTTCGCCCCTGTTCACATTGGGTGACGTAACCCACGTGTGACTGGTTTCACACCGCTTAACTCTTCCGCCATTACTTAGCAGCAGTGTACCACCACTGCATGGTGGACCACAGGCTGCAAACGCACCTACTATTATTTTATAATTTGGTGCATTCCGCCAGCCCTAACATTATCCTAGCGCCAGGGTCTGGCTAATAATGGCGGACGAACAACGACTGCATAGATACATCCAGCAGCTGGAGGGTAGGATGGCAGCACTAGAGTGTTCCACCTCAGCTGCGGATGTTACTTCGATCGCTGTTCAAGCAACTACAGAGGCTGTCGCCCGTGTCTCCACGGCTAGCTCTGCCCTGACCTTGTCTCGCCTCCCGCTGTCCGAAAAGTTCTCGGGTGATAGTGCTTCATGCAGGGGTTTCGTGAGTCAGTGCTCCATTCACCTGGAGTTGCTGGCCACACGATTTCCCTCTGAGCGGGCCAAGGTGGGATTTATCATCTCCCTTCTGTCGGGCAGGGCCTTGGAGTGGGCCACCCCGCTGTGGGAGCATGGGGATCGCCTGGTACAGAGTGCCACCCATTTTCTGGTCACTTTGAAGCAGGTGTTCCTGGGGCCTCGGGTCACGCACGACACCGCACTGCAGTTGCTGGCCCTAACCCAGGGTTCGTCTCTGGTCAGTCAGTATGCCATCCTCTTCAGAACTCTGTCCTCAGAGCTTGAGTGGCCAGATAAGGTTCTCATACCTATTTTCTGGAGAGGCCTGGCTGATCATGTCAAAGATGCCCTGGCCACCAGGGAGGTGCCCACCACTTTTGAGGAGCTCATTATGGTCTCCACCCGAATTAACGTTCACTTCACTGAGCGAGGGCTGGAGCGCTCCAAGTCCTGCCAACAATATAGATTTGCTCCAAATTTTGTTAGGCCACTGGAACCCCTCAGTCAGCCGCCTGAGCCTCCAGAGGCCATGGAGGTGTCTCGCACGGGGTCCAGGGCCCGGTCCACGTGAGTACCTTCAGTCTGCTTCCGTTGTCGGCAGACTGGGCACCTAGCTAACCAGTGCCCACAGCGCCCGGGAAACGCTCCCGTCTAGTGGTTATCGGAGGGGGCCTACTAGACACAGCGACTTTCTCCTCCAAGCTCCTGTTTAAAGGGGCGTTAAAATTTAATTCTTCCACTCTGGTAGTGGAGGTTTGTGTGGACTCTGGAGCGGAGGGCAATTTCATGTCATCTGCCTTTGCCTTACAACACGCAATCCCCCTGGTCCTGCTACCTCAGCCAGTCACTATCAGAGTGGTGAATGGTGAGATACTCCAGTCCCAAATCACCCACCAGACGGCTCCACTGAGACTCTCACTGTCTCCTTCCCATCAGGAGATGCTGTCTCTTCTTGTCATGCCCGAAGGTCCTCCTAGGAGTTCCCTGGTTACGAGCTCAATTTCCTCACATAGAGTGGTCCTCAGGAAAAATCCTCGGTTGGAGCAAGTCCTGCGAGGGTAGGAGTCTGAGGCACTGTGTACAGGTCGCAACCTCTGTGGTTCCCGCAGATATCTCCTCACTTCCCAAGCCGTACCAGCAGTATGCAGACGTTTTCTCCAAGAAGTCGGCGGAGACCCTTCCGCCTCACAGCCCTTACGACTGTCCTATTGACCTCTTGCCCGGTGCTGAGCCTCCCCGGGGTCGAGTCTACCCCCTATCTCTCCCAGAGACAGAAGCCATGTCTCAGTATATCAGGGAGAATCTGGCAAGAGGATTCATTAGGAAGTCAGTGTCTCCGGTGGGAGCGGGATTCTTCTTTGTCCAAAAGAAGAATGAAGAATTACGTCCGTGCATCGATTACAGGGGTCTTAACACCATAACCGTTAAGAACAAGTATCCTCTACCCCTGATATCGGAACTGTTCGATAGGCTACGGGGAGCTAGAGTGTTTACTAAGCTTGATCTGCGAGGAGCCTATAACCTGATTCGCATCCGTGAGGGGGACGAATGGAATATGGCATTTAACACCAGAGATGGGCAATATGAATACCTGGTGATGCCCTTCGGGCTATGTAATGCGCCAGCCGTCTTCCAAGACTTTGTGAGTGATATCTTCCGGGATATGCTTACCACCTTGGTAGTAGTCTATCTGGACGATATTCTCATTTACTCTCCAGATATTGACTCCCAAAAGTTCGCAAAGTTTTCGATCTCCTGCGGGCAAACTCCCTTTACGCCAAGTTGGAGAAATGTGTGTTTGAGCAGGAGTCCTTGCCTTTCCTGGGCTATATCATTTCAGCCCAGGGGTTGGTCATGGATCCTGCAAAACTACAGGCGGTGATGGATTTGCAGGAGCCCCCATTCTCTCAAAGTGGTGCAGCGCTTTATGGGGTTCATAAATTACTCTCGTCAATTCATCCCCCATTTCTCAACTTTGGTAGCGCCCTTGGTAGCCCTCACCAAGAAGGGTGCAAACCCCAAACTGTGGTTGGAAACTGTCTCCAAGGCCTTCGCTGCTATTAAATCCCACTTCGCTAGCGCTCCCATTCTACATCACCCTGATGTAGATAAGCCCTTCATTCTGTAGGTGGATGCCTCTTCCGTCGGTGCTGGAGCGGTCCTGTTCCAGAAGGACTGGCAAGATCGGAAGCACCCAGGCTTCTTCTTCTCTAAGACCTTCACACCGGCGGAGAGGAATTATTCCATTGGGGACAGGGAGATGCTAGCAATGAAGCTGGCCATCTCAGAGTGGAGACATCTCCTGGAGGGGGCTCACCATCCTTTCCAGGTGTTCACTGACCACAAAAATTTGGTCTATCTACAGACTGCCCAGCGGCTGAATTCTCGCCAGGCCAGATGGTCCTTGTTCTTCTCCCGATTCCATTTTACCCTGCATTTTCTCTCCGGGGAGAAGAATATCCGGGCCGACGCTCTTTCTTGCTCCGTGGTCTCATCAGAGGAGGAGGAGGAGCCTTGGCTGATAGTTCCATCGGAGAGTCTGAGGACCGTGGCTCCGGTTGCTCTCGAGTCGGTACCTCCGGGCAAGACTTTTGTCCCTGCCCATCTGCGACCGGAGGTCCTCTCTTGGGCTCCCTCATCCAGGGTGGGGGGATTTTTTGGGACCAAACGAATCTCTGATCTCCTGGCGAGGATGTACTGGTGGCCGCATATGGCTCGTGAGTCGTGACGTCAGGGACAATATTCAGGCATGCGTCTCTTGCATCCAGAATCGGTCCTCTCGGCAGCGGCCCGCTGGGTTACTCTATCCCCTGCCGGTAGCGGACTGGCCCTGGGAGATGGTCGATATAGACTTTGTGGTGGGTCTGCCCAAGTCCAGTGGCAGCACTGTCATTTGGGTGGTCACCGATCATTTCTCCAAGATCGTGCATCTGGTACCACTCTCGCGGCTACCTTCTGCACGAGGCCTGGCAGCGTTGTTTATTAAACATGTTTTCCACCTGCACGGCATGCCGGATAAGATTGTCAGCTACCGGGGTCCTCAGTTTGCGTCTTGGTTCTGGAGAGAGCTCTGTTCTCTGCTCAGCATTGAGCTAAATCTCTCCTCGGCCTATCATCCCGAGACGAACGGGTTGGTTGAGAGAGCCAACCAGACCCTGGTGACATATCTGCGAGATTTTGTCTCGGCCAGGCAGGATGATTAGGCATCCTTGCTGACGTGGGCAGAGTTCGCTTTGAACAACGCTGTGGCCGATTCCACCGGTCAGACCCCATTCCTCTTAAATTTACGGCCAGCATCCGCACGTCCCTGTGCCCATGCCCGTGTCGTTCACTGACTTTAGGGTGGCAGACTGGGCGGTGGAGGCATGTGACATTTGGGATCGCACACAGGATGCTATCCGGGCCTCCAAGGAGAGAATGAGGGTCTCCGCTGACGCACACAGGCGTCCTGCTCTCACCTTCGCCCCTGCCGACTTAGTATGGTTTTCTGCCTGAAACATCAGGCTGCGGGTTGAATCCGCTAAATTCGCACCGCGCTATTTTGGCCCTTTCAAGGTCCTCGAGCAGATCAACCCTGTGGTCTACCGCCTGGCCCTTCCACCACACTTGGCTATCTCACGTTTCATGTGTCTCTCCTTAAGCCGATTCACATGTCCCGGTTTTCTCAGCCATCTGCCGGGACATCGGACCTGTCGTCAGACGAGTTTGAGGTCAATGCCATCGTGGGATGCAAGGTGATGCGGGGCAAAAAGTTTTACTTGGTGGATTGGAAGGGTCATGGTCCTGAGGCTCGGACCTGGGAGCCAGTGGAGAACATCCACGCTCCTCTTCTCATTGCAGAATTTGAGTGCAGCAAGGCTCAGAGAGGAGGGGGCCCAATGTTAGGCGTCGGGTTGCTGTACAGCGGAAATCCCAAGCCTTGCTTCCAGCGGTCTCCCATTCCTCTCCAGCCGCAGAGGAGGTTGCTCAGCAAACTCATCGGTCCCGGCGCTCTGCCCAGACCAGCTCCGTGGGTTTCACGGTCTGCTGCCACCTCTGGCACAGCTTTGGCAATGCAGGCTGCTCAGCAGCGAGATTCTCCAGGGACTAAGTCCTCATGTCGGGCCACTGAACATGCCCGTGGAGTGATCTCCCATTGGAGATCGAAGGTCACATGCTCAGGTCCTGCTCCTGTTCAGATTGGCCCATCCGAGAAGCCAGGAAGGTCCTGGACGCTCGCGGCTATAAAATGTTCGCATGGCCGCTCGGCCATGCGCTAGGATAGAGTGTACTTACAGACTATGTGGAGTGAGTGATGTATGCACGTATGAATGTCTCTGGTGAATGACTCATTAAGAAACCCCTACCATTGGTACGCATGTGTTGTGCAGCCTAGCCTGCTAGCGCCCAGGCTTAGGTGTAGGTAGGTCAGAGGTAGAGTCAGGCATCAGTCCTCACCAGGGACTCGGCACGCCTCAGTGCACATGCTCCATTGCCAGCGTCTATAGCGGCGCTTGCGGCAGCGACGCCGCACGCTCAGTGGGCCTAGAAAGACTCTAACCCCGTTTCCTTGGGGTAGAGTTCTGTGGCCGTACACTGTGCGCTCTTTTGGCCGGGCTCTGTGAGCATAACAGGCTCTGGCATCTACGTTCAGCGGTTGTGCGGCTCTGTGCATTAACAGAGTTCGCCCCTGTTCACATTGGGTGACGTAACCCACGTGTGACTGGTTTCACATAGCTTAATTCTTCCGCCATTACTTAGCAGCAGTGTACCACCTCTGCACGGTGGACCCCGGGCTGCGAACGCACCTACTATTATTTTATAATTTGGTGCGCTCCGCCAGCCCTAACACATAGTGGGAAATCCATAATGCTGTGGAGTTGCTTTGCTGCACCTGGTACTGGAGGCCTTGACGGTATTACAGGAATCATGAAATTAGAGAATTATCAAGAGATTTTAGAGCAAAATATCCTACCTAGTTTTAGAAAACTTGGCTTGAGTCGAAGATCATGGGTCATCAAGCAAGACAATGACCCAAAGAACACATCCAAAACTACATAGGAAATGATTGAAAAATAAAAAAGTGGACTGTTTTAAAATGGCCAACCGTGAGTCCTGACCTCAATCCCATTGAAAATCTTTTGGGTGAGCTGAAATCTGCCATTGTGAAAAAGAACCCTGCAAACATTGAATAGTTTGAACAAACTGCAAAAGAAGAGTGGGAGAAAATACCAGCCGAGAAGTGCAAGAAACTTATAGATGGCTAAAAGAACCCTTTGGAGCCTGTCATCAATGCAAAAGGGGGTGCAACCAAGTATTATGGTAATTAGGGGTGTCTTTATTGCTGCACATGCTATTTATTCACATTTTTTAATTGCATATTCTCATGTAATCTGTGAAAGAAAAAACCTCCCTGTGCGCTAATGTAATATGATAAATAAATATATTATATAAATATATCCCAAAAATCTATAAACACAAATATAGTATAAACATAAATAACAGTATTTTAGGGATTGCCCCACTGATACCATTTTAACGTACTAGCAGAATCACAATTCTTTTCTCTTGAGACTATGGGACTAACATAGATAGCAATTTCCAAATGCTCAAAGAAATTTATGGAGTGGTAGTAATGGATGTGCATGGCCACCAGAGTCAGACTGGGGTGTCTGGGGCCCACAGTAGGAACTGACCCTTGGGGCCCACCCTATAGCTATATGCAAATACCTGTTAGCTGTTATCCCTGTTATACTCAAGCATCGACTGTAAAACACAGGCGGCTCCTGCGCATCTATTCTGTACACCCTTTAACTGGGATGAACAATTATGGTAGTTTGCATTAAAGGACATCTTTGGTTAAAACAAGTTATCACAAATCCATGGGCTCTACAGGATAGGTCATCACTTAGGTCCCAACATTAGTAACTGCACCAATCAGAAGAATGAGGAAGTTTTATCCCTGACAGGACACTGTTATCCCCATTTTACAATAGAGCATCAGGAGGGATGTCTGACCGCTTTCAGAAAAAACAAGTGCAACTAAGGAAATGAATGGCTCAGTGGTCAAGTTGCACATGACAATCTAGTCTAATGGGGATAAAAGTAACACATTCTTTCTATTGGGTTCAAACAGTCAGACTCACTCAAGCCCCGGGGCCCACCAGAGAATTCTCCGCTGCCCCGGTGGGCCAGTCCGACCCTGACTACCACTCTGTTTACATAGGGTTCACAAGATTCACAAAATGGTACCAAAATAGTTCCAAAGCTTTGGCACGCATGAAATCATTCTAGAGGGGGCTGACAAATTTGCAACAAATTTTGCAACTTTTCAAAAAGTTGTAAATTATGAATCACGTGAAAACATCTTGAAAAGGTAAATTTTGCCCACAGTGACAAACTGAAAAAAAGGAAAACAGATGAACACATAAAATGGATTTAAATAAGTAGCAAATCTAATATATAAAGCTCAATGTGGGTGTGTATGTATGTATGTATATATGTATGTCCGGGATTGGCATCCGCACCGTCGTAGCTACAGCCACAAAATTTTGCACAGTCACACGTCTGGACCCCGAGAGCGTCATAGGCTATGATATGTGGCAAAATTTTAACCCCACGCATTCCAATTCACCAAACAATTTTTCCCCTGTCTACATAATGGGGAAAAAGTGTATGTATGTATTAGCATCTGCACCGTCATAGCTACAGCCACAACATTTTGCACAGTCACACATCTGGACCCCGAGAGCGTCATAGGCTATGTTGTGAGGCAAAATTTTAACCCCGCGCATTCCAATTCACCAAACAATTTTGCCCCTATCTACATAATGGGGAAAAAGTGAAAGAAAAAGTGTTGGAGGAAAATTGACAGCTGCCAGATGTGAACAAGGGGGACTTAAAGAATGAGAGTGATGGCGCCAAAGAGTGTATACCGTACAGTTGCTAAGGTGGGGCCATGACATGGGATACTCACCACACACGGGGATATGAACACACACACTACCTCGTACTTCAACACATATACCACCCTCAGCACACATTTCACCACACATACACCAACCTCGCCACATAAAAGTCGAAACACAAAAGTCGCCACTCAAAACTCGCCACGCTGTCCCAGAGATGTTTTGAAAAATTAGCTGTGATTGGTTGCTATCAGCAACAGTTTTCTTTGTAGACAGTTGTGGTAACTGAGGCCTATTATTCTTATAATTTCTATGGTGTTATCGTCCTTCTGTAAAGCTTGAAATAACACAATTTATTACCGTGCCAACACAGACCGCCCTCTGACACAGACTGCAGGGGGAGCCCAGTATCACACAGGATAGGATTAGATATACAGCTCAGCAGTCAGTATCACACAGGAGAGGAAAAGGCACATAGCTCAGCAGGCAGTATCACACAAGATAGGATTAGATACACAGCTCAGCAGTCAGTATCACACAGGATAGGATTAGATACACAGTCTCAGCAGTATCACACAGGATAGGAATAGATACACGGCTCAGCAGACAGTATCACACAGGAAAGGATTAGATACGCAGCTCAGCACACAGTATCACACAGAATAGTATTAGATACACGGCTCAGCAGTCAGTATCACACAGGATAGGATTAGATGCACGTTTTTTATGTGCAATATAATCATTATAATTTGTTATAACTAACCACAGTTGGTTACTATGCCCAGGCAACGCCGGGCTCTTCAGCTAGTGAAAAAATAAATGAGGTGGATGAGACAAAAAGGCTCAAAATACTAAGAACTAGGGAAAAAACAGATGTAAATGCAATGATGAATTGGACCTACTTTGTTCATACATTTATCAAGTATCCTGTGCTACAATCCCTATAATTGCAGCATTATATTTAATTTTTTATTCTAATTGATGTTTTCGACTATGTTAACCCCCTCAGCCATTGATTTAGCTTTCTGCTACAATATTATATTTCATTTTTTTCATCCCAGGGAAGACAGTGCCGGTTATCTTGCTGGGCTGGGAACAGTAGGGCTGGAGATTTATGAACAAGTGCCCACTTTAGATGCAGTAATATTTCCTGCAGGTGGACATTGTGGCTTGTTAGCTGGATCAGCAGCTGCCCTAAAACATCTAAATCCAAAAATCACAGTGATTGTAAGTATTCACCTTGTTTATTCTGAAAAGAAGTATATTTCTGTGCATTGTTCAGCAGCAAATACTATAATGTTACAAACATAGCAACGTATAGCCTACTAAATAATTATGGAACATTTAACAGTATTTACAGTTTGTCCAATTACCCAATTACCGTAAGTTGAAATACAACATTCCCAATCCTTACCCCCCACATCAGACACTGGAGAAGAGTCTCCCCACCAATATACACATCAACTGATTCCACTGACTTTGTTGCAATGTGTATGGGCCTCTTAACTCAAGCAGAGAATGTAAGATGTATTTAAACTGAAGAATATGAAGCTGATGTTGATACAAAAAAAACTTAATGAAGCCCTCGTCCCATCAAAATTGTTATCCTCTTAATATATTGCACCCATCATATTATACAGCACTGTGTACTTACAATTGCTCATTTTGTCTTTCTACCCTTCTAATTCTTCTCTTTTCCATTAAGGCTAGTTTCACACTTGCGTTTTTTTGCGCTGTTTTTTAGCGCAAAAAAAGCATGTGTTTTTCCCCCTATCTTTTACATGGGTGCGCATAGGTGCGAATACACTTGCGTTTGTACGCGTTTGTATGTGCATGCGTTTTTTTGTTGTGTGCGCTCGGGCGCACAAAATGCATCCTGTTGCATTTTTTGTGCGTCCGACTTGCCCCAAAAAAACGCATGCGCACGCAATGCGTTTTTTTTTTACAGCCAAAAACCCATTATAGTCTATGGGTGCGCATACGTGCGCATGGTAATGCACATGTATGCGCAAAAAAACGCACCCAAACCCGCAAAAAAACGCACACAAACACATGATGTGTTTTTTATGTGCGTTTGCACTGCGCACGGTGTGCAGCGCAAAAAAACGCAAGTGTGAAAGTAGCCTAAGTCTATGACATCATGTGATTAAAAACAGACTAGCTGAATTCTTCTAAACTCTATGTGGAAACAGGATGTCTCCTTTCCCTATATTAGTCATGAGTCTCTGTATATGTTCCTGTTAGTGGGAGGAGAGAGCAGCTGTTTCAGGAGTTGAAGAGGGGAATGATAAATTCAGGAAAAAGGGACTTTCTATTTCTTCATAGAGCATAGGAAGAGAAGAATTAACTGGATAGAAAGGCAAAATGATCAATTGTAAGTACACAGTGCTATATAATACAGTATGATGATTGCAATATACTAAGAGGATAAATAATTTGATGGAGTGCTTCTCTAAGGAGACAAGGAAATGAGTCTGTCACTACATAACTCTACAAGTAGCAGTGGAAATAATGTAAAGAATTCAGAAACAGGCTGGTATACCTCCAGCACTGGCTTCTAGAATGAATCACAATATTTTCAGCATTGGTCTTATATGGACAAGTGACATATATTGGATTTACAGTGAACCTGTCACATCTTAAAACACTATTGACCTGCATAGGGGCTAATCTGCAGGATTATAGCCTTCTAAAGCTGTGTGGACGCTGCACTGAAAGACTGGCTATCACGATAAAATAACTTAAAAAGTAACTCCATGGTTGCGACCAATAGCAACTAGCTCACTAACTTTCACTATAACAGTGGTCGCAACCATACCTAAAGTCCTGCAATGTCTCCACATGAGGAAAGAGACTTAGTGAATCAGTAAAACTATACTACATTTCTAATTGGAGGTATTTGCTAATATTATTATTACACCTACTACATATTGGGATAAGATCTTGGAGATGTGAATACTCCTTTAATTGCTCCTGGCGGCCTCTAGCTTTCAGTCATAGAAGCACAGCTGGGCAGCTTCAGTCTCTGTTCAGTACATAGAGAGCAGCGGCTGTAACAATTCGCTGGCACTGTCTGACAGCCTACTCTGCAGTGCTGAGCCGGCTGTCAGTCAATGCCGGGGAGTAGTTACAGCCGCTGCTCACTATGTACTGAGTGGGGAGTTGAAGCCGCACCGCTGGTGCCTCCCTGAATGAAATCCAGAGGCCAACAGGAAGATATAACTTAATTTCCTCTCGGTAGTTGGGCTTTCACTGCAACGGATGCCTTGCTATAAAACACTATTAATCTGCAGATTAACACCATATCTGCAGGAAAAAAAGGGGTTTTTGGACTTGAGAGGTTCCCTTTAAAGGGAATCTGTCACCCATATTTAGTGATATCATGTAAAGATATCACCCAATTGCGCGTCCCATAAGGATTCTATTAGGGCTTTTGCCTCCCCCGACCCCTCACCTTTGAGGCATAAATACCTTTTTTATCTTGTTGGGGATGTATGCAAATCGCCGCTGTCCGGTCCGATGGGCGGGGCTTAGTCGCCTTCTTCCCCCCTCCTCGGCTTGCTGCACGTAATCTTCATCTGTGAATATCACAGATAACGTTGGTTTCCGCGTTTGCGCATTGTAAAATCCACCGGCGCCTGCGCAATATGCTTTGCCCAACTGTGGACGAAGCATATAATCGCTACTGCGCATGCGCCAGTATTTTCCAGCGCAGTCTATGCACCGGAAGTGTGTCTTGCATGTGAAGACTTCCAGGGCATAGACAGCAAGTGCGGAAACTAACATTATCTGTGCTATTCACAGATAAATATTACATGCCCTAATAGAATCCTTATGGGATGTGCAACTGGGTAATATCTTTACATGATATCACTAAATATGGGTGACAGATTCCATTAAAGGTGTCTGTACACATTAAACTGGCTCTCTGATAAATCTGATACCATAAATAAAATACTTTTAAATATTCAGCATTTTTTCTAAATGCCTTTATTTATCAGAAAGGTATGCTTTATGTAGTACACTCTGCCAGTATTTTAAAGATGGCAACTTACATCCAGCAGTATACAGCTGTCCTAGGACGAGCTATGCGAAGAGTGAGACAGACGGACTCACTATACAGCAGGAAAACTGTCAGGCTGACTCAGATGGATTCTCATACTTATTCTCAGTCAGCTGAAGGAAAGTGTTTATCTTGTTCTTTAGTGCCCTCCACTCAGTGTCCTGCCAGGTTGACTAAAGAGAGGATGCCTGACAGGACACCGCTGTGACCTTATGCATGTCTCAAGCAGATGTTCTTTACGTGGCCTGTCTACTTGTGTCCTCTGAAAACTAGGACGGGAGCACAATGATTTATGGCAGATGACTTCTTTAAAATCCTAATAGAGTGCACTAGATAAAGCTAGACCTAAATAAAATATTAGAAAATGAATATGTATATGTGTATTATTTATTTTTTAACAATTCTTGGAGAATCCCTTTAAAAAAATGATGCTTGAACAATGTTGATCATCCCATGTACTTAAAGTTCAGACTATACTGGCAGTTACATTCATTCAGTCTGGTGATAAATGTTCAATCACATTACTGGCATCAATGGCATTACTGTGCTTGGCTGACCTTACCTGACATTATCACAGAATATAAAAGGACAGTTGCTGCCCGGCTCAGCACACTGATGCCAGTGCACAGCTTTGTGACACTTTGTATTGGAAAGAGAGAGTGCTTGCCTAGACCTGTGTGTGCACAGTATAACGAATCAGATGCCTGTATTGTTGATACTGGTGCTGAAGCTGAGCCATCATACTAACAGCCCTTCTAAAGGCTAATTGTTTGCTTTGCTGTTTGTATCACATACAATGTGCATTTAGTCTAGGGAAGGAGAGAGAGTCGTAGGAACAGGGAGAGTGACAGAATGCAATCTGTAGACAGGGATTAGGTCTGCACAGCCTGTTGGCAAATATATAGCTGCAGTTTTTTTGTAGGGGCGGAAAAAATTTAATATATTTTGATCCATCAAGTGTTACCTGCTTTGAGGTTAATTTTTGTGTTATATAACACCCCCAAAAATCGTTCAAACATTTTCCTGGGCTACATTTCTCAGCCATTCACTATTCTGTAGTGTGGAGTACATTTCTGTTATCTCTAAAACTGATAAAAAGATTTTAAATATTTGTAAGCTTCCATTTCTCAGCCCTACATTGTTACATGGTCTGTGAACATTTCTTTGATCTCTAAAACTGGAATTTTTTTCTGGATTGAATTTAATTGTCATCCATACACTTTTGCATTCTTTCTGTTACATTACAATGGAGCAAACTACCAAAAACTGCTTTGATTGCTGCAGGTGACCAATTTTTTCTTTTATTAAAAATAAAGTTGGTTTCAAGAGACCTAGCAATTACAAAATGTGTAATCCGTGCGTAAAGAGACGGAGAAGTGGAGGTACTGATGATGGTGCACATAGAAGCCAAGGATGTGGCGCCTGTTGCTGGAGCACAAGAAACATGCCCATCCATGAAACATAGGTTGCTGTCCCACTTTGTAGGGAGGCATGGTACACCACTTCTGAAGTCTGAGCAGTAAGAACAGGTGGATAGCAGATAATGCTTCCAGCAGGCTTGGCGGCACCACACAGTCTTCCACACAGTCCAGTCTCACCAACCTAAAGTTTGGATCACCTAATTCTTACATGATGGTGGGGAACGTCAAGTTTGGGATATGGAAGACAATGATGATGGTACACAGTTACTGCTAAGTCTTGTTGTTGTTAAGTCATGAAGTCAGGAGGACCAGGGTTCGGTGGTGAAAGACAAGGTGGTGAATGATGATGTCACCGACCTAACCTGGGAAGCTGGCATGTAGAGTGAGGCCAGCAGTGCTGAGGGGTAGAGTTTGGCAGCACTGAAACAGACAGGAAGAGGCAGTGGGGGGCCAGAGAGAGAAGGTGGGGAACTGTTCCGTAGAGCACAGACAAAAGAAACTGAAAGGGAAAAGATAAAGATTAGATATTAGAAAAAACTTTTTGAGAGTGATGGTGATCAATGAGTGGAACAGGCTGCCATGAGAGGTTGTGAGTTCTACTTCAATGTAAAGTCTTCCATCAGAAGCTGGACAGACATCTATCTGAAATGGTTTTGTGAATCTTACATTGAGAAGAACACAATGACCTTGAGGTCCCTTCCAACTCTACTCACTTGTCAACAGAGAATGCAGACAGGCTCACTCATAAAAATGAACAAAGCCTGAATTAGCCCATACTTTTCCACATCACCAGATGATAGCAGCCCATAAATAGTTTGTAATATTCAATATTTTAATGAGGTCCGCCAGTTGTTGCCTTTCCGGGGTCTTTGGATGACCGTCCTCATTATTTCTCTCTGGCTTTGCACTTTCTGCAAAGCCTTTATGACTGTATAAGTACATAAACTACACCTTCAAAATATTTTTGTTCAAAATTTTTTATGGATTAATTGACTCATCCATACAGTTTAACATAGTTATTTTTGCATTACGGTGGTATGTAAAACTTACAAAAAGCATAGAAACATATTCCAGGATTAGATTACTCATCCATACAATATTACAGGCTTTTTGTCACATTTTCATGGTATATAACAGTACAAAAAAGCGTATGAAAATTTAGCTGGTTTGTGCACATTTCTTACCGATACACTATTCCATGTTCTGGGGTACATTTTTGTGATATATAAGACTCAAAAAACTTAAAAAATTTTGCTCGGTTACATTTCTCAGCCATACAGTATTCCATGTTCTTGGTTACATTTCGTTGGTATCTAACCCTCGAAAAAAAAAATTAAAATGTTATTGTTAATATAATGCTCATCCATAGAGTATTCCATGGTCTGGAGTACATTTCCTTGGTATGTAAGCCTCAAAAAAATTGTTCGAACTTTTATTGGTATTAAATTGCTCACCCGTAGAGTATTACGTCTTCTTGGGTCCATTTCATTGCTATATAAGCCTTAAAAAACTTGTTCAAAATTTACAGTACTGTTATTATATTGCTCACCTACAGGGCCAGCATTAGGGCCCAGCAGACTAGGCAGCTGCCTTGGGCCCCCGCTGCCCCACAGGCCCCCAGCCAGGGGCTGACATACCGCTGATGCAACTGCACTGGGACCCAGAGGTGGAGGGGGCCACTGCAGGCAGGAGCGTACTGCCCATAGCGGCAGAGTATGCAGCCGCTATGGTATATAACCCACAAAAAACTTGTTCAAAATTTATCAGTGTTATATTGCTCACCCATAGGGTATTATATCTTGTTTGGTACAATTCGTTGCTATAAAAGCCTAAAAAACTTGCTCAAAATTTTATCGGTAATATATTGCTCATCCATAGACTATTCCATAGTCTGTAGTACATTTCGCTGGTACATAACCCTCGAAAAACATCTTAAAAATTCAGGCTGTGTGCACACGTGGCACATTTGGTGCGTTTTTGGCACGTTTTTTCTGCTCGGATTTGTGACAAAACCTGAAGTAAAACCTGATGCCAGCAAAGTGAATGAGATACCTGACATGTCATGTACACATTGAGTATTTTTGACTTGCAGATTTGGTGCAGTAAATAATCTGCTGCATGTCAATTCTCTCTGCCTTTTTGCCCTGCGTTTTTTACCCTTGACTTCACTCAGACACCCTCATTACTAACCCGGTAAGTAAAAAAATAAAATCAAACACTCACACAGAAAAAAAAACACTTTATTTGAATAAAGACTCCCCTACACTATACTTTATTTTTTACTACCGGGTTAGTAATATTACTGACCCCAGAGGTTGATGCACTGTGCAGTCATCAACCCGAATATCATTACTTTGATTCCATTCCAGGGCAATTGGGACGAGCCAGGCAAAGTGCCCGAATTGGAGCATCTAATATGATCCTTAAATTCTGGGGAAGCTGCGGCTGGTATTTTAATGCTGGGAAGGGCCTAATAACCAGGGACCTTCCCAGCCTGATAATATAAGCCTGCAGCTGTTTGCTTTACTTTGGCTGATTATCAAAAATAAGGGGGACCCCACGTTGTTGTTTTAATTATTCATTTATTCATTTAATAGGTTAAATAAGGCTAAACCCCCCTTAGTGCAACATGAAAAGCACCTCAAAATGGCATTTCAAAATGGCGTCGATAGCTGCTACTGTTCAGGAACCGGTGGTGCCATCTTGTTAGAGAAATAAAATTGTCTCCACTAAGATGGAGCCAGCTGCGCCTGCATAGTAGCATCTATCGACGATCTGCTGCAGGTGATTTCTTTTTTTTCACTATATATAATATTATGTAAAATAGATGGCAGGTCACTGAGGGATCAGCGACCTGTCAGAAGCATTTCATCTTCCAGGTATCATTTTAATGAGTATAATGATGCCGACCTGACACTGTCTGTAGGTTACTGTGCACAGTTCTGCTGACAGGTTCCCTTTAATGACTGTGGAAGTTTCTGAACTTTCCTTTAGGAGAAAGGGAACTCCTGGCTACCGAAAATTGAGGCTAATGCTACTTTCCCACAACAATATATACAGTTTCATGTATTCTCACTCATCTTGATTTGTGCAGTTTAGAACAATTTATACTTTTGTAGTAGGTATCGTAATATTATACAGCATTTGCGTAGCAAAAATTGACAGTAAAGTGTTGCACCTGCTGATGTTACTATCTGCAATTTGGATCAAATAATTCTGATTCAAGCAAGACTGCAACATTTTTTTGAACAAATATTGTGAACCTATTTTGATATCTTTTTTCTTAATGCCTTGTTCTATTGTCTAGGGTGTAGAAAGTGAAAAGTTCCCCATTGTACAACAAGCACTGAAAACAGGACACTGCTTGACAGAACATGACTATCTCACTCACCCCTTGTATGGAGGTAAGAGTAAGGTTCTTTGCAATTTTACACAATGATTTAGTCACTCTTTTTCATAATATTAATTTTTGTGTTAGCTACAGTTTCGTGTTTACATGAGCACATATTATCATGTCTGTATTCATGTGTTTTTAGGTTAAAGAGAACCTGTCAGCTGATACATGCTGTGGGCAGAATGTATCAGGCACTGACTGTACGAATACAGCCATGTATGTTTGTCTCTGAAAACCACAACCTTCAGAGAAAAACATATTTTAGATAACTGCTGGGGGCCGAGCTGCGCTATTAACAAGTCGTACAGGCGGGTCCCCTGTAGCTCCGTACATAGACAGATACTTGTCAGTCACTGTCAGTGGGCAGGGAACTGTGCTAATATATTGTCTACTGAAAATCCAAAACCACTGGAAGCACACAGACCTCACATCCAACCTGTAATAATGGGAGAGACACTTCCACAATAGAAAAATCTGATCTGAAAGTTTCATCATGCTTCAAACTGCAAAAGGGGTCTGTAAATGACTAAAGGAATACAGACTGCATCCTGAAAATTAGTGCAATTTGATTTATTAAAGACAGTGTAACAGACTGGATGGTGGAACCACTGGGCCGTGATCTGAGGAGAGCCTGGAGGGGTGCCTCCCCAAATAAGACCTCGAATGCACAGCGGCTGGCGATACCGCAATCCAAGGAGGGACAAGGGAGACGGAACCACGGGTAAATGCAGATGACCCCCCAAGGAACAGGAGTCAGAAATGGCCAGGAAAGGTGTAATGGGTAGGACAGCAGATGCAAGCAGGCACTGTAGGAACACAGAAGCCACGGATACGGATGGGTCCGGCTGGTAGACAGGTAGGGACTGGCAGGTGCAGGCTCTTTCAGCTGGTATACAGATGAGCACAGACAGGTGTCTACTGGACAGGCTGGTATGCAGATAGGCACAGGCTGGTGCGGACAGTCTGGTACAGACCTAGAATACTGGCTGGCGGTACTGGGGACCTGACAACCAGCAAGCGTGCTATGGGCTAACTAATTATGTTGCTCAGGCACCTCCATGGTGGAGGAGGTGCCTTAGATAGTAGGTGTCCCTCAGCCATTTCCTGGGGACACTTTAGGACAACACTTGTGGCCCCTTTAAGAAAGAGGGAGTGCACAAGCTAAGCACAGTGCCTGGAGATCTGCGTTCTGTGCACACCCTGGGCATCAGCAGAGATGGAAGAAGGAGGAAGTGTGGGATGGAGACTGCGGCCGTGAGTAAGCCGGCGTCTCTGATGGGGAAGGGGTCAGCATGCAAAGGTGCCGGCACCGCAGATAATCACTAACAAATGTAAAAAACATTTTTTTCCCCATGTGAACGGAGTCCATAGCTTTTAAACTGCCATTATTTGAGTTATAGTGGATTATTAGATAGTCTGTTGCATTTGTTCGCCTATCCAGTTATCCCTTCCTATTTCAGTACTTTGTACCCTGAATATAACTTTTAGCAGTGATAATTGTATGCTCTCATTTGCTCTTAAATAATAGTGGACATATCCGGATCATTCTCGCATTACATTTTCATGTCTCTCTACATCTATTTATATAATTGCCTTTTAATGTTTTCATTTCCTGTTCTGTCCAGATGTCACCGTATCCCAGAATTCCAAGCGGAGGAAGTTCACCGACTGCCATATTGGGACACCCTAGTGATGGGTGTCTCAATATGGAAACTACTGCTGGTACCAACTTATTGCACGGTACCAGCAGCAGAACACCGTCACACCACACACACACTCTATACGCCGTATGCACCACACACACACACACACACACACATTCTCACACACTCACATTCTCACTCACACACTCATACACTAATACACTCACACACCCACACTTTCACACTCACACAGTCTCTTGCGCGGTACCACCAGTGAAACACCGTCGCGAACACGCTGCCGCCGGGATCAGCCGAATGATTCACTGACTGCCGCCATCTTTGTACAGGAGGAGCGCATGTGTAGTTTTAATGTGGATGCCACTATCTGTCTGCACAAAGATGGCGGTGGTCTGATTTACTGCGCCTACGCAAATTACGCGCAGGTGCAGTGAACTATTCGGCTGATCCCGGCGGCAGATGTGCGACAAGTCTACAGGCAGAGGAAGTCGGACACATTAAAGGGGTTTTCCCACGAACGAAAGTTCATTTTAAAAATTGACTGTGTCTGACCATGTACGGAGCATACCACATCTCCTGGGCAGGTGAGGAAGCAAAAGACAATACTGACATTACAGCAGGGGATCACAGAGGATTCATTTTGTGAGGTAAAATATTTCACTGACTGTTTTTAAAAAATATTTTACCTCACAAAATTTATCCTCTGTGATCTCCTGCTGTAATGTCAGTATTGTCTTTTGCTTCCTCCCCTGTCCAGGAGCTGTGGTTTGTTCAGTCAGACACAGACAATTTTTAAAATGAACTTTCGTTCGTGGGAAAACCCCTTTAAAAGCAAATATCAATGCCAACATCAAAAAATACCAAGAATATACCATCAAAGAAATGGGCGGCTATCCAAGTTACCGCAGAAACATGACCAGGGGGATAGCACATGGGGTAGAAAGGTCAAAGAGGAGAGCACAGACGGGAGAAGTCAGCACATGGGGAAAGAGAGAGTGGATAGGTGGGTGAGCACATGGGGGGAGAGATTCTCAACGCTGCAAAGCCTGCCCCCATCGTGAAATTACCGCCCTCCCGATGCGATAGTATCGGACCTCCATCTAGTTTATATAATAATTGCTATAATGACTTGTCCCATTGGTTAAAGGGATTGATCAGAAACTAACAGCGATTTAATTTTAACTGTTTATTTGTTAATATTACTATTTATTTTTATTGTTTTAGAGCACCATTGATTCCATGCTATACATTAAAAGAGGTTACATACAAAATACAAATATAAATTATAATGAACAAACTAACAATGACAGACTGGTATAGAAAGGAGAGAGCCCTGCATTGTGGGCTTACAGCCTACAGGATAATGGGGAAATATATAGTAGGTTGGGGGATTTCAGCAGCTCCGGCGGTGAGGTGGCAGTGGGGTTATTGCAGGCAGTAAGCTTTCTTGTAGAGATGGTTTCGAGTTTCGGGCATGAAGAGCATATACATGAAGAGCATGTAAAAGTTCGGGCACCCCTGGGCAAAATTACTGATATTGTGAACAGTTAAGCAAGACAAAGATGAAAATGATCTCTAAAAGGCCTAAAGTTGAATTTTACACTTTTCTTTTGTATTTAGGCAAAAAATATATACATATATTTTCATCTTTTATATTTTAAAAATTAGAAAAAGGAAAATGGAGTGATGCAAAAGTTTTGGCACCCTGCATGGTTTGTACCTAGTAACACCCCCTTTTGAAAGTATCACAGTCTGTAAACGCTTTTTGTAGCCAGCCAAGAGTCTTTCAATTTTTGTTTGAGGGATTTTCATTCATTCTTCTTCATAAAATTTTTCCAGTTCTGTGAGATTCCTGGATCGTCTTACATGCACTGCTATTTTGAGGTCTAGCCACAGATTTTCAATGATGTTCAAATCAGGGGACTGTGATTGCCATTATAAAACCTTCAGCTTGCACCTTTTGAGGTAGTTTACTGTGGATTTTGACATGTTTTTGGGATCATCATCCATTTGTAGAAGCCATCCTCTTTTCAATTTCAGTATTTTTTCAGATGATGTTATGTTTGCATCAAGAATTAGCTGAAATTTTATTGAATCCATTCTTCCCTCTACCTGTGAAATGTTCCCCGTACCATTGGTTGCAACATAATTCCAAAGCATAATTGATCCACCTCCATGCTTAATGGTTGGCGAGATGCTCTTTCCTGAAATTCTGTGACCTTTTTTGTCCACACATACCTTTGATCATTATGGCCAAAGAGTTCTATTTTAACCTCATCGGTTCACAGGACTTGTTACCAAAATGCATCAGGCTTGTTTAGATGTTCTTTTGCATACTTCTGATGCTGAATTTTATGGTGAGGACGAAGGAGAGGTTGTCTTCTGATGACTCTTCCATGAAGGACAAATTTGTGCTGGTGTCTCTGAACAGTAGAACAAAGTACCACAAATTCATAGTCTTCTAAATCTTTTTGAAGGTCTTTTGCAGTCAAGCGTGGGTTCTTATTGCCTTTCTAGCAGTCGTACGAGTAGCTCTCACTGAAATTTTGCATGGTCTTCCAGACCTTATCTTGACCTCCACTGTTCCAGTTAACTGTCATTTCTTAATTACATTTCAAACTGAGGAAAGGGCAACGTGAAAATTCCTTGCTATTTTCTTAAACCCTTCTGCTTTGTGGGCCTCCACCATTTTCATTTGCTAGGCAGCTGCTTAGAACAGGGTTTCCCAACTCCAGTCCTCAAGGCACACCAACAGATCATGTTTTCAGGATTTCCTTTGTATTGCACAGGTGAAGCAATTATCACCTGAGCAATACTAAGGAAATCCTGAAAACATGATCTGTTGGTGTGCCTTGAGGACTGGAGTTGGGAAACCCTGGCTTAGAAGAACCTATGGCTGCTGTTTTTTAGCACAAGGTTAGAGGAGGCTGGGTTTTTATAAAGATGGGAAATTTACATCACCTGGCTTTTCTTAACAATGGTAGTAAACAAGCCATAACCCTAACAGGCTAATTAAGGTCCGAAACCTTGTTCAAAGTTATCCGAGCACTCAAATCTCCAAGGATGCCCAAACTTTTGCATCAGCCCATTTTCCCTGATTTCCTATTCTTTTGCATGTATATCACACTTAAATGTTTCAGATCACCAAACATAATTAACTATTAGACAAAGATAACACAAGTAAACACAAAATACAGTTTTAAATGAAGGATTTTAGTATTAAGGTATTAAGAGAAAAACTGACACAGCAAGTTTCTTCTGCACAGATCCTTCATACATGGGTGAGCTGACCTTTTCTCATTTTTCCTCCGATTTGTACAGAACAAAGATAACGAAAAAAGCAAACCCTCATATGACTATACTGGCAAAAACATAAAATAGTTATGGCTCCTGGAAAGTGACATAAACTGGGTGTGAAGCCATAGGGTTAATTTCAAGTGTGCTGTTTTGATGCTTTCTGTGTCTGACCACCATATGTAATGTAACCTAATTTTAAGGAAGCTAAAAATAAAATCAGGATAAACAAGAAGGTACGGGTAAATGTGGGTGTCATTAAATTCATGGTGGACATTTCTACATATTGAGTTTATAAAGTGTACAATGCAAGTATGACATCAATTCAGAGAAAAGAGCTTTTTTAAGACACTTGTCTGTTCCTTATTAAGAATAAATTCTTGTTGAAATAATGTCAAGTAGAATTAGAATCAAGCAGTAATTCCGGCATTTTTCCATTACATTCTTCTCATGCTTCCTATGACAACAATACCTACGCACATTGTCATACATTTCAGTAAAGAACTATAGGAAGGTATAACGTGGATCATAGGTTCTGGTCTTAAATCTTTTTATTCAACTTTCTATAAAATTCAGGATCTCTTGGACTGTAGCAAAACATGACAAACAGGATTCGGTTACAGTAAAAGTTTATGTGGCTCCATTTCATACATTAAAAACTATGTGCAGTGGTGCTTGAAAGTGTGATTCCTTCAGATTTTTTCACGACTGCATAAACTTGACATACAGTGTGGCATGTAAATGTAAAAGTTTTGGCACCACTGGTCAAAATTACTGCTACTGTGAACAGTTAAGTAAGATGAAGATGAAATGATATCTGTGAGGCCTAAAGTTAAAGATGACACATTTCCTTTCTATTCTAGCCAAGAAAAAAAATTAATCTTTTACATTTTAAAAATTACAAAAGGAAAAATGAGCCAATGCAAAAGTTTGGGCATCCTTGTAGATTTTTGTGCTCAGTTAACTTTGACCAGCTTTATAAAAACCCAGCCTCCTCTAACATTGTGCCAAAAAACAGCAGCCATTGGTTCTTCTAAGCAATTGCCTAGCACTCTGAAAATGAAAATGGTGGAGGCCCACAAAGCAGGAGAAGGGTTTAAGAAGATAGCAAAGCGTTTTTAAGTTGCCCTTTCCTCAGTTCAAAATGTAATTAAGAAATGGCAGTTAACTGGAACAATGGAGGTCAAGATAAGGTCTGGAAGACCAAGCAAAATTTCAGTGAAAGCTGCTCGCAGGATTGCTAGAAAGGCAAATCAGAACCTCCAGCCATGGCAGCATACCCCCAAGGAAACAGGGAATCAGGACTGGCCAGGAACTGGGTAGTAGGAGGGTACAGCTGGTAGACAGGTGCGGGATCAGGCACAAGCAGGACTGGTAAAGGAACATGGGATGACCACAGGTATGGGACCACAGGTGCTGGTTCAGACTGGGCAGGTGAGGTTAGCGGACCAGACGGCTCAGGATCTAGACTAGGCACAAGAAGGGCAAACTGGAACAGGTACAGACAGGATTAGATGTAGAGTGCACCATTACAGGGACATTACAACCAAGAAGTAGGAAGCACACTGATTACTTGAAGTTGCTAAGGCAGCTCCAATAGGGCCAGACATCTCCCAACTAATGACTGGGGACATATTAGCAAAGCGCACTGGCCCTTTAAGAGACAGGGATTGCGTACCCTAAGCACACTCCCAGGAGACCTGCGTGCCGTGTGCAGGTCCTGGGAGGAGACAGAAGCTGAGAGAGCACGGACAGGCAAGTGAACATGTCAGTGTCCATGCAGGGAGAAGAAAGGAGACATTTGCAGAGGCACCGATGCTGTTTTAACAATACGCCCCCTCTGTAGAAGAAGTGGGAGTATGGATATTTTCTTCAGGCTTCTATGACCTTTCTTCATGTCCAAAGCCTTTCCAATCAACTAAGAAAAATGTCTTTCGTCTCACCTTCTTCAAAGACATCTTCAAAACTGATGGGAGCAGGCATGACACTATGATCCTTGAAGAAGGGAATCAAGGTGACTGGCTTCAGAAGGGACACATGGAAGGAAATGGGTATCCGTAAGGAGGCTGGCAACTTCAGTTTATAGGAAACAGCATTATTTTGCTTGATGACTTCAAAGGACCTTACAACCAATAAGCAGGAAGTACACTGATTACTTGAAGTTGCTAAGGCACCTACCAATAGGCGAGTGTGCCTTATACACAAGACATTTCCAAGCTATTAGATGGGGACATTTCAGCTGATAAGCATACTCCCAGGTAGGTACCTGCCGTGTGAAATAAACTTCTTACATAAGTATAAGGGTGAGTTCTCAGGGGTTCAGCTATGAACTCCGGTGAACTTTCTCACTGCGGGAGCTTGGCGCTAGATACTGTCCGGAGTAATTATGCTCCTGTCTGTGTGTGCCGGCTTGAAGGGAGAATGGTCACTGATGTTACCACTCTCCAAATCATCCAAATCGTCATGGGACAGTATGGATTAGCTGCTCAATGGACAGGTGAGAAGTATGGTTGTTTATTATTTTTTTTTATAAAGAACAAGGGCATCGGAGGAATAGAGGGTGGGTATATGGTTGCTTATTATTTTCTGTTTTCTACAGGTGACAAGGCCTTCAAAGGGATGGAGGTAAGGTGATTATAACTTTGTTTGCTATTTTCAAATACCTTAGTAAAATAGGGTGTGGATTTTTATTTCAAATAAAGGACTTTATTCTGGTGTTTATTATTTGCATTATGACTATGGGGTTATTAATGGAGACACCTCTCCATTACTAACCTGTGGGATTGAGGTCACCTAACAATAAAAGGTGACATCAACCCCACAACTATTATCCCACTTGTCACTGCCACAGGACAAGTTGGAAGAACCCGGTAAAGCTCTAGAATTGGTGCATCTAATAGCCGCGCCTTTTCTGGGGTGGCGATGGGCTGCCATTTTTAGACATGGGGGCAATATCCATGGCATCTTACTAGCCTGAGAATACCAGCCCCCAGCTATCTACTTTAGCTTGGCTTGGTAACAAAAATGGGGGAGACCCCACTCCATTTTTTAATTTATTTATTTAAATAATTTAAAAAAAGGCATGGAGACCCCTCTATTATTGATAACCAGCCATGATAATTCTGACATTCAAGGGTTGCAGCCCACAGCTGTCAGTTTTGCCATGCTGGTTATCAAAAATAGAACAGACCCCACATCATTTTTTTAATTTTATTTATTTATAGCGCCTGCTAATGAATACTCCCTACAGAGGCACCTGCTTTCGTTGTTATTAGTGACAGCAGACATAGGCTGATGGGAGTAGTACTCACATCAGCCAAAGTCTCTGTTACCAGTGGTAATCTTACTGCCAATCAGAGGCAGTGTATGCTGCACTGTCATCTAGATCAATGGGGTCCTGGTTCGGGTACTGTTCTTGTACCCGAACCAAACTTGTTTCGCTGAACCCGAAAATCCAGGTGTTCACCCATCTACTAAAAAGAGCAGTGCATGTAAGATGACACAGAAATCTCACAGAATCTGTAAAACTTGAAAAAGGGGGTGCTACTAAGTATTAATCATGCAGGGTGCCCAAACTTTTGCATTGGCAAATTTTCCTTTTTTGTAATTTTTTCAAATGTAAAAAAATGACAATATAGCTGATACCAGAAGTTTACATAACTATATAAAAAGACACATATGCATGTTTTTCTCAATATCTGACATGAAATCAGAATAAACCTTTCCCGTTTTAGGTCAATTAGGATTGCCATAATTATTAATATATGTCAAATGCCAGTGAGAATGTTTTAATGCATTTTTATTACTTACTGCAAAGTCTAAAGTTTACATACACTAAGATTACTATGCCTTTAAACAATTCTGGACTGCCCATATGATTATGTCAAGAGTTTGGAAGCTTCTGAGTTAATTAGAGACACACCTGTGGATGTATTTTAATGCACACCTGAAACACACTGTTTCTTTGTGTAGCATCATGGGAAAGTCTAAAGAAATCAGCCAAGATATTAATAAGAGAATTGTGGACTTGCACAAGTCTGGCCAGATAATTTGAAGGTGAAATTAGAGTCTGGTGTTTCCAATCATTGGGATGACAATCAGGTTTGAGTGGGAAACTTTTTTTTAAAAAAACAGGGATCTCCTCAAAACCTGACTTTTACATCCTTAGTAAAACAATGAATTGTGAATTAGCAAAATCAGGATATCTGTGCATGAGCTGAATCTGAGGAGAATGTGGGTAATGCAACAAGACACGACCCAAAGCCCTCTAGTTGTTCTCCAAAAGACAGGTTAATGAAGAATAAGGGTAAAGTTTTGGAATGGCCAAGTCAAAGTCCTGACCTCCATAGAAATGTTGTGGAAGGACCTGAAGTAGCAGTTCATGAGAGAAAACCCATAGATTTGAAGCTGTTTTATAGAGAGGAATCAGCAAAAATTCCTCCAAGCCAATATACAGACCTAATGAACACTTACCAGAAAAGTTTAGATGCCGCTATTGCTGCACAAGTAAGTTGTACCAAATATTGAAAGCAAAGGGTCACATGTTTTTGCTAATCAGACAGATGGGATATTGGATCTTTTTCCTCAATTTAAAAATCACAAAGTCTAATGGATGTTTTTGACTAGTGTCACGCCGCCTGCTGCCGAGCTCCCCCTGCTCCTGTCACTCCGCCTGCTACTGCGCCCTCCGCTCCCACTGCTCCTCCTCCCGAATCCCGGCACACTCACCTCTCCCGGCGCGCTCCAGAGGTGGGCGCGCGTCACCCAGCTCCTTCACTTCAGCCCCTGCAGCCGGCCTTCCATGCTCATCGGGTGCGCCTGCGCACTGCGCGCCAGTGACCCTGCCACTCATCTTCCCTGCTTGTGCTGCAGCCGCTCCACCCCTGGCTGACCCTGACTCGGAAGTCCTGCCAGCTGCCCTATATCAGGTAGCCTCGCCTCCTGCCCAGTGCCTATCATTTGTGCCTAGCACCTCTGATTCAGGTCCACGCATCCCTGCATCCTCCCAGTCTTGCACTCTTTCCTCCTGTACCTCCTTGTAACCTCCCTGTGTTCCTTCCTAGTGCCTGCCTCGTCCGTTCCTGCCCTCAAGTCTTCTCCTGTAGTATCTACCGCCACCAGTCTTGTCCGTTCCTGCTGGACCTGCCGCTGCCCCTGTGGTCTCCTCTTGTCTGGCTCCTGCTATCTGTTCCCGGGTATCAGCTTCCGCGGCGATAGTCTTACCTGGGCTTGCCCCAGACACTCCCTGTATAGGGGGTGGTCCACTTGGCCAGCTCTCCCCGAGGAGGTTCGTCGTCGTGGTTCTGCGGGTTCACTTCTGGTTCTCCTCAGCCCTACAACTAGTTTGTATTACTTGATTCTCTTTATCAACTTTTAGAACTTTTGTGAAAATCTGATGTAGTGTTAGGTGAAATTTATGCAGAAATTTTGAAAATTGTGAAATGTTCACAAACTTTTAAGCATTAATATCTTTCTGATATTTGCCAACCTTTAGGCAATTCATTCCTAGGGGAGAAGCATGACTCTTCATCAATTAGGTATACATTTAAGCTGCTTGTTCGCTAGAGTCAGTTTTGCTATCCTTTACTGTGCAGCATTAGGCTCCACATACTTTTCAAAAAGATGGGGAGGCTGGCATGGAAATGCCAATAGTCACAAAATGTTTGTGCAGCTACACTTGATGTCAAAATGTGCTCCTTTTTTAACCCAAATTTCTGGCAAAAAAGCAGTATATGTTAAATTATTTGCTAAATTTTCAAGAATCCATTAACCCAGTAACGACCACCGATATGCATTAAAACTGCGGCCGCTAAGGGCACTTATTCCCTCATTGCCGTTTTAAAACGGTCATCGGGAATAAGGCTGTAGTGCCCCCCCAGAGTTGGAAAATCTGGGGGTAGCTGAGACCCTGGAGAATATGTGATCTGTTATGATTGAGTCACCGTAGGAGGCAAAAACAAAAATGCTAGCTAAGTCCAGAAAACCAGAGAGGTTGGCAGCTATCGGATTGCAGACCCCTGATCCTATAAACACAACTAGCAGTAGCCGTGGGGGGTTCCTATGATGCCCTAGACCCCTCGATCACAGCCGGAGAATTAAATAGGTCTAAAGAAAGAAAGGGGAAATCTAAACTGCCCCAGAGCAGACCCCAAAGCAATAGGCAGCCCCCAACATATAATGACGGTGAAGCAAGATGAAAACACTAAACACAGACAGAAAGATAGACTGAGCAAAGACGGGGCCCAAAAACTACCTAGATAGGAAAGGACAGGAAGGCTGCTGTCTTCAATCCGTGAAAAACCCTATGAAAATAAGAGCCAACACACTGACAGTGAAAAAGGCCCTGAAGTCGCTTGCCTTCAAAAAAGCTATGTCAGTACTCAGGAATATTCTGAAGACAGAGCAACCGGCAAAAGGAGATTCAGCTCATCCCAGCAGGGAATGGCAGAATCCAGAAAAGCAAGGAAAACAAACACAAAACATAAATGCAAACAGGCAAAGCAGAAACTTAGCTTTAGGGAAGCAGGAATCAGACTGGTCTCCTAGAAGTCCACAGAGAAAATCACCCGCAGGGCAGGAGTGCGTCGGCAGCCTTATATCCAGTCAGTGACTCCACTCAGCCAGTCATCCTCATTAGACTCAGGTGCCTGATAATTAGGCTCATTACCTTCCTTTACCACAATAGGGAGTTCCCCAGACCTCAGTGAAGAAGGGGAAAATGAACTCACAACAGTACCTCCCCCTTGAGGAGGGGTCACCGAACCCTCAACCACGCCACCAGGGCGATCAGGGTGAGCCCGATGAAAGGCACGCACCAATCTTTTGGCATGAAAATCAGAGGCAGAGACCCAGGAATTATCCTCCTGACCATAACCCTTCCACTTAACCAAATACTGGAGTCTGTCTAGCCAGACGGGAATCCAGTATTTTCTCTACCTCATATTCCATGTTACCTTCAACCAATACAGGGTCTGGAGGTGCCACCCCAGGAACAACTGGTTCAACAAACCTCTTCAACAAGGACTTATGGAACACATTATGGATTTTAAATGTGACAGGAAGAGCCAAACGAAAAGAGACCGGATTAATAATCTCCAAAATCTTGTAAGTTCCAATAAATCTAGGCTTAAACTTAGGAGAAGCCACCTTCATAGCAATATTTTTTGAAGATAACCACACCATATCACCAATCTTAAACTGGGGACCAATGGTCCTATGTCGATTGGAAAACCGCTGGGCCTTTTCCTGGGAGAGAGATAACTTATCCACCACTTGGTCCCAGATCTGGTGCATTCTCTCCACCACAGTGTCAACACCTGGGCAGGCAGAGGGCTCCACCTGCCCTGAAGAAAATCGAGGATGAAACCCAAAGTTACAAAAAAAAGGTGACATCAAAGTGGCAGAACTAGCTCTATTATTTAAAGCAAATTCGGCCAAGGGCAAAAATGAAACCCAATCATCCTGATCAGCGGAAATAAAACATCTCAAATACGACTCCAAGGTCTGGTTTGTTCTCTCTGTCTGCCCATTGGTCTATGGGTGAAAAGCAGAGGAGAAGGACAACTGAATTCCCAGCTTGGAACAGAAAGTCCTCCAAAATCTAGACACAAACTGAACTCCTCTGTCAGATACAATGTTCTCAGGAATCCCGTGCAAGCGAACCACCTGTTGCAAAAACAGGGGCACCAACTCAGAGGAAGATGGCAACTTAGGGAGCGGTACAAGATGAACCATCTTAGAGAACCTATCACAAATCACCCAAATAACAGTCATTCTTTGAGAGACCAGCATATCAGAGATGAAATCCATTGAAATATGGGTCCATGGCCTCCTGGGGACCGGCAAAGGCATCAACAACCCACTAGAGCGAGAACAAGATTTAGACCGGGAGCAAGTCCCACAGGACTGCACAAAATTCCTGACATCATGAGACAAGGTGAGCCACCAAAAAGAGCGACTCACCAGATCTCTAGTACCAAAAATACCTGGATGACCAGCCAATGCAGAGCAATGAACTTCAGACATCACTCTCTTCTTCCACTGGTCAGGAACATACAACTTTCCACTGGGACAACGCTCAGGTTTGTCCTCCTGGAACTCTTGCAGAGCAAGTCTCAAATCGGACGAGATGGCAGAAAGAACTACCCCTTCGCCTAAGATGGTAGCAGGCTTGGTCACCACAGGAGAATCAGCAAAGAAACTCCTAGAGAGGGCGTCTGCCTTGACATTCTTAGTTCCAGGAAGAAAAGAAACCACAAAATCAAAACGTGTAAAAAACAAGGCCCACCTAGCCTGTCTAGGGTTCAAGCGTTTAGCCGATTCTAGGTAAATCAAATTCTTGTGGTCAGTGAGGACCACAACTTGATGTTTAGCTCCCTCCAACCAATGTCTCCACTCCTCAAATGCCCATTTCATGGCCAACAGTTCCCGATTCCCCACATCATAGTTACGTTCAGATGGAGAGAACTTTCAGGAAAAGAAAGCACAGGGATTCATTTTAGATGTTACAGGATCCTTTTGGGACAAAACAGCTCCTGCAACAATCTCAGAAGCATCCACCTCTACCTGGAACGGGAGTGAGACATCCGGTTGCCGCAAAACGGGGGCGGAGGTAAATCTTCGAATCAGCTCCTGAAAGGAAGCAACAGCCTCCGGAGACCAATTCAACACATCGCACTCTGCGGGATAATGATGAATGTTTATTGACACTGAATTACATGTCACGTCGGAGATGTGAAGGAGAGTGTGTCAAATGGCTGACTACGGCCGTTTCACGCTACTCGAGCGCTTCCACGCAGAGTGCGACCTTTTTCTCTTGGAAACTACTATCGTCTTGCTACGAGGTCAAGCACCCGGGAGTCCTGGACGTGAGCTCTCCGCCTGCTGCCAGCCATGGACCTTAGCACGGTAACAGCGGTGCCGTCCGCTTTCTTGTATTCAATTCAACACATCAGCACCCTTCTTAGTCAGATCAGTCAATGGCTTGGCAATACTAGAAAATTTTGCTATAAATTTCCGATAAAAATTAGCAAACCCCAAAAACTTCTGGAGGGCCTTCAAAGAAGTGGGCTGAACCCAATCATAAATGGCCTGTACCTTGGCCGGGTCCATTTCAATAGTTGACGGAGACAAAATAAATCCCAAAAATGAAATCCTCTGTACTCCAAAAAGGCATTTCGATCCTTTGACATACAGGGAATTCTCCCTCAAGATCCGGAACACAGTCCGAATATGTTCCACATGAGAATCCCAATCCTTGGAGAAGATCAAAATATCATCCAGATAGATAAATCAAAAATTTATCCACAAAGTCTCGGAAAATATCGTTCATGAAGCACTGGAAGACAGAAGGGACATTAGTGAGCCCAAAAGGCATCACCAGGTACTCAAAATGTCCCTCCGGAGTATTAAATGCCGTCTTCCATTCATCCCCCTGCTTAATGCAGATAAGATTATACGCCCCCTGAGGTCAAGCTTGGTAAACAAGCAAGCACCTCTAACTCTAGAGAATAGATCCGAAATCAGGGGTAACGGATACTGATATTTAATAGTAATTTTATTGAGGGCACGATAATCAATACAAGGCCTTAAAGAACCATCCTTTTTGGCCACAAAAAAAAAACCGGCACCTAAGGGTGAAGAGGATGGTCTGATATGACCCTTCTCCAACGCCTCCTTAATATAGGACCGCATAGCCTCGTGCTCGGGTACAGATAAATTGAAGAGCCGACCCTTGGGAAATTTACACCCCGTGCTTAGTTCAATTGCACAGTCATAACTCCTATGAGGAGGCAAGGACGCAGACTCATTCTCACTAAATACATCATAAAAGTCCGCCAAATAGTCAGGAACATCATGCGACTGAGGAGAGGTGGAAAAAAACGGAGCCTCACTAAAGGCACACCGACAACCCCAACTCACCACAGACACAGACTTCCAATCCAAAACTGGATTATGAATTTGCAACCAGGGAAACCCCAGAACAACGGCATCATGCAGACTATGCAACACCAAAAATCTGCAATTTTCTTGATGGTCTGGGGCGACCCGCATGACCACCTGGGTCCAAAAATGAGGTTTATTTTTAGCCAAAGGAGTAGCATCAATCCCCCTCAAAGGAATAGGCGTCTGCAGAGGTGTCATCGGAAATCCACAACGTTTAGCAAAATCCAAGTCCATTAGGTTTAGCGCTGCTCCCGAATCCACAAAAGCCTTGGCGGAAAATGTGGACAGGGAGCAGATCAGAGTAATTGCCAGAAGAAACTTAGGTTGAACACCACCATCAGAAAACGTGTGTGCAAAGCGTTTCTCTAGTTTAGGACAAACAGAAATAATATGCGAGGCATCTCCACAAAAAAAACACAGCTTATTACGCCTTCTGAACTCCTGACGTTGCGCCTTAGACAAATCTCTATCACATTGCATAGGTTCAGACGTCTGTTCAACCGGTGGCAACACCTCTCGTGCAATCCTGCGTTCACGTAAACGCCGATCAACCTGAATGGCTAATGACATAGAATCGTCCAGACCAGAGGGAACAGGAAATCCCACCATACTATCTTTTACGGCTTCTGACAAACCCTTCTGAAAGAGAGCAGCCAAGGCATTATCATTCCAGGTAGTAAGGACCGCCCACTTTCGGAACTTTTGACAGTACAACTCTGCAGAATCTCGACCCTGGTTTAATGCCAACAGGGTCTTTTCAGCCTGATCAATAGCATTAGGTTCGTCATACAACAACCCCAAAGCTTGAAAGAATGCGTTCACATTAGTCAGAATAGGATCATCTGGTTTCAAAGAAAACGCCCAATCCTGGGGATCGCCACGCAGCAAAGAGATGACAATTTTAACCTGCTGCGCGGAGCTCCCTGACGAGTTAGGCTTCAAGGCAAAAAATAATTTACAATTATTTTTGAAACTCAAAAATTTAGATCGATCCCCAAAAAATACATCAGGTGTAGGGATCTTTGGTTCAACAGCATGCGAACGAACAAGGTAGGCGGAAATTCCCAGCACTTCCGCAGCGAGCTGCTCCACACAATCAGACAATTGCTTTATCTCCATTGAGAGAAAAAAAATTCCCCCTACGGCCTCAGAGATATAGAGGAAAGAATATACACACACTTTTTTTTTTTTTTTTTTAAACACAATTCTTTCCTGCTATTGAGTACCCTAGGATCTGCGGTATGGCGGGTGATTCTGTTATGATTGAGTCACCGTAGGAGGCAAAAACAAAAATGCTAGCTAAGTCCAGAAAACCAGAGAGGTTGGCAGCTATCGGATTGCAGACCCCTGATCCTATAAACACAACTAGCAGTAGCCGTGGGGGGTTCCTACGATGCCCTAGACCCCTCGATCACAGCCGGAGAATTTAATAGGCCTAAAGAAAGAAAGGGGAAATCTAAACTGCCCCAGAGCAGACCCCAAAGCAATAGGCAGCCCCCAACATATAATGACGGTGAAGCAAGATGAAAACACTAACACAGACAGAAAGATAGACTGAGCAAAGACGGGGCCCAAAAACTACCTAGATAGGAAAGGACAGGAAGGCTGCTGTCTGCAATCCGTGAAAAACCCTATGAAAATAAGAGCCAACAGACTGACAGTGAAAAAGGCCCTGAAGATGCTAGGCTTCAAAAAAGCTATGTCAGTACTCAGGAATATTCTGAAGACAGAGCAACCGGCAAAAGGAGATTCAGCTCATCCCAGCAGGGAATGGCAGAATCCAGAAAAGCAAGGAAAACAAACACAAAACATAAATGCAAACAGGCAAAGCAGAAACTTAGCTTTAGGGAAGCAGGAATCAGACTGGTCTCCTAGAAGTCCACAGAGAAATCACCCACAGGGCAGGAGGGCGTCGGCAGCCTTATATCCAGTCAGTGACTCCACTCAGCCAGTCATCCTCATTAGACTCAGGTGCCTGATAATTAGGCTCATTACCTTCCTTTACCAGAATAGGGAGTTCCCCAGACCTCAGTGAAGAAGGGGAAAATGAACTCACAACAGTGATCACTGTTTTTCAGTGAATAACGGCAATCACAAAAAAGTGTGCTCACTGTTACGATGATTTTTCTCTCTTCTGACATGATATACATGTCAGAGTAGAGAGAAATGATACCCTTCTAGACACCCGGAACCTTCGCCATCCCCAAACCCTCCTGATCCATCCCCCGACCCGGTGTCATCTTCCTGGGGAAAAAATGGCAGGTGCATGCGCAGTGCACCCACCAAGATCTGCCTGCTGGTACCCGGCAACAATAGGGAATTTTTCCTATTGGTTCCTTTTGATCACTGTTATAAACCCTATCACTGTGATCAAAATAAAAAAATAATAAATCACCCTTTGTCACCCCCTTTAGTTCGATAAAAATTATAATTTTTTTGTTTTCTCCATTCTTTACAGTTGGGGTTAAGGTTAGGGTTAGGGTTGGGTTATTGTTAGGGTTGCGGTTAGGGTTGGGTTAAGGTTGTGTTAGGATTAGTGTTGTGTTAGGGTTAGGGTTGGGGTTAGAAGTGTTTTTTTTCTTTTCTCAAAGCAAAAAAAATGACAATAAGATGGCTTGTGTTGAGCGGAAATGCTCGCTATTCAAGTTTGCATTAGGTGCCCGGGTATGCACGGCGTATCGCGGATCCCTATATCTTTTTTTTGGTGCCTGACAGATGCGAAACACGCGGGGTAGGGACTCTAGCATGTCGCTCAAGCATTTGCGATATTTGGTGCATACCCAAGCACCCGATGCAAACTGGAGTAGCGAGCACTTTCGCTCAACACTAATGATGACATATTCAATATGACAACTTAATGTTATCAAATTATGTCTCATACCTGTGGATTTAAAATGCTCACTATACCTCTGGATAAAATCCTTGGATGCAGTTTCCAAATTGGGATCACTTGTGGGGGGGTTTCAACTGTTTAGGCACATCAGGGGCTCTCCAGCGCGACATGGCGTCTGCTAATTATTCCAGCAAATTTTACATTCAAAAAGTCAAATTGTGCTCTTTCCCTTCCAAGCTCTGCCGTGTGCCCAAACAGTAGATTTCCCCCGCAAATAAGGTATCAAGCATGCTCAGGAGAAATTTCACAACAAATTGTATGGTCTATTTTCTCCTGTTACCCTTGAGAAAATAAAAAAGTTTGGGTCTAAAGTAAATTTTGTATGAAAAAAATTAATTTTTTCTCCACATTACTTCAGTTCCTGTGAAGCACCTGAAGGGTTAATAAACTTCTTGAATGTGGTTTTGAATACCTTGAGGGGTGAGATTTTTAATTTTTTTGCCATATAGACTCTTCAAAGTAACTTCAAATGTGATGTGGACCCTAAAAGAAATGGTTTTGTAAATTTTGTTGGAAAAATGAGAAATCACTGGTCAACTTTTAACCCTTCTAACTTCCTAACAAAAATAATTATGTTTCAAAAATTGTGCTGATGTAAAGTAAACATGTGGGAAACGTTATTTATTAACTATTTTGTGTGACATAACTCTCTGATTTAAGGGCATAAAAATTAAAATCTTAACAATTGCAACATTTCAAGATTTTTGCCAAATTTTCATTTTTTTCACAAATAAACACAAGTCATATCAAAGAAATTTTGTCACTATCATGAAGTACAACATGTCACGAAAAAAAAAAATGTGTGATAATCCATGGGATGCATTGAAGCATTCCAGAGTTATAACCTCATAAAGTGACACCGGTCAGAATTGTAAAATTTGGCTTGGTCAATAAGGTCAAAATTTGCTTGGTCATTAAAGGGTTAATGCACTGTAATGTAATTGTTTTGCTCTATGACAATGATAGAGTTGGTTTCAGAGTTTTGAACCTAATTCTTTGTGATGGAGTGAAAGTGCTTTCTGTGCCAACCATCCATCCTATATGACAGCCATCCTGAGAGCTAATTAACACACAATTATATGTAATAATTAAAATAATTATATGACCATGGGGACCAAATGTAAGTTACAACCCCTGAAAGGATACTATTAAAATGAATGAATGGTAAAACATATTTGAATTTGTTACTATTTTCTGTTTAAGTGGAGAAAGAGACATTGAACTTTACTGTTTGTACTTTTTAGAGCTGGGGGGACCTTCGTTTGGCACAAACACATTGAAACTGACCAAGAAGCTCATAGACCAGGTTATATCAGTGCGGTGAGTACCTCTGTTTTTACCTTAAGATTCTATAGAGACTTATTGCTTTTATATACATTGTTATTTTATTGCACAAGGAGATCTTTATTAACATTCTGTCAAGCATTAAAAATTAAAGATTTTTTTGTGACAGCATAAACTTCTTTTTTTCCGATACATATTTAGTAAGATTAATGACAGTTCTTATGGTGTTTTCTAACTTTTGTAAAATCCCAGTTTGTCATGCTTATGGCCTAATAGTGATAATCACTCCGGCAATGACAATCATGACAATCGTGATATATGACTATGGGAGTCAATCACTTACCCCAGAGGTGTCATTATAGGCAACCCGTGTTTGATTGCCATGGTCATTAGTATGACACGTCATTGTTGCAGTCAGGTAAACAATGATTGGTGTGGACCGTGGAGCGTTTCCTTCAGCAGTGGTACAGGATTTGAAAGGCGAATATGTGACAGTTTGATGTTTTTAGTTTTACGCAATCAGAAAACCTCTTTATGGATAAGTTCACAAAGTTTTTTATCACAGATTTTGAAGTGTGACTTTATTGAAAAATCTGTTTCAATTACACTTTAAATACTTTTGGATGTGGATTTTGTAGCAGATCCACAGAAAAATTCCGATGAAAAAGCTCTGT